>NC_090445.1:847950301-848550301 GCF_031143425.1 Pleurodeles waltl | reverse complement strand
TCCGGAGCTACATCGGCCGTATCACACTCCTACCGCAGCAGGGGTACTGAGATGTACAAATTACAACCATCAGTATCATAGATCCCCAACATTGTAATTGCTTCTCTATGTGGCTTGACAAAATAACAGTGAGTCTCTTACTTATATACCTCCCCATATAGTACTTCAGGCAGTGTATTAAAAAACATAAACTGGGTCATTACATTTCAATGCAAGTGCCCCAAGGATGCCTTAGGTACATAGAGTACACCCCTCAATCTGGTATTCCTTTTAATGTTCCCCACTCACTTGCATAACAATAAATTTAACAAGCATTTGCAATGCACAATAGGTCTCATGTTTGCTTGAGTTAGAGCTATTGGCATTGTAAATTCATAACTGGACTTTTTTTGCCACATAAATTGGTCAACCCTGCCTCATAATTTTGTATTTTCCTGTCATATAATTCCAGTAGCCCTGCATATAGCTAAAGCACTTCAATTTAATTTATTCCTCTATCTGCAGCAAAAAATGAACATGTTGCCATTTAGCATCCTAATTTAAATCTGCCATATTAATTCTAATAGAAATCCACCATCAGAGTTGCTGGCTGGCTAATACAATTCCTCCAAAACAGACACAAGACAGCCACAGAGGAGAAATAAACTAGAAGGGTCACCCAGACATATCAAGAGTGTTCAGTCAAAGGGCTAGATTGACACGAAAGTGCTCACAGTTCTCGATACGCCAATTTTCTTGTGGCATCCCTGCCTCACCTAACGACACCATAGGGCTCGTTTCCACAATAGTGACATAATTATGATACTATTGTGGTGCTTTGCTGGAGTAGCACCATCAATTATGGCACTAGTGCAGAAAAGTACTAGAGATGTGCATAGGCTACTATGGGCCATTCACTTTAACGACTACCCTGAGCAGGCGTTAAAAATGCTGAACATTTTTTTGCTATTAAATCTTGTAGATGTTAGCATTGCGCCACTTTGTAAATGTGACTAAGGAGGATGGCCTCCTTAATGCCACATTAGCGTTAAAAAATAATCAAAATGACGCTAAGAGGCGCTTGGGTCTTGTAAATCTAACCCATAGGGATGTTAAATTGGTGTGATTTATGGTCATAATTCTAATAAGGAGAGATTATTAAAACATACACATCATGTAAACCTTTATGAGAAATAAACTTTTGGTACCAGACTGTAATGCTCAAAACAGACCCTAGAGGGCACCATAACATAAAGAAGAAACATGTAACCATATTGTTAACCTCTAGTGAGCATAACCCCATTAAAAAAAAGGAGAAAGTAATTCAGTGTAACCATATACTCAGTCTGTAGAGGGCATTTTTAGGACAAGCAGGCCTACTGCAATGATATTACAAACAAGGCCTTTAAAACAAAATTTCTCTTAACTTTCTTAACTATAAAACAGAAGTTATAACCATGAGAAAGCTTAAGACAGTGAGAGGAGTTATTATTTTGGAGTCCCCACTAACATAGTGTGGGGACCCAGAGATGGTGTAGACCGAAAGAGCACATTGTGGTCAGTGTTTTTAAGGTGCCCCCATAATCCTGGTGCCACCACAGCCTGATTTATGATCAAAAGTGTTTTGTAGAAGTAAAGTCCTGCAAAGCATAATGGGGCAAGTTTCCGTGCAACTAATATTTTAATATATTGATATGACTGTAATGCTTAGAACAGCTCCTAGAGGACACAACAATGAAAATAGCATTTGTAAGAAACATGGTAATGTAACTACATAGTTAGCTCCTAGACCGCATAACCACACAAAATGAAAATGCCAATAAATAATGCAGAATAACCATATATGTATTCCCTAGAGAACATAATACATTACATATTTTCGGGAGTAGCAGGCCTATAGCAATGATATTGCAAACAGGGCCTTTAAAACACAAGTTATTCTCAACAAAACAAAAGTTCCATCCATGGGATGACTTAAAACTGGACTGAATGGTGGGAGGGGTTATTATTTTGGGGACCACACTAACTTAGTGTGGGGACCCAAAGTTAAAATAGAAAGTGTGTCTTGCTGGACGGTTTGGTGATGGTCCTGTTGTCCTAGGACCACCTCAGGTTGAATTATGGGCAGAAATGTTGAGAAAAAGAATGCTTGCAAACCATTATGGTGCAACGTTTCGCGAGTGCAGTGAATATTGTCGGATCGTTTCTCCTGCTCTGTTGGGAGAATCGCTTTTGCTTTGAGGATTTCTTTTTTATGCAAAGCTTTTACCAATTTCAACTGTTTTAAGGGGAGAGCTACAAGAAATTTATCTTATTAGGTAACTGTGAACAATGTGACCAGCGCTCCAGTACTGCTGATCGAGTTCACGCAGTTGTGCCTGTTCGCGCTATGAGCACCATGGCCGTCATGCATCACAAAGGGGAGAGACACAAAAAATTGTTTGCCTGTGCTGAAGTATATCGGCAGTCGTGCAATAATCCATGTAACGGGCAGTCTGCAAGGCATGACAAAAACAACCTCAACCCAAGACAAACGTAAAGCATTTACCAATGACATCAAGTGATTTTTTAAAGGCAGGTGCCCGAACTAGTGAAAGTGATGGGCATGAGGTGAGTGTGATTAAAAGCACACAATACTTACAACAGGTCAAAGTGCTTACGCACTCGACCTAAAAAGTGTCCCCCATACAATCACTCACTTCATTTGAAATGGCAGCCCCAGGTTAAAATCCACTATGGCTTAAAAGGAACTGAGTTTTCCTCTTTAAATATGGAAGTTTTACGTAACTAGGAACGTTAACGGACCGTTTCCCATTCCACTTATCACAACAAAACCTCTAACGAGCAAACAAATCCATTCCTTAATCTCGCAAAATATCAAACACGTCATGTCAGAGTGCATGAGGACCTCTACCCCATCTCACCTAACTGTTCGCCGTTTTTCAATCCACTTCTTGAATATATAGAAATGCCTATCCAGAAAACGGAACAACAATGGGTAGTGCATATTCACGCGACCCTCCACCCAAACCATTAGAGCCTAAGCTGTACTTGGCAAATAAGAGAACAATAAACTTGAGCACCTCTTTTGGATTTGCAAGTTGTCTAGTGCAGTGAAGGAAAGGCATTAAGTATGGGTGTTCGGTTTTTCCATGCCATGTTAGATCTATCTCTATATCCTTTAAATGTATTTTGCCTCCTACATTCCACTGCCCCATCCACATGCCCTTCTCCCAGCATATTTGTTATCTTCCAAAGTTTTGTTTTAAACAATTTATTTAAGCTGTAGCATTGCGTCTTCTGACACAATTTTAGACTCTACAAGCTAAAAACTATTAACACACAGATATCATGATATGCACAATTGAAGCCCGCCCTTTATCATCAGCCAGAAATCAAAACTACATTTGTTAATCTCTATTTTGATGCTGCAGTCCACTATTTTGATGTCGCAGTCCACTATTCTGTTATATTCTCTAGTCATTGGGTTCATCAGTGTATCTAATTCTGCTTTATAGTGGCATTTTCGACTGAGCAAGCTAACTTTAGTGACAAGTTGTTTCTCTGGCCTAGACTGCAGCTTGTGGTTTGCCTCTAATTGATGAATCTGTGAATATTGAGATCTCATCACTACAGGGAAATGCTTGCTTCCGTCTCTTAGCACAACCTCACATGGGACTCCAGCAATCCCCACGCGGATGGATGGCGCTGGAAGAGTTTGAGCATGCTGCCATTACAAGTTGTACTGCTCTTGTTTGCAGGAGTGGGCATACCACACTTTGTCATACTGCTAAAAAATCTGTATGGCTCTTGTCTGTGCTATGTCTGACCAGTTTAATTGCTATTCCTGGGTCGACTTTTTGCCCCTTACCCACTTCTTTGGCCTGCTTTCAGCACCTCTAGCTCTCTGGCCTGACCTTGATGCGTCTTTTTTTGCTGCACTCTTTTACTCGCACACATTGTCTACCTGCTAGACTCCCCATCCCGCCACCCCCCCAGCACGCTACTTCCTCCCTCACACTAATCACCTTCTCCCTTTCTCTTTATCTCCATTTCTTACTATCTCTCTCCAGCATGCGGTATCCACAGAAAATATGCTTTTCTGGACGTTGTTTCATTGGATGCTGGGAAAGGAAGGTTGGGTGCTAAATCAGCCTGTCTCCTTCTAATCTCCTTCAGTTAATGTCTGATTGTCACAAGTCTTCCTGGTATATAGAAAGAGAGCATACACCACATTAATCCTTAAGCACAGCAGGTGCAGCAGCTTCTAAGCCTTCAATGTAATCTAATGGAATTTCCTAATCAATGTGCCCATTTCCCAAATTTGTGGGCCATTGATTGCAACCGCCGATATTAGATTGGCTTCTTACATGCCATAATGTACATGCGGTTGCATCATGTTGCTTAACACTTGTGGCAAACATTGTGTGTTCAGCAAAGCTTTGTTTCAGAAGTGACCACGACCTTTGTTTCAACTGTCACTGTAGCTTTTGTTTTGACTGCCAAAAAGACGTTTGCTTCGGATTTTGTCAATCATAAAGATCAATTGGTTTCAGTGGAGATAAGTATTTTATTAATGTTTCATGTTCATTAATTGAAGGTTCACCTCAGTCAGGTTTTAGAACTGTGCGGTTGAATTGTGTATGATTTGTCCTTCTGGTCAAAATATTAATCTCTCTTCTTTATAATTTTATCCTTCCCTTAGTAACACAGCATTACTATTATGCACATGTGCATATTTTGAGTAACTTCATTAGTAACATCCATGTATTTTCTTTTTTGTTCAAGATTGAAGAATGGAGATCCCGGGCAACACAATTTGAAGCCATGTGTGGAGTGGTGATGACCATGTTTACTCGACTTTCAAATTGTCCAAACAGGACAATCCTTTATGATCTATATTCCTATGTCTGGGATATCAAGAGTATAATTTCAATGGTGAAGTCGTTTGTGCAGTGGTTAGGTATGTGCTCAGTAGATCGGTTAAATCTTTCAAATAGGTGCCTTTTCCATTTTCCTTGCTCCGTGCTTTTCATGTACTAGCCCTAGGAGAATAAAAGCAT
The DNA here is from genome assembly GCF_031143425.1 of Pleurodeles waltl. NCBI lineage: Eukaryota > Metazoa > Chordata > Amphibia > Caudata > Salamandridae > Pleurodeles > Pleurodeles waltl. The sequence continues at coordinate 848,545,259 of NC_090445.1, read as the reverse complement.
TTTTACAAAGAACATAGAGTTCAGTAGTAAATTTAAATTGCCATTCCTTTTAATTGTGACGTAAATAGTGATTCTATCCTTAGGCTTAAAAGTAACTTGCCAGAGGATAGCTTTTATTCTAATTATTGTATGTGCTTTTTAGGCAAGTGAGTAAAAATCTAGGTCTCTTTTCACCACTTGCCTGTTGAATTATGAGAAATATATTTTCCTTAAGTCTAAATTGAGAGTCTGTAAATATAGTTTTCTACACTATGTAATTCTCAGAGCACATGGGAATATGCATTTTGTGATGAAAGCTTTTCATTCTTTCCTAGGGTTAATGCAGCCAAAATAAATTTCACCATCTTTAAAACATTTTCGAAACTTTTTTTTAAAATTGTGACTGAATGTACAATAGGCTGTTTTTGAAGCCCTACATCATTACTTTTAAAACCATTGTAACAAAGCCCTTCTATGCCGGTTCTCTGCTGCTTGCTATATTATAACGGTATGTGCAGTTTTCTTAAACAGTTGAGAATCTATGATCCGAGCAAGAGAAAGGCCTTTGTCTGAACTCGTTGTGCCAGCAGTATTTGCAAAAGGTGCAAATAGTGTGTTTTCCTAAATGGAAATTATCCAAGAAGGTAATCCACGGCATTCTCAAAACTGAATTGTTTAATTTGCTTATTTGTGGCATGACCACAGTTCTATGTGCTGTGCTGCTCAAAATCCTGACTGGTAGAGCACCAGTACGTTCTGGGTAACAACAGTGACCCAGTTTCACTTCTAAGTTGCAACTGAGCTTTAAAACTCATAATGTGGATTGAAAGTACATAGCAGGCAGCGAGTCTGGTGAGGTAAAAAACGTGTTTTTTGTATTGTAGCTGTAACACCATTAACAGTGGCTAACCAGTGCACAAACTTTGCTTCATCCTGGCCCACCCACTGTTGGCACTCATTTTTGCCTGTTCAGCCCATTTAACATTCAGTCACAATGCTCAGACATTGTATAAATACAGTTGCTTACTAATGACTTCTATTGTGTCTTCCTCATTGTGTACAGATGGGAGAATCCTCAGTACAAGATTCTTCTGCTAATGGATGGACTGCGTCAGATGTACACAGCGTGCTGCCGTGATTAATAATAGAAATGAAAGGTTTTGTCTGTTAGGCAGTTGAGATAAAATGAAGTCACATTTGCGCAGTGTCAACATCAATAAAGGGCTTTAACCATTTTCATTTTCAGAGCGCTTGATCGATGCAGCGTTTTACGGCAGTTGCTGGAGCCTAGTTATGCCATGATCTCATAAGTAAATATTTTTAAGCTCTTCCAAGTTTCTGGAGTCTTACAAACATTTGACTCGTGATCTGCTAATGGGTAAACGTTTAAATGCACATTTTCAAGTTGTTGTTCTGTTGTGAACGATCTTTTGTAAGCAACAATTTCCGTTAACAATTACGCATTCAAAAACTTGGAATACTTTGAGATTGTGTCTAACTATGATGACAGCATTTACTATTGATTCAGTCTGCACACTTTTTAAAGTTGCGATGCACGCAACACTATGCGCTCTCAAGCTTATCAGAAAAGTAAGTGGGCAAGCTCTATGTTAAGACACAAGCGCTTGGTTTTTAATGGTTAGTGTCAGAGTTGTTTAAAAGAAAATGATTCTGCTTGCCAATTGCATAGTTTTAATTAGAAGCCCTAAAATGCTCTTGGTATACCAGTTACTATATAAAAGGACGAAGGATCTCAAAGGGAGCCAGTAGTTTGATTACTTAGTGTGTGGCTACTGGTTCCATATGCATCATATGACTATTCTGATATTTTCAATTGTGTAACTGACTTATTTGAAGTTTTAGTATTTGTAATACGCAATACTAATGCACATTGTTCAATTAAAAAAAAATTTGGAGTACTCTCTGTATATTGTTGCCAAGCCTCTTATACTCAGTTCTAATCCTGGTACAGACTTTTTAACCTAATCATTCTTCCAGGGTAGATAAACTCATTCTAGTGAGTAATAATCGTGTTAAGTACTGTACATGGCGCTTGTGTAAAAGTACTGTATTTACTTTCATCAAACGATAAAGATTCATGCATCACAGTTAATTTTATGCCCAACTTAATTTTCTGATAGGATAAAATGTGACTTCAGAAAGTAAGGGTTCTCTCACGGGGCTGTTATAATGCTGACGTTAAAATGCAGTTGGAATTACTACTCACATACACATTTCTAGCTCCTCTGCATGGCATTTTATAAAAGCAACTCATTCTCTATTGTTACCCAATATCCCTCTAGCCCTATACAAACTGTGTGGTAGGAAATATCTGCATTTAAAAAAAACAATAGTTCTAACACGTTGGTTTTTATATTCTTTAACATGTTTAGGTTATAGTTTCAGGGCCTACGTTTATTAGAGCCCTGAACAATTAGAATATGGTTTAGACCTTACAATGTATGAGTTTGTTGGACATTTCAGACCCTTCAGAAATCCCCCTTTTCGTAACATTCTCCGCTTGGATCTGATCTCAACAGGGTGTCGTAGTCAATCTTCAGCACAGTTCTTAAGTGGAGACCAAGAACCCTGGGCCTTTAGAGGTGGTCTAGCAGGAGAGTTCCAGGTATCAATATGAATTCACAACTGAATGGCATTTTATTTTGTTACATGAAAACATTAATTTACCAAGTAAGGGTTTGAAAGGCTTGGTCTGCTGAAGGTTTTCTAGTTCCAAATTATCAAAATTGTGTAAATTAGCATGTGGAAAATTACATTTTATTAGAATGAGGAGAAGATGCTCTTCCTACGCGCTAATGAATAAATTCAGCGTTAGTTGCACATTTCATTTATTTTGTGTTGCAGGGCGCCTAGCATCTTGACTTGCGTTAGTAATTGCGCATGCTTGGCGATGAAATTCCATGAACACTTTAAAAAAAAAAAAAAAGGTCCTTAAGTTAAAGGGGTACACAGTAAATTATATGTTTTAATGGGCACAGTTACTAGTCAATATCAAATTCATAAAATTCCTGTGCAGTTTAAAACTGTTCATGGATTTTCAGTTGCTGTACTTTTCCTTTTTCACAGGTGCTGTGAGCTGCGGGTTGCACGCATTTATGCAAATTAATGTTGGAATGACATATCTCTTCTTACTAGTTAACCCTCTTCAGACCAAACCTCCCCTCCTGAATGTTTTTTGTCTATTAGAGTTGGTGTGTAAAGTTAAATTATACCTTACAATATTTGATGAAGCATAACATATTTGATAGGGGCAATTTTTATTTAAGTTCATGGATATGCATATTATAATAAGAGATAATTGAAAAATAAACCACTGATCATTGTATTTCCAAAAAATAGCTAATGTTCTTCCAGTTTACCAACAGTAACTAATGATTATTTTAAAAAGTTTACATATAATTCCTATTTTTATGCTGATTGTGCTTTTCTGTTTTCACAGCGTTTGCTGCCAATTGAGGGAGCAAATGACCTGTTTTTTCAGCCGCCTCCCTTGACACCGACGTCCAAGGTTTACACAATAAGGCCCTACTATCCTAAAGATGAGGTAAGCTGCTGATCCACTCATTGATATGAGTTCCTGACAGCTTATTGTAATGTATCTGTTATACACTGCTAACATTTTCTCCGTAAAACATAGAAATGAATATAGGAATCATTTAAATTATTACCCGTCACTGATGTGACCTGTAATCTTTTTACTGTTTTATCAGAGTTCATTCAATAGGTTACATTTGGCAAGCTATTGAGTGGTTATAACAGATTTACGAAAAGTTGGGTATCTTTCTTTGGTACAGTTCATGGTATGTATAACTGGTTTGCCCCAATAGTAAGATGCATTATAGAGAATGTCTGTATTTTGCGTATCACTTCCTGGCTGTAGTGTACAGTGCAGACTTTGTCATGGATAGCATGAAGCACACTGACTTTCTCTGTTCTTACAAGGATATTTGGACTTTTCGAGTCTGTTTCTTCTAATTTGTAGGGTGCCTAATCTTTTTCTGTGTACATCAGTGATTTATCCTGTTTTTATGTAGATTGTATTTGACAGCTGACACCAGACCTTATGTGAGAAACAGAGAAAGAGCTTTAAGACGCACGTCTGAGAGAGGACCTTGGGCTGTGCCCACAAATTGATTACCTTGAGTGCAGATGATTGGACAGGAGTTGTCTAGTTCCACAGGAAAAAAGATAACTTGTTGCACTCCTACTAGCTTCTGAAAGGTTTTTGCTTAATTACTGTGGTCTCCGTGTTTCTGCCTATGACGTGGCAGCATGTGGAACATAGTGTTTTTTTTTCTTTTATTTTTTTACATGACAGTGAGTCAGTTGATCAGGCTGGGCTTCCTCTGGTGCTTCTGTAGGAGTGAGGGTCGACTCCTTTCACCAGAGAACCTGTCCAGAGTGGGGTAGCTCCACACACTCACCAGAGGCAGAGTGCAGAGAATGGCCATTCAAGTGCCTGTTGCCACTGAGGAGAGGGAACATCACTATGTGAGAATCAGCAGGAGGGGGGAGGTCTGGGACTGGGATTCCCTGTTAATTTTGCCACATGCCCCTTCAGCAAGTGGAGCAAGCAGAAGCTGTTAAAAATCTGTTTAGTGTGTCTCACCCAGAGGCTTCCAAGATAGTTGTCAGGACTTTATTTGAGTGCGAGCAGGCATGGTGCAAGTTTTTAAAGGTTTTGGGGATAGGCAATTGACTCATGCGTGCACTCACTGCTGTTGCATCGCACAAGAATGTGCTCGGGTAACTTGGTCTTCTGATGTTGCTCCCAAGCCAACATTGGCAGCTTTCTCTTGTTATGTACCCTGCTGCCAGCCCGAGCTGTTATCTCATCTGGAAATCTATCACCTCTCTTCTGCCTCTGCTTACTTTAGCATCTCTCCTTCTGCTCTCGGGTTATAGTATTCTTGTCCCTTGTACATGAAATCCTTCACTTGCACTAAAGCAGGAAATGTGAGTTGTGTTTTTTATTTAATTTGTTCATATAGTCTCATTTCTTGTGCTGACGTTGTATACACATAATTAGATTAAGTGTTTTTGATGTTGTGTTGGGTGAAAGTATTAGATGTCATGTTTTATCATTTTCATGGTGCTGTCAGTATGATTTGCCATCAAGCTTTTAATTGCTTTAGCCCCATAGCAGTTCCAGAAACCACTGCTCTTACACTAAGCTTGTCGTCCATCTTGTTTAGCACAGAGTTGTCACCAGTTAAAGGGAGACTTAGCCAGTGTCTGCCAGGTCTTATGCTTCTCATTGGGACTTGAGTGCCCTGCATGATCACAAAAACTTTCATTCTAAATACTATGCATTTTTATGGTATGGGACATGCCTCACTTTTAGTTTGAGCATGCAAGCGCTCTGGCCTGTTGTAATCTATCTGTGGGCTTTTAACCACGCCAACCACATGCCCATCACTATCTCTTGTTTATGGGCTTGCCTTTCGAAAATCCTTTATCATTGGCAAATGCTGTACGTTTGTCCTTCCTTGGGGCGGTTTTGTTACCGCATTGGCCATCAACCGTGTTTCATGGATATTTGCAACTGGAGGGCCTTCTCTGTATTTGAACATGGTAGCAGCTGTGTCTGTGTGAGTGTATGCTTGGGAGTGCCCGCTTCACTGTAAGGGGAACGTTGTCCTTTTTTTGGGTATACAATGAGAGTATCCCTTTGTGAATCCATTGTGAACAGTGTGCCTCTACGAGTTTACAATGAGAGGTGTGCCCTTTGTGTGTGTGAAGGCTGTGCCTGGCCGAGAGTGAAAAGTGTGCCTGTCTGAGTTGTAGGGTAAGTGGAATGCCTGTTTGTGTAAAATCTCTCGGTATGAAAATAAATTAAAAATAGTCTACAATTCCAAATAAGCCAGGGGAAGAAATGTACCCAACCTTCAATCTCTCTGTTGATGGTAATGGAAGCAGCAATGATAATTTTATTCCCACGTGAGTCAAAGAAATCAGTCTTGTTTTAGTGAGATAGCAGACTTCAGCAGCTCTGGAGTACTTTGAGTAGACACAGCAATTATAACTGCTCTTACCTCAGTCATTTAGTAGCCAGGTTGGGGAACACATCATGATATTCTTTTAAGTGTAACGTTAAAAAAAAATCCTCCGTACACTCCACCTATGAAAAGCAAGAAATCTTTTTTGCATACCTGACCGGTTCAAGAAGTACGAGCACTTGAAAGTAGAGCCAAACTGACAGAACAGAAAAGGTCTATTGTTGCCTGCATTAAGACGTTCCAGAGGAAACATTCTGATAGACTTTTAACTGCATGCATATTTCTTAACTTTTGAATACTTCCCTGGACATCAGACAGTACGTCTGTGCCCCAACAGGTGGTCCTGTGCAGCTCCGGTGTGACCTTGTTCCGCTCTGGAAACAGTGTGCATAGCCAGGATGGGTGCCACTCCTGCACAGTGGCATCAGTTCCTTTCTTTCTGCATCACCAGGCATGGATAAGGAGCTACGGTTCAGCTTTTTGAGACCTGTATGCCTGAAATTTCTGCAGTGTGCAAGGGAAATGTCACCTCCTAAAACAACAGGTTTCAAACCTTGTAAGGATTGTCGCAAGCAAATGTCCGACATATCTTCATCAGGTTTTCCTGGTGTCGAGCCACGGCTCTAAGGCCTGCAGTGACTGTGCATCGATGAATCCAAAAGCCATTTGGGACCATGAGGCAAAGCTGTACATCTCCAAGCTTCAAAACACCCTGTGTTGGGACCGATCCAAGTCCTAAGGTCGGTCCTGATCATGATGCTGGTCCAGACGTCAGTCACAAGGTCCATTGTTGGTATGCTCCAATTCCTTTAAGTCCAAGAAAACCCATGGAAAATCCAAGATGGAATTGTCCCCCTCCCACCCAGTCTCATAAACCTGAGAAGGTGTGATGGTGTCACCATGTCTCTTGATCTCACTACCAAAGTTGGTTGATGTTGGAGCCAATCCTGCAACTTGTCCTGACACAGCCAGATTTTACGTGGCCATCTACGTGAGGCAGATGATAGGAGTTCTGAGAGGCTATGTTGTGACTCTTTAGATCTGTTCCGACTCCTTCTAGTGTGCCTGTCGGCTCTGCAGAAGCGAGTGGCCCTCAATCTGGGATGCTGCTGGCGTGTTCACCTGCAATGCCAGTTGGACCTTCTGTTACCACTGCCAGACCTCTACCAGCCACTTTGCTGACTCCAGCTCCACAACCCATGCTAGTTCCTGGAACGTCAGTGCGGTTCCTACTCCATTGATACAAAGAGGGTGTGATGCATCCTGTTGTGCTTCCCGACTCAGTCGGCAATGTGCTCGGTGTCCCTTGAATCTCTGCCTTTGCCTGCTCCATCTGAGCCACTTAATGTTGCCCGTTCCCTGGGCAGGTCTCATTCACTACATTCCCTGTTTAGGACCAATTCGAACAACGAGTATGATGCTTAGGATGAATTTGTGCAACCCTGCCATGAAGAAAACAGGTATAAAAATCTCCATGATGCCAGTGGTCTTGACACCTCTCCTGACACCGACCTACCCTCACCCCCAAGTCCTGCAACAGAGGAAAGTGCATCTTTTGTGATAGTCATGTGGAGGGTGCCCAATTGTTAGACCTCCTGCTCCCCGGCTTGAAGGCTAAAAACAGTGTGCTGACTGAAGTCCTCCAACTAGGGCAAACCAATTCTGAGTACCTGTTGCCTTTTAATGAAGTGCTCACCCTCTTAGTGGTAGGGCCAGACCCTGCTCTGGTCCGCCTGTGATTCACCAAATTGCACAGTGCCATCACCCTGCCCCCGGTGATCCCCGAGAGCTTGGCGGTGCAAATCTCTAACAGTCAGGCAAACCTGAATGCCTTTCCGACCGCTCCCACCAAATAGGGAATCTAAAAGAGTGGAGACCTTTTGGGAGTAGGGTATCCTGTTCCACAAGTTTGGCTCACCAGATGGCCAGTACCATGCGCTCTGGGATTCTGTCACTTATGTCCTCCCAGCTATCTCGGAAGACCTTTCTTTTGTACTGACACAAGCCATAGAAGATGGAGAGGTTCTGCTAAATATCTTATCTATTGCTGTCTGGATAACACAGATTCCATTGTGCAAGCCTTTTGCACTAGCGTCCATATCCTTTGCCAAACCTGAGATCAGCAGCTTTTTCGTGTGATGTCCAGTAATTCCTTTTGGACATGTCCTTTGATGGGCCCCTGTTTTAGGGATAAAGCAGACTCCACTCTGGAGTGCTTCAAAGAAAGCAAGCCGGCCACTGCATCTGCCCTCAGAAGTGGCTGTGTGTATGTGGCACCTCTGCCACAGCAGCGTTTCCAGCCATTTTGTGGCCAAGGCCATGGCACACACTGACACTGCAGTCCATTTCTTCTAATCTATTCCAGACACTGACCGTTTTTGTGCCTTTCCTTTGGAAAGTAGATTCCAGGACATTGAGGCTGTAATTCCAATCTTTCAGCTGTGGTTCTGGATTTCATTGAGGTCGACTCTGAGGTTGCTTGGATTGATGGCCCCTTGCATCCTGCTGGTGAGCATATGAAGTCTCAGTGTACACAACATCAAAGGGTCCTCTCTGATCATGCCCAGATCTCGGAGAAGATGGCAGAAGTGCTGCAGTGGTAGTTACATGACTGTGATTGGGTGTGCAGCAGACCTCTCTCCCTACCCCGCCCTAACAGTGGTGATCAGAGCATCTTTTTTGGGTTTGGCTGAGAGCATCTGCTTGGCTTTGAAAGCCTTCTTGCCATCCACCAAGGGAAGTGCATGTCTTCATGGAACAAACTGGTAGGTGGGCTCAAGGAACCTGTGCCAGGAGACTCCGTGCCTCTGGAAACAGCTGGGTCATCAAGGAATCTTTCTGCTGGGATCTTTCAACGTCAGGGGGAGGACCTCTGTCGTCTGTGCCTAGCACATCACAAGTGGCAGTTACACCCAGGAGTGTATTTTCCACGCATGGAGAGAACCTTGGTTTGATCTGTTCTCCATCTCCGAGAATGTGCTTTGTGAGCAGTTCTGCACATTGGAATTTCCAAGGCTCTCTCCCTCTCCCTCTCCCTCTCTCTCTCTCTCCCTCTTTTTCTTTCTTTCTCTTTTTCTCTTGCTCTCTTGCTCTCTTGCTCTTGCTCTCTTGCGCTTTCTCTTTCCGCCCATTGTGGGATTCTAGATCTCTGTATCCCTTCCCTTCTGATACCCATGTGCCCTGAGTTTGGAATGGCTGGGTCCAAGTCATCTTAGTGGCCCTGGGTAGGAACGGAGAGTATAGTATCCAGAACTGCTATGCATGAGCATCTTTCCTCCAATCAGGCTGAATCTCCAGGAGGATCTGTTGTCGCAGCAACAGGGCAGGGTCATACATCCAGGCCTCTGCAGTCTCCACCTTCACATGTGAGATTAAGTGGCAATAGCTGAACACCTTTGACTGCCCTCCGGAGGTGGTTGATGTCATGTTGTCAGACTGAATTAAACTGTAAACACATGTCATTGGGACAAATTTATGGTCTGGTGTGATACCCGACAGACACACCATCCTGGGCAAGTTATCTGATGCATTGTTTGTTCTCAAAGGATTAGGCTTTTTCTTTGGGCATTGCTAAAGGGTACCTTTCACCCTTTCTGTTTCCAGACTAGCCACCATCATTTAAATCACCTGTTATGATGCGTTTCTTGCAAGGACTCCAGCATTTGTTTTCTTCTTCTGCCTTTGAAATGCCGCATAGAGATCTTAATCTGATCGTCACATGTTTGATGTGCGCTGCACAGTTGTCCTTGGTGGCTTCTCACCCTCACAACAGTGTTCCTAGTTGCCATAACCTAAGCACAGCGAGTGTGCCAACCCACCATACCCTGCCTCCTACTCAGGCACTAGTCTTGCAGACACTCTGGTATCATCCCGTCCAAATTTAGTGACACTGTTCCACTTTGGTCAAACCATCACCTTACCAGCATTCTATGCCCCCGCCTCACCTCTCTAAAGTAAAGAGAGACTCCATTGCCTAGACTATAAAAGAGCGCTGAGCTTTTAGATCAATAGTACCAGAGAAGGAATAGTGGACAATCAGCTTGTTGTGGGGTTTGTTGAAATGAAAAAAGGCAAAGCCGTGCAGAAATAGACCACTTCTTGCTGGATCGTTCTTTTGATTAAGATGTGCTACGCATTGGCCAAGAAGCAGCCCTAAGACCGGTCATTGGCTCATTCAACCAGAACCAAGGCTGCTACCACTGTGTGGGCACACTGACTTCCTGTCTTGGACATTGTCAAGTAGGTAAGTGGCTCTCGCCATATGTTTACAAATCACTACAGTCTGTAGGTAGCCGGTATTGCTTTGGCGTTTATTCAAAATGTGAGGAATCTGTGGTCGCGTAGGCTCTCATTTTAATGAGATTACTGGGTTTTGAGATGCAGAATCACCCGTGGTGTGGGAGACTAAGTCTGACCCATTCCAGGTGACACCTGTCGCGCTAATCTGGGTTTTACTCCGGCTAACTAGAGGTGCCTCATCTCAACCTAGGGGCAGGGATGACTGGCAGCCGAGCGCATGACATAATTGGTTCTCAGGGAAGCCGTGGTCACTCGGGTCCCATCCGTTTCTCTTTTATATTGATCTCATATATACAATGACAACCAGAGGCCGTATATGTTTCAATAATGTTTTTAATGAAGCGACTGCATCTTAGATAGCAAAGCGTGAGCTGCAATAACCAGGACGCACAGCATGACAGTATTAATATTGTGACAAGGAGAGTGAAGCATCAGAAAAACGCTACCATATTGTCACTACAGTCAACAGACTAATTCCTACCTATACTGTAATAGAGCACCGCATGTTAAGCTCTAATTCTGCCCTTCAGGTTCCCCTGGGAAGACGACATCCCCCATACCTGAGCAAAGGCCTGAAGTCTGTATTAGCATCTGTAGCGAAGCAACCAGCATAGTCGTGGTTCTCTGGCTGAAATCTCCATCTTTAACATGTAAAGAACAGGGAGGTGTTTTATAATAAAACAGCTGATGTTCTGAGAAAATGTCCCTACGTAAGAATGTGTGTTTTCTACAAATGTCGGAGACTAAACTTATACCACGTTCACCAGCAATTTATCTTGCTGTAGACTTGGAAGAAGCACAGTGAGCAAGAATGTCTTGTTTGAGAACAGTGCTGGCCTAGGCAAAAACCGTTAGATAGACAGAAAATAAAACAAGACCATAAAAGTTGCTATTGTAACAATAATAAAATGAAGCCGAATAAAAATACATCTAGGTTAAAGTGCACAGCCGCAGGCCTAGTATGCTGAAATAACGTGCATGGAGCTATAGTTAAAATGGCTACACAACACCCTCCCCTTGTCGGTTGAAGGTGGTTCAAAGCCTAATTAATATAAAATGCTACTAAAAGCTCAACCTAAAATATGCATATGAAAGAAAATGTCAATCATGACAAGTTGAAAGGACACCTGAGCATATAAAAGGACAATTTAAAACGTGAACATGTGGCATAAAAGCAACCGAATTTCAAGAGTCAGTTATTTTTAGAATTTCCAATCGATTCTGGGACCATGGAGGACAGGAAATCTTCCACTTAGGCAGGTGTTAAAGTTGGAAAGTGATCGCCGAGAAGGACAAAGGAGCAGTCGTGTTCCAAAGCCTGGGGCTCAGCCAAGGCGGCATTCCATGGTGTGCCCAATGACGAGTTAAGAGCCACATCCTCCAGGAAGGGCAAATCATAATTGGCTTCCCGTAGCAAACGCACATGCATGTCTGGTAATGAGCCCTCAGCGAGAACATCATCAGATCAGTGTCCAGTGAAAGCAAGCGCTGCGTAGAAAGACAGACTTCCAGTGCTTGTTCGTAAAGGCACACAATGCAAAACCAGTTTGAATGACAGGGACCAGTCACACTCCAATTGCTCCAGGAGTGTAGCTCCAAAATACTGCATCATGCATTCACGACACAGCTGCGCTGATGGGAGAGCTTTCATTCCTCCTTGTTGTGGCGGGGCAGCCATTGTGCATAAAAAATAGCAACAGCAGAATGCCAACAATTATAGCCAAAGTTATTGGAAATCCCCTGAAAATAATGAAGAAAATTGAATGAATGGCTGATAGTATTATACCGAATATGGAGGAGAAGGTGTGAACGAAATCTGAACCAACAGCCTTAAAAAAAATTGAGATTCCAGTTGTACTTGATACCTTAAATATCCGTCCCACAAGTTCACCAAAGTGTCTAGGAAAGTTGGTACTTAAAAGGGACTGTATCTCTGCTGACGACCTTGCCACCTGAAGCGCATAGGTCTCACGCGCGGATGTAAGAGCCACATGTTTTTTAAACAAAGCCTTGAGTCTGCCCAACTTGTCAAAATTCTCATTAGAAGTAGCAATATGAGACCAAATGTCCGCTACCGCTTTTATTTTAGTGGGAGGAAAGAGTATGTTCCGACTGCATATAACAATCTTAGAGACCGAAACAACAAACTGTTCCGGCTTCATACCACAACAGTCTTCACCATTGAGGAGGGCATAGCTGCCGTTTGAAAGTACCTGGAAAGTAGGTCTACTCAAGGGGACTGGAACTCCCTTCAGATAACAAGCTAAATTTGCTGCAGACTCGTTACACGCCCCATGCAAGGTGACAGCTGTTTACAAACCACTGAATGGCTGACTGACGTCTAGCATTCACTACCGCTAAGAAAGACTTCTTTCATGCCACGGAGACATTTGCACGAGAAGGGAAGCTCCCACACTTCATGGATGTAACTATCTCCCAGCTTTTCATATCTGCCTACCGGAATGTGTTTTAAACAGGAGGTGAATTGAATGGTGGAAATGGGCAGATTAATGACCCAGTGTATTAACCATTCAGCAGATGGTATTTCAGCCACAGTAAAAGGCAACTTTTCTAATTTCTCGATGTTTAGCATGACATAAGTCGCTTCTTTCTTAGCCATTAGTAGTTGTTGTTGCGTTAAATTAAAGGAAAAAAATATTTCCCTTGCGCTGACATGTTGCCAGGGAACGTGACCCGCCTTCAATGTTTGAAGTGTCCAACCCAACTGCATAATGGACCTTAGCGGACACTGTCCATGGTATAAAGAAGACATATCTGTTTGTATAATGTGTATAGCAGAAGACAATGTTTTTAATGTGTATTTCTTGTTGGCCAGGGTATTAATCCCATTATCTACAACAGCTAATGCCTTTTTTAGATTTTCCTGGTCTATTTGCCTTAACCGGGCAGCAGCTTCTTGTTGAGAAAGCTTCCAAATTTCATTATATACTTCATATAAGAAACGCTTTCTGCAATATTTTCTGGGGCCTAACAGGAAGTCCTGTAAGTCGGTGTTATTAGACAGGAGACTGACGTGTTCTCTAACCGCATCTAGTGAGGAAGTTCTTAACCATTGCTTGTATAGTTTCCCTACACTATATGGTGTTACTATACCTGCATGTTCGGATGATATATAGCGAGGGTCTGGCCTGTTAGTTCTAAAACCACTGAGGAGTTGATAAAACGTTTTACACCCGTTGGTATCTATTGGCCACAATAACCACCCGCCAGGACGTGCCAGTGAAACATTAAATGTGCCATTCTGGACCCATTCATGAAGCTGGTCTTCAGTTGCATTTGTAAATTGTTGCCATTTATAGAATTTTGCAGGGGCAGGTATACTAGGCATGTTCAATTCCTTAATCTTTGCTAAGCCTAAACAACTTGTTTGTTGTACAGTTTCATTTAAAAATATCATTTGAACAGGTATCAGGCATGCTCTAAATAAAGCTTCCTTCCCCCGTATTTGACAATGTCTAGTTCCCCACACACTTTTTAAGTCAATTGACTTCAGCCAATATTCATAGCCTTCTATAATCAACCAGGAAACAAAGGAATCCAAATATATAAATTTCATATTTGTCAATAATATACGTATGTTTTCCGTAGGTGGCGATTTAAAATAATACGACCCAGCCTTTTTAACATCATGCCCAGAAAAATATGTAAACTTTTCAGAATACGTTTAGGAACTCCCTTGTGGTGGAGTCGGACAATGTTCCCATTGTGCATAATTAAAAACTGTTTTTGGACTGCTTGCTCTGTGTATGAAATGATGCCCATAATAATGATATCAAAACATATCACCATACTTTTCTTTAGATTGATAAACCTCTTTGTTTTCAAATATAATATAATACTGCAATTCAGTCATCATAGAATCAACTGTTTTCACATCCCAATCATCAGAAACAATGCCTGGTATTATTATATCATTCATTGAAAGTTTGAATACATATGGTACTCGACAGATCTCTGTAGCTCCGGGTGTATCAAATGTTACTTTATCCCAAACAATCCCATCAGGAATTGGTATGGTGGAAATGTTGACAAAAGACAAGTCTCTGCTGACTTTGTGTGATGAAAAATGTGGTTTTAGGACCTCATCCACCAGTTCAACTGTTGATTTTTCAGGAAAAAAATGACCATGTATTAATAAAAAGACAGTGATGACAAACAACAATCCAAAGCAGGAAGGCTAGTACAGTCAAAGCCACAGATAGTTCCATGGAAGAATAAAGTAAGATATTTTAAGCCAGTTTATCAGCTTACATGTTTTAGACAGTTCAGGTGTTGAAGAGGCGAATGAGTCTGAGATGTCATCATTGATGTCGGCAAAATATCCAGAAGCAGTTAGTGCAAAAACTGGAGCTGTGTTAGTTGGTGGAGTTGGTATTTCCCGGGGTGGCACAGAATAAATAGCACCACCCGTCTGTGTTGAAGCTGTATCGAATTGATCAACTATTTCTGTATTATTTGTTGTCAGTGGAACTAATGAAAGATCATTTTGCACCCTCCTTACTTTCTTACCTGTACATTCTACAAATGCATGGTGGCGGTGGCAAGCCATCTTTGAAAATAATACATTTTAGTCTTTCCATATTTTGATGTCTGACTCTTGAAAGCAGCTCTTTTCAGAAAGTAACCAGGGTGTTCACTTCCCTCACTAATAACAGGAGCTTGGAAAACACATAGAAATCACCTAATGGTTTGCCCAGTCAAGAGCAGAAATCCTATCAAATCAGCGTGCTAGAGTTAGGAGCAGACCACTATCCTACAAGATTTTTTTGAAATCACGATATATAGTCTGACGCAGTCATGACTGAAACAGTTAACAGGCCCCATGAACTTGCTAGAAAAGTAGGGAGGCAAGCTCTAGAGGCCCTTACAAGGCAAACTCAATTTGGTCTTGTGCTTGAAACAACCACTGTGATGTAGAAGTGCTCTCGTTATCACATGTACACTCTTCTTCAAGATAAAAAATCATTTAGGGAGTAGCAGCTGAGTTCTGCTTTCTTTTGGAAGTGCTACTTAGAGGAGCTGGCTGAGTTCTCCTTTTGTCTGGAAACTCTACTATCCTTATAGAGAGAAGAGGAATCCGTTTATCCCTATGTTGCCCAGTGTGCTTGATGAAGGTTGAAAAGTCTTCAGCGATCCTGGTGTTTCCAAAGTGGTTGCTCTCTGGGTGTTAAAAAAAAGAAAAAAGAAAATAGATCGGGACTTGCGGTACATTAAAAACTATGCCATAGTTGACTGAATTGCAGTCCCCACGGCACGAAAGAAGCTGACTAGTACGCCGGCTGGCATGGGGCTCTCCTCCAGACAACAGGTAAAGAAGTTGAGATAGTGAAAAGAAAAATGATGGAAAGGTCTTCTGTGATTCAGTGTTGCAGCTCTAAATCTAATGCACTGCTCAGTGGTATAGCCACCAATACTGGGAGAAGATCTCATGCAGTACTTCTATAGGAATGTATGACAAGGAGGAAGGTAGTTATCTACAGAGGCAAAATGATCTCCAGTACGCCTCCAGTCAGCAAACTGTGCAACCGGCACAGCCAGCAGGCAACTGTGTTCAGTCACCACCTTGAGAAGATACACTTGGCCAAGGGCCTCTGGATTCAAGCAAAAACTCACAATGCACTCAATACTATGCCCTTCTCAAGGGAAAGCCCTTTTGGGAACGCAGTGGAGAATTCTCTAAAGAAACTTAAAAAGATCCACAACGCAATTAAGTTTGTGTGCACTCTGCTTAAATGAGCCATTCAGAGGTGGATTTTCTCTGAGGAAACAAATCAAACCAAAGAAGAAGACACCCTACCCCTCCTCCGCCCACCTTGACACAGTGGTCCAGTACACAGTTGGCACCACTTCAGTGGCAATATTCCAGCGTTCCAAAACAGCCCTTATTTGAAATGGTCTGGCCCTGAAAGACTTCTAATCACATGTCAGAGAAAGGACAATACAAATGCACTTGACTAACACTATCACTGTCACCATGTTTAACCTCAATAAAGAAGGAGGGCTAAGATCATACATACTGTCAAAATTACCACAGGACATACCGAAATGGGCCAACCAAAGAAACATAGCACCAGTGGCAATATATCTGACTGGCATGGCAGTATACCTGACGGGAGTGCAAAGCAGAGAAGCAGATAGGTTAAGCAGACAAATGCCTTACACGAGTGGGAGCTAAAACAATAAATGGTGGAGAGAGAGTTTCATAAGTGGGTCACTCTGCTCAAAGACCTCTTCACAGCTCAGGAGAACTTAAAATGGCAGAGGTTTGCACACGGATATATTAAACCAAATGTAATTAGGAAATGTGCTTTCAATAGAATTGTCAAGGGAATTTGCATACACTTTCCCCCAATCCCACTCACCGGCAGTAGAGAGATGCCAACAGGCACTGGTAATCCTTACTGTGGTAGTGTCCCAATGGGCCGGTCAAACATAGTTCACGACCTGGTGGTAATGGCAGTCAGACGAGTAATGAAATTGCTAGTGAAGCAGAACCTGTTAACATTGCAGTTTGGAGCAGGTATACCATCTACAACCAGCCACACTCAGCAGCATGACTCCTGAAGACAGTTTGGTCACCTTAATGTGCATCAGCGGATTATGGATGTCCTCAAAGAGGCAAGAAGATATACCATAATGAAGTGCTACACCGCAAAATGGACCAGGTACATACATTGGTATGACAGAAAGGGCCTGGGAAAATTTGAACTTGAGACCCAAAGCTCAACCCCCACACCAATTTGGTGCCTAAACCTATTACTAAGTCTACTCAGAAGACAATACTTTTGAGCCGATGTATGGAGCAGGTCTCAGATACTTAACTCAAGACTACCTTAATTGCTGTCATATTTTTACAATGAGAGAGTGAACTCTACGCACTTATAAAACAAGAATCCTACCTGCGAGTCGAGTGCTGGTGGTGAGGAGAGCATTTTCATGTCAATCAAGCCGTATAACTACAAGTTTATTTCCAACAGCCAAAATGTCAGGCTGAATGGGCTCGTCACCCCGTAGACATCAGAAGGGGAATCCTTTGTTACCTACAGGAAACAAAAAGACAATCGGGACAGGAGAGCAATTTTGCATCCCTTTTGCCCAGACTACCAAAGATTTGCAAGTCATTAATAGGACTGGTGCAAGATTGATAATCTAAACAGTCCAAAAATTTAACAAGACAGCAGGAATGATGCTGGAAGAGAACCCAAGAGCTCACTCCACAGTGCAAGAAAATGCATGAAGCCCACTTTCTTTGCTACTCACCACATGGTCACTTGGCATGTCTTTACTAAGCCTTCCCATGGATGTCCAAGCTAACAAAGGTAGAGGTGAGACAAAAAATGCTCAGAAACTTGCAAATATAAACTCTTTCAACCTATCTGCACTGTAGGAGGTGGATATAGCTGCTGTATCAATACACATCATCTTAATCCAGAAAAGGTTCACCCTGCACACTGAAATGGTTACTTATATGTAGGGATAGATTGTCGGCTTGAAGAATTTTTTCGATTCGCATGTGGCCTTGCGCCTCCCTGGAAAAGATCAAGTATTTCCAACAGGGAGGTATGTTAACTTACAGAACAAGAGGAAGCCAAATCTGCAATAAGGTTGCCAAAGAGGGCCAAGCTGAGGGGGTTATAGAGTGTATGCCAGACACCATTTAAGAAGAGAAATAGCATAAATGATCAACAACTCAGTGACCACCAAAGTAAGATTGAGACATTTCTCTACTCGCCCACTAGATGGTGGATTAATGTACAACAGCTTCAAAACTACTCCTACTGGTAAGTAACCGTTACAGTACAAATCTTTTCCCTTCCCAAACACAATATACCTGCTTTCATAGAGGATGGTTGTGTCCTATACACCAGTCCTCAGATACTTAGATCTCATGCTCTGAGATTGAGTGGTGCACATTTATTTCCCTTGCTGAAGTAAGCTTTACATCGCTACAGGGAATAGGTATTGTCTGCTCATTCTGCCTTTTTTGCCTTCCTTATAAACTCTTTGTTCAGATAGTCTTCAGTTGTGCAATACTTGAAAGGCCTGTTATACAGATTTATTTCCTCCCCCTCTATTATCAGTGGGATTTAAATTTGGTGCTGAAAACTTTATCATAGCGTCTTTGTTTTAACCAATATTCAGTTCGACTGCACCGTCAGCCAGCTGCTGTGTTTTTTACCCATTCAGGCTGGTCCTTAACACCTGCTCAGTGTTTTTGCCACACATTGTTTCTGCCTTCTACATGGTCCTGTCCATAACACTTCTCTTTCTCACTTCCCCTCACACTACTAATGAAGGGGACATGTTACACTGATTTGCCCCAGCCATAGAATCAGATACTGCATTGACTGTACAAAGGTTAGGACTGGATTAATGATGGGTTTGCTTGAGCTTATCTGGAGCTAAGAAAGGCACACCCCGTACTAATGGTCTATTTCGTGTTGGATTGCTCTTTGTATTAAGATTAGTTATGTCTTCCAAGAACAACTCTTTTTCTAATCAGATCCAAAGGTATGCTGTGTGGTTTCTGCTGTTTTTATTTCAAAGAATAGGCTCTCGTGGTCCCTTCCAGCATGCCTCAGTTGGGAAAAACTACAATTGAATCCAGTGCACCAGACACCCCTTATATAATCGGCTGCAAGTAGTCATGTGGCACCCCCTTGTGGAGTGAGATGACCATTGCTGGGGTCAGGTTTTCTGGATCCAGTCTGGTACCTGGAGACTACTCTTTTATGCAAGGAATCTGCAGTACAGTTTAGTATACACCAGAAATATTGCTCCCAAGGAGCTAACTTTCTTCTGACCCATGTATCCTGTTCAGTTATCCTGTGCCCCAACTTTCCTTCTCTAAAGTCTTGTAGTGTCTGTCTTCAGTCAATTGACCTAATTAAGAGCTCATTTACCACATCCCAAAACCCACTTGAAACCGGTTTCTTAACAGCTGCACTGAAATTAGTCTGTCTAATCTTCAGCCACCCAGAATCTATCTTTGTACTTCTAGATCATTTCTGTTTGCTACCCCAAATATTTAAGTTTTCTGTCTATACTGCCTCTCTCAACAGCTTTAATTCATTTTTAGTTTTCTGTATGAGCTGCTTGAAACTGAAACACAAACATTTGTCTGTTTTCCAACATTTACATCTACACCAAGATCAAGTTTTTACTAAATCACAACCATTCATCACTGGATGGTGTCTTCGACTGTCCAAAGCTGAACTCTTCGAAGACAAATTATTTATTTCCATGCTAAAACTACATCTACGTCTCTCACGCCAACTATATTCTCACCAACTACAAATCTTGGAGTAATATTCAGCTCCACTATAAGCCTGGCATCCACAGCTGCTGCTGCCAATTTTCAACTGCTAGCAATCTGCAGAATCTGCCCTAAGATGCCCTTCTACACTGCTGAAACATTGACGTCCACCCTTGTCTTGCGCAAACTGCACTTCTGTACCACTTTATTAGTAGGTTTTCCTAAGCTTTCATTTTCCCCAATGTATAGGGTAATTAATTTGGCTAACCAAACTCTGCACATTCTTCCCATACACACCATATTTAGCATTATTGTCACTGGGTTGTATGAGTTATCTGCCAAAAATAAAACCTTCTGTAAGCTACTTGACCTAGTTTTCAAAACTATGAACGGACCAGCTTTTCACTACTCAACCACAAACTTATTGCATACTCGCCCTTCTTCAGGTTTTTGCTGAGGTAACAATAGTCTTCTAGTGAAACACAGATTTTCATGTGGCATAAAGGGTCTAAGCTTTAAACTTGCTTGGATCGCATTACTGGGGAAACCGACCCTGCAGACCTGCAACTCCATCTCTTCTCTGCCACCTTATTTGGCTGTAAAAATAGACTGTCAAAATGGCTACATACTGGTTCCTCACACCTGAAAGGTTCAACAGGGCATCCCTACTCGGAGGGTGGATTGCTGGAAAGGCTGTGGAACCCCTGGGACCTTGCTTCACCTTTGTGCCTGTCCTAAACTCACACACTACTGGGACACAACCATAGCTGACTGACTGGTATTTAAATTCAAAGTTAACTTGCGTTCCAGCGTACGTTATTTCAGACCTACCCAACACATTAACATTCCGCTTAAATCATGCAAAAAGGGTGCCATATCGGTCTAGCTCTGAGAGGAGCACTCCAAGCCATTCTCTCCAACTGGGCACAGAGAAGCTACCAAACCACACAACATGACCTCATGGACCATGGCGTATTCTTGGTATGGAACGGCTGACCCTTACTTTGACTAGTCCGATAGACTTCTAGAAGGAGTTGAGGTAACCAAATATAGCGATCTTCTCTACTGAATTCAACCAATTGTCTTGCCCTTATTACCTTCGCCTACTGTGCAACACAGGAAAGGTTGGGGGGTTGGGGGCTTGGGTGCAGGAGGGGGAAGGGAGACTGGTTGGACTCATTTTGTTATTGTTTACTGTCCAGTACCCTCATAGGGGGTTCGTTCCCTATTATGTTGTATTATTTTGTGTTGCACTATTGAAATAAAAAAAAATAGTTTTGAACCATAAAAATAGACTGTTGCAAACAAGAAGGAATGCAGTTCCTGTTTGTACACCGCCCTTTGTCCCCTGCTGCGTTGTCTGACAAACATGTTCCCATATGAATTCACTTCTTGTGAGATACATTAATTTATGTATTGTCGTACAATGTATATAATGTGTAGCATTGTTGTGTACTGACCCTAGTGTACTGCCACCCGGTTTGTTATCCAGCTGTTTATTATTTAGCTGTGCACCACAAAACTATTACTACGTACAACATTTGTTGCTTAAATGCTTTCGGTGCTCTTCTGTTGTTAAAAAAAAAAAAAAAAAAAAGAAGTTTCTCATAAAACTGAAGTGCTGACAGGGAAAACAGTTGGAAAAAGGGGGTAGATACCCATTAATAGTTATTTTCATATTTAATAGAGATTAGATCCCAGGATGAACAAAAAATATCTGATATAAGAACGATACATTTCGGACATAGTCACTGGAATTCAGACACCACCTCATTGCAGTTCCTCCTTTTGTCCCTGCTGCTGTATCCTGGAAATAATAAAAAGGAAGCAGTCAGGCTGATTTGTTGGGCAGTAAATGTTCCCTGTGAGGCTGAGGAGATCATGCACCCCACCCCCTCTCCTAGATAAGCCCAATTATATCTCTGTAGATTTCTCATCTGTGCACTGTACAGTCATGTCTGTTCACTGGGGATCTCTTGAGTAAAAGGGTTGAAACAGCAAAGCGTGGCGCTGAGATTAGAATGGGCACCCAAAATGCATATCTCCTTTTGAGAGTGACTACTGTCCTCTTGCCTGGCTGAGAGTGGCAGTGATGGCAGCATCAGTTCTAGTGGGAAGGACAAGCCAACTTTGGGTTGAGCCTACTGGACAAAGCGAGTTGTCTATTGTCAAAGGACTTAATGTATGCCTATCAAAGTTTACGGAGTCTGTCTGCCCATTACTTACGATTGGTTGCTTTGTCTTATTTGCTTGCTTTGTGTTCAATGACTTTGCTCGTCTATCTTGTGTATGTTCCTCCCCTGTATCATTGCCTCTTTGCCATTTAATGGATTGTCTTTTTCTGACTTTCCTCTGCTCACTTTTAGGGATCTACTTCTTTCTTTTTGCTTAAGTACTGCGTGAGAACACATGTTTTCCAGCTCTCAACCCTGTGTGCTTGCATTGACCGCCCCCACACACTCTGCTCCATTATGCTGCAAGCAACCTCTAGTACACCTCCCATGTCTGTCTAACTTCCTTCCTCCCTCACACGTTGTGTTGTTTTAATGCTTGTGTAGTTCAGGGATCATGCAGTTTTTGCTCTCCTCTATCAAGTGCACCATTCACTCCAACAATCCCCATCTTTAAAAAAAATATTTTTTGTGTGTGGGGGAGGGGGGGGGGGGGAGTGGGGGAAATTACTACAACCCTTCAGGTTAAAAAGATAAAGGTCCTTCTGCAGTCTTTCTTCTCATTTTTTTTATTTTCAGGTCACACTTTTTTACTTTTGGCCATGCTGTATGTTGTCCTGCAAATGCTGTACAGTATCATCCAAAGGCTTTGGCAAAGCCAGTAAGTCCTTTTGACTTTACCAGTGCTTGTTCCCTGATGCCTTTCGGGTAAAGATGTCATCAGGCATCTCCTGCTAAAAGGTCTCCCTAGTATCTTCAGCCTTGCTCTTCATTCCTTATATGTGGGATATTGATTGAAAATGTATATCACTCTGTATGTGTAAGACAGGATGAGGATGGAGGGTGGTGTGTTTTGTTTTAAACAATGAATACAGGAATCAGTGCCTGGGCGGTTGCGTAATCTTCCTTAAAATTACTTGCTCTAGCTTGACTCTGGAGACTGGTAAGCATTGGTGAAATATCCTTTCTTTTCTGACTTGGGGAGTAACCACTGGTATTTTCCTGTATCATCCTGTAGGAAGTTGGCTCTGTATGTGCTAATTCAAAGTAAGGAATAGCATGCACAGAGTCCAAGGGTTCCCCTTAGAGGTAAAATAGTGGTAAAAATAGATAATACTAATGCTCTATTTTGTGGTAGTGTGGTCGAGCAGTAGGCTTATCCAAGGAGTAGTGTTAAGCATTTGTTGTACATACACATAGACAATAAATGAGGTACACACACTCAGAGACAAATCCAGCCAATAGGTTTTTATATAGAAAAATATATTTTCTTAGTTTATTTTAAGAACCACAGGTTCAAATTCTACATGTAATATCTCATTCGAAAGGTATTGCAGGTAAGTACTTTAGGAACTTCAAATCATCAAAATTGCATGTATACTTTTCAAGTTATTCACAAATAGCTGTTTTAAAAGTGGACACTTAGTGCAATTTTCACAGTTCCTAGGGGAGGTAAGTATTTGTTAGGTTAACCAGGTAAGTAAGACACTTACAGGGCTTAGTTCTTGGTCCAAGGTAGCCCACCGTTGGGGGTTCAGAGCCACCCCAAAGTCACCACACCAGCAGCTCAGGGCCGGTCAGGTGCAGAGTTCAAAGTGGTGCCCAAAACGCATAGGCTAGAATGGAGAGAAGGGGGTGCCCCGGTTCCGGTCTGCTTGCAGGTAAGTACCCGCGTCTTCGGAGGGCAGACCAGGGGGGTTTTGTAGGGCACCGGGGGGGACACAAGTCCACACAGAAATTTCACCCTCAGCGGCGCGGGGGCGGCCGGGTGCAGTGTAGAAACAAGCGTCGGGTTCGCAATGTTAGTCTATGAGGGATCTCGGGATCTCTTCAGCGCTGCAGGCAGGCAAGGGGGGGATTCCTCGGGGAAACCTCCACTTGGGCAAGGGAGAGGGACTCCTGGGGGTCACTTCTCCAGTGAAAGTCCGGTCCTTCAGGTCCTGGGGGCTGCGGGTGCAGGGTCTCTCCCGGGCGTCGGGACTTTAGGTTCAAAGAGTCGCGGTCAGGGGAAGCCTCGGGTTTCCCTCTGCAGGCGGCGCTGTGGGGGCTCAGGGGGGACAGGTTTTGGTACTCACAGTATCAGAGTAGTCCTGGGGTCCCTCCTGAGGTGTTGGATCGCCACCAGCCGAGTCGGGGTCGCCGGGTGCAGTGTTGCAAGTCTCACGCTTCTTGCGGGGAGCTTGCAGGGTTCTTTTAAAGCTGCTGGAAACAAAGTTGCAGCTTTTCTTGGAGCAGGTCCGCTGTCCTCGGGAGTTTCTTGTCTTTTCGAAGCAGGGGCAGTCCTCAGAGGATGTCGAGGTCGCTGGTCCCTTTGGAAGGCGTCGCTGGAGCAGGATCTTTGGAAGGCAGGAGACAGGCCGGTGAGTTTCTGGAGCCAAGGCAGTTGTCGTCTTCTGGTCTTCCGCTGCAGGGGTTTTCAGCTGGGCAGTCCTTCTTCTTGTAGTTGCAGGAATCTAATTTTCTAGGGTTCAGGGTAGCCCTTAAATACTAAATTTAAGGGCGTGTTTAGGTCTGGGGGTTAGTAGCCAATGGCTACTAGCCCTGAGGGTGGGTACACCCTCTTTGTGCCTCCTCCCAAGGGGAGGGGGTCACAATCCTAACCCTATTGGGGGAATCCTCCATCTGCAAGATGGAGGATTTCTAAAAGTTAGAGTCACCTCAGCTCAGGACACCTTAGGGGCTGTCCTGACTGGCCAGTGACTCCTCCTTGTTGCTTTCTTTGTTCCCTCCAGCCTTGCCGCCAAAAGTGGGGGCCGTGGCCGGAGGGGGCGGGCAACTCCACTAAGCTGGAGTGCCCTGCTGGGCTGTGACAAAGGGGTGAGCCTTTGAGGCTCACCGCCAGGTGTTACAGCTCCTGCCTGGGGGAGGTGTTAGCATCTCCACCCAGTGCAGGCTTTGTTACTGGCCTCAGAGTGACAAAGGCACTCTCCCCATGGGGCCAGCAACATGTCTCTGGTGTGGCAGGCTGCTGGAACTAGTCAGCCTACACAGACAGTCGGTTAAGTTTCAGGGGGCACCTCTAAGGTGCCCTCTGGGGTGTATTTTACAATAAAATGTACACTGGCATCAGTGTGCATTTATTGTGCTGAGAAGTTTGATACCAAACTTCCCAGTTTTCAGTGTAGCCATTATGGTGCTGTGGAGTTCGTGTTTGACAAACTCCCAGACCATATACTCTTATGGCTACCCTGCACTTACAATGTCTAAGGTTTTGTTTAGACACTGTAGGGGTACCATGCTCATGCACTGGTACCCTCACCTATGGTATAGTGCACCCTGCCTTAGGGCTGTAAGGCCTGCTAGAGGGGTGTCTTACCTATACTGCATAGGCAGTGAGAGGCTGGCATGGCACCCTGAGGGGAGTGCCATGTCGACTTACTCGTTTTGTCCTCACTAGCACACACAAGCTGGCAAGCAGTGTGTCTGTGCTGAGTGAGAGGTCTCCAGGGTGGCATAAGACATGCTGCAGCCCTTAGAGACCTTCCTTGGCATCAGGGCCCTTGGTACTAGAAGTACCAGTTACAAGGGACTTATCTGAATGCCAGGGTGTGCCAATTGTGGATACAATGGTACATTTTAGGTGAAGGAACACTGGTGCTGGGGCCTGGTTAGCAGGGTCCCAGCACACTTCTCAGTCAAGTCAGCATCAGTATCAGGCAAAAAGTGGGGGGTAACTGCAACAGGGAGCCATTTCTTTACACAAGCCCCCCCCAGCCCACAGGCCAGGAGACTCAGCCCAAGCTGGGAGAGTCTTCCTAGTCTGTCAGGCGAGGAAGAGTAGGAGAAATAGGCTGGTTAGTTGCAGGGCCTACTCTGCCTTACATCCTTCTGTTCAGGTCATTCCCTTTGGGGAACTGACCTACTTCCACAGTGATAGGACCTAGTCTGAATTGCCTCTTGTCTGCCTCTTCAATGTCTCCACCCCTTCTTTCTATTTTGGTCTTAGAGGTATCCACCTCTGCTGACCTTATCTTGGCCAGGGTTACCCCTAGCTTACCCAGAGAGGTTACCCAGAGCTGGAGTAACCCCACCATGACCAATAGGGTCAGGGGGCCTAACTTGCTATTTGGCATGGGGTCAGACCACCATGCTAAGGATAGTGCAGCCATAAAGGCTAACACCCAGCAGAGGCCACTGACAGCTGTCAGTGCCCAGAACCACACCTTTAGCTCTTCACCTAAAAGGGAAGGGGCTAAGTTACAGGCCTCTTTGGGTTCAGGTTGCCTGTCTGCTGTATTAGAGTGGGGGGTTACCACATCTTGTAGTAAACACCCTTCTTCCACTCTTTCTTCTGTTAGCTGAGGAGCCACCCACTCAGGTTTAACAGTTGCCTGTCTAGCCAGGACTTCTTGTGGGTCAGGTTGGACTTTATCAGGGCCATTTTTGGAGTTCTCCCCTACTGGAGCAGAATCTCCTTGGCTTGCTGTAACCTTGGCTAAAGGTTGTCCACCCTTCCTACTCTGTTTTCTTTTCTTCTTCTTCTGGGGCCTGCTTGCATTTACTGCAGAGGCAGGACTTCCAGAATCCTTGGGAGAGGACTGGCACTGGACCAGTTCCTCTCTTGGGCTCTGACTAACCTCTGGGTAGTCATTTCCAAGGAGACAATCAAGGGGGAGGTCTGTACTGACTACTACCCTTCTCCAGCTAAGAGTGCCACCCACTTCTATGGGCACTAAAGCCACAGGCCTCTTAGTGACCCTGTCTAGGCTAACTCTTACCCTGGCAGTCTCACCTGGGATGTACTGGTTTGAGAGCACCAGCCTGTCATGCACAATAGTGTGACTGGCACAAGTGTCTCTCAGGGCAGTGGTTGGGATTCCATTCACCAGTAGGTGGTGGAAGTGTCTACTTCCCTCTGGAATCTCCAACTCACCGGTTGGGCCCTGTTTCCAGTTGAAGGCTAGGAAGACCTCCTCATCTGAGGAGTCATCTCCCATGGCTACACTGGTTACCCCTGGAATTTTGTTCTGGGGTTTGTTTTTGGGACAAGAAGTGTCCTTGGTGTGGTGCCCAGACTGTTTACAGTTGTGGCACCATGCCTTAGTGGCATCCCAGTTCTTACCCTGGTACCCACCTTTGTTTTGGGTTGTGTCTTGGGGCCCACCCACCTGTTCTGGTTTTTGGGGGCCTACAGAGGACTCTTTTTCTTTGTTTCTAGTGTCACCCACTTTCTCCTGGGGAGTTTTTGTAACCCCTTTCTTTTGGTCACCCCCAGTGGAAGGTTTGGTTACCCTAGTCTTGACCCAGTGGTCTGCCTTCTTTCCCAATTCTTGGGGAGAAATTGGACCTAGGTCTACCAGATACTGATGCAACTTTTCATTGAAGCAGTTACTTAAAATGTGTTCTTTCATAAACAAATTATAAAGCCCAACATAGTCACACACTTCATTTCCAGTTAACCAACCATCTAGTGTTTTTACTGAGTAGTCGACAAAATCAACCCAGGTCTGGCTCGAGGATTTTTGAGCCCCCCTGAATCTAATTCTATACTCCTCAGTGGAGAATCCAAAGCCCTCAATCAGGGTACCCTTCATGAGGTCATAAGATTCTGCATCTTTTCCAGAGAGTGTGAGGAGTCTATCCCTACACTTTCCTGTGAACATTTCCCAAAGGAGAGCACCCCAGTGAGATCTGTTCACTTTTCTGGTTACACAAGCCCTCTCAAAAGCTGTGAACCATTTGGTGATGTCATCACCATCTTCATATTTAGTTACAATCCCTTTAGGGATTTTCAACATGTCAGGAGAATCTCTGACCCTATTTATGTTGCTGCCACCATTGATGGGTCCTAGGCCCATCTCTTGTCTTTCCCTCTCTATGGCTAGGATCTGTCTTTCCAAAGCCAATCTTTTGGCCATCCTGGCTAACTGGATGTCCTCTTCACTGGGGCTATCCTCAGTGATTTCAGAGGTGTTGGTCTCTCCTGTGAGGGAACCAGCATCTCTGACTATTATTTTAGGAGTCAGGGTTTGGGGGACCCTGTCCTCCCTAGATAGGACTGGTAGGGGGGAATTTTCCTCCAAGTCACTATCCTCTTCCTCTGAGTTGCCACCCTCAGAGGGGTTGGCCTTTTCAAACTCTGCCAAAAGCTCCTGGAGCTGTATTTTGGTAGGTTTGGGGCCCATTGTTATTTTCTTTATTTTACAGAGTGACCTTAGCTCCCTCATCTTAAGATGGAGGTAAGGTGTGGTGTCGAGTTCCACCACAGTCACATCTGTGCTAGACATTTTGCTTCTAAAAGTTGGAATACTTTTTAAGAATCTACAACTGGTTCTAGAATCTAATTCAAACTTTTACAAACTTTTAAACTCTAAAAGAAATGCTAAACAGGATCTAACACAAGGCCCTAGCAGGTCTTTTAAGAATTTAGAAAACTTTTCAAATTGCAAAAATCAATTTCTAATGACAATTTTGGAATTTGTCGTGTGATCAGGTATTGGCTGAGTAGTCCAGCAAATGCAAAGTCTTGTATCCCACCGCTGCCACCAATGTAGGAAGTTGGCTCTGTATGTGCTAATCAAAGTAAGGAATAGCATGCACAGAGTCCAAGGGTTCCCCTTAGAGGTAAAATAGTGGTAAAAATAGATAATACTAATGCTCTATTTTGTGGTAGTGTGGTCGAGCAGTAGGCTTATCCAAGGAGTAGTGTTAAGCATTTGTTGTACATACACATAGACAATAAATGAGGTACACACACTCAGAGACAAATCCAGCCAATAGGTTTTTATATAGAAAAATATCTTTTCTTAGTTTATTTTAAGAACCACAGGTTCAAATTCTACATGTAATATCTCATTCGAAAGGTATTGCAGGTAAGTACTTTAGGAACTTCAAATCATCAAAATTGCATGTATACTTTTCAAGTTATTCACAAATAGCTGTTTTAAAAGTGGACACTTAGTGCAATTTTCACAGTTCCTAGGGGAGGTAAGTATTTGTTAGGTTAACCAGGTAAGTAAGACACTTACAGGGCTTAGTTCTTGGTCCAAGGTAGCCCACCGTTGGGGGTTCAGAGCCACCCCAAAGTCACCACACCAGCAGCTCAGGGCCGGTCAGGTGCAGAGTTCAAAGTGGTGCCCAAAACGCATAGGCTAGAATGGAGAGAAGGGGGTGCCCCGGTTCCGGTCTGCTTGCAGGTAAGTACCCGCGTCTTCGGAGGGCAGACCAGGGGGGTTTTGTAGGGCACCGGGGGGGACACAAGTCCACACAGAAATTTCACCCTCAGCGGCGCGGGGGCGGCCGGGTGCAGTGTAGAAACAAGCGTCGGGTTCGCAATGTTAGTCTATGAGGGATCTCGGGATCTCTTCAGCGCTGCAGGCAGGCAAGGGGGGGATTCCTCGGGGAAACCTCCACTTGGGCAAGGGAGAGGGACTCCTGGGGGTCACTTCTCCAGTGAAAGTCCGGTCCTTCAGGTCCTGGGGGCTGCGGGTGCAGGGTCTCTCCCGGGCGTCGGGACTTTAGGTTCAAAGAGTCGCGGTCAGGGGAAGCCTCGGGTTTCCCTCTGCAGGCGGCGCTGTGGGGGCTCAGGGGGGACAGGTTTTGGTACTCACAGTATCAGAGTAGTCCTGGGGTCCCTCCTGAGGTGTTGGATCGCCACCAGCCGAGTCGGGGTCGCCGGGTGCAGTGTTGCAAGTCTCACGCTTCTTGCGGGGAGCTTGCAGGGTTCTTTTAAAGCTGCTGGAAACAAAGTTGCAGCTTTTCTTGGAGCAGGTCCGCTGTCCTCGGGAGTTTCTTGTCTTTTCGAAGCAGGGGCAGTCCTCAGAGGATGTCGAGGTCGCTGGTCCCTTTGGAAGGCGTCGCTGGAGCAGGATCTTTGGAAGGCAGGAGACAGGCCGGTGAGTTTCTGGAGCCAAGGCAGTTGTCGTCTTCTGGTCTTCCGCTGCAGGGGTTTTCAGCTGGGCAGTCCTTCTTCTTGTAGTTGCAGGAATCTAATTTTCTAGGGTTCAGGGTAGCCCTTAAATACTAAATTTAAGGGCGTGTTTAGGTCTGGGGGTTAGTAGCCAATGGCTACTAGCCCTGAGGGTGGGTACACCCTCTTTGTGCCTCCTCCCAAGGGGAGGGGGTCACAATCCTAACCCTATTGGGGGAATCCTCCATCTGCAAGATGGAGGATTTCTAAAAGTTAGTCACCTCAGCTCAGGACACCTTAGGGGCTGTCCTGACTGTCCAGTGACTCCTCCTTGTTGCTTTCTTTGTTCCCTCCAGCCTTGCCGCCAAAAGTGGGGGCCGTGGCCGGAGGGGGCGGGCAACTCCACTAAGCTGGAGTGCCCTGCTGGGCTGTGACAAAGGGGTGAGCCTTTGAGGCTCACCGCCAGGTGTTACAGCTCCTGCCTGGGGGAGGTGTTAGCATCTCCACCCAGTGCAGGCTTTGTTACTGGCCTCAGAGTGACAAAGGCACTCTCCCCATGGGGCCAGCAACATGTCTCTGGTGTGGCAGGCTGCTGGAACTAGTCAGCCTACACAGACAGTCGGTTAAGTTTCAGGGGGCACCTCTAAGGTGCCCTCTGGGGTGTATTTTACAATAAAATGTACACTGGCATCAGTGTGCATTTATTGTGCTGAGAAGTTTGATACCAAACTTCCCAGTTTTCAGTGTAGCCATTATGGTGCTGTGGAGTTCGTGTTTGACAGACTCCCAGACCATATACTCTTATGGCTACCCTGCACTTACAATGTCTAAGGTTTTGTTTAGACACTGTAGGGGTACCATGCTCATGCACTGGTACCCTCACCTATGGTATAGTGCACCCTGCCTTAGGGCTGTAAGGCCTGCTAGAGGGGTGTCTTACCTATACTGCATAGGCAGTGAGAGGCTGGCATGGCACCCTGAGGGGAGTGCCATGTCGACTTACTCGTTTTGTCCTCACTAGCACACACAAGCTGGCAAGCAGTGTGTCTGTGCTGAGTGAGAGGTCTCCAGGGTGGCATAAGACATGCTGCAGCCCTTAGAGACCTTCCTTGGCATCAGGGCCCTTGGTACTAGAAGTACCAGTTACAAGGGACTTATCTGAATGCCAGGGTGTGCCAATTGTGGATACAATGGTACATTTTAGGTGAAGGAACACTGGTGCTGGGGCCTGGTTAGCAGGGTCCCAGCACACTTCTCAGTCAAGTCAGCATCAGTATCAGGCAAAAAGTGGGGGGTAACTGCAACAGGGAGCCATTTCTTTACACATCCCATAAGTGTCACAATATTGTGAGAAAGGGTTGTGTTCTCCTTCCCTTTGAAGTTTAGCCTCTTGTCCCTGTCAAGCACTTCCTTCTCACACTCCAGCCTTCCTGCTTATTTTAAGTTGCAGAGGCTGTAGCTGAACCAGTCTGTGACTTAATCAAGATTTATAAAGTGCCTCTAATCACCCAGTAGGGTATCCATGCGCTTGCCGGTCCCGAAGGTGTATTTGCACAACCAGGTCTTGAGGGCCCTTTGGAATTCCAGGAGTGAGGTGATGGTCCGGAGGTGTGCGGAGAGGCTGTTGCAGGTTTTTGCTGCAACATGAGAGAAGGAGCGTCCTCCACTTCTGCTTCAGTAGATGCGGGGAGTATGAGCAAGTGAAAGGGAGGCAGAGCGAAGTCTTCTCAACAGTTGGTGGAAGTTCAGGCAGTGGTTCATGTACGTGGGTCCTTGGTTGTTTAGAGTCTTGTGCGTGGGTCAGCAGCTTGAATAGGCATCTCTTCTGTATGGGGAGCTAGTGGAGTTTCCTGAGGTAGGGTGTGATGTGGGTTCATTGGGGAAGGCCAAGCATAAGTCTGGCTGTGGCGTTCTGTATTGTCTGAAGTATCTGTAGGAGGTGTGCGGGCGATTCCTACATAGAGGGCGTTGCTGTAGTCCAGTTGCCTGGTGAAGAGGGCCTTTGTCACAATGTGCCTTGTTGAGGTAGCCTTTGAAGATCTTACATAAGATTTTACATTGCTGTTTCCAAAGATCAGTACTTCTGTCTTGTCTGTGTTCAGCTGCAGGCAATTGTTCTTCATCCAATCAGCTACGCTTGTCATACATCTGTCGAAGCTGGTTCTGGTGGTGGAGTGTTAGTGAGTGAGAGGATGAGTTGGATGTCTGTGTAGAAAATTATGTTGAGACCAAGGGATGAGCTCTGGTTGTCACCACAGGTGATCTCCTTGGGTTTGGAGATGAAAGGTGGGCGGTAACTCTTCTGGGTTCTTCAGATGAGAAAGGAGGTGAGCCATCTGAGCGCTTGGATGCTGCAGAAACCAGATTGGGAGGCATTGAGTAGTTGGTTCTGCTCCAAGTGTGTCATGGGAGCAGGGAGACTGGCTGCTAGTTTTTGGGTTCGCTGGGGCAGGCGCATTTTTTTTTTAAGTAGTGGTCTGACTTTGGCGTGTTTCCAGGTGTCGTGAAATGTTGCGGTGTTGATGGGGGTGTTAAACAGGGTGGTGAGTTCCTGGCCGATCATTTGATTTCCAAGGTTGTAGATGTAGCGCAGGCATGGGTATATGGGAGCTACTGAGTGGATACATTTCATGGTGGAGGTGATATCCTGGGTGGAGTGGATGTTCCAGGTGGTCAGTATGTGGTTTGTGTCAATAATGTTGGTGGCGTATCTCTCGAGGAAGTCCATAGGTGTGGGTTGTTGTTCAAAGTTTCTGTATATGGTTGCGATCTTGTTGTAGAAGATGTGGGCAAGGTTATTGCACAGCTCCTGTGAGGATGTGATATTGTTTTCGATGGCAGCCAGGTTGGAGAATTCCTTAACGATGTTGAAAAGTTCCTTGGTGCTGTTGGCTCTGGTTTCAATGTGTGTTGAATGGGCCGACTTCTTTGCTGCAATGGTACAGATTAAAAGAGGTTTTGAAGGCTGCTCTGGTGCGCCATCTCCTCTACAGCTGTTTGCTGTCTCGTTTAGCTGTTCTGAGTTCTTGGGTGTATTAGCAGGCCTTTTTGGGGGATTTTCCCTGGATGTTGCGCGTGATGTGGATGATGCTGATGACACTATTGGTGATCCAGGCGTTTAAGTTTTTCACTCTGAGGTTGGTGCCAGTAGGGCGGTTGGAGGTGTTGAGGGTGTCCGCCCAGCTGGGTCTTAGATTTTTTTCCACCTCCGCGCTGGTCATCTTGTGGGGTGGAGGTGTGGGGACTGGAGATGCTGAAGTCTACAGTGGAGTGATTGGTCCATGTGAGTTCTGTAACATGGCTGTATTTGACACAGTTGCTGGAGGTGAAAATGGGGTCCGGAGTGTGCCCTGTGGTGTGTAGGATCGTGGATGATGTGGGTCAATCCAAGGCTGCCCACACTATGGGTGAGGTGTGCAATGTTGTAATTTGGGTAGTCTGTGTGGAAATTTAGGTCACCGAAGAAGTTAGAGTCTAAGACTAGGGTGCCATGACTTCTGCAATGGCGTTGCAGAAACTGGTGCGTGGACTTGGGGGTCGGTATCCGAGGGTGCCTCTGATAGTTGTTTTGTTGTCCATGTGGAGCTTGAAGTTTAAATGTATCATGGGGGTGGTGGTGGTGTCTGTGGTGGTGGTGTGCTGCACTCTATTGTCTCTTTGTAGATGATGGCTGTTCCTCCTCGCTTGTTCATGCAGAGCTTGAGTGATTTTACATCTGTCAGGTATCGCTGTGGCAATGTCTGGGGCGGATGCGGTGTTGAGCCAGGTCTCGGTAAGGAAGACAATGTCAGGTGCAAAAGTAGCGATGAGGTCACATAATTTGGTGGAATGCTTACATAGTGAGCGTGTGTTGGGAAGGACGCATGCAAGTTGGTGTTTTTTTTTTTCAGATGGTGTCTGTTGTGTGTTCGGGGTGGGGCTGGTCAGTGGGTTGGTGTGTGTGCAGGTGAAATGGCAGAAGGCACATTTAAAGGGTCCTAATGTGGAGTGTGGGTCAGAGCGGTGGCAGTGTTTGTTGCTGGGTCGAGGGCATAGAGCTCAGCAATGATGTATCTTTGGGGGGGGAGGGAGGGCCAGGAGGTCTAGGTGCAGTCCAGGAGCAGATGGGCTTGCCAGCGGTACGCCTGCTGCACGGCCGTGCTGCAGCTTGCATTAGGTAGGTCCTGGGTTTTGGGGCTTCTGTTGCCCGGAAGAACGGTGAGTGAGTGGGAAAACCTGGTTGGGAAAACCACGGCGGGAAAACAGAGGCAGCTGCGGCATTACTGGATCAGTATCGAAAAGCAGGAACTGGAAGACACAGGCAAGTGGCAGGCTTGGTGTCCAGGTGCTTAGGTGCGATTGATACATAAAATATAGAAACTACAAAAGGGCATGCAGGCTTGGACATAAAAAGGCACATTCCCTCCTCGGTTTCCCTTTTGGGAAGGACCAGGATCAGCTGACTCAGATAGTTTCGGACTGGGCTCAGAGGGCATGGTACATGAACCTGCTGAGTCTGATCACCCATACGTCTTAATCTTGCTCCCAGAGTCATTCAGCTACTGTGCTAATCCTACAACTTTTCCACCCCAACCATAGTTTCCTGGGCCACCCGCTACTCCTAAACAGATCAGAGTTCCATGAGGCTGTTCTGACTCCCTCTGGTGTGCCTGCGGGCCCCACAAAGCTGAAAGGTTCTCTGCTTCGTTTGCTTCTGTTGGGATTGCCCTCTGTGTTGTCTGGACCCTCCGAGCCATCAGCAGGCGCCCTCTCCTGCTACAGTCCGTACTCTGCCAACGGTACAAGAGTCCACGCTAGTTCCCGCTACTTCAGTGTAGACTGAATCCGTGGTGGAAAACAAGGCTCCAATTGTCCTTTCTGATGTAGAGTCAACATTGGTCTACAATAATAAAGGCCGTGCTTGCCGCTATAGAGCATTCTTCCTCCACTAGATCTATCTCCTCAGTGAAGTACGCACACCCTCCATTCCCTGTTCTCCGTGGATTCTGACAAAGACTTGGAAGTGTGTTATGAGATTGGCCAACCATATTAGGAGAATTGGTATGTTGACCTGCAGGAGGCTAGGGGCCTTGATACCTCCCCTGAGTAGGGGCTCCTGTCACCCCCTGCTCCTGCCACTATGGAGGGTCCTTGCATCATGGTTATGGGCCAAAGTCTTTGACTCCCAAACTGAACCCCGCCCCCCTCCCTTCCCTGCTCTCCCCCTGCCCCTGGGGGTGGTGGGTCAACTGCCAGA
Organism: Pleurodeles waltl; assembly: GCF_031143425.1. Classification (NCBI taxonomy): domain Eukaryota; kingdom Metazoa; phylum Chordata; class Amphibia; order Caudata; family Salamandridae; genus Pleurodeles; species Pleurodeles waltl. The sequence continues at coordinate 848,510,428 of NC_090445.1, read as the reverse complement.
TTGCACAATGCCACCCCCCTTCCCTAAGTCACCTTGGTGACTTGGTGGTGCAGTGAAGGTGTCTGCAGCCAAGACTAATTCTAACCTGTTTCCAACTATTGACGTTTACTATCAACATGCAAAAGTCACATCTGACCCCTTCTAAGACGCACCCTGTAGGAAAGTACCCTCTTTTTGGCATGGTTACCTCCTATTTTTGCCTGCTGTCAGTGTGTTTTTACTGTGTTCACTGGGATTCTACTAACTAGGTGCTCTCTCCCCCTAAATTTGGTTGTTCCTGATCTAGCACACCCCACAATTGGCATACTGGTCCCCCCCCAATCTCTCCCCTCTTCCCCCATGTAAGTCCCTAGTATATGGTACCAAGGTACCCAGGGCATTGGGACACTAGGGAATCCCCATGGGCCGCAGCATATATTATGCCACCCATGGGAGCCCATGCAAAATGTGTCTACAGGCCTGCAATTGAAGCCTGCGTGAAAAGGTGCATGCACCCTTTCACTACAGGTCATTTCACCAGGTCACTGTAAGCCACCCCTATGGCAGGCCCTCCTAGCCAAGCGGACAGGGGTGAAAGTATCTGTGTTTGTGGGCACACCTGCATGAGCAGAAGTGTCCCTACGAACTTCAACTCCATTTCCCTGGACTTTGTCACTAACTATGTCCAGCTACATAATGGTAGCTCCGAACCTTGGCATGTTTGGTATCAAGCATGTTGGAATCATACCCCAATACTTTTGCCAGTATTGGTTGTATGATTCCATGCACTCTGGGATCTCCTTAGAGGACCCCCAGCTTTGCTCCTACCACTTTGCAGGGTTTTCCCAGGCAGCCTGCGCTGCTGCCATCTTACAGACCGGTTTCTGCCTTTCTGCTGCTTGACCAGCTCAAGCCAAGGAAAGCAGAACTAAGGATTTCCTTAGGGAGAGGAAGGCAACATCCTCTCCCTTTGGAAAGGTGTTACGTGGCTTGGGAGGGGAAGTCTCCCCAAGCCACTGGTATGCTTTGAAGGGCACATTTGGTATCCTCCTCGCATAAACCGGCTTGCACCAGTACAGGAACACCTGATCCCTGCTTTTTTGCAAAACTGGACAATGGAAAGGGGAGTAACCACTCCCCTGTCCATCATCATCCCGGGAGGTGCCAGAGCTCCTCCAGGTGGCCACTTGATTCTGCCATCATGAATCCAAGGTGGGCCGAGGCTTCTGGGAGCATTTGAGTGGCTAGGTTAGGCCCGTGACGTGTCAGCCCCCTCCTGATAGGTGGTCACCCTGCTAGGTGACCAATCCTCGTTCCTGGGCAATTTAGGGTCTCCCTCTTGAGTGGGTCCTCAGATTCGACATGCCAGATTCTAGCAGGACTCCTCTGCATCGTTTACTTTGACTCCTGGCCGACTGGAACCACAACTGGACTTCACAGGAACCCACAATCTGCAATATTGTTTCTCTGGCTCCTTCCAGCAGCTGCAACATTTCCCTGGCTGTGCATCCTCTGGGGCCGACAAGTTTAGTCTACACAAGAAGCAAGAAAGAATCTCCCTTGGAGTGAAGGAGTCACTCACCTGCATCTGCAGGCACCAATTGCATTGATGACTTGCTGCGTGTATCCTCTCCCCTGCAACTCTGCTTGGATCCTACAACACAGGTGGTGGGCTGGAGTAGTCCCCTCGGTCGCCTCTACCAGCTGTCCAACTTGGGAGGTGGTGAGTGTCCTTGCAGGACATTACCCTTGTGCACTGCGACTCTTGCAGCTACCAAGGCTTGTTGGCTCCTCCAAGGGATCTTCCGACTCCATGTAGCCCCGCCCTCCAGCACTCTTCCCTGCAAAGCACAATCTCCTACCTACTGCTCCAGCGACATGGGACTCCTCTTCTGGTGTGCTGAGTGGGCCTCGCTGTGACTCCTGTGCCTGCTGCCTTTGAGTTGCCTGTGGAGACTGCATCCTTGACTTCTGGCTCTCCTCCCTGCTGAGGGTCTTCTGGGGCTCCCCTCCTTGGATTGTCCCCTTGGACCTTCCTGGTCCCCAGCAGCTCTGCAATTCTCCTTTTGCTACTCTTCCTTTGCCAAGTCTTGTTGGTGGTTTTTCTACAGCACTTACCGACTGCAACTCTTCTTCCCATGTGGGACATCGACTGCATCACTTCTGGAACTCTTCTCCTGCTCTTATGCTGCATAGTTGACTCCTGGTCTTCACCATCGACCTGATTGTGCACCTCCAGAAGAGTGGGTAGTGGCTCCTGCCCCAACTGGACACTCCAACTGGAACTGGACTTGGTCCCCTTCATTTGCAGGTCCTCTTCGGTCAGGATCAGTCTTCTGTTTCTTCTAGTCTTGCTTGGGTCTTGCACAGTCTTTTCATAAAGTTTACCAGTGTGGAAAAGCCAGGTACTTACGTCTTCTCTCCTTATCGCTGGGGGGCAGTCCAGTACTTACCTTTTGGGGGTTTCTAGTTCCTCCAGCTCACCTCTACAGATTCCACTTCCTTGGGTGGGGGCCTGCCTTTCCCATTCTATTTACTTAGTATATGGTTTGGTTTCCCCCTAGGGTCTCTATTATTTTCTGTTACTTCACTGTTTTTTATTGCTTTGTATGCCCATTCTTGATTACTAATGTGTATATAATAGTGTGTTTGCTCACCTGCTAGTAGAGTATTGCCTATATAGTATTTTAGTATTTGCATTACCATAATAAAGTACCTTTATTTTTGTAACACTGTGTGGTTCTTTCATGTGTGTAAGTGCTGTGTGACAATGGTGGTATTGCATAAGCTTTGCATGTCTCCCAGATAAGTTTTAGCTGCTCATCCACAGCTACGTCTAGAGAATCCTGGCTTCCTAGACACTGTCTACACCTCACTAATGGGGGATACCTGGACCTAGTATAAGGTAATAACACCATAGGTGCGCACCACACACCCCTTCATCAGAGCCATTTTGATATGGTTAGGTTCTGTGCCTTTTCGCCAGGAAAGAGTACAGGACATTCTGACTATGATCCCGCTCTTTTACCCTTAGTCTAGCATTTGAGAGAGGGCTACTCTGAGGCTGCGGGATTGATAGCCTCCTGAATCCTGCTTTTAAGCTCGCCAGTTGACTTATGGGTGCTTTGCTGTCGGATCTGATGTCATGGTGAGCTCAACATCAGGGGGACCTTTCTGACCACGCTCAGATTTTGGGGGAGTTTTTGCATTGTTCAGTACTCCGTCCATCATCCTTTTGTGTTGCAGATTTTGGAGGAGACTGCAAAAGATTTACAGTGGGGAATACTGGAGTGTGATTGGGTCAGCGACAGACCCATCTCTCTTCCCCACCCAGTTCTGACGATTCTGACCTGTGCATCGCTTCTGGGTTGGGGTGGCCATCAGAAGTAGTTGGAGATCAAAGGGCTCTAGCTGCAGGTGGAGTCCAGGCACCGTATCAGCCTTTTGGAGCTGATGGCCATCTGCTTGGCTTTAAAAGCCTTCCTGCCGTCCATCAAGAAAAGGCTGTTACAGATGCTTACAGACAGTACCACTGCCACATGGTACTGCAACAAGCAAGAGAGGGTGGGGTAATGGACCTTGTGCCAGGAAGCCCTGCACCTCTGCAAATGACTGGACCACCAAGGAACTTTCCTGGTGGTGAACCACATGGCAGGATCATTGAATGCCAGGGCGGACAAGCTGAGCCGTCGGCACCTAGTGAGTGCCAGTTACACCCAGAGTTGAGATAAGGTCTCTTCCGCGAAGGTTGGGAACCTTGGCTCGATCTGTTCGTGTGCAATGTCAACACTTCTGCTCGTTGGAATTTCCAAGACGTCTCTCGCTCGAAAGCACATTCCCCTTCAATTGGCTATCTGGACTCCTGTATGCCTTTCCCCTGATGCCACTACTGCCCCAAGTTCTCAAGAAGATCAGGACTGACTGGGCACGGAGAGTATGGTATCCAGAACTCCTTGACTTGAGCATCTGCTCTCTGATCATGCTGCTCCTCTGGGAGGACCTGCAGTTGCAGGAGTAGGGCAAGTTTCTGCACCCTGGCCATCACAATCTCCAGGTTCTTGCTCCGTGATTAAGTGGCAACAACTGAACACATTACGCCTTCCTCTGGAGGTGGTTCCCAGTCGTTGGGACACATTTTTGCTTTGAGCACTATTAAGTGTACCTCTCTGTTCCTTCAGCTTTTTAGCTGTTGCCGGATCAGTAGTCATTATTTCAGCCACAGTTCTTATGCAGTTTTTAAATTTTTTTAATAGGTTTACATTTGCTTCCCCCCCTCTCCCTTTTGTCACGCCACAGTGGAACCTAAACTTGGTCTTTAAGTTTCTGATGTGCACTTCCTTCAGCCGCTTCACAGCAGCGTCAGGACAGTTTGGGGCAGTTTGCTGCCTCTGTCCATCAGGATTTCCTTGTGAGAAGTCACTCCTCAGATCCCTCCATTTTTTTGGGGAGATACTGATTTGATGACTTGTGTAGCTGTAGATACAGTCCGCCATCTAGTGTTGGGCTCTGAGTGTTACAAGTTGTTTTTCTTCGAAGAAGTTTTTCGAGTCACAGATCGAGTGCCTCCTCCTGGTGATACTGCGCATTGGCATTGAGTCCTTTGTTAGGTTTTCTTTCTGCCGTCTGGTTCAGACGTGTTTCCTCTAGCTCCGGTGGATCTCAGTTCGGTAGTTCTGAACTAATTTGAACCTTTTCTGTAATATCCTCGTTATTGTTTTCATCAGGTTTCTTTCTATACTCAATCCGATTTAGACTTGGATCTGGGTCGAATTCTCGCCTTTACAAGGCCCTCGCCCTTTTAGGGCCTACTTCAGTGTCTGGCTGATGGAACGAACTCTGTTTCGATTCTGTCCTTGGTGTCTCGCTAAATTTCCATACACCAATCAACATTCAGTGTGTAATCTCTGTCTATGTGCTGATCATTTCGATCTAAAATGACTCTCTGGGACAGTAGAGCCTATTGTTTTGAAATGGCGCCTGAGTCCACAGAAGACTCACCTAATTTCTTTGGTGAAGAACACGCCCAGGAAGAAGTTCGACAAGGGGCAGAGTTTTCCATCCAAGACTCGGACTCCGATCAACACACTGATGATGATGATGATGATGGACATTGCGTGCCTCCGCTGCAGTACGTGAGTACATCTTCCCCATCGCACCTCACAAAGATACTTTAAAAAGACCCCAGTACTAGTCGTTGGTCCTCCACTGCCTTCTGGCCATGATCGGATTCGAAAAGAAAGTCCGGGTGACCAACCTTTGGGTTCGGCACCGAGATTAAAGACTAGACTGCATTCAACATCAACCAAACAGACTCCAACAACAGTCTCGGAATCGAGGTGAAAATCAGAGAGCACATCTTTGGAGCCAAAAAATCGACACCACCTTTGGCACCAATGGTTTTGGTACGATCAAAACACAGACCTTCAGAGTCTAAAGACACGGATGGCAAGAAAACTAGTTCTACTCATGAATCCTTGGACATACAACCTATTTTAGAGGTGATGGACGCTAAACAGCTAAAAATACATATTCAAAAGGACACAAAGAATAATTGCTTCCCCTCCAATGTCCTTTAAAAGGAAATTAACTTTTAAAGATGCTTTAAAGGATGTACCTCCATCAAAAAAGGTCTCCAAGGATACACAGGAAGAGGCTACAAAACATAAACTGCCTTCACCACCACATTCTCCTGTTCTTCCTTCCACACCATCACCCACATATGAAGCACAATTTTCGCCACACACTTCCTCCACACAGGGATGATCTTACTGATGACCAGCAGGAAAAAGATCCATGCGATACATATGACCATGATCCCAAATGATAGACGTATATCCTGGTAGATATTCACCACCAGAAGACACAACTGCATACAATCAAGTAGTGGCTAGAGCTTCAGCCTATCATAGTGTGCAAATGCATACAGATCAGATTGAAAAAAGATTTCCTCTTTGACACACTATAATCTACACATAAACAATATGAATGTCTTCCAATTGTTCCGAGAATGCTTAGACATGCTTCTGATATTTTCCAGGAACCTGTTAAAGCCATAATTATCACTCATAGAGTAGATAAAAAAATATAAACCTGCACCTTCAGACCCAGTGTTTATAAGATCCCAATTACCACCTGATTCAGTAGACGTTGTCACAGCAAGAAAAAGGGCCAACAGTCAGTCCACAGGAGATGCCCCTCCTCCAGACAAAGAGAGTAAGAAAATAGATGCAGTGGGTAAAAGAGTAGCTTCATAGGCTGCAAATCATTGGAGCATAGCCAATTTGCAAACTCTTTTGGCTACATATGATAGGGCACACTGGGATGAAATAGGAGAAGTATTACAATACCTCCCTCCAGAAAACCAAAAGAGGGGACAACAAGTAGTAAATGAAGGGCAAGCAATATCTAATAATGCTATTAGATCTACTATGGATGCAACTGATACAATAGATAGATCAATCAACACCAGCGTCCTTATTAGAAGACATGCCTGGTTAAGATGTTCAGGGTTCAAACCTGAAATACAACAGGCAGTGTTAAACATGCCTTTTGACAAACAGATAATTGGCCCTGGGGTTGACACAACTATTGATAAACTTAAAAAAAAGATTCTGAGACAGCCAAAGTGATAGGTGCATTGTATACCACACCCACCAGAGGTACTTTTCGTAGACCACAATTTAGAGATTTCAAACCATCAGCTTCAGAAACAGCAACTTCCCAACAAAAACAACCTTCACAATTGTACACTAGAGTATCATTTAGAGGCTCCTATAGAGGCTCTAACAATAGAGGAAGTGCTAAACCGTCCACTTCCAAAGGTTCCTTTCACTCATATAAACAGTGACTTTCCCACCATCCCCACAGAGCACACATCTCCTGTGGGAGGAAGACTGGTAAAATGTATATCCACAATGGCACATCATCACTACAGATCAGTGGGTTCTATCAATTATCCAACACGGTTATTGTCTAAAACTAATTTCCACTCCACCAAACATTCCCCCTCGTTCACACAGACTTACTTATTGAAACAGAAGGTACAATCACTACTGCTCAAAGGAGCCATAGTGGTAGTACCTATATTCTAACAGGGATCGATTATATTCACTATACCTCCTCATACCAAAAAAGGACCCCTCAATCTATACATACTTTCAGAACACTTTCATATGGTCACTCTACAAGATCTCATTCCCCTACTATAAAAACAAGATTACATGGCAGCATTAGACTTAAGGGTGCTTATTTCCACATTCCCATACATCTAGCACATTGAAAGTATCTAGGATGTTTTGTAGCAGGAAAACACTCCCAGTTCAAAGTGCTACCATTTAGGGTAACAATGTCGCCTCATAAAAGACCGTATGCTTCAGATTTGTCAACAACATACTCAATACGCTATGAACAGCCTACACAATCTATGATTCGCTATCAATTACAAAAAATCTTATCTGCAACCATCAGATACAACCGTATCTAGGAGCAATTCTGAACACTCAATCAGCACTGGCATACCCAAAACCAGTCAGGATTCAAGCACTTCACAATCTCATATCACAACTACAATGCAACCACACTTATACATTAAAGTTAGTGATGAAACTATTAGGGATGATTTGCTCATGCATAGCAATAGTACCCAATGCCAAACTCCACATGCGACTACTGCAGCAATATCTCTTTCAAAAATGTTCTCAGGCACACAGTCAAATTCAAGATCTAGTGTTGTTGGACCGCCAAACTTACCACTCTCTACAATGATGGAATTACAACAGCCTATCAAAAGGGTGGGCAGGACCCTGTGCCTCAGACCATAATCACAACAGTTGCATCAATGATAGTTTTGGGAGCTCATCTCAAGAACCCCACTATACAGAGGTAATGGGACTCAATCCAACAGACTTATCACGTAAACCACTTGGAATTACTGGCAGTATTCCTAGCACTCAAAGCTTTTCAGGCACAAATCACACACAAGACAGTGTTAATAAGGACAGACAATATGACCACAATGTAATATCTGCAAAAACAGGGGAGACACATTCATCTCAATTGTTCCTTCTAGCACAGACAATTTGGAAATGGGCAATCCAAAATTGCGTTCAATTAGTGGCAGAGTAAATCCCAGGGATACCCAATCCAAGGGCAGTGCAATATGGATGAACTGGTCAGGGATATTTGCTTACGCTTTTCCACCTCTTCCACTAATTCCATTTCTGATCAAAAAGATGAAACAAACCTCGCTCACCATGATACTCATAACTCCCACGTGGGCAAGTCAACATTGATACACAACACTATTGGACCTGTCTGTAGTACTACATCACAAACTACCAAACAGTCCAGATCTGTTGACTCAAACGAGAGGTCAAATCAGACATCCAAATCCCAGCATACTCAACCTGATGATTTGGCTCCTGAAATCATAGAATTTGGCTACCTACAAATCCATCTGAATGTATGGATATTCTAAAAGAGGCACGCAAACCCACAACCAGACACTGTTATGCAGCTAAATGGAAGCGTTTTGTCTACTATTGTCAGCCTAAAAACACTGACCCACTTGAAGCGCTTCAGTACAGGATATTGTTTGCTATTTACTACACTTAAAAAATCAAATCTCGAATACTCCTCCATTAGGATCCATTTAACAGCAATAGATGCTTACCTCCAAAACAGACAACATATTTCCCTGTTGGATTCCCGTTATTAAAGGTTTTTATGGAAGGTCCTAAAAGATTTATTCCAGATAGAGCTCCACCAGCCCCTGTGTGGAATCTTAACATTGTACTCCCAATACTTATGGGGCCACCATTTGAACCCATTCATTCTTGTCCTCTTAAGTTTTCATCATGAAAGGTTGCCTTTTTAGTAGTAATAACTTCTTTAAGAAGAGTTAGTGCAATTCAAGCATTCACTTTAGAAGAACCTTTCTTTCAAATTCACAAACCTAAAATAGTTCTTAGGACTAATCCAAAATTCCTACCCAAAGTGGTTTCCCCTTTTCATATAAATCAGACAGTGCAATTACCGGTCTTCTTTCCACAGCCAGATTCAGTTGCTGAAAGAGCTCTCCACACCCTTGATGGTAAAAGAGCTGTCATGTACTATATAGACAGGACAAAAGATTTCACAAAATGCAAGCAGCTCTTTGTGGCATTTCAACAGCCTCACAAACGTAATCCTATTTCAAAGCAAGGATTAGCCAGATGGATTGTGAGGTGTATTCAGACTTGCTATATTTAAAGCTAAAAGAAACTTATCAGATACTCCTAAAGTACATTCCACTAGGAAAAAAGCAGCTTCAATGGCATTCTTAGGGAATATACCAATGGCAGACACATGTAAAGCATCCACATGGTCTACACCACACACATTCACTAAGCACTACTGTATGGATGTGTTATCTCGCCAACAAGCAAATGTTGGACAGGCAGTGCTTAGAACACTATTTCAAGCTACTCCAACTCCTGCAGACTAGCCACTGCTTATTTTGGGGATGGGTCTGCTTTACAGTCTATGCAAAGCATGTGTATCTACAGCTATACATGCTATTGAACGGAACTGTGTGTGGGTATATATATATATATATATATATATATATATATATATGTTCGATGGCATGTGTAGCTGCAGATACACATGCTGTGCACATCCCGCCATCTGGTGTTGGGCTCTGAGTGTTACAAGTTGTTTTTCTTCGAAGAAGTCTTTTTTCGAGTCACGAGACCGAGGGACTCTCCCCATTTCGACTCCATTGCGCATGGGCGTCGACTCCATCTTAGATTGGTTTTTTTTTCCGCCATCGGGTTCGGACGTGTTCCTTTTCGCTCCGTGTTTCGGGTCGGAAAGTTAGTTAGAATCTCGGAAAAATCGTCGGTATTGTTTGCGTTCGGTATCGGGTTAGTTACAACAGATCGACACCGAATTAAGAAAAGCTCCGGTGGCCCTTCGGGGTTTTTTTTTTCCATCCCCGTCGGGGCCTGGTCGGCCCGGCCACGTGTCTCTTCAAGGCTGATGGAACGGACCCCATTCCACTTCTGTCCAAAATGCCATAACAAGTATCCATATACAGATCAACATCTGGTCTGTAACTTGTGTTTGTCACCAGAACACAAGGAGGATACTTGTGAAGCCTGTCGAGCGTTTCGGTCCAGGAAGACACTCGGGAACCGAAGAGCAAGAAGACTGCAAATGGCGTCGGTGCCGACAGGACAAGAGCGTTTCCAGGAGGAGGAAGAAACATTCTCCACCCAGGAGTCGGACTCTGAGGAGATCGATCCCGAGGAAACGCCTAAAACCGTGAGTAAGACGTCGAAACCGAGAACTCACGCGAAAAGCGCTAAAGCCCAGGGGACGCCACCGCCAACAGGCCATGGCTTAACCCGAAAAATAGGTGACCGTTCATCGGCACCGAAAAAGGGCGAGCTGGTGTCGAAGTCATCAGACTCCGGTCGAGATACCGGCACACAGCAATCTCGGGCCCGAGATAGTGGCTCAGAGAAGATTCGGCACCGAGACAGCGGCACCGAAACGGGTCGGCACCGAGAGAGCACGACGCCGAAAGTAAAGAAGGTTTCGTCGGAGCTGAAAAAAGCAGCCGAAAAGGTTTCGGTACCGAAATATCCGGCCTCGGAACCAAAAACAAGTTCCTACACTAGGAACAAGGACTGTCCACACAAATGAAGACACATAGATTTGGGCAGGAATTAGAGTCAATAGAGCGAGAACACACACAAAGACGGCTCTTTATTCAAAAAGATACAGGGAAGATCAGCACTCTTCCTCCAGTCAAAATGAAACGCAAGCTTGCCTTCCAAGACAAGGACAAACAGCCACACGCAAAGGTGGCTAAACAAGTAACACCGCCACCATCCCCACATCACTCTCCGCAACCATCACCGGTAGCCACTCCACCAATGATGCAATCCCCAACTCATACAGGAATGAGTCAAGATGACCCTGACGCATGTGACCTTTATGACGCACCAGTGTCAGACAATAGTCCAGAATGCTATCCAGCTAAACCATCGCCACCAGAGGATGGTACAGGCTACGCACAGGTGGTGTCAAGAGCAGCGGCATTTCATAATGTCAGCCTTCATTCAGAGCCCATTGAAGAAGACTTTCTTTTTAATACACTGTCGTCCACACACAGCCAATATCAGAGTCTTCCTATGCTACCCGGAATGCTAAAACACTCCAAACAAGTGTTTGAGGAGCCTGTTAAAGGGAGAGCCATTACTCCAAGAGTAGATAAAAAATATAAACCGCCACCAACAGACCCAGTGTACATTACACAACAGCTAACACCAGACTCTGTTGTAGTGGGAGCAGCGCGCAAAAGAGCCAACTCTCATACTTCAGGAGATGCACCACCTCTAAATAAAGAAAGTCGAAAATTCGATGCTGCAGGCAAAAGGGTGGCGGCACAGGCAGCAAACCAGTGGCGTATTGCACATTCGCAAGCTTTGCTAGCCAGATATGATAGGGCCCATTGGGATGAGATGCAACACCTTATTGAACATTTACCCAAGGAGTTCCAAAAAAGAGCGCAGCAAGTAGTAGAAGGACAGAGTATCTCCAATAATCAGATACGGTCAGCAATGGATGCTGCAGACACAGCTGCTAGAACTGTCAACACAGCAGTAACAATAAGGAGACATGCATGGCTGCGTACATCAGGATTTAAACCAGAGATACAGCAAGCTGTGCTGAATATGCCATTCAACGGACAGCAGTTGTTTGGGCCGGAGGTGGACACTGCGATCGAAAAACTTAAGAAAGACACTGACACGGCCAAAGCCATGGGCGCACTCTACTCCCCACAGAGCAGAGGCACATTTCGAAAGACACAATTTCGAGGGGGGTTTCGAGGGCAAACCACAGAAGCCACAACCTCACAAACAAAGCCCACTTACCAGAGCCAGTATCAGCGGGGAGGTTTTCGGGGACAATATAGAGGGGGGGACAATTTCAAAGGAATAGAGGAAAGTTCCAAAGTCCCAAAACTCCTCCAAACAAGCAGTGCCTTCAAGGTCACAAATCCCCAACACATAACACCTGTGGGGGGGAGACTAACCAAGTTGTACAAACATTGGGAGGAAATAACAACAGACACTTGGGTCTTAGCAATTATCCAGCATGGTTATTGCATAGAATTTCTCAAATTCCCTCCAAACATCCCACCGAAAACACACAATATGTCAAAACAACATATAGATCTTCTAGGACTAGAAGTTCAGGCATTGCTACAAAAAGAAGCAATAGAGTTAGTACCAAAACAACAAATAAACACAGGAGTTTACTCCCTGTACTTTCTGATACCCAAAAAAGACAAGAGTCTGAGACCTATACTAGATCTCAGAACATTAAATACCTACATCAAATCAGATCACTTTCACATGGTTACATTACAAGACGTAATCCCACTGCTCAAACAACAAGACTACATGACAACACTAGACCTAAAGGATGCATATTTCCATATACCAATACATCCTTCACACAGAAAGTACCTAAGGTTTGTATTCCAAGGGATACATTACCAATTCAAAGTGTTGCCATTCGGAATAACAACTGCACCAAGTGTTTTTACAAAATGCCTAGCAGTAGTAGCTGCACATATCAGAAGGCAGCAAATACATGTGTTCCCGTACCTAGACGATTGGTTAATCAATACCAACACGCTAAGACGGTGTTCACAACACACAAAATATGTCATAGAAATCCTCCACAAACTAGGTTTCTCAATCAACTACACAAAGTCACACCTTCTGCCGTGTCAAACACAGCAATACTTAGGAGCAACAATCAACACAGCAAAAGGGATTGCCACTCCAAGTCTACAAAGAGTTCACACATTTCACAATGTAATACAGACCATGTATCCAAATCAAAAGATACAAGTCAAACTGGTGATGAAACTACTAGGCATGATGTCTTCATGCATAGCCATTGTCCCAAACGCAAGGTTGCACATGCGGCCCTTACAACAGTGCCTAGCATCACAATGGTCACAAGCACAGGGTCAGCTTCTAGATCTGGTGTTGATAGACCGCCAAACATACATCTCGCTTCAATGGTGGAACAGTATAAATTTAAACCAAAGGCGGCCTTTCCAAGACCCAGTGCCACAATACGTAATAACAGATGCTTCCATGATAGGTTGGGGAGCACACCTCAATCAACACAGCATCCAAGGACAATGGGACATACAGCAAAAACAGTTTCACATAAATCACTTAGAACTATTGGCAGTATTTCTAGTGTTAAAAGCATTTCAACCAATAATAAGCCACAAACACATTCTTGTCAAAACAGACAACAATGTATTACCTAAACAAACAGGGAGGAACACACTCAGCACAGTTGTGTCTCCTGACACAGAAAATATGGCATTGGGCGATACACAACCACATTCGCCTAATAGTACAGTTCATTCCTAGGATTCAGAATCAATTAGCAGACAGTCTCTCTCGGGATCACCAACAGATCCACGAATGGGAGATTCATCCCCAAGTACTACACACTTACTTCCAGAATTGGGGAACACCACAAATAGACCTGTTTGCAACAAAAGAAAACGCAAAATGCCAAAACTTCGCATCCAGGTACCCACAAGATCAGTCTCTGGGCAATGCGTCATGGATGAGTTGGTCAGGGATATTTGCATACGCTTTCCCCCCCTCTCCCACTCCTTCCATATCTAGTAAACAAGTTGAGTCAAAACAAACTCAAACTCATACTCATAGCACCAACTTGGGCAAGACAACCTTGGTACACAACACTACTAGACCTCTCAGTAGTACCTCATATCAAACTACCAAACAGACCAGATCTGTTAACTCAACACAATCAACAGATCAGACACCCCAATCCAGCATCGCTGAATCTAGCAATCTGGCTCCTGAAGTCTTAGAATTGAGACACTTCGACCTTACACAGGAATGTATGGAAGTCATAAAACAAGCTAGAAAACCAACCACTAGACATTGCTATGTAAATAAGTGGAAAAGGTTTGTTTATTATTGTCATAATACTCAAATTAAACCCTTACACGCATCTGCTAAAGATATTGTAAGCTACTTACTACATTTGCAGAGGTCAAAACTAGCTTTTTCATCCATTAAGATGCGTCTTACCGCAATTTCAGCTTACCTGCAAATTACCCACTCAACTTCACTGTTTAGGATACCAGTCATAAAAGCCTTTATGGAAGGCCTAAAAAGAATTATACCACCAAGAACACCACCAGTTCCTTCATGGAACCTCAACATTGTCTTAACGCGACTCATGGGGCCACCTTTTGAACCCATGCATTCATGTGAAATGCAATATTTAACATGGAAAGTTGCATTTCTAATTGCCATCACATCTCTAAGAAGAGTCAGTGAAATCCAAGCATTTACCATACAAGAACCATTTATTCAAATACACAAGCATAAAGTAGTTCTACGGACAAATCCCAAATTTTTACCAAAAGTCATATCACCGTTCCACTTGAATCAAACAGTAGAACTACTAGTGTTCTTCCCACAGCCAGATTCTGTAGCTGAGAGAGCACTACATACATTAGACATCAAAAGAGCGTTAATGTACTACATTGACAGAACAAAACAAATTCGGAAAACAAAACAATTATTTGTTGATTTCCAAAAACCTCATACAGGAAATCCAATTTCCAAACAAGGCATTGCTAGATGGATAGTTAAATGCATTCAAACCTGTTATCTCAAAGCAAAAAGAGAACTGCCTATTACACCGAGGGCACACTCGGCTAGAAAGAAAGGTGCTACCATGGCCTTTCTAGGAAACATTCCAATGAATGAAATATGTAAGGCAGCCACATGGTCTACGCCTCATACGTTTACCAAGCACTACTGTGTAGATGTGTTAACAGCACAACAAGCCACAGTAGGACAAGCAGTACTACGAACTTTGTTTCAGACAACTTCAACTCCTACAGGCTGAACCACCGCTTTTGGGGAGATAACTGCTTACTAGTCTATGCAAAGCATGTGTATCTGCAGCTACACATGCCATCGAACGGAAAATGTCACTTACCCAGTGTACATCTGTTTGTTGCATGAGTCGCTGCAGATTCACATGCGCCCACCCGCCTCCCCGGGAGCCTGTAGCCGTTTCGAAGTTGATGTTGAACATTTGTAAATTCGTAAATATATCACTTTAAACTACATTATGTACAGACATGTTTACTCCATTGCGTGGGCACTTTTACTATAATACACAACTCCTACCTCACCCTCTGCGGGGAAAACAATCTAAGATGGAGTCGACGCCCATGCGCAATGGAGCCGAAAGGGGAGGAGTCCCTCGATCTCTTGACTCGAAAGACTTCTTCGAAGAAAAACAACTTTTAACACTCCGAGCCCAACACTAGATGGCGGGATGTGCAAAGCATGTGAATCTGCAGTGACTCATGCCACGAACAGATGTACACTGGGTAAGTGACATTTTCTATATATATATATATATATATATATATATATATATATATATATATATATCAAAAACGAAGTTGTCCCCATGTGAAAGCGCACAAGGTGAAACACTTTTATATTTTTCTCTGCTGAAGAAAGGATTGACCTAGAAACACGTGTCCAGAGATGATTTTATTACCTAAGGCCTGGAATAATGAAACTGCTTAAAGAATTCACTGTGAGTTGCTGGCTTTGCTTTTTCTTCCCGTTTATATAACCTGTTGGGAGTGCGCTTTCATATGAGGACAACTTCGTTTTTGATAATTAACCGGCCTGTCCAGCCGGGAAAGCAGCACCACTGCACATCGTAGCAGGTCTATGTGACAAAAAATGGATTGTCACATAAGAGCAATCAGGTTGGGATATTCACAGCAAATCTGGCAATTTTCCTTTGGATTCGCCTACGAAGGTTTTGCACTTTGGTTCATTATTTCGTTTGGCTCCAGCAACCCACTTGGGGCAAAATGAAAAAATTGCAGGACCACCACAACCAGCATGCACTGTTACTCACTTGAGAGGCCCACTGGGGCGGACTGGTATTTAAAGAGACTAATCAGGTGCCTGTAATTAGACAAGCTGAAGCCATGCCGGTCTTTTCAGTAAGAAAGAAATGCCTGGAACACTTCCAGCACTGGCTGCACCTACGAGGGTGAAACACTTTTTTATATTTTTCTCTGCTGAAGAAAGGATTGACCTAGAAACACGTGTCCAGAGATTATTTTATTACCTAAGGCCTGGAATAATGAAACTGCTTAAAGAATTCACTGTGAGTTGCTGGCTTTGCTTTTTCTTCCCGTTTATATAACCTGTTGGGAGTGCGCTTTCATATGAGGACAACTTCGTTTTTGATAGATAGATAGATAGATAGATAGATATATATATATATATATATATATATATATATATATATATATATATATATATACACACATATACATACATTGAATGGAGATCTCATTTCTTTACTATAAAACAATCTAATAAAGGACTTAATGCCTATGCGCAGTATCATGAGAGGAGGAGTGACTGTATCCTGTGACTTGAAAACCTTCTTCAAAGAAAAACAACTTGTAACACTCCGAGCCCAACACTAGATCGCGGACTTATGCAATGCATGTGAATCTACAGCACTACATGCCACGAACAGATGTCTACTGGGTAAGTAACACTTTCCTTTTTGTGTCTATCCAAAGGGTGACGGAGATGAGGTTAGAAGTATCCATGAGGCAACAAGTTACTTAGCTTTGGTAGATCTTTCTGGCAGAGTTGGAGTTGCTACTTATAAGGTGCCCTATTGAATGTAAAACAAAAGTAATTTGCCTGGCTTAGATTTTAGCTCAAATAACGAAACTGTTATTCTCTGAACTCTTTAAAGGCATTATTTGAGCTACTTTATGATTTGTATTCCAATTAGTATTTTTAATTGATTTGTATATATTTTTTTTAATTGGGTCATGTTTAACATAGTTGCATAATATTGGCTCTTTAGTTTTGGTTGCACACAAAACTTCAGTACGAGCTATAAGGCGTAGTATTATGTACACTATCTGTGTGTGCGGGACGTATTCTATTGTGGGAATGTAGCATACATTGTGAACTGGAAACCATACTAAAAAACTCAATCATTTGTGCCTATTGTAGGCCTCTGTGTACAAAATTTGCAGAGAAATGTATGATGATGCAATGGAAGACTTACCTTTCGAAAGTCAGCCTGATCTGATTGGTGATCGGTAAGTATTGTTATCTGACTTTTGAGATATTACATATTCCACAAATTAGTAAACAACGTGCCTGCTTATGTAATACTGTAAAATATCTCTGTTCTTCTTCAATACTTAACAGTCCGATTTTGTAACCTTGTATTTATCTAAGGCTGGGTTACTTTAAACGTCCCTTTATCTGCTAACTCCTCCGTGTTTATTTGTAAATTCCCTTTTTGTTACCTTTTCTCTGACTTTTGGAAGGCTCCATTTTTGTGTACATTTTTGGCAGCAGGGGTTATGTATTGGTCCTGGACACCCTCAAACAGCTGTTTAAAGTTGACTAAATACTGCCTCAAACTTTTTTCATCGTAGGAATCCCCAAGGATACCATGTCCTGATCATCATGATTTTAGCTCATGCAGTTTTGTTTAGATAGCTTTATTTAAACTGAAGGCCACTTGTGATGGAGTGTCACACAGAAAATTAAGCCAAAACATTTCTTCCCCCTTGCATGTCCTTAAATTTAATGAAGTATGCAGTTCTGGTATCAGCCTTCACTGAGCGCTTCAGAAAGTTGCATCATGGTGGAGGTAGGGTGGATAGATGCCAGAGGCACACAGCCTGACTGCTTTTAGTTGATTGTGCGGGCTCCTACCCCCATGTCTCAGGCTTTTACTAAGTAAACTGACTACAGTTGCGAGGAAAATATTTTGAAAGCATACGTTCTTAGTCTGTACTTCAATTGGCAATTAGCATGGTCTTCCATTATTACTGTATCTGGAAAAGTCTCTATAAAGCAGTAATCTTCTTTGACCAGCAGCCTTATTTCCCGGCTTGTTCACAAGGCCAGCACAGGTGTTATTTATCGTTAGAATACAAACTACAAGAAAAGAACACTGTATATTTATCATCATAAAGTTTTCTTTGAATTCTTAACTGTAAATTATCTCAAATGATTGGGATCCTGTAACACATCTTAAATTGTAGCATGCTAATTGTGGGCACGCATTTCATTAAAAAAAAAAAAAAACATGCCTATCAAAGACATATTTTTCTGTCTCTACGTGACAATTGTAAGTGTAATCTGTGAATTGCTTTTTAGTTGTAGAAAGTTGACAACTCTGCTTTTAAGTGTTTCAGAGGATGCTTTCTCAGCAGACCTTGCAGTGTCAATAGACCAGTTCATTTCTCTGTTTCATCAAACAAGTATGCCCTGAATACACTGCTGGTAGTTCTAGGCTGAATTTGACTATACATGTATTTGTGATTAAAATACTTGACTTCTTTCACAATGTTTTTGTACTTGACCACTATTTTCCTCCATATGTTTCTGACAGTAGGGTGTTTTTTCTGTCTTTTATTTTTTTTGTAAATGTTACTACATCCCGACCTGTCAGTATGGCAGCCAGTAGGGGATGTTACATTTAAAAATAATGGTTGTAAATACCATCTTCTTTTTGCGCCAGATTAAGAGAGAAACTTGACTTCAGCCAAGGGCTTTGATAGGTGTGTTCTCTCTCAGGGAAACCTTGAGAAAAAAGTGGCCACCAAAAATATTTTATACCACCGTTGTGTATTTGCTAAAAGCCTATGTTGTAATTGGGCACAAAAGAAACATTCTAAGACTTTATCTACGGTATGCTGACCAGGTTTAACTCTTTCCCAACCTTGCTTCACCATCTGGCCTCAACTATGTCCCACGGAGCAGTTTAGAGATTTTGGGGTGAGAATCCTTGAAATAAAAATACCTTAGAGGCACCCCAGCATACCTTTAACATTGAATGTCCTTTGATATAATTAAAACGTTAGAGGTTTTTTGAGTCAACATGTTTCAGTCTGTATTATCAGCCTCCCTGTGTTCTAGGCTTTAATCAGGACTACGTAATGCTCTAAAATCTGGTATTGCCATTTCCTGTCCCTTCCAGTCCAGGGATGACTCATGGAAAGCACATACCAAATAAACACATAGAACATACAGGCTTACTTTGTCTTCAGTGCTATGCACATATTAGTGCCTGAAAAGAGAGCATATTACATTTGTAGTCAGGTACCAAATGGTTAATCAATCACTGTCAGTTCATCACCATTGCAACTGTTTCCACACAAGTGTGCCCCACAGCGGGGAATGTGGACACATTCTGCACACACCACCTCATGAATGTGAAAAGGGTTGTTACCTGTATTGGGTGCAAAGTTAATAGCAAAATTGTTACTTAATACTGCAAAGGGTACCATGTTGCTGCTACGACTACTTCTGTCTTTCTGTCTCGAACAGAGACTCACCCTGGGTGGTGTTTATTTATATTGAATATGATTCCATTTTGCATGCAGTTCGCAGGTAGCCAGTGACATAACATCTTTTCTGACCTGGTCAGCAGGGCCTGTCAACAAGCCCATGAGTGGGAATTCCATCCACAGGTTCTTCACAAGCACTTTCATTGTTAGGGAACCCCAGACCATCCACCTGTTCACCACCCACAAAATGGTCACATTAATCCTCCAGGTACCCACACCCTATTGTCCATGAGCAGTGCAATATGGATTACCTGTTCAAGGATATTTGCCTATTTTATTCTTCCTCATCCAATGCATAGTGACGAAGAGATTAGATTAAGTTAATCCATTTATAAAGTGCATGGCTACCTGAAGGCTTCTCAGTGCTAAAAGTAAGCAGGAGACAGCTGAGAGATAATACTGGTGATGTTAGTGAGGCATTAACCAGGCTTTAAGGAGTTTCCTGAGTATGGGGCTCGCTATCAAGGCATCTCAATTTGACAGTAAGTGCATTCCACATTTTGGGATCGTTATTCTCATTTAGCTCTACGGATTCTGGCTATCTTCAATAGGTGTCCGAGGCAGATCTTAGAGACCTGATGAGAGTATGGGGGAATAGCAGAGATCTGATCTTCATGGGGATTTTGGAGTTAAGCCCTATGTAGGCCAGACATAGTGGTTTGAATGTTATTCGCAGATTGATGGGAAGCTAGTGTAGTGAGGCCAGAGCCTCCTTTGCTGAGGTATGTTTCTGGAGCTTGAGAAGGGCTCTGGCGGCCGCATTCTGCACCACCTGGAGCTTCTTAATGATGTATTTCGGGGAGGCTAGGTATATTAAATTACCTTAGTGCAGTCGTGAGAGAACCAAGGCTTGGACTAATGTTCTTTGGCAAGAGGTTGGGTTAAGATCTAAGATTTTACATAGGGTTCTGAGAACGTCAAATCCGGTGGCAGCCAATTTGTTGGCCTATCTGTCCATGGACAGTAAAATATCGAGCCACATTTCAAGACTTTTAATTGTGGGATCTGGGGATGAGTGGGTTTCCCAGACATTCTGGCCAACTGATCGTAAGTTTGGGGGGTCTGACATGTTTCCTAAGATCATGAGCTCAGTTTTAGCCCCATTCAATTTCATCCAACAGTTTGGCATCCAACTGGCCACTTTCTCCAGACAGGGCAGGGGACTAGCTGATGCCCGGACTAATTCCCAGGTACCCGGGATAGCACCAGTTATGTGTCATCAGCATAAGATATTAACTCCTTAGTTGCTGGGCCTTCCCCTCATATCCTCTTTTTGGTGGCTATTTGGAGTAGTTTCAGTTTACAGCTCCATAACATTTTTCCACATAAACTATCCTCGTCGAATTTATGTCCTTTTTTCCAACATCCTAGGGATTAAAAAGGTTTTCCTATAGAAAGTAACAGTTAACATAAAAAATAAAAGAATTGAGTTGAAAAAAAACCAACCATTTTGGTCTACGCTTTCTCCTGTACCTTTTACCATCTAAGGCAGATTTTTTAAAGAAATATACCGTTACATCTGCTGGACCCTTCTGGTTTTGGGGATATATAGGACTTGTAGGTTCATCAAGAACCCAAGGTACCCAGAGCCAATAAATGAGCTGCACCTTGCAATAGGTTTTCATTGTATATGGGTATACAGCAATTCATTTGGTAAAATATGAGTGAAAATAGGTATTCAGGAAACCAATTCTTTTCCGAAATCGTCACAAGATATGGAGTTTAGAAGCAGTGGTTTATTTGCACATCTCTGAATTCGGGGGTACCCATACTAGCATGTGAATTACAGGGCATTTCTCAAAATGACTTCTTTCTTACACTGCCTTACACTTGGAAGGCACCAATGTAGAGAAAGACAATTGATAATAACATTTGTTCTTCTATTCTGTGTATTCCCCACCCTCCCCCATCAAGTCTCCCTATTAAAATGGTACATCCCTTTTGTGGGTAGGCCTAGTGCCTGCAACAGGGAACTCCCCAAAATGCAACGTGGACAAATCAAATTTTTACACTGAAAACTGACTAGTATTTTACAAAGTGCCTAGCTGTGGTTTTTGTGTTGGTGCTCAGCCAGCACCTAGGGAATCATAGCAAACCTGTACATCTTTTACAACTAGACACCTAAGGGAATCCAGAATAGGGTGATTGTGGGGTTTTTATCCTGTCCTGCCACCCAGAATCAGTTGCAGACCTCAAAATTTGGCTAAAAAACACTTTCTTCAAATTTCGGGGATCGAAAGTTCTCCAGTCTGAGAGGCTCCACAAACGTCCTTCCACCCAACGTCCTCCCAGGTCTCCCGATAAAAATGTTACCTCACATGTGTGGGTAAGCCTAGTGCCTGCGACAGGGAAGGGCCCAAAACATATTGTGGCGATAATGATAACTAAGGTGAGTGTATTAATTACTCCTGGGATCGGGAACCATTTAGGGAAACCTATCAAACCCTGACATTTCTGAAAAGTAGACATCAAGGGGAGTCCAAGGAGGTATTACTTGTGTGGATTCCCCAAAGTGTTTTGACCCATAATATCTTGTAAAGGTAAAATACTGAATAAAAACATTATGTTCGATGGCATCTGTCGCTGTAGATACGCATGTTTTGCATAGCTCGCCATCTGGTGTTGGGCCGAAGTGTTACAAGTTGTTTTTCTTCGAAGAAGTCTTTCGAGTCACGGGACCGAGTGACTCCTCCTTTTGTCTCCATTGCGCATGGGCGTCGACTCCATCTTCGATTGTTTTTTTTCCGCCATCGGGTTCGGACGTGTTCCTGTCGCTCCGAGTTTCGGAACGGAAAGATAGCTAATTTCGGAAGATTTTCGTCGGTATTGTTGCGTTCGGGATCGGCGTAGTTAGATTTAACACCGCGTCGAAAGATCGAAGAGCTCCGTTGCCCTTCGGGGTAGTTTTTCGATCCCCCGTCGGGGCCTGGTCGGCCAGACCGCGTGCAGAAGAACGCCGATGGAACGGACCCCGTTCCGCTTCTGTCCCAAATGCCACAATAAATACCCCTATACAGACCAACACTTGGTCTGTAACCTGTGCCTGTCACCTGAGCACAGTGAAGACACCTGCGAGGCCTGTCGTGCGTTACGGTCCCGAAAAACACTCCGAGACCGTCGAGCCAGAAGACTTCAGATGGCGTCCGCGCCGACAGCCCACCAAGAGTTCGAGGAACAAGAAGAGGAAGGAACCTTTTCGATCCACGAATCGGACTCCGAAGGATTCGACGATACACAAACCGTGAGTAAGACTTCGAAAACCACTCAGAAGAAGATTTACAAGGCCCAGGGGAAGCCACTGCCACCAGGCCATGGCTCGACCCCATAAATTCGGTGACCGACCGTCGGCACCGAAAATGGCCCAAACAGTGCCGAGATCGTCTGACTCCGGTCGAGACACCGGCACGCAGCCTTCTCGGGATCGAGAAAGTGCTGGAGACAAGCATCGACACCGAGATACCGGTGTAGACACGGCTCGACGCCGAGACAGCGGCACCGACGAAGATCGACGCCGAGAGGTTTCGGCCCCGAAAAAGAAAAAAGTCACCTCGGAGCCGGAAAAAGATGCAGACAGGGTTTCGGTGCCAAAACAAACTGCAACCGACCCAGTTTCAGGCTCTTATACAGAAGAGCAATCGCTAACCTCCCAAATGCGAAAGCATAGGTTTGAGGAAGAGCTACAATCAACTGATGTAGACCATACGCAAAAGCGTATTTTCATACAGGAGGGGACAGGAAAAATAAGCACCCTTCCCCCTATTAGAAGAAAGAGAAGATTGGAGTTCCAAACTGAACAAACACCACAAACAAAGGTGGCGAAAAAGGTTACTCCATCACCCTCTCCTCCACCTGTAATTAACGTCTCACCAGCACAAACTCCATCACATTCCCCAGCTCACACCACCATGAGCCAGGGTGACCAAGATCAGGACGCATGGGACTTATACGACGCCCCAGTGTCAGATAACAGCCCGGAGGCATACCCTACGAAGCCATCTCCACCAGAGGACAGCACTGCGTATTCTCAAGTGGTGGCTAGAGCAGCACAATTTCACAATGTAAGCCTCCACTCAGAACAGGTCGAGGATGACTTTTTATTCAACACCCTCTCCTCCACCCACAGCTCCTACCAAAGCCTGCCTATGCTCCCTGGTATGCTCCGGCACGCAAAAGAAATCTTTAAGGAGCCGGTCAAAAGTAGGGCAATCACACCAAGACTGGAAAAAAAGTATAAGGCGCCTCCTACAGACCCGGTTTTCATCACTACACAGCTGCCACCAGACTCTGTCGTTGTAGGAGCAGCTAGGAAAAGGGCCAACTCCCACACATCTGGAGATGCACCACCCCCAGATAAAGAAAGCCGCAAGTTCGATGCAGCTGGTAAGAGTCGCAGCACAAGCTGCAAACCAGTGGCGCATCGCTAACTCTCAGGCACTACTTGCGCGCTATGACAGAGCCCATTGGGATGAGATGCAACATCTCATTGAACATCTGCCCAAGGACCTACAAAAGAGGGCAAAACAAGTGGTTGAGGAGGGACAGCACATTTCAAACAACCAAATACGCTCCTCCATGGACGCTGCAGATACAGCTGCACGGACAATTAATACATCTGTAACTATCAGAAGGCATGCATGGCTACGAACGTCTGGATTTAAACCAGAGATTCAGCAAGCAGTTCTCAATATGCCTTTTAACGAAAAAGAACTGTTCGGTCCAGAAGTGGACACAGCGATTGAGAAACTCAAAAAGGACACGGACACTGCTAAAGCCATGGGCGCACTCTACTCCCCGCAGAGCAGAGGGAATTACAGCACATTCTGTAAAACACCCTTTAGAGGGGGGTTTCGGGGTCAGGGCACACAAGCCAGCACCTCACAGGCAACACCGTCCAGTTACCAGGGACAGTACAGAGGAGGTTTTCGGGGACAATATAGAGGAGGGCAATTCCCTAGGAATAGGGGAAAATTTCAAAGCCCCAAAACCCCTACTACTAAGCAGTGACTCACATGTCACTCACCCCCTCCACACAACACCAGTGGGGGGAAGAATAGGTCATTATTACAAAGCATGGGAGGAAATCACTACAGACACTTGGGTTCTAGCAATTATCCAACATGGTTATTGCATAGAATTTCTACAATTCCCTCCAAACATACCACCAAAAGCACAAAATTTGACAAAACATCATTCCAATCTCCTGGAGATAGAAGTGCAGGCACTATTGCAGAAGAATGCAATCGAATTAGTACCAAACACACAAATAAACACAGGAGTTTACTCACTGTACTTTCTGATACCAAAGAAGGACAAAACGCTGAGACCAATCCTAGACCTCAGAATAGTAAACACATTCATCAAATCAGACCACTTTCACATGGTCACACTACAAGAAGTGTTACCATTGCTAAAACTACACGACTACATGACAACTTTAGACCTCAAAGACGCGTATTTCCATATACCAATACACCCATCGCACAGGAAATACCTAAGGTTTGTATTCAAAGGAATACATTACCAATTCAAGGTATTGCCTTTCGGATTACAAACCGCACCAAGAGTCTTTACCAAATGTCTAGCAGTAGTCGCTGCACACATCAGAAGGCAGCAAATACATGTGTTCCCATATCTAGACGACTGGCTAATCAAGGCCCATTCGTTAATAGAGTGCTCAAACCACACAAATCAGATCATACAAACCCTCTTCAAACTAGGGTTCACCGTCAACTTCACGAAATCCAACATTCTGCCGTGCAAGGTACAACAATACCTAGGAGCCATAATAGACTCAACAAAAGGAGTAGCCACTCCAAGTCCCCAAAGAATTCAAAATTTCAACAACATCATACAACGCATGTATCCAACACAAAAGATACAAGCAAAGATGATATTACAACTCCTAGGCATGATGTCTTCATGCATAGCCATTGTCCCAAACGCAAGACTGCACATGAGGCCCTTACAACAGTGCCTAGCATCACAGTGGTCACAAGTACAGGGTCATCTTCTAGATCTGGTGTTAATAGACCACCAAACTTACCTCTCGCTTCTATGGTGGAACAACATAAATTTAAACAAAGGGCGGCCTTTCCAAGACCCAGTGCCACAATACGTAATAACAACAGATGCTTCCATGACAGGGTGGGGAGCACACCTCGATCAACACAGCATACAAGGACAATGGAACGTACATCAAACAAAACTGCATATAAATCACCTAGAACTGCTAGCAGTTTTTCAAGCACTAAAAGCTTTCCAACCAATAATAGTTCACAAATACATTCTCGTCAAAACAGACAACATGACAACAATGTATTATCTAAACAAACAAGGGGGGACACACTCCACGCAGTTAAGCCTGCTAGCACAAAAAAATTGGCATTGGGCAATTCACAACCAAATTCGCCTAATAGCACAATTTATACCAGGGATTCAGAATCAACTCGCAGACAATCTCTCTCGAGATCACCAACAGGTCCACGAATGGGAAATTCACCCCCAAATTCTGAACACCTATTTCAAACTCTGGGGAACACCTCAAATAGACTTGTTTGCGACGAAGGAGAACGCAAAATGCCAAAACTTCGCATCCAGATACCCACACAAGCAGTCCCAAGGCAATGCCCTATGGATGAACTGGTCAGGGATATTTGCTTACGCTTTTCCTCCTCTCCCTCTCCTTCCTTATCTGGTAAACAAACTCAGTCAAAACAAACTCAAACTCATATTAATAGCACCAACTTGGGCAAGGCAACCCTGGTACACAACGCTGCTAGACCTATCAGTAGTACCCCACATCAAATTGCCCAACAGGCCAGATCTATTGACACAACACAACCAAAAGATCAGACACCCAGATCCAGCATCGCTGAATCTAGCAATTTGGCTCCTGAAATCCTAGAATTCGGGCACTTACAACTTACCCAAGAATGTATGGAAGTCATAAAGCAAGCCAGAAGGCCATCCACCAGGCACTGCTATGCAAGTAAATGGAAGAGGTTTGTTTGCTACTGCCATATTAATCAAATCCAACCATTACACACGACTCCAAAACATGTAGTGGGTTACTTGCTTCACTTACAAAAATCTAACCTGGCTTTCTCTTCCATTAAAATACACCGTGCAGCAATATCTGCATACTTGCAGACTACCTATTCAACTTCCCTATATAGGATACCAGTCATTAAAGCATTCATGGAGGGCCTTAAGAGAATTATACCACCAAGAACACCACCTGTTCCTTCATGGAACCTAAATGTTGTCCTAACTAGACTTATGGGTCCACCTTTTGAACCCATGCACTCCTGCGAAATACAGTTCCTAACCTGGAAGGTTGCATTTCTCATCGCCATTACTTCCCTAAGAAGAGTAAGCGAGATTCAGGTGTTTACAATACAAGAACCTTTTATACAACTACACAAGAATAAGGTCGTCCTAAGGACTAATCCTAAATTTTTACCAAAGGTTATTTCACCGTTCCATCTAAATCAAACAGTGGAACTTCCAGTGTTCTTTCCACAGCCAGATACCGTAGCTGAGAGGGCACTACATACATTAGATGTCAAAAGAGCATTAATGTATTACATTGACAGAACAAAGAACATCAGAAAGACTAAACAACTATTTATTGCATTTCAAAAACCTCATGCAGGAAACCCAATATCAAAACAAGGTATAGCCAGATGGATAGTTAAATGCATCCAAATCTGCTACCTTAAAGCTAAACGACAGCTGCCCATTACACCAAGGGCACACTCAACCAGAAAGAAAGGTGCTACCATGGCCTTTCTAGGAAACATCCCAATGCAAGAAATATGTAAGGCAGCCACATGGTCTACGCCTCACACATTCACCAAGCACTACTGTGTAGACGTGTTATCCGCACAACAAACCACAGTAGGTCAAGCCGTATTAAGAACATTGTTTCAGACTACTTCCACTCCTACAGGCTGAGCCACCGCTTTTGGGGAGATAACTGCTTACTAGTCTATGCAAAACATGCGTATCTACAGCGACAGATGCCATCGAACTGAAAATGTCATTTACCCAGTGTACATCTGTTCGTGGCATCAGTCGCTGTAGATTCGCATGTGCCCACCCGCCTCCCCGGGAGCCTGTAGCAGTTCGGAAGTTACCTTCAACTATTTGTATATATATCATTTCAACCTTAAATAAGTACATACTTAGTCACTCCATTGCATGGGCACTATTACTACAATTCAACTCCTACCTCACCCTCTGCGGGGGAAAAACAATCGAAGATGGAGTCGACGCCCATGCGCAATGGAGACAAAAGGAGGAGTCACTCGGTCCCGTGACTCGAAAGACTTCTTCGAAGAAAAACAACTTGTAACACTCCGGCCCAACACCAGATGGCGAGCTATGCAAAACATGCGAATCTACAGCGACTGATGCCACGAACAGATGTACACTGGGTAAGTGACATTTTCATTTCCTTGCATTTCTGTGACGTAAACTACAGCAATATGCAGGGATCCACAAACTTCTTACCACCCAGTGTTTCCCAACTTGTCCCACTAAAAACACTACCCAACGAGTGTCCCTTGGCCAAGTACCAGTGATAGGAATGAATAACACAAGGGCCAATGGTAGCCCTAGCATGAGGGCTAATCTTGACCCTGTGGTGACCGATTCCTGACATGGGCACTAGGCACAGGCACACAAGTGGGGTAACGTTTTAATCAGAACATGCAGGGAAACTCTGGTGGCAGGAATTTTGTGGATCCCTGCACATCCCTGTAGTTTACGTGACAGAAATGCAAGGAAAAATAGTGTTTTTATTAAACGTTTCACCTTTGCAGAGTATTCTGGGTAAGAAAACCTTGGGGAATCCACGCTAGCCACAACTCTGTGCACTACCCCGGAACTTTCAGAAATGTCTGGGTTTGTTAGGTTTCCCTATATGGTGGCTGAACCCAGGACCAAAAATGCAGATGCCCACCTTACAAAACCAGATTGTTTAGTGATGGATAATTTTTATGTCTCCACAATACGTTCTGGGCCCTTTCCTGTTGCGCCCACTTGCCCACCCACATACAATAGAGGCAACGTTTTTCTCTGGAGACTTAGGAGAATTCTGGGTGGTACAATATTTGTGGCTGCTTGCTGATTCCAGGACTTTCCCTCATGGAAATGTAAGGAACATGTTTTTTCTTTTTTTTGTGATTTGCAGGGGATTCTGGGTGAAGAAACATTGGTGAGATCCACACAAGTATTGCACCCTTGTACCCCCCTCCCCCCTCCCATGTTAGTTAATACATGTCTCACCCTGTTTGGTGTTAGCAGCTCCAATAATTCTGGTTTCAAAGCATAAATACTTATCAAAGTGTGTGAATATTGAAACCAGTCCTTCTGAAGGTGAGCCATAAAGCCTCAACACACAAAACTTTGATACCGCCTACCACAGGCCCGATCAAGTGATCATTGCACTCACATTAACTTACCGCCGCCAGACAACGGCCCATCACATTCATATGCCACAGGACGGAATAAGTTTGACTACATTTTACCACCTGTCAAGTAACCTTCTTCCTGAACATTACCGAAAGCAGGCGTAAGGAACCTTTACTAATGGCTCCCATGACAGCCACATGAGGCTCAGGGAGACATGTCTTTTATGCGCCTTTAGCGCACTCACTGTGCTAAATTGAACTCCTTCCAGTTTGTGGATGTAAATTGGGGGTGTCCGAAGATGCCCTGTGAGGCCCGTTCATCGAACTGACAGAGCATATCTACCTTTGAAACTAAGGCAGACATGCTGGGGAAGTTTGTGAAGTTCCCTAAAGAGAATTTCAAATTATGAAGGAGGTTAGTGTTTGGCACACATGGTAGTCTGTGAGAACGTATCATGTGTTCCAGCCATAGTTATTTGCACTACGGTGACTATGATTCACTTATCATACAGCAAATCGAACTTCTACTAAGGTCGCGTGGAGGATGAACATGGCAAGCAGAACAAACACTGACACATACTTGTCATGGTAATTCAGTGCAAGCGCAGCACCTATGGGTTTGAATCCATAGGTGTAGATGATGTGTATCTGTACTAACTTTACTTTTTTTACTGTCTACTTTCTACCTATGCAGTATCCCGGGGAAAGCACACCTACTGTAAGCTTTTCTTACCAGTTCATGTCTCTGTCCACATCAGAGTCCTGACAAATCCTGTATAATTGCCAAGTGAACCTATACTAATGCCTTCCATCAGTAGCTACTTGAAGCTCAAGAAAACATGCCTGTCATGCACCATCAGCCCACGTACTGTGCTAAATCCATCTCATTCCATTTTGTGAATGCAACTTGGGGGTGTCTGAATATGTCTTGCAAGGCCTATTCCTCGAACTGAGCGAGCATATCTACCGTTGAAACTATGGCAGACATGATGGTGAATACCACCTAAGGTCTCTAATGTAAAAAAGCCAAATAAATATCCTGTGGGACTCATTCACCAACACGTCTATTTTTGTTTTGAAAGTGAAGCTACAAATTGAGTTTGCACACTTTCAGACAAGTAGGAGAATGTCCCACAGGACATTTGTTTGACTTATTACACTTACTCTGGTTCTTGTTGGCAATCAGGGTGGTCCTTGTGTAGCATACATAGGTTCCCTAACAAACACTTAAAAATTCAGTCACGCCTTTGACATTTTGCCACACAGGGTACTCAACGTGGCATATGGTTCTGTCCACTAGTATGTGTAGTGTGGGGACTATAATGCACGTTGGTCATTGAACACAACATCTACCACGAATAAAGGTGTCAAGCAGGCCATAAGGAAGTCAATGATTTCCTGATGTGGATGAACTAAAAATGATATGGCTGCTTGCCTAAAGAATAAGTGGCCCATGGACGTTAGGTATCCATGTACAGCTATTGAAAGGTTTACCAAACGGCGGCTCCACCTCAGTCAATTTCCCAGATGTTTGCTTTACTGTGATACAGTGTAAACCAAGTAGGGAAACATAGGCCTGGCTGAGATGGGCACTGGGGGCAGTTATAACGACTTCCCTGCTCTTTCCTTGCTTTAAGCACACTTTACATTGACGACACGGTTGATCCTTTTTGGGTGTTTTAGGAATGCGATCAGCAAAGTGTCGCTCCTACAGCCTTGCCACATCCTCCAGAGCATATGAAGTGAAGGCTGCTGCTTCTGTGCAGTAGTGAGGCTTTCAGTTACAGACAACTGAAAGTCAAGGAAAGACGTGAGTCTTCCTTTGGTTGTCTGGCGATAAACAACGTGCTCACTGCAAGTTGCCTTCTGGATCAAATGGGTAAACAGTTTCTTGTGCCAAGTGTGAGTTGAGTTTTACGACTCGCATTGTATGGTTGAAGAACCTGGTCCTTCTTATCCACTCCGTCCATGTACTTAATGTAATCAAGTAAACAGGTAGAGTTATAGACCTCAGACATCTGACCCCAAACCGTGATGGGGGAAGTGTTCTCATTATGAATTGTAGTGAGCATGTACACATCACGCCTATTCTAGAACTTGACTGTGAACAGTTCATTGGAACGCAAAGCAGTGCTCTGGGATTTCTGGTGCTTCTTGTAAACAAGCTCCTGCAGGAATCCTTTGCGGTGACTATGAACTATACCGCAGGCCACAGTGCCAGCTTTATAGAGCTCACTGAACATCTCTACTCCTGTATAGAAATTGTCCACATAAAGTTTGTAACCTTTGTGAAGGAGTGGCTGGACAAGCTCCCATACAATCTTTCCTGTGACCCCTTAGTGTGGGAGGGCAACCTACAGGGTTTAATGTGGAGTCCTTCCCTGTATACATTCTGAAGCGGTACACATAGCCAGCAGAGCTCTCACACAACATGTACAGTTTGATGACATAGCAAGCTCTTTTGCTCGCAATGTGCTGTTTGAAAAGTAGCCACCCTCTGTAGAGGATCAAGAACTCAACTGCTATATTATTTCCAGGAGTACAGAATTCTGGAAACCTGGCAGACAAATGTTCCACCACAGGCCGAATTTTGAACAACCTGTCATGGTCTGGATGGTCCTGGGGCAATGCCACAGAATTATCATTGAAATGCAGCATGTGCTGCAATATCAAAAAAAGATCTCTACTCATGTACAGTGCACAAATGGGGATTACCCAAACCATGTGAGTTGTCCAGTAGGACTGAAAGGTGGGTTTCTGCACTAACCCCATTTTTTGGCGTAAAGTCAAAAATATCTTCAGCTCCGCAAGCAAAGTGGGAGTCCACTGGTGTGCCCTAGGACAGGGCCCTAGATTGTTTCCATTATCCCACAGCAATTTTTCGACACGCAAATTTGTTTGCTGCACAATTTGCTGAAGGTAATCAACATCCAAAAAGAGATGGACATAGTCAATTGGCAAACGTTGGCCGTATCAACTTTACGCAGCTATGTGTGTGTAGATCCCACAACACTTAATATCAATATGTTTACACTTTTTCTCAGATAGGGTGTGAAATTAAATTTGTTTATATGATGTACAATGCCCATCAGGAGCCAATCAAAATACTTTTCTGAAAATTAAAGTACTAAACTCCAGTATGTCTTATCTCTACCTACATTGCAGCATTTACATAGAAAAGTAGCTGTCTAACATTGAGGGAAAAGTGCAGCCTGATAGGCTTACATTGAAGAAGCGTGAGAAAACCATGTTGTCCCTTTACGAGTTGAGAAAATTCCACTACCCTTTATGCATTCATTATACTGGTAGTTTCCTCAGTTATGTTTTCCAACTTGTGTGATAATGGTCCCAGGACACAATGGAGGATTTGCATTTCTTCCATTGTACTCCACATTCTCCAGTATTGAATCTTTCATAGGTTCACATGCTTGAATCTTCCCTGTCGTCATGGTGGAAGCCCCACAGTATTTTAAAATAAGCAGTACCACTAGTATCAACAGGCCGTTGAGAATCAGTTGACATTGTTAACCAATTCACATTTGTAGGAAGTTGGCTCTGTATGCACTATTTCAAAGTAAGGAATAGTATGCACAGAGTCCAAGGGTTCCCCTTAGAGCTAAGATAGTGGCAAAAAGAGAGAATACTAATGCTCTATTTTGTGGTAGTGTGGTCGAGCAGTAGGCTTATCAAAGGAGTAGTGTTAAGCATTTGTTGTACATACACACAGGCAATAAATGAGGAACACACACTCGGAGACAATTCCAGGCCAATAGGTTTTTGTATAGAAAAATATATTTTCTTAGTTTATTTTAAGAACCATAGGTTCAAATTCTACATGTAATATCTCATTTGAAAGGTATTGCAGGTAATTACTTTAGGAACTTTGAATAATCACAATAGCATATATACTTTTTACATAAAACACATATAGCTATTTCAAAAGTGGACACTTTTAGTGCAATTTTCACAGTTCCTAGGGGAGGTAAGTTATTGTTAGTTCTTGCAGGTAAGTAAACCAACTACGGGGTTCAAATTGGGGTCCAAGGTAGCCCACCGTTGGGGGTTCAGAGCAACCCCAAAGTTACCACACCAGCAGCTCAGGGCCGGTCAGGTGCAGAGTTCAAAGTGGTGCCCAAAACACATAGGCTTCAATGGAGAAGGGGGTGCCCCGGTTCCAGTCTGCCAGCAGGTAAGTTCCCGCGTCTTCGGAGGGCAGACCAGGGGGGTTTTGTAGGGCACCGGGGGGGACACAAGTCAGCACAAAAAGTACACCCTCAGCAGCACGGGGGCGGCCGGGTGCAGTGTGCAAACACGCGTCGGGTTTTCAATAGGTTTCAATGAGAGTCCAAGGGGTCTCTTTAGCGATGCAGGCAAGGGGGGGGGGCTCCTCGGGGTAGCCACCACCTGGGCAAGGGAGAGGGCCTCCTGGGGGGTCACTCCTGCACTGGAGTTCCGATCCTTCAGGTGCTGGGGGCTGCGGGTGCAGGGTCTTTTCTAGGCGTCGGGATTTTGGATTCCGACAGTCGCGGTCAGGGGGAGCCTCGGGATTCCCTCTGCAGGCGTCGCTGTGGGGGCTCAGGGGGGACAACTTTGGTTACTCACAGTCTTGGAGTCGCCTGGGGGTCCTCCCTGTAGCGTTGTTTTGTTCACCAGTCGAGTCGGGGTCGCCGGGTGCAGTGTTGCAAGTCTCACGCTTCTGGCAGGGATTGCAGGAGTCTTTAGAGCTGCTCCTCTGGAAACAAAGTTGCAGTCTTTGTTGAACAGGGCCGCTGTTCTCGGGAGTTTCTTGGTCTTTTTAGAGCAGGGCAGTCCTCTGAGAATTCAGAGGTCGCTGGTCCTGGGGAAAGCGTCGCTGGAGCAGTTTTCTTCCGAAGGGGGGAGACAGGCCGGTCGGGATGGGGCCAAAGCAGTTGGTGTCTCCGTCTTCTCTGCAGGGTTTTTCAGCTCAGCAGTCCTCTTCTTCTTAAGTTGCAGGAATCTGATTTCCTAGGTTCAGGGGAGCCCCTAAATACAGAATTTAGGGGTGTGTTTAGGTCAGGGAGGGCAGTAGCTAGTGGCTACACCCTCTTTGTGCCTCCTCCCAAGGGGAGGGGGGTCACATTCCTATCCCTATTGGGGGGATCCTCCATCTGCAAGATGGAGGATTCCTAAAAGTCAGAGTCACTTCAGCTCAGGTTGCCTTAGGGGCTGTCCTGACTAGCCAGTGACGACTCCTTGTTTTTCTCATTATCTCCTCCGGCCTTGCCGCCAAAAGTGGGGCCGTGGCCGGAGGAGGCAGGCAACTCCACTAGCTGGAATGCCCCTTGGTGCTGGAACAAAGGGGGTGAGCCTTTGAGGCTCACCGCCAGGTGTTACAGCTCCTGCAAGGGGGAGGTGATAGCATCTCCACCCAGTGGAGGCTTTGTTACTAGCCACAGAGTGACAGAGGCACTCTCCCCATGTGGCCAGCAACATGTCTCGAGTGTGGCAAGCTGCTAAAACCAGTCAGCCTACACAGGTAGTTGGTTAAGGTTTCAGGGGGCACCTCTAAGGTGCCCTCTGGGGTGTATTTCACAATAAAATGTACACTGGCATCAGTGTGCATTTATTGTGCTGAGAAGTTTGGTACCAAACTTCCCAGTTTTCAGTGCAGCCATTATGGTGCTGTGGAGTTCGTGTTTGACAGACTCCCAGACCACATACTCTTATGGCTACCCTGCACTTACAATGTCTAAGGTTTGGCTTAGACACTGTAGGGGCACAGTGCTCATGCACTGGTGCCCTCACCTATGGTATAGTGCACCCTGCCTTAGGGCTGTAAGGCCGGCTAGAGGGGTGACTTATCTATACTGCATAGGCAGTGTGAGGTTGGCATGGCACCCTGAGGGGAGTGCCATGTCGACTTAATCGTTTTGTCCTCCCCAGCACACACAAGCTGGCAAGCAGTGTGTCTGTGCTGAGTGAGGGGTCCCCAGGGTGGCACAAGATATGCTGCAGCCCTTGGAGACCTTCCCTGGCATCAGGGCCCTTGGTACCAGGGGTACCAGTTACAAGGGACTTACCTGGATGCCAGGGTGTGCCAATTGTGAAAACAAAAGTACAGGTTAGGGAAAGAACACTGGTGCTGGGGCCTGGTTAGCAGGCCTCCGCACACTTTCAATTCAAAACATAGCATCAGCAAAGGCAAAAAGTCAGGGGGTAACCATGCCAAGGAGGCATTTCCTTACAACATTGTTCTAAAAGGCCCAAACTTCAGCCAGAGGCTGGACCCATAACCACTTTACCACTGCACGGCCACCACACCTCAGATTTCTGACCACTCGTCGTGTGTGAGGAAGTCTCCCTGTGCTCTGCTCAATTGCTATAGTTTGTGAACTTTTCACCTCTCTTTTACTATTCAGGACCTCTTTGAGTTATCTTTAAGGCACTGTACTTCTATTTTAGGCATGTGCAAGGTATCGATGAAGAGGCTTTTCAGGTCATGCAGATACTGTGGAAAAGCAAGAATGTTTTCTGAAGACCCTCATAAGGAGTGCCACTATTGCATCCATCCTAACCATGTGCCCAAGGACTACAAACACTGCAGAACTTTTTCTGCAAAAACTCTTAAAGAAGGGAAGCCAGGTTGCTGTTATGGCTTTAAAAGAACAAATCCAGGTCTCATTCTGGATCTGAGGAGGAGGGAGGTCCTAGTCACTCTTCTCAGGAGCACAAACTTAAAAATGAGGGCTCAGCCTCATCTATTAAAGACTCTGAAAGGTTGAAAACTGGAGATAAGGAACTGTATAACAAATCTGAACAGAGAAAATCTCTCTCATAATCCTCTTCTATGTCTGTCACTCCTCAAAACAACATCCTTGTTGATGATGGTGAGATCGTCGACCAGAAAAACAGCTTCGGCAAAGAGTTAGTCAACGGCTATTTCCTCTGTAAAGACCGTCACGTTGAATACTACAACTACTGCTTAGTTGACAGCAGCTCTGACAACCACCACCTTGTCGTTGACAGCGATGACAGCCACTCCTTTGACGACCGCCTCATTGACGACCACTGTTTCATCCACTCCGTCAACAGCAGTTTTCAAATCATCATCGACTAGACCAGTGTCAAAGAATATTGCGTAAACGAGAATAAAAACTACAACCTTCATCTCTGAACAGCCAAAACCAGCTTTGACATCTCCCAGCAAGATATCCCAGCTGCCTCCTGCCCGTCTTCTAAATACTGAGGAATCATAAGACGAGGGATTTTGTTCGGGCCTACATAGAGCCCTTTGCAGCTATATGTGAAGTATCAGGACTCTGAGGATGATGATGACAATCATGGCAAGGACACTTCCAGTTACTTGGAAGGTGACTACTGTTTTTCAACCCGCAACCAGACCATTTTGCACAGGTACAACTCTTTTCAAGAGCCACTACCCTTACGATACGCAAGAGGAAGAGCAACACTCTGTGCAACAAGATACTATCTCAATACCTATTTCACTGGTATCTGATTTGAGACATATGCTCAATGATTACTATAAGCGCTTCCCAGATTTGCATGCTCCAGTCCCTCTCACTTTAGGAAGTACAGACCCACCTGTTGCACATCACTTACCTGCATCCCCTGTACCAGAAAAGATTAGAGCAAACAGGGTAGAAACTCCCACTATAACCATAAGGGATGTCTACATAGACAGTGATCAGATTGACCAACTGGGGAAGGAGAATTACTTAATGACCCAGGAACACCTTGTGACGAATGGGACGATTACATTTCAC
This sequence comes from Pleurodeles waltl, assembly GCF_031143425.1. NCBI lineage: Eukaryota > Metazoa > Chordata > Amphibia > Caudata > Salamandridae > Pleurodeles > Pleurodeles waltl. The sequence goes on along the minus strand of NC_090445.1, from coordinate 848,473,784 downwards.
CTTCATTTCCTTCAACTCCGGCTTCACCAACTCCGGCTCGATCCCTGCCCAATGATATTGGGGAATTCTATGAAATAATGGAACATGCATCCACGAGGTTTGATTTGCCTTTTCTAGATAAGCAAGCAGAATGTTTCTATATGATTTTTAAGATTCCATAAGAAAATCTGTTTGTTGCATCCCAATTGTAGATCATATTTGGGAGGAAGGTCTCAAATTAATGAAAAATCCAGCATCTGTAGCGTTTGTGGTCCCAGAGATGGACAAATAAATACAAAGCTCCAGATTCCTCACCACCCTGCTTGAAAGGTCATCCTAGAGCAGGTTCAGTGGTCGTTGGAGCAGATCAAAGACATTCAAAGAACCCATCTACCCCTTGTTCAATGCTACCAGACAAGGAAGGGCATAGATTAGACAACATAGGCAAGTGTTTTGCAGCAATGTTAGCCACCTCCATCAGAGCATCAAATTAATTGGCCATTCTAGCTTGATATGATGGGGAAAATGTGTCTCTGCTTCTTGATAATTTGCTGGAGGACAAAAAGAAGGAAGCCACAGAGGTTCTGCAGGAAGATGCCAGGGCTTTCTCTGAGATCATTGATGTATTTTCGGTCACCTTTAGACAAATGGCAGGTGCAGCAGACCTGCGCAGACAAGGCTGGCTGAAGCCACATTTCGCCCTGAGGTACAGGCTAAAATATTGGGCATGCCATTTAATGAGGAGAATATATTCAGAAAGCATGTGGATGATGCCCTTCAGATAATCAAGGCGGACACCAACACAGCTTGTTCCCTAGGTACGCTCTAACTAAAACATTTTCAACCCTTTCGTGGAGGAATAGGACAATACGCACATAGGTTCTCCTTTCAGTCGTACAGGTACAAGCCATACGCACAAAAGGGCTATAGACACAATGTGCCACACAACATCACCAGTACTAAGGCTCCAGGCTGCATATACTAAACAGCCAGCTAGGAAAAAAAAAAAACATCAATGGGAGAAAAAAGACAAGACTCTACAAGAAGACAGTGACAGTTCTACGGCACAAGTCACCTCACACCACTGCAGGCAGGATCTGAACCATCGGCTCTCAGTCTTTCTCAATCAGTGGGAGAGTATTACCAATGACATATGGGTATTGAATATTCTGCGTCAAGGTGACACTCTGAAATTACTTAAAGATCCCCCTTACCATCCACCATGCACAAGGGCACACCAACGTCTTTCTCTCCTTTAAAAAAAAAGAGAAAAATAATTTGGATCTTCTTTTCAAAAGGAGCTATAGAAGCAACAGGGAAGAGGATTTTATTCAAACTTCATACTAATACAGAAAAGGTCTGGAAAATGGAGGCAGGTCCTGGATCTCAGACAACTAAACAAATACATAAAAAAGCAACCCTTTCTCATGCTCTCATTGCAGGAGATCCTTCTCATGATCAACAAAGGGGATTCATGACGTCTTTGGATCTTCTACACGTCAGGTAGGTGGATGATTCAATGGCTGTGTGACAGATGCTTTTGGTTGAGCCAAAAATTTTAAAATCGAGGGTTCCACGTGGGTTCAGAAAACCATTCCACGCCAGATTTTGAAACTAGCCACCAATTTAGGAAATATATTTCATTTATATTCATTGTAGGTAAAGTAATGTGTATATCCTGAAATGTGGCTTAGGTTCAGATCTCCTAGCCATACTTTGGATACCCTGATTTAAAGTGATTCCAAATCCATATGGGTGCAGGAGAATGGTGACTTCCCCCTGTGAAGCAACAGACTACAGCTCTATTAACACTAGCAAATCTATATCTTCCAAAGGAAGACTTCCTAGAAATAGTAAATGAGGGAGCAATGTTATCAACCCAAATAATCAGTGGCTACTTCCCTACTTTCTGCACATGGTTATTGCCCAGGAATAACTCTGTGGAGGCAAGTTTGGCTCAGAATAACGTCATTGAAACCAGAAGCTCAACAGCCTATCCAAAATTTGCCTTTCTCTGGTTCCACATTATTTGGCAGCCAAACTGATGACGAAATGGTAAGAATGAATGACACTAAAACCAGTAGGGCTGTAGAAGCCAAGGGAACAACGCAATTCATTCAGACTATACCACCATCATTTTTCCTTCAGAGGGTTTCAACCCCACAATTAATTCTAAGCAGACCTCAACATCAGAGATTTTACCACACGTTCTGTAAACCTTCAAGACGACGCTCTAACCATCAACCCATCCAAGGTGCTAGACAAACAGCTGGCACAAAACCTTGAGTAGGTAGGGAGAAGCTTTACACATTTCCTGAAAGATTGACAACACACCACAGCAGATGCCTGGGTGTTGAATATTGTGCAGAATGGATACTGTCTCAGGTTTACTACTCCACCACCGTCCATTCCACCAAAACCACCTACTTCCCATCTCGACTTACTCAGGACGGAAGTCAACATCTTGTTGCAAAAAAGGGTGATGGAACCAGTTCCCAACAGTCAACATGGTAAGGGCTATTACTCCAGGTATTTCCTTCTACCAAAGTAAGACAAACACAATTTCAGACCCATGCTCAATCAAAGTCACAAACAAGTGGATTTGGAAGGAGAAGTTCAGGATGCTGGCTTTACATCAAATAAATCCCCAACTTCATCAGAGGGGATTGGCTTTGCTCCATCAACCCATCACAATGCATACTTCCATATTCCCATTGCCAGGAAGCATCGAAAATTTCTCAAATTTCTTGTGGGGCACGACCATTACCATTATTCAGTGCTTTCATTTGACCTTTAGTCAGCACCCAGAACATTTTCCGAGGGCATGGCTGTGGTGGCAGTCCATCTAAGAAAACACTGAATCTTCGTCTACACCAATCTAGAGGACTGCCTCCTAAAGGTGTCCACTACTAACGAAGCCCAACTGCATTTCAATTGGAATTGCGAGCTCCTTCATCGATTGGGTCTTCATGTCAACTTCAACAAGTCCGCGTCAAAACCAGTCCAGACATTGCATTACTTGGGGGCCTCCATTGACACCATTCACGCCAAGGTATGTACTTCTGAGTAACAATGCTTATCGATATGTCACTCTCTGGAGGGTGCATCATCCAGCAGCAAGAGCAGTCTCATCTCTTCTCGGCTCCATGGCCTCCTGTATCTTTCTCACTCCCAATGCTCGCCTCAACATGCGGTCTCTCCAAGAGTATCTGGAGGACCAGTGCGGTCAGCTGACGGGCAACTGGGAGGACAAGATCACACTATCCCAACATGCGATACGATCCCTCAAGTGGTGGTGTTCTCCAAGCAATCTCTTCCAAGGGATGCCCTTTCACCAACAGGTCCCTTCTCAAACCATTATGACAGATGGTAGGAAGTGGAGGCAGTGTCTAGAAGCAAGGCTTTCTAGAGGTAGCTGTGGATGAGCAGGCAAGGCTTATCTAGGAGACATGCAAAGCTCTTGCAATACTACTGTAGTCACACAGTGCGTACACACATGAAACAAAACACTCAGTTGTACAAAAATGTATTTTATTTTTGGAACAAATCACCACAAAATACTAGAAGGGTAACCCGCCATTAGGAGGTAAGTAATACACTAAATATATACAGTAGCAATCAGAAATGGGCATAGAAAATGTTAGAAAACAGTGCAAATAACAATAACCATTAGTGACCCTAGGGGGAGCACAAACCATAAACTCAAAAAGATGGAATGCGAATAAGGTTACCCACACCTAGGTAAGTAAGATGTGTAGAGGGGAGCTGGGAGTATTAGAAAACCACAGAAGTAAGTAACATAGTACACCCCCACCCCCCAGTGACTAGGAATGCCGGAGTAAATCACTGGATTTTCCCCAAAGCACCCAAAAGGAGGAAAAGAAGAGAGGACACCCAGACAAGACTGCAAGAAAACCAGCAGTGGATTCCTGAAGAAAGACGTGTGCAGAGAGCTGACCAAGTCGAAGAGTCACCGTGGACTCCAGGAGGAGTAGGAGCTACTGCCATTCCAGCAGGAGTTGGCTTACAACGAACAGGTCAGCTGTACAGCCCTGGATCTGTAGAAGAGTTCTTGATGAATGCAGATGATGTCCCATGCTGGAATGAAGATTGCAGACTGGTGTCGGTGCAGGAATTCCACCAACAAGCCTTGGCAAAGGCAAACTCACGGTAAGTGGAAAAGTGGTGCTGCTGGGGACCAGTAAGGCCCAGGAGGACTCAACCCAGGAGGGGGAGTCACAGGGGACCCTCAGTGTTTCAGAGGCAGCACCCACAGGACGGGGACGCAGGAGTTGCAGAAGATACCCACAAAGCACTACAAAAGAGGATCCTATGCCTCAGGAGAGCCACACAGGAGGCTGTGCTTTGTAGGATGGAGTGCTGCGGGCTGGAGCTACACGTCGCCTGAAGATCCCTTGGAGGTGATGCAAACAAGTAATGGCAGCTACAAGGGACGCGGTGCTCAGTGGTACTGTCCTGCGTGGAAAGGCAAAGGTTTATGTAAAGAAATGGCTCCCTGTTGCAGTTACCCCCCACTTTTTGCCTGATACTGATGCTGACTTGACTGAGAAGTGTGCTGGGACCCTGCTAGCCAGGCCCCAGCACCAGTGTTCTTTCACCTAAAATGTACCATTGTTTCCCCAATTGGCACACCCTGGCATCCAGATAAGTCCCTTGTAACTGGTACCTCTGGTACCAAGGGCCCTGATGCCAGGGAAGGTCTCTAAGGGCTGCAGCATGTATTATGCCACCCTAGAGACCCCTCACTCAGCACAGACACACTGCTTACAAGCCTGTGTGTGCTAGTGAGAACTAAATGAGTAAGTCGACATGGCACTCCCCTCAGGGTGCCATGCCAGCCTCTCACTGCCTATGCAGTATAGGTAAGACACCCCTCTAGCAGGCCTTACAGCCCCAAGGCAGGGTGCACTATACCATAGGTGAGGGTACCAGTGCATGAGCACTGTACCCCTACAGTGTCTAAGCCAAACCTTAGACATTGTAAGTGCAGGGTAGCCATAAGAGTATATGGTCTGGGAGTCTGTTTTACACGAACTCCACAGCACCATAATGGATACACTGAAAACTGGGAAGTTTGGTATCAAACTTCTCAGCACAATAAATGCACACTGATGCCAGTGTACATTTTATTGTAAAACACACCACAGAGGGCACCTTAGAGGTGCCCCCTGAAACTTAACCGACTATCTGTGTAGACTGACTGGTTCCAGCAGCCTGCCACACTAGAGACATGTTGCTGGCCCCATGGGGAGAGTGCCTTTGTCACTCTGAGGCCAGTAACAAAGCCTGCACTGGGTGGAGATGCTAACACCTCCCCCAGGCAGGAGCTGTAACACCTGGCGGTGAGCCTCAAAGGCTCACCCCTTTGTCACAGCCCAGCAGGGCACTCCAGCTTAGTGGAGTTGCCCGCCCCCTCCGGCCACGGCCCCCACTTTTGGCGGCAAGGCTGGAGGGAACAAAGAAAGCAACAAGGAGGAGTCACTGGCCAGTCAGGACAGCCCCTAAGGTGTCCTGAGCTGAGGTGACTCTAACTTTTAGAAATCCTCCATCTTGCAGATGGAGGATTCCCCCAATAGGGTTAGGATTGTGACCCCCTCCCCTTGGGAGGAGGCACAAAGAGGGTGTACCCACCCTCAGGGCTAGTAGCCATTGGCTACTAACCCCCCAGACCTAAACACGCCCTTAAATTTAGTATTTAAGGGTGTAAAGAAATGGCTCCCTGTTGCAGTTACCCCCCACTTTTTGCCTGATACTGATGCTGACTTGACTGAGAAGTGTGCTGGGACCCTGCTAACCAGGCCCCAGCACCAGTGTTCCTTCACCTAAAATGTACCATTGTATCCACAATTGGCACACCCTGGCATTCAGATAAGTCCCTTGTAACTGGTACTTCTAGTACCAAGGGCCCTGATGCCAAGAAAGGTCTCTAAGGGCTGCAGCATGTCTTATGCCACCCTAGAGACCCCTCACTCAGCACAGACCCACTGCTTACAAGCCTGTGTGTGCTAGTGAGAACAAAATGAGTAAGTCGACATGGCACTCCCCTCAGGGTGCCATGCCAGCCTCTCACTGCCTATGCAGTATAGGTAAGACACCCCTCTAGCAGGCCTTACAGCCCTAAGGCAGGGTGCACTATACCATAGGTGAGGGTACCAGTGCATGAGCACTGTGCCCCTACAGTGTCTAAACAAAACCTTAGACATTGTAAGTGCAGGGTAGCCATAAGAGTATATGGTCTGGGAGTCTGTTTTACACGAACTCCACAGCACCATAATGGCTACACTGAAAACTGGGAAGTTTGGTATCAAACTTCTCAGCACAATAAATGCACACTGATGCCAGTGTACATTTTATTGTAAAATACACCACAGAGGGCACCTTGGAGGTGCCCCCTGAAACTTAACCAACTATCTGTGTAGGCTGACTGGTTCCAGCAGCCTGCCACACTAGAGACATGTTGCTGGCCCCATGGGGAGAGTGCCTTTGTCACTCTGAGGCCAGTAACAAAGCCTGCACTGGGTGGAGATGCTAACACCTCCCCCAGGCAGGAGCTGTGACACCTGGCGGTGAGCCTCAAAGGCTCACCCCTTTGTCACAGCCCAGCAGGGCACTCCAGCTTAGTGGAGTTGCCCGCCCCCTCCGGCCACGGCCCCCACTTTTGGCGGCAAGGCTGGAGGGAACAAAGAAAGCAACAAGGAGGAGTCACTGGCCAGTCAGGACAGCCCCTAAGGTGTCCTGAGCTGAAGTGACTCTAACTTTTAGAAATCCTCCATCTTGCAGATGGAGGATTCCCCCAATAGGGTTAGGATTGTGACCCCCTCCCCATGGGAGGAGGCACAAAGAGGGTGTACCCACCCTCAGGGCTAGTAGCCATTGGCTACTAACCCCCCAGACCTAAACACGCCCTTAAATTTAGTATTTAAGGGCTACCCTGAACCCTAGAAAATTAGATTCCTGCAACAACAAGAAGGACTGCCTAGCTGAAAACCCCTGCAGAGGAAGACCAGAAGACAACTGCCTTGGCTCCAGAAACTCACCGGCCTGTCTCCTGCCTTCCAAAGAACTCTGCTCCAGCGACGCCTTCCAAAGGGACCAGCGACCTCTGCATCCTCTGAGGACTGCCCTGCTTCGACGACGACAAGAAACTCCTGAGGACAGCGGACCTGCTCCAAAAAGACTGCAACTTTGTTTCAAGAAGCAGCTTTAAAGAACCCTGCAACTCCCCACAAGAAGCGTGAGACTTGCAACACTGCACCCGGCGACCCCGACTCGGCTGGTGGAGAACCAACACCTCAGGGAGGACCCCCGGACTACTCTACGACTGTGAGTACCAAAACCTGTCCCCCTGAGCCCCCACAGTGCCGCCTGCAGAGGGAATCCCGAGGCTTCCCCTGACCGCGACTCTCTGAAACCTAAGTCCCGACGCCTGGAAAAGACCCTGCACCCGCAGCCCCCAGGACCTGAAGGACCGGACTTTCACTGCAGAAGTGACCCCCAGGAGTCCCTCTCCCTTGCCCAAGTGGAGGTTTCCCCGAGGAAGCCCCCCCTTGCCTGCCTGCAGCGCTGAAGAGATCCCTTGATCTCTCATTGACTTCCATTGCGAACCCGACGCTTGTTCTAACACTGCACCCGGCCGCCCCCGCGCCGCTGAGGGTGAAATTTCTGTGTGGGCTTGTCCCCCCCCCCCCCCCCCCCCCCCCCCCCCGGTGCCCTACAAAACCCCCCTGGTCTGCCCCCCGAAGACGCGGGTACTTACCTGCTGGCAGACTGGAACCGGGGCACCCCCTTCTCTCCATTGAAGCCTATGCGTTTTGGGCACCACTTTGAACTCTGCACCTGACCGGCCCTGAGCTGCTGGTGTGGTGACTTTGGGGTTGCTCTGAACCCCCAACGGTGGGCTACCTTGGACCAAGAACTGAACCCTGTAAGTGTCTTACTTACCTGGTAAAACTAACAAAAACTTACCTCCCCCAGGAACTGTGAAAATTGCACTGTCCACTTTTTAACTAGCTATTTGTGAATAACTTGAAAAGTATACATGCAATTGAAATGATTCAAAGTTCCTAATGTACTTACCTGCAATACCTTTCAAACAAGATATTACATGTTAAATTTGAACCTGTGGTTCTTAAAATAAACTAAGAAAAGATATTTTTCTATACAAAACCTATTGGCTGGATTTGTCTCTGAGTGTGTGTACCTCATTTATTGTCTATGTGTATGTACAACAAATGCTTAACACTACTCCTTAGATAAGCCTACTGCTCCACCACACTACCACAAAATAGAGCATTAGTATTATCTCTTTTTACCACTATTTTACCTCTAAGGGGAACCCTTGGACTCTGTGCATGCTATTCCTTACTTTGAAATAGCACATACAGAGCCAACTTCCTACAGTTTACCTCCTCCAAAGTTGGAGAGCTGGCAGAGGACCAAGAACCCTATTCCGGACCACCACCTGTGATGCAGGAGCCACGCAGCTCAAGATTAGGGGATATCCACTCAGTCGGTCGTCACTTATTGTAGGTGCCTGCAATTCAGGGGAGTGACTCCTTCACTCCAAGGGAAATTCCGTCTTCTTTTACAGGCTGAAGAGTTGCAGTCTTCTGAGAATGCATGGCCGGGGAAATGTTGCAAAGATGGCCGGGGACGTGGAAACAAAGTTGCAATCCTCTATGTTGTAGCAGCATTTTTCGGTTCCTGGAGGGTCCAGTTGCGGTCAAAGTGGAGGTTGCAGAGGAGTCCTGCTGGAAACTTGCAAGCCGAATCTGAGGACCTACATAAGAGAGAGACCCTAAGTAGTCCTGAAAGGGGGATTGGTCACCTAACCAGTTAAGCACCTATCAGGAGGGAGCTGTGACATTACCTGCCCTGCCTGCCCACTCAAATGCTCCCAGAGTTCCGTGCCAACCTAGAAAACTAGATGGCAGAATCCAGGGACCCTCTTGAGGATCTCTGGGCACCACCCCAGGGGTGGTGATGGACAGAGGATTGGTCACTCCCCTTCCCATTGTCCAGTTTTGTGCCAGAGCAGGGACTGCGGGCCCCTGAACCGGCGTGGACTGGTTTATACACGGAGGGCACCAAATGTGCTCTTCAAAGCAAACCAGTGGCTTGGGGAGGCTTCCCCTCCCCAGCCAGTCACACCTATATCCAAAAGGAGAGGATGTTACGTTACTCTCTCAAAGGAAATCCTTTGTTTTGCCTTTCTGGGCCTGATCAGATCCAGCCTCAGGAGGCTATAAACCTGTCTGAGGGGTGGCAGCAGCTGGGCTGCCCGGAAAGGCCTGTAAGATTGGTGGTAGCAATGCTGGGAGTCCTCTAAGGAGCCTCCAGAGTGCATGGAATCATACTTCCAATACTTGTAACAGTATTGGGGTAGGATTCCGACATTTTTGATAACAAACATGCCCAGGTTCGGAGTTACCATTATGTATTTGGACATAGGTAGTGACCTATGTCCACCACATGCGTAAAATGGCATCCCCACACTCACTAAGTCCATGAAAATGGATCTGGAGTTTGTGAGGGCACCTCTGCTAGTGCAGGGGTGCCCTCACACAGGTACCTGCACCTGCCCTCTGGGCTGAGAGGCCCTACCATAGGGGTGACTTTACTGTGACCTGTAGTGAAAATTGGTTCATGCACCCGTTTCACGCAGGCACAGTTGCAGACCTGCAGAACCGTTTGCATGGGCTCCCTATGGGTGGCAGAGTAACTGGTGCAGCCCATAGGGATCCCCTGGAACCCCAATGCCCTGGGTACCTAGGTACCAAATACTAGGGACTTACATTCGGGCACTAGAGGTCCAGACAGTTTGGAAATAGCTTTTGGACAGGAACATAAGGGTAATGGCAACTCACCTCAGAGGTGTCCAGAATGTTCAAACAGACACTCTCAGCAGAGCTCTAGATAAAAATCACGAGTGGGTCTTGCACGAAGAAGTTGTTCAAAGTATCTTCGTCTTGTTGGGACACCCCTTCTATTGACCTTTTCACCACAGTGGAAAAAAGAAAATGTTGCAATTTTTCCTCCAGGTATTACCATCCTAGACACTGGCGAATGCCCTGTGAATAGTGTTCAGGCAAATTTCTTTACGCCTTTCCATTGATTTCCCCCTGATCCAGGCAGTCCTAATCAAGTTGTTCCACTCCAAAGCCAAGATGATTCTAATTGCTCCAGTATGGCCACAGCAGTGATGGTTCCTGGACCTTCTTCACAGGTCATTGCATCCACATCTCAAACTGCCATGCAGGCCAGACCTAACAAAATTTAGAGGACAGATGGTACACCCCAATCTCTCCTCCTTGAATTTGGCGGCATGAGTCCTGAGCTAGTACAGTATGGACATTTGAACATGCCACAAGACTGCATGGAGGCTGCAGCCCTCAAAGGTCCTGTGCCAGAAGACAACCTGTCCTGCAGCCCTGCGACCGCCAAAGCCTTGGGAGGACTGCCTGCTTTTAATAAAGACCAAGATCTCCCTAGAACAGGGAATCTGTTCAAGAAACATCCAAAATAAGACAAAGAACTCTGCCCTGAGGAACCGCGTAACCCCCTTAGGGACCCACCTCTGCACCTGATGCTCACGGCCAGAGTCCAAGTGGCCCACTCGCCCTGTGAAGGTTACCCAGCGGTTCTGAGTCCGCCCTGGGCTAACCCCTGCTGGACTCTGCTTCAAAGCCTGCAGCCTCAATCTGAAGACTCCACCTGACTGCGACCTGCCCGGTATGCTGTTTTTGACACAGACACCCCTGCATCCAGAGCCCCTGGGCCTTGGGAAGCTGGACCGTCAGTGTCCCTACATCCCCTAGCATGAGAACTTACCTGGGCAGCTGTGGATTTTCTTTGTTCAGCCTCCTGGCTCAAGCCTGCATCCTTTATCCAAAACTGATCTCCCCATTGACTTACATTGGGCGCTTTGTTGGTACTCTGCCCCCGGCTGCCCCAGTGCTGCTGAGGGTATAAGTTTGTTGCTTCCTTGTGCTCAAACCCCCCCCGCCAAACTCCCCCATTACTCCACTCACCCTCCCCAACCCTGGGTCTTACCTAAACCCCAGGAGACAGACCCCAGACACCACTTTCCTCACCTGTGAGCAGCGTACCTTCACTCTCCCCCAGTCTCCATTAGTTAACACTCGGCACCTGACTCCAAATTTGACCTCTGCACCCAGATGCCCGTGTGGGTGCACTCTTGGTACTGATTTGAACTTTTCCTGGTGTTGACCTAAAATCTAAAGACTGGATTTGTAAGCTGTTACCTCAAAACTGTATTCTTGTTTTCGCCCCATAGGTTAACATTGCTGAACTGAACAATTGCGCTGTTGTTTTTTGAAACTGCAAAGTATTTCCTATTGAAAGTGTATTTCCCTGATTACGTCGTTCATGGGTTTGAAACATGTATAAAAAGAATTATTTTTAAAAATTGGTATTGGATTTATTCTTTGAGTGTATCATTTATTGACTGTGTACAACAAATGCTTAGCACTACCACTTGATAAGCCTAACTGCTCGCTCGCCCACACTACTACAAATATAGCATTAGACCTATCAATTTCTGCCTTTGCAAACCTTTGGGGATCCACTGGACTCTTCAACAGTGTACTTCATTTTAGTGCGCCATATAGAGAGACCGCTTCTTCCAGGTTGTTGTTCCTGCTACTTTCTGGTGCCTAAAAAGGACAAGGGCCTTCACCCTATCCAAGACTTACGGGCCCTCAGTCTCTTTCCCAAGTAGAAGTTCAGAATACTCACTCTGGCTCAGGTTCTATTTGCCCTGGACCCGACAGATTGTATGGTAGCATTGGACTTGCAGGACGTGTATTTCCATATCCCCGTCGTATGCCATAAGCACTTTCAGTTCACTGTGCTTCCTTTTGGCCTTACCGGCGCCCCTCAGGTGTTCACCAAGGTGATGGCGGTGGATGCAGCTAATATGCGCAGATCAGGGGTTTCAGTCTTCCCCTAACTCCATGACTGGCTGTTGAAGGCGGGCTTGCCCCAGGCAGGCCTCTTCCACCTCCAAACTACAACGGACCTCCTGCATTCGCTGCAGTTCACTATAAACACCCCGAAAAAACTCCTGACTCCCTTTCAAATGCTTCCTTTCATCAGAGCTGTTGTGGACACAGTGCATTTTCTGGCTTATCGACCCAAGCTGTGAGTCCAGGATCTGATACCGATGTTCCAGCCTCTATCCTTTATTTCACTGCGAATGACACTGAGGCTGTTGGACCTCATGACCTCCTGCATCCTGCTGGTGATGCATACCAGATGGCATATGCGGGCTCTGCATTGGGACCTGAAGTTGCAGTGGGCGCATCACCAGGGAAATCTCTTAAACATGGTCAGGATCTCAGAGGGAACTGTGCAAGATCTGCAGTGATGGCTGACAACCACGATTGGGTCAGAGGCAGATCCCTTCCCCAACCAGATCTGACAGTAGTGATAGATTCATCACACCTAGGATGGAGAGGCCACCTGGGGGAGGCGGAGGTCAGATGTATTTGGTCTCCGGCAGAGTCCAGACTCCACATCAACCTGTTGGAGCTCCGGGCGATCAGACTAGCATTGAAAGCATTTCTTCCCTCTCTCGAAGGGAAGGTAGTGCCGGTGTTCACGGACAACACCACCACCATGTGGTACTGCAACAAGCAGGGTGTGGTGGGTTGGGGTTGTGGACCCTTTGTCAAGAGGCTCTATGCCTCTGGATGTGGCTGGAACAGGTCATTTCCCTGGTGGTTCAACATCTGGCGGGCTCTCTGAATGCCAGAGTGGTCAAACTCAGCCGATAGTGCTTAGTAGATCAGGAATGGTGCATCCTTTCAGAGTTGGCGCAAGGTCTTTCTGCAGTGGGTAGAGCATTGGTTAGATCTGTTTGCCTCCACAGAGAACACGCAATGTCGGCAGTATTGCGCGTTGGAGCTTCCAAGGTGGCAGTCTCTCAGTGACACTTCATCTCAAATGCTTCCCAGGTCTCCTGTACACCTTTCTGCCCATACCACTTCTGCCCAGAGTTATCAAGAACGACCAGGCCTAAGTAATCCTTGTTGCTCTGGACTGGGCACGAAGAGTCTGATATCCCAAGCTGTTCGGCATGGCCATCGATCCTCGATCTGACTGCCCCTTCTGGAAGATTTTCTAATGCAGGGGAGGGTTCTCCACAAGCACCTGTTCAGTCTCCACCTTCTTGCGTGGAGATTGAGTGGCGGCACTTGACAGCTTTTGACCTTCTGCCCAATGTCTGTAATGTAACCTTGGCAGCCAGTTATTTCTCCACCAAAACAGTGTACTTCTGTCATTGGAAGAAATTTGTGGCATGGTGCACAGGCATGTCTGTTAACGGACGTGGAGCCGATCGACGCCACCTAACGGCACGCAAGATTACTGCTTAAAAAAAATCTCTAGATCTAGACTGAACCCTGGGGAAATTCTATTGTAAGTAATCTGCAACTAGAAATTGTGTCTCCCAGATAATGTGTTAACGAAGGTAAGTAACTTGTCCTTTAAAACTCTATGCACTTATACTCTTGCTAACCAGTAGAAGAGTGTTTGTGCTTCCCGTTAAAACAAGGTTGAATTAGCATTCCTAATTGGCATATGTAACTTGGTTGTAAGTCTCTAATGTATGGCACAAAGTGTAAACAGTGCTTGAAAGTTAAATGCTACCAGTGGACTGCAGCAACCATTGTGCTATCCACTACAGTGGCAGTGCAAACATGGCTACAGGCCTATCCAGTGTAAAACCTGCAAATATACCTGTCAAAATACACCCCATGACAGGTCAGTCCATCTCTTTCAAATATTAAGTGTAAGGAAATGCCTCCTTGGCATGGTTACCCCCTGACTTTTTGCCTTTGCTGATGCTATGTTTTGAATTAAAAGTGTGCTGAGGCCTGCTAACCAGGCCCCAGCACCAGTTTTCTTTCCCTAACCTGTACTTTTGATTCCACAATTGGCACACCCTGGCATCCAGATAAGTCCCTTGTAAGTGGTACCCCTGGTACCAAGGGCCCTGATGCCAAGGAAGGTCTCTAAGGGCTGCAGCATGTCTTATGCCACCCTGGAGACCCCTCACTCAGCACAGACACACTGCTTGTGTGTGCTGGTGAGAACAAAACGAGTAAGTCGACATGGCACTCCCCTCAGGGTGCCATGCCAGCCTCTCACTGCCTATGCAGGTATAGATAAGTCACCCCTCTAGTAGGCCTTACAGCCCTAAGGCAGGGTGCACTATACCCTAGGTGAGGGCACCAGTGCATGAGCACTGTGCCCCTACAGTGTCTAAGCAATACCTTAGACATTGTAAGTGCAGGGTAGCCATAAGAGTATATGGTCTGGGAGTCTGGTTTACACGAACTCCACAACACCATAATGGCTACACTGAAAACTGGGAAGTTTGGTATCAAACTTCTCAGCACAATAAATGCACACTGATGCCAGTGTACATTTTATTGTAAAATACACCCCAGAGGGCACCTTAGAGGTGCCCCCTGAAACCTTAACCGACTATCTGTGTAGGCTGACTAGTTCCAGCAGCCTGCCACAACCGAGACATGTTGCTGGCCCCATGGGGAGAGTGCCTTTGTCACTCTGAGGCCAGTAACAAAGCCTGCACTGGGTGGAGATGCTAACACCTCCCCCAGGCAGGAGCTGTCACACCTGGCGGTGAGCCTCAAAGGCTCACCCCTTTGTGCCAGCACCGCAGGACACTCCAGCTAGTGGAGTTGCCCAAGCCCCTCCGGCCACGGCCCCCACTTTTGGCGGCAAGGCCGGAGAAAATAATGAGAAAAACAAGGAGGAGTCACTGGCCAGTCAGGACAGCCCCTAAGGTGTCCTGAGCTGAAGTGACTCTAACTTTTAGAAATCCTCCATCTTGCAGATGGAGGATTCCCCAATAGGATTAGGGATGTGACCCCCTCCCCTTGGGAGGAGGCACAAAGAGGGTGTACCCACCCTCAGGGCTAGTAGCCATTGGCTACTATCCCCCCAGACCTAAACACGCCCTTAAATTTAGTATTTAAGGGCTTCTCTGAACCTAAGAATTCAGATTCCTGCAACTTACCGAAGAAGAAGACTGCTGAGCTGAAAACCCCTGCAGAAGAAGAAAGAAGACACCAACTGCTTTGGCCCCAGTCCTACCGGCCTGTCTCCTGCCTTCTAAAGAACCCTGCTCCAGCGACGCTTTCTCCAGGACCAGCGACCTCTGAATCCTCAGAGGACTGCCCTGCTTCCAAGAGACCAAGAAACTCCCGAGGACAGCGGCACTGCTCCAAAAGAACTGCGACTTTGTTTCAAGGAGCAGATTTAAAGACCCCTGCAACTCCCCGCAAGAAGTGTGAGACTTGCAACACTGCACCCGGCGACCCCGACTCGACTGGTGGAGAACCAACACCTCAGGGAGGACCCTCCAGCGACTCCGAGTCCGTGAGTAACCAAAGTTGTCCCCCCTGAGCCCTGACCGCGACTGCCTGAACTCCATTTCCTGACAGCTGGAAAAGACCCTGCACCTGCAGCCCCCAGCACCTAAAGGAACGGAACTCCTGTGCAGGAGTGACCCCCAGGAAGCCCTCTCCCTTGCCCAGGTGGTGGCTACCCCGAGGAGCCCCCCCCTTGCCTGCCTGCAACGCTGAAGAGATCCCTTGATCTCTCATTGATGATTTACATTGAAAACCCGACGCTTGTTTCTACACTGCACCCGGCCGCCCCAGTGCTGCTGAGAGTGTACTTTTTGTGTGAACTCGTGTCCCCCCCCGGTGCCCTACAAAACCCCCCTGGTCTGCCCTCCGACGACGCGGGTACTTACCTGCTGGTGGACCGGAACCGGGGCACCCCCTTCTCTCCATTGCAGCCTATGCGTTTTGGGCACCTCTTTGACCTCTGCACCTGACCGGCCCTGAGCTGCTGGTGTGGTAACTTTGGGGTTGCTCTGAACCCCCAACGGTGGGCTACCTTGGACCCAAACCTGAGACTTGTAAGTGATTTACTTACCTGACAAAACTAACAAACTTACCTCCCCCAGGAACTGTGAAAATTGCACTAAGTGTCCACTTTTAAAACAGTTTGTGTTTTATGTAAAAAGTATACATGCTAAAGTAATGATTCAAAGTTCCTAAAGTACTTACCTGCAATACCTTTCAAATGAGATATTACATGTAGAATTTGAACCTGTAGTTCTTAAAATAAACTAAGAAAAGATATTTTTCTATAACAAAACCTATTGGCTGGATTTGTCTCTGAGTGTGTGTTCCTCATTTATTGCCTGTGTGTATGTACAACAAATAAGCCACTCGTATGTAGATGTTTCTGGCTACAAAGCAAGGTGCTTGGAATTTAAAAGTAGGACATATAGAAAACTGATGTTAACATGGCCTTCCAGTAACTAGCACCCTAAAGCTATTTTTCACTGGGGCAATCTTAGTTGCCCTAAGACGAAAATCAGAATACAGATTAAAATCCCAATACCTTAGCTAAGGAGTCTGACTAGCTGAAAGAAAAAAAAAAAAAAAATTACAAAATTAAAACTCCAGTTCAATTTTGAAGTCAGATTTGTAATAAATAAGGAAAGTAACTTTTTTTTTCTATTTTTGGAAACTTACCTTTTGCCAGCCTGACAATCGTTAGAGTTAATTTGTATATGTTTCCAACTTCTTTCAGCCAGAAATTAGCATTTTAATATGTGTGAAAAATGTATGATATGCCTCCCAGGAGCAAACAAATTGACCAGAATAGGCTGAGATTAATCTTCTTATCTTTGCAGAATATGCAGGGTGGGGGCTGTGAGCATCCTTTTTGACAGCATTGTCTCATCCTGCTTGATGTCTGCTGAGCTATACATGTAACAATTGAAAAGGAGATAACAGGATGCCAAGGCAATTCCTATGTACCCACTGTCTGGTTGTGGAAGAACCCTCCTTTTAATTCTACCAGTCTTCTGTCTCTTGGTTCATTGTGGCTACAGTGGCTACTTCAAAATGGATTTTAGTGTTAGATGTGGTGTAGCACTAGGATTACCATAGTACACTCCCCACACACAAACAGCCAGACCTCTGAGTTCAGGTTTAGTGTGGCTGAAGACATTCACCATCTTGAAAATGCCCAAAGTAGATAGTCTGGCGAGGAACTTTCACCTCATTGGTTACGGCATGTCCATGCATCCTTCCAATCAACTAACAGGCATAAATGTGGTACCACCAGGCACCTACTTTGTAACACTCTTGCACTTGAGGAAGAACAGAAGAGGACTGTAACTGCTGCGAGACTTGAGGAGCCCTAAAGAATTGGACCTGCGCCCAGAAGAAAGAAGTGGACTCCAAGGGACATTCGGTGGACCTATTCAAGCCACAGATATACAAAAAGCTACAAGAAGGCTTTCCTGCAACTCCCTAGTTTTTGTTTTTTTTGTTTTAAGTTTTAACTTTATTATTGTTTTGGTACTGCATAAATACTTAACACATTTGCGTCAGTTAAGTTTGTCTGCTTTGTTCCATAGCTATGTGGGGTTTAGCACAGGTTAATTTAGTGACTTGGAGGGTTCACCCAGACAAAAGTAGTGATTATTCCTTGAGGTGGTGGGCACCCATCCCAAATAATTATAAAATTTCTAACAAATACTGTTAACTGTCAGGGTCATTACTTTAATTAAAAGTTTAGATGGCAAAGAGTAGTTTAAACCATCCTTTGCTCCAGTGTTGGAGCAGAGAGGCCACAGCGCAACCCAATTAAGCAGGTCGTGTGCAAGCTTCCCCTCACTGCCATCTAATCAGATCTCCCTTGCCTGTGTGCAGCAGTTGCTACCAGCTGCCTCACGCTTCACACCCTGATATCTCTTGCCGCTCCTGCCTCACTGTTATCTCTTATCTGTGCCTGTATAGATTAGCCCCATATTGAGCTGTGTTGTGCCATATTCTGTTAACTTTTTTGCTTTCCGGTCATTTGTATTTGTACCACTCAGCCATTTTACTTCCTGCATAGATTAGCCCCATGTTGCGTCTAGTTTTGTGCCATTGCCTGTTACTTTTCTTTGTCTGTCTTGTACTCCTTTTTTTTTTAGCCAGCCTGCCTCGCTGCTCACTACCTGCCAACCAGCACCCACTCCCCCACTTTTAGGTCCTACTTAATGGAGGTAACCGGTACGCAAAAGGCAAGCTTGTCTGCACCCGTCTGTGCTTGGACTGCACCCAGTGCCAGAAACCCTGCCGCAGACCTCAAAGTCCTGTATACCGGGTGCACCGACGACAACATCTGCTGCCGTGCAACTCTACAAATCATCAGAGTGCCGTTCACCTGCCTGCACTGCCGATTCATCTGTAACACCGAAGCAACCAGCAGTGCCTGAGACACCGCAAACAGGACTGAGTCCACCACGCCAACCAAGACCGCCACAGCACAATCCCACTGCGTTCTACACAACGCACAATTTCTCTGCAAACGTGCCACAGAGATCTGGGGCACTATCTCATACCTCGCCCCTGATGTCCTCTTTCTCACAGAAACCTGGCTGAACCCCGTCTCCCCGCAGGACATCACCATCGCAACCCCTGAAGGCTACAAGATAAAGCACCAAGACCGA
This sequence comes from Pleurodeles waltl, assembly GCF_031143425.1. Taxonomy (NCBI): domain Eukaryota; kingdom Metazoa; phylum Chordata; class Amphibia; order Caudata; family Salamandridae; genus Pleurodeles; species Pleurodeles waltl. The sequence continues at coordinate 848,455,210 of NC_090445.1, read as the reverse complement.
ACTGACAAACATGGAGGTTTAATTGTCATCATCTACTAGGACACCATCCACTACACAACCTTCTCAGATGACTTGACCCCAATAATGGAGCATTCCAACTTCCAAATTCATACAGATGGAAAAAGCACCATCAGAGGTTCTCTCGCCTACAGGTCACCCGGACCATGATCCGGCTTCTGCAACACCATCCCAGACCCAACTGGCCTGGATCGTCATGAACTCTGAGCACTAGATCTTCCTAGGGGACCTTAACTTCCACCTCGATGACCCCAGCTACACCAGCGCAATTTCAGTCTGAAGCAACTTGTCACCAACCCTACCCACATCGCAGGAGACACACCAGACCTCATCTTGATGTCCAGTAACAGAGTCAAGTACAATCACAGCTCACCAAAGATATCAGAAGACCAGTGGAACAGTGCTCTCATCCCCCCCCCACCCCGACCCCCATATACTATATCCAACCTGGAATTGGCCGCAAAGAACTTCTCCCATTGGATAATAGAATGCGCCAACACAAATGCCCCTGCCAAGCCAGCCAAAACCAAAGGACCAGCTGGTTCACTGCAGAGCTGGTATCAACCAACTGCAGATGCCAGCAACTGGAGAGAAAGTGGCGCACCAGAAAAGAGATGGGAGACCACATTTAAGACTGCACACAACAAATACCAATGCCTGTTGAAAAAAAGAACGCCCTAGCAGACAACATAGAAGCCAGCACAAACCACAGCAAGGAGTTATTTGTCATCATGAGGAAGTTCTCCTACCCCGCAGCTGCCAAGAAAATCACCACCCTCTCCCAAGAACTGTGTGACACCCTGGGGTACACCTTCCACAACAAGATCTCAGTCATCTACGAAGACTTCAAAACCCAACCCCGCCGCTGACGGCATCAACCTGCTCACACCCACATACCAAAAGTATCGTAACAAAAAACAGCTTCTCCTACTAAGAGATGGCTCAGTGAAAGTGAAGAAGCGAACTTAAAGTGCACCAGTGTTATATACATCAACATGTGGCTGTCAAGAGTTTGTGATTCCATGCATGACCCCCTTATTTTAAGTGCTGCAAATCATCAACTGAGAATTTGAAAAAGTTCACATTTAATTCTGTCAGCGTTTCGACCCCAACAATCCGTTACCAACAGGTCATCATCAGGACCAACAGTATGTGTACAAGGCATCTAAGATCACTTTCACTGCGCTTTCACCTAGTAGGGGCACCTGTTTTTTTAAAACAAATTTTATTGATACTTTTGATTTTCGGTATCGTGACTTTTGATCGCTATATTAATGTTTTATGTAAGGAAATGCCTCCTTGGCATGGTTACCCCCTGACATTTTGCCTTTTGCTGATGCCAAGTTATGATTGAAAGTGTGCTGGGACCCTGCCAACCATGCCCCAGCACCAGTGTTCTTTCACTAAACTGTACATTTGCTTTTTTACAACTTCAAAGTCCCCACTCCTACCACCGGAAGCGTGACACTTCACACTTTGCACCGACGCCCCTGGCTCGAGATCCAGGGAACTAACACCACAGGGAGGACTCCCTGGCAACTGTGACCCCGTGAGTAGCCCGAGACAACCTCCCTGAACCCCCACAGCAACGCCTGCAGAGAGAATCCAGAGGCTCCCCCTGATCGCGACTGCCTGTAACAAGGGACCCGACGCCTAGACCAAGCACTGCACCCGCAGCCCCCAGGACCAGAAGGAACCAAACTTCAGTGCAGGAGTGACCCCCAGCCGACCCTTTGCCTAGCCCAGGTGGTGGCTAGCCTGAGAAGCCCCTCTTGTGCACTGCCTGCACACCGCTAGAGTGACCCCCGGTTGCCTCCATTGAAACCAATAGAAAACCCAACGCCTGCTTTGCACACTGCACCCGGCCGCCCCAGTGCCACTGAGGGTGGGTTTTGTGTGCCTACTTGTGTTTCCGCCACCCCCCCACCCCAGTGCTCTACAAACCCCCCCCTGGTCTGCCCCTGAAGACACAGGTACTTACCTGCTGGCAGACTGGAAACGGAGCACCCCTGTTCTCGCTAGGCGCATATGTGTTTTGGGAACCTCTTTGATCTCTGCACCTGTCTGGCCCTGAGCTGCTGGTGTGGTAACTTTGGGGTTGCCCTGAACCCCCAACGGTGGGCTGCCTATGCCCAGGAACTGAGACTTGTAAGTGTCTTACTTACCTCACAATCTAACCAATACTTACCTCCCCCAGGAACTGTTGATTTTTGCACTGTGTCCACTTTTAAAATAGCTTATTGCCATTTTAACAAAAACTGTACGTTATTGCTCTATTTCAAAGTTCCTAACTTACCTGTGTGGAGTACCTTGCACTTTATGTATTTACTTCAAATCCTGAACTTGTGGTTCTAAAAATAAATTAAGAAAATATATTTTTCTATATAAAAACCTATTGGCCTGGAGTAAGTTTTTGAGTGTGTGTTCCTCATTTATTGCCTGTGTGTGTACAACAAATGCTTAACACTACCCTCTGTTAAGCCTATTGCTCGACCACACTACCACAAAATAGAGCATTAGAATTATCAAATTTTGCCACTATCTTACCTCTAAGGGGAACCGTTGGACTCTGTGCACACAATCTCTTACTTTCAGATAGTATATACAGAGCCAACTTCCTACACTTTATCTTGCAAAATGTTTATAAAAATGTGATTTTCATTAAAAAAGAAAAATGATCTAAATAAAGTTAATCAACAAAAACTTAGCTTCTGGGAAGGTGTGCTGTACTACTGCCGTGGAAGTCGAGGCTTATATTTCCCCGCTGGGACCATTTTTAAAAAATCAAATACCCATGTCCATGGGTGGCAGGATCTGCCCCTTTTTGTTTAAAGCACACCACCAGAAGGACCGTCATGCAGGCTGGACTACGGGAACACTGTGTAGGAATCACTGCATGCCTCTTGAGTCTACAGGCAATACAAAACGCTATGGCAAGATTCATCCTGGACCTCCCCAGATTGACTCATACCACACCTAAAAAAAAAAACTACACTGGCTCCCGATCCAGAAGAGATGCTAGTTCAAGATGACCTACGCATACAAAGTCCTCCAAAGCAAAAGACCAACATACATCAAAAAATGCATAACCTTCCACCGGCCAACCAGACACCTATGATCTGCCACCCTCTTCTAGCCGACACCCTCTGGATCTTCCATGGCAACAGCAGACAACGCAACTACTCACACCTGGCGGCCAAAGCTTGGAACAACTTTCCCCTGCACCACAGGACTCACAACCTGGCTTTTTGAATGAATAGATCACAACATAGCAGCTAGCAACTCAAACGCCTTGAAACCTTCACAGGTGATTTGCCGTGCTTCACATATCCTTGAATGATTAAAAACAAGGCAGGAAGTGCATTCCTGGGCCCAAATAAACCAGGCAGACTGTTGTAGCTCCCAATCCTGATAACTCAACACACTGGTCTGATGTCACAGCACCAAGCATATCAGTGTGACTGCATGGCTCTTGAAACATCCCCCACTTCTGCTGCATGCTTAGGGCATAGTGTAAAACGTTAAAGGGGAGGGATGACGCCATCGATCATTTAGAAAGACAGTATAGCTTCACACCAGGCAGAACGCATCTGAGCACCTCATTTATATTCAAAATCCTCTTTTACATTGTTTTCTTTGTACCATTGAAGAAAGTGTCATCAAGTGTTTAGTACTAAAAACATGCGAGCAATAGAATAAAATAAAAGCTCTCTTGCGCTCCCATGCGAACTCTGTCATTCTGCCAGATACAGGGACTGGTTCTAAGAACTAAAGAAGTGGCGGAGGACTCAGTAGTCCGGGGCACTGTTTGGCCAGGTCAGGAGGCAGGCCGGAGTTTGTAGTAGCATCCTTGACTGGCCAGGCCTGCGTGACCCCAAGCAGCCTTTTATGAGAATAGCGGCCACAGGAGGCCTACAATTTGCTTTTTCCTGGAATTCAGGATGGAGACGGAGGTCACGATCGGCGGGCCTTACTCGAGTCAGTGGCATGGATGACGTGGGACTGGGCTCGATAGATACAGAAGGTGGCACTATTTTAGGTTGAAGCTGAGGACAATGCATTTGACTCTATTTGACTTCTAAATGGCACTAGATCCATGCGTACAGGACGATCCCCAACTAAAGTCTGGCTAAGAGGAAGAAGGGTAGTGGTTATTGCCTTTTAGCTGATGTTCTAATTTTTTGGGCGACAAATGCTTCTAATTTCGAAGTGTGACATAAGCATGCAGTTGGGGGCAGTTTGTTTGATGTTAGACTTAAGACTGTGTAGGGAACCGCAGCAAGTCTTCACAAGCAAGAGGTTGATTAAATGCAGCCCCCAAGCAGTCCCCAGAGACATTTTATAGAGTTATGACTTGAAATGCCATCAAACTTTTGGGTAAGGTTTAACGTGAGCAGTCAAGTTTTAAGGCAGACGGCATGCCCAGAGCTTTTGCTGCTGCAGGAGACACACAGTTTAGTAGCCAGGTGTGACATTCTTGGATGACATGACTGCACTAGGGCATACCACATGGGTTTTACTAGGGGCTTCCATGGGATACAGTAGTGCTTCACAGTTTTTTCCCCCTTGGTGGTACCAAAGACCCACTCAGATTAGTTGAGCAGGTTTGTAGCCTATCATTATACGATGGTGGACTGAGAGCAACCAACCACAGGCTATAGTACTGGGTGGCCCAAATGGTCAAGATAGGAGACCGAATATTTGGGGACAGACGCAACTCTGCTTTGAGGTTAGAGCTGAACACCCTTGAAAAATTATGGTCTTGAAACCTGCTTTACATTGGTGCCCCTCACTTACTCTTGCCAGAAGTGTGCTAATTCTGTGCTGGTGAGATGATCTGAAACACAATAAATGGATGAATAAACTTAGCTAACCAGACCCCAACCACAATGAACAAGTCTTCCGATGATCCAGAACCAGGCTGCTTAGATCAGTTGTTCAAACACCTTAATATATGTCTGCCAAACGTATCCTGTTGAAGCTCCATTGGCTTCCTATACAAAAGAGGACCTGTTAAAAATTGCTCTGTCTGGCTCTCAAATGTCTATCATTCTGCACCTAATTTTCTCGAGAACGGATTTAGTCTGTACAAATGTGCGTATCACCCACATTCCTCCCAATCAGATTCTCTGTTATTCCCTCACTTTAGCAAAAGTTGCAAATACTTTTCTATTTTTAGCATCCCAATCATAAAATAAGCCCCCCCCCCCGAGCTGCGTGTGATACCTTCTTTCTTTCTCGTCTCAAGATGGAATACATAACTTTGCGTGATATGTGGGACACAGTTGTGCAAGGAAGCTTCCAATAAATGAGAAAAGGAGCTACTCTTGAGATGTGTAATTTTTTTCTATATCCTCATTAAGATTTTTATTCACTGTTGCTGTAGATAGTCATTAACCTGTTACACAGAAGTTTTTGGGTCTCCAAAATCTGCACCATTTTTGCATTCAAACGCCAGTCATTTAGTGCTAGAAATGTTAGCACTCTTCCGTTGAAGTTGTTTCAATGAAAAATTAATTGCTGTGTTTAAGTGTGGTGTCATTGGTAGTGCAATAGTTTTTTTTTTTTTTTTGTATGAAAACATCAATAACATTTGTTTATCGACTTCCGCATTATGATCTTTAATCATACTGTGGACTTCATGCTTTTACATTTTCTTTGCAGGTTGGTGGGAGGTCTTCTTTCTCTTAGCCTAGATTACTGTTTTGTTCTTGAAGATGAGGATGGTATTTGTGGATATGCAGTTGGAACGGTTGATGTTGCACCCTTCATCAAAAAATGTAAACATTCGTGGATCCCTTTCATGCAAGAGAAATACTCAAAGCCAAATAATGACAAAGATCTCTCTGAAGCAGAGGTGAGTCTTTTGAAAATGGTGAAGCTAAAAGCAGATCATTACATAATTATTGTAATAGACAATGTAACTTATCTGGTTGGAAAATAGGAAAAGCACACTGTAAAATAAATTCATTGATTTGAGGTTTGTTTTAGGGTTCACCTTAAACAGATCCAGGATTGCTGAATGCATTGTGCTAAGATCACTTCAAAACCTTCCTTCGGTGGGTTAAAACAGCACTGCATTGTTTTTTTTCCTCTTAAGTATGTTAATGTTGTTAATTCTTTGGAAATGTAAATTTTTAAAGACTTTCACTTAAAACCTCAAAGGCGTAATCCTTGAAGGTGCCCCTGTAGATTATAGGGAAACATTTGTGTAAGCTCAGATACGTAAGGTTTGTGTTGGTGAAAACAAGATTCTCATGCAGATTGGTGGATTCATTGGGTAACACTGTCATGTAGAACCAGCATTTAAGGGTTTGTGTTTAATTACATTATTGTTGTTGTACAGCAATTTGTCGTTTTAGGGTACATGTTGTGGGAGTAAATCTGTAAATATTCCTTTACACGTTCTGCCACTCAAATCGATTGTGGGAGTTCTTAGGCTAATGTTTAAATTGTGAAATCTTTTGTCTTGAATTTAATCTACATTAGATTCACATGATGGTATTATTACCCTCATGGCAGGCTGTGAATTCCTGGTAGAAATATAGCCGTAGAATACATACATTTCATGAAGCATTGTATACAGAGACTCCACCGTATTGTTGGGCTTCGGACACATAGCTAATCAGGCTAAATGATTTTGAACTCCTTTCCTTTGACAAACTATCATAGTCCTGGTTTTCTGTCACACCTAGAGCAAAAGGAAATGGATCCTTTTGGAGCTCTGCTCTTTTACAGTTTCACAAGGTCTTTTGTCTGTTCCCAACTCTTCTCAGTTGTGGTTGTTCTTAGGTTCTGCTTGGTGAAATGTTTGTAACACATATGGCTCACTCAAATTTGAAAGACAAAATACAATTTTGAATTTCTTTTTGCAGTTTTTTTTTTCTTTATATAGCGCAAACTCGACCTGAATGTGTGGTAGTGCTTTACATGAGCACCAGTTATATCACACAAAGACACATTAATTGTTTGTTTTAGTAGGCACTTGGAGATTAAGGCCCTCATTCTGACACTGGCGGTCGGCGGAGAGACGGCGGTCGGACCGCGAACAGACCGGCGGTATTAAAAATGGCATTCTGACCGCGGCGGTCCCCGCCGCGACCGACCGCTACTTCTCCACTCCGACCGCCACGGCGGTCATGACCGCGGGGCTGGAGTTTGCGCACTCCGGCCCGGCGGTCGTCCCAAGACCGCCAAGGGTATTATGACCCTGCCTACCGCCGCGGTTTCTTGCGGGCGGGAACCGCCGTGCGAACCATGGCGGTAAGCACTATCGGGGCCAGGGAATTCCTTCCCTGGCACTGATAGGGGTCTCCCCCACCCCCCACTACCCACCCGGGTCCTCCCCCCACACCCTCCACCCCCCTGCCACCCCCCAGAGGTGGTACGAACCCCCTCCCCACCCCCACCCCGACATGCACATACATGTACCCCGACATGCACACACCCCCAACATGCACATATACACACCCCCTACACACACATACACAACGGGGACACATACCCGCACACATACATGCCGACATGCGCACCTGCCGAACAGCACACATTACCCATAGACACAGCAGCACCCCCCGCCCGCATACACGCACTCACACACCCCCTCTACACACTCACACGCACACCCCCATGCACGCCCACATCACACAACACCCCCCCACCCCCTCCCCTCACGGACGATCAACTTACCTTGTGCGTTGGTCCTCCGGGAGGCGACGGGAGCCATAGGGACGTGACCGCCAACAGAAGACCGCCACACAGAAGACCGCCACACAGAAATGTGGGTCGTAATTCTGTGGGCGGTGTTCTGCTGGCGTGGCGGTGGAGGTTGACCAGTCTCCACTTTCCCGCCGACCGCCAGTGTGGCTGCTGGCGGTTTTCCGGCGGAACGCTCCCAGCGGTCAGAATGCGCACAGCGGCACACCGCCGCGGTCGGCGGTCTTCACCGCGGCGGTAACTCAGCGGTCTTGCGAAAAGACCGCCAAGGTCAGAATGAGGGCCTAAGTGATTTGCCCAGAATTGCAGGATGTTGAGCTGATGCCGAGATTCAAACCTGGTTCGCCCAGCTCCAAAGTCTGCAGCTCTGGGCATTACACCACATCCTCTTCAATCTCAAACCCAATTTAATCTCCTTCAGACTGTTGGGGATAAAAACAGGTTTGTAGGATGTGCACCTGTAAAAATGCATGCTCTTCGAGCATCTACCATGTAATATTGGGCCCAAAAACTTGCATCTTGTTTTTCTTCAAAAACTTTTAAAGTAGCAATACTAAACTTTGGCTCTACAATTATTCCGCAATGCACCAGGACAAGGACTTCACCTCAGATGTGTTTTTCTTCTGCCATCGAATTATGGGAAATACCCTTGCTCTGGGACCTAGTCCATTTGCAGATGTACACAGCCAGCCATATTTGCCTCTAAAGCATCCCCACACCATGGTAGAGCACCACCTCTGAGGAAGTAGGGCATCGGGCTCAAGGTATAGCCTGTAATTCATCAACCTTCTGTTCTCGATCTGTTATCGATATTGCTTGAACCAGAGTGCCTTCTTTGACCCGAAGTGAGCCTGCACATAAACCACACTCTGACATAGGTTGGCATGGGGAAGGGGACGACAGATATGACAACCATCCACAGGGTGACAAATGGGACTCTGATGGAGAGCCACTGGGGCTCACAGACCCTAACCTGTACCCTGCCCATCCCTCATCTCCGGACGATTCTACGTCCATCAGGAACTTATTGGTAGAGAGGCCTTAATCCATAAGGTGGATCTTCATACATAGCCCTTAAAGGAGGACATCACCTCCACTCATCACTCTACTCAATACCTTGCCATCCTTAAGGGCATGCTACGCAACACACCCGACATCTTCAAGAACCACATCCAAGCCAGAGTAATAACACCCAGAGTACATAAAAAAATGGAAAGCTTCCCCTACTGACCCAATTTACATTTGTTGCCAGCACCGGGCTGACTCTCTAGTTTAATGAATTTAAACTCTCTAGTAGTCAATACTGCTCATAAATGGGCCAACTTCCAGGACAGTGGGAATGCCCGCCACCTGAAAAAGAGAGGAAGCACATAGACGCTGCGAGCAAAAAGGTAGCTGCACAATGCGCCAGCCAGTGGCACCTTGCAAATTCCATCAGCCTTTTCCCATGATATGACCATCTGCACTAGGATGAAATAGAAGAGCTCCTCCAATACCTCCCAGAGGAGCACAGGAATAGGTGACATGAGGTAGTTTCTGAGGACAAGCAGCTATCTAACACTACCATTCACTGTACCTTAGATGCTGTTGACATTGCTACCAGGGGAGTAAATTCTAGCCTTCTTTTACACAGATACGCCTGGCTGCAAATCTCCAGCTTCAAGGAGAAAGTTCAGCAGAGTCTCTTAAACCTGGCTTTTAATGGCCACCATCTCCTTGGTCCACAAGTACACCAACTGTTAAAGATCAAAAAAGATATGTAGACAGCCAAAGCAATGGTCACACTTCAGGCACCTGCTCTCCATGGCTCCTTTCACCGCATCATGGAGCCTCTAGACCATCCCCACTGAAGCCTCCATGACATATGAGCAAACCCAGAGATAGAAGTCCTCTCCCAGAGGATACATTAAGAGTGTCCTTCAAGTTCAAAAGTTCTAGAGGCAGAGATAAAGGTGGCTCCTCCAAGGGAGCTGCAGCCAATCCATAAGCCCTGACTTACTCCTTGCAGCCATGCACCTTCTAAGCATGATGGCCTCTTGCACTGCCATATTACCCCATACGAGGTTACAAATCCATCCGTTGCAGGAATGCCTAGCACAACAGTGGTCCCAAGTGGAAGGTCAGTGGGACGATCTAGTGTTGATCAGCCACCGCACTTGATGCTTTCGGCAGTTGTAAGGAAATGCCTCCTTGGCATGGTTACCCCCTGACTTTTTGCCTTTGCTGATGCTATGTTTTGATTTGAAAGTGTGCTGAGGCCTGCTAACCAGGCCCCAGCACCAGTGTTCTTTCCCTAACCTGTACTTTTGTTTACACAATTGGCACACCCTGGCATCCAGGTAAGTCCCTTGTAACTGGTACCCCTGGTACCAAGGGCCCTGATGCCAGGGAAGGTCTCTAAGGGCTGCAGCATATCGTATGCCACCCTGGGGACCCCTCACTCAGCACAGACACACTGCTTGCCAGCTTGTGTGTGCTGGTGAGGACAAAACGAGTAAGTCGACATGGCACTCCCCTCAGGGTGCCATGCCAACCTCACACTGCCTATGCAGTATAGATAAGTCACCCCTCTAGCAGGCCTTACAGCCCTAAGGCAGGGTGCACTATACCATAGGTGAGGGCACCAGTGCATGAGCACTGTGCCCCTACAGTGTCTAAGCAAAACCTTAGACATTGTAAGTGCAGGGTAGCCATAAGAGTATATGGTCTGGGAGTCTGTCATACACGGACTCAACAGCACCAAAATGGCTACACTGAAAACTGGGAAGTTTGGTATCAAACTTCTCAGCACAATAAATGCACACTGATGCAGTGTACATTTTATTGTAACATACACCCCAGAGGGCACCTTAGAGGGGCCCCCTGAAACCTTAACCAACTACCTGTGTAGGCTGACTGGTTTTAGCAGCCTGCCACACTCAAGACATGTTGCTGGCCACATGGGGAGAGTGCCTTTGTCACTCTGTGGCTAGTACAAAGCCTGCACTGGGTGGAGATGCTTATCACCTCCCCCTTGAAGGAGCTGTAACACCAGGCGGTGAGCCTCAAAGGCTCACCCCCTTTGTTACAGCACCACAGGGCATTCCAGCTAGTGGAGTTGCCCGCCCCCTCCGGCCACGGCCCCACATTTGGCGGCAAGGCCAGAGGAGATAATGAGAAAAACAAGGAGGAGTCACTGACCAGTCAGGACAGCCCCTAAGGCAACCTGAGCTGAAGTGACTCTGACTTTTAGGAATCCTCCATCTTGCAGATGGAGGATCCCCCCCAATAGGGATAGGAATGTGACCCCTCCCCTTGGGAGGAGGCACAAAGAGGGTGTAGACACCCTCAGGGCTAGTAGCCATTGGCTACTGCCTTCCCTGACCTAAACACCCCCCTAAATTCTGTATTTAGGGGCTCCCCTGAACCTAGGAACTCAGATTCCTGCAACCTAAGAAGAGGAGGACTGCTAAGCTGAAAAACCCTGCAGAGAAGACGGAGACACCAACTGCTTTGGCCCCAGCTCTACCGGCCTGTCCCCCTCCCTTCTAAAGAAAGCTCCAGCGACGCTTTCCCCAGGACCAGCGACCTCTGAATCGTCAGAGGACTGCCCTGCTCTAGAAGGACCAAGAAACTCCGGAGAACAGCGGCTCTGTTCACCAAAGACTGCAACTTTGCAACAAAGAAGCAACTTTGAAACAAGTTGCATTTCCTGCCGGAAGCGTGAGACTTGGCACTCTGCACCTGACGCGCCCGGCTCGACTTGTGGAGAGCAAACACTTCAGGGAGGACTCCCCGGCGACTACGAGACCGTGAGTAGCCAGAGTTGCCCCCACAGCGATGCCTGCCGAGGGAATCCCGAGGCTTCCCCTGACCGCGACTGCCTGACTCCCAGATCCCGACGCCTGGAAAAGACTCTGCACCCGCAGCCCCCAGGATCTGAAAGATCGGAACTCCAGTGCAGGAGTGACCCCCAGGAGGCCCTCTCCCTTGCCCAGGTGGTGGCTACCCCGAGGAGCCCCCCCCTTGCCTGCCTGCATCGCTGAAGAGACCCCTTGGTCTCCCATTGATTTACATTGGAAACCCGACGCGTGTTTGCACACCGCACCCGGCCGCCCCCGTGCTGCTGAGGGTGTACTTTCTGTGCTAACTTGTGTCCCCCCCCGGTGCCCTACAAAACCCCCCTGGTCTGCCCTCCGAAGACGCGGGTACTTACCTGCTGGCAGACTGGAACCGGGGCACCCCCTTCTCCATTGAAGCCTATGTGTTTTGGGCACCACTTTGACCTCTGCACCTGACCGGCCCTGAGCTGCTGGTGTGGTAACTTTGGGGTTGCTCTGAACCCCCAACGGTGGGCTACTTTGGACCCAAACTTGAACCCCGTAGGTGGTTTACTTACCTGCAAAAACTAACAAACACTTACTCCCCCTAGGAACTGTGAAAATTGCACTGTCTAGTTCTAAAATAGCTATATGTGATTTATTTGAAAAGTATATATGCTATTGTGATTATTCAAAGTTCCTAAAGTACTTACCTGCAATACCTTTCATTTGAAGTATTACATGTAAAATTTGAACCTGTGGTTCTTAAACTAAGAAAATATATTTTTCTATACAAAAACCTATTGGCCTGGAATTGTCTGAGTGTGTGTTCCTCATTTATTGCTTGTGTATGTACAACAAATGCTTAACACTACTCCTTTGATAAGCCTACTGCTCGACCACACTACCACAAAATAGAGCATTAGTATTATCTCTTTTTGCCACTATCTTACCTCTAAGGGGAACCCTTAGACTCTGTGCATACTATTCCTTACTTTGAAATAGTGCATACAGAGCCAACTTCCTACAGCAGTGGTGGAGCACCAATATGTGGCAGGGGCAACATTTCCTTGACCCTGTCCCGCAGAGGACTGTTACAACGGATGCCTTCAATATTGCTTGGGGGGAGCACTTACAAGATCTGACTGTTCAAGGCTGATTGGAGCCTACACGCCACGACCTTTACATCAGTTACTTGGAACTTGTAGCCATCCATCTAGTGCTGAAGGCTTTCCTACCTCAACTGATAGGCTATGTTGTTCTTGTCTGGAAGGACACTATGCCAGTCATGTATTACCTTCAGAAACATTGGGACACACGCTCTACACAACTCTCTGTTATCCCAAAGTATTTGGCAGTGAGCTCTCTGACACAAAATCCATTTACTGTGTATCTAATTTCTTCATCAACTTTGCCGACCTTCTCAGTGGGATGTGGCAACAAGTCCACAAGGGGGAGCTCCACCCAAGAGTGAGGTGAGGCTTTCCAGATATAGACCTATTTGCAACTGCAGAATACACACAACACCCAAACTTCACCTTCAGTTTTCCACACCCAAAGTCCAGTGGCAATGCTCTGTGGATGAACTGGTAAGGGATATTTGCCTGCGACTTTCCTCCTCTCCTTCTATTTGTGGTTCGGAGGCTTCAGTAGACCAACTTCACGCTCATCCTGGTGGCTCCCACATGGGCTTGCAAGCCCTCGTTCACAGCTCTGCTCGAACTCTCTAGTTCAGCACGAGAGGCTCCCCAACAGGCCAAACCTCCTCTCGCAGACCCTTGGAGGACTCATACACTCAGATCCGGGTCGCCAAATCTTGCAATCTGGCTCCAGAGGTCATAGAATTTGGGTATTAGTCTAAGAAATTGGGTCTTTAGTGGTCAAAGGTATGCACCCTGTCCAAGAAGGGACCACAATCCTAGTCAGAGTAAGTCAGATACACAACCTAAATTAGCCTGCCCTCTTCCTCTGATATAGCTTGGCACAGAGCAGGCAGGGTTAACTTAAAAGGCAATGTGTAAAGTATTTGTGCAACACTTACTTACAGTAACAAAGTGAAAGACACCCCAAAAACTCATCGCCAGTTTAGAAAACTAATTATTTATCTGAGTAAAAAGACCAGGATGACAAAAATCCAAACAGTAGAAGTTGAGATATGAATTTTTAAAGATTAAATGTGTAGACAGTGCTTAGAAGTCTATAGCAGTAAAAATGTAACTTGAGGTCATGAGGGACTGGTGCAGCTTAAACATCTAGGCCAACAGCGATGGAGTGTAGGCTGGCTCCGAACCCACGTAGGGTCCACTGGGACAAGCACCAAAAACAAATGGGCTGCTGCTTACTTTAAAAATAGAGCATTTCAGAAGGCTGATTGGGCAGTATGAAATAAACGCGTTGATATGGATTATTTTGTTTAAAGACTTGGCAAATACTTTTTTACTGCACCTCTTTCATTCATCGCATACAAGAGCTCCTTCAAATAAGAGTTCAGGATGCCTATGGAGTAGGGCTAGTTTTAGCCTTGTGCTGTGTGTTCAGCATTGTTTAGGCAGCACTAAAAATGTCAAGATAACTCTGGTGATTAATGTTCCTGCTGGGGAGAGATGGATCATTGTTGGTGGCAGTTTTGACTCCTCTAAGGTAGCATGGAAGGATAGTAAGACTACATCAAAGAACTACTTGTAAATCATATAGAACTGTATTTATGTGGATATCTCAGAGGGTTATTGCTTTTGTCACAAAGATCCTTTTGTTACTTTCAATTCATAAATTACAATCCTAATATAGCACAATGACCTATGAAATGTTTTAAAAAATCTGCTTGCAAAGTGCATGGTGTAAGTTAGAACTTTTTTTCTGGTCTTTCTTTTATAAATAAAGTCGTATTAGTAAAGCAAACCGCAACCACGGGGGCCAATTCCAACCACTGGGGTACCTTTTTAAATTCTGAGTTTGTGCATCTACAGACCAAACACTCTTAAAATATACTGCCTAATAGTATTGATTATGCAGTTCCTACATCTTTTAATCCTCATTGTCTTAAGTAGCATTTCCTGACTAGACTGATTTAAACGTGTATGATGCCTTGTTTCTGTGTAATGTGTGAGATGTTAAGTGCTCTTTCACTGGCATAAGTAGTGCTATATAACAAATGAAAGGTGTGAGAGGGAGGAGCAATTGAGAGATGCACACTGTTTGATGATAGTAGTGAGGGAATCCACAGAAAAGGAGATTGTTGGGGTGGGGTCACCAAAAAAAAAGATTCAGACATGCGCCTCCACAGGTGCTACGGAAGTAGTGTTTCGATCATTGTGGAGACATACCATATCTACCATGGGCTCATGGTTTAATAATGCTGCTTTTTTAAAGACTTGTACTTGTCTCATTCCCAAGTCAGTTGATGTTTTTTTTTTGTTTTTTTTTTAACAAAATGTACGTAAACTCTTTGCAAAGGGTTTAATAGTGCCACCTTACTTCATATGTGAATTCTTAGTTCGAATATATGACTTTAAAAAAAATACATAATTTTTTTGTTTAATTTAAAATTGAGTAACTTTTTTATCCTAATGTAAAATTAGCATTGTACTTACCGTTGATCCAGCCCGGGCCCTGCACTTCTACTGCAGCTGCAGATTGGGCAGGAAGGGCACAGCTCAAAGATCTGTTTGTGTTGTGTGCCTTTGTTGGAAAGTGTTAGGAAAGGGGTCTCTAGATGAGAAGTTTGCACCCTGTCCAAGTAGCTTGGCTCAAGCAGTCAGGCTGATCTCAGAGCTAATGTGTAAAGTATTTTTACACACAGTAACGCACACGTACAGTAACGCGCGCACACACACACACACACACACACTGAAAACACCGCAAAAGTACTCCAACAAAAATCCAACATACACAAGCAAAGATATGAATTTCAAAAGATAAATCTTAGTAGAGCGCTTTGAAACACAAAAGTTCCACCTGGGGCTATCACGACGTGTTGACTGAGTCGTTCCCAACTGTCCGACGCCACTCACAAGAGAATGCAGACCGGTCATGGAATCGGGGAGATGCAGCATCAGTCCCTTACAGTTGCAGAGGAGGTGATAAGGTGTCGGTGACGAGATGTCGGTTCCTTACGACATGCGGGGTCGATGAGTCCTGCAGGCCAAGACGGGAGTCGTAGACTTCGCTGTGTCATGATGACACCACATGGCCACAGGTGCTGCGGTGCAGTCAGGTGTCATGGACGTCAGTGACACTGCAGTCGGGACTCATGCTGTGGCCGGACTTCGGAGGCGCTGCAGTGGCGTCGGGCTTGCAGTGTCGGTCACGGTCGTTGCATTCAGCAAGGACCATGGTTCCGGTGTGGACAGCGGTACGAAGTTGGACAGTGGGGCTGGTTCCTCTGGAGTTGATGTACTTGGTTTCTACTTGGTTGCATCAGAACTCACTCCCAAGGGCCCAGGAACTGGATGTGGTGCCACTTTGCAGGTCAGGACTCTCAGCAAGAGACCCCAGGTCCTGGTAGAATAATTCTTTAAAGTCCGAGTCTTCTTAACCAAGGCAAGCTCAGTACAAGTCTTTGGGGAACCTTTGGAAGCAGGGTGTAGAAAGCAAAGTCCAGTCCCTTCACTCCCAGGACAGAAGCAGCAGGCAGAATGGCAGTTCCTCCCATGGCATTCAGCTCTTCTTCCTGGCAGAATGTCCTCAGTCCAGAAGGAGTTTGACTTTGTGGTGACAGAGGTCCGGTACTTATACTCGTTTCTGTCTACGAAGTAGGCAAACTTCAAAGAGAAATCTTTGTAGTGCACGAGACCCTGCCTTTCCCTGACACACTCCAGGGGGCTGCAGACTGCTTTGTGTAAGAACAGACACAGCCCTATTTAGGTACAAGTGTCAGATCATCCGCTCCCTTTGTGTGACTGTCTAGAGTGAATTCACAAACACCCAACTGCCATTCTGACCCTGTCATGTATTCCACAGACTGGAGGAGGCACAGAATGGTTAAGGAAGAAAATGCTCACTTTCTAAAAGTGGCATTTTCAAACTTACAATTTAAAAACCAACTTCACCAAACGTCTGTCACATCTCTATCTGTTCCAAATGGGAAATTACAATTAAAAGATATTTTAAGGCAATCCCCATATTACTCTTTGGGAGAGATAGTCCGTATAATAGTGAAAAACAGATTTAGCAGTATTTCACTATTGGAACACGTAAAACACAGTAGCACATTTCCTACCTTTTAAATGCACTGCGCCCTGCCCATGGGGCTGCCTTGGACCTACCTTAGGGGTGATGTATATGTAATAAAAAGGAAGATGTGGGCCTGGCAAGTTGGGTTCTCTTGCCAAGTTGAATTAGCAGTTTAAAACTGCCCACACAGACACTGCAGAGGTAGGTCTGAGACGTGTACAGGGCTACTTATGTGGGTGACACAATTAGTGCTTCAGGCCCACTAGTAACTTTTGATTTACAGGCCCTAGGCACCCATGGTGCACTATACTAGGGATTTAAAATGAATCAAGTATGCTAATCATGGATAAACCAATTACCAATACAATTTAGACAGAGAGCACTTGCACTTTAGCACTGGTCAGCAGTGGTAAAATGCCCACAGTCCTAAAGCCAGCAAAAACAAAATGCAGCACACAGTCAAAAATAGGAGGTCAGAGGCAAAATGTTTGGGGACAGCCCTGCAAAAAGGGCCATTTCCAACCGGAAGGGGCCGGGAAGTGTGATCAGTCTATGCTGAAAAATGTGGGTTTTGCCTGGAAACCGAATCATGTTACCCAAAGCAGTAGCCCTGAAGAACAGAAGTCTAGTCCATGTCAGTCAAGAACTCCTGATTCCTGCCCTAGTCAAACTTTTAGCTGATACCACTTAAGATCAAATAAAGACCGATGTGCATATTGAAGGGCAAAAGTTCAGTAGGTCTGAAAAGGCAATCACAGCTTGTAGCACCCCTGTTATGTTGAGTTCACTGCAGAGGCTCCGGACCCATCCTCTATATTGAGGGTGTCCTTGGCTCAGCCCCCCGCCTCACCCCTTCCCTTCTCTCTTCGGATTCCGTCGTGCTCCAGGGCATCATAGAGTAGGCAGGGCGACGACGCAAGTTTGCAGTCTTATGGGAACAGTTTCAGTGTCTTGTGGTAGCACCAGATCCACAGAGAGCAGGTTAGGGAGTGCTGTATACTTGGAATAGTGAGACAGATTACGGAGATTTTCGGGCACATGTTATAAGGTAAGCGTTTCATCTGAGTTTGATATCTTCAATGTCAGCAGTGAAGGCAGAGTTTGGAAGGCTGCGGCTCAGAGAGAGGCATGTCAGCACTGGGATATGAAGAACTTATAGATTGGATTGCAGGGATTGCAGAGAAGAACGCAGCAGTTCTGTGGAGAACTGAGTGAATGGGGATATCAGCACTGGGCTCTCTATGGCCCACTGAAGGAGCCCTAGTGCCTTTGGATGGAATTACAGCTCTGTGAAGAGGGAGAACTCAGCACATGGATCTTGAAGGCTGATATGCACTCCTACATGCTGCTTTACACGTATTAAATGTTGTGAAATGGAGGCATGCATATGCCCACACTTAATCGGTTGAGGTACCTCCCAAAGGCCCAGTCCATGCTGAGGGTGCCCACAGATGCTTTGTGGCCAGTGCGAGCTAGCTACAACCTAGCACAAACGTTATTCAGTGGGTTTGTGTATGAACGTTCATGAGGTAAAAAAGAAAAGAGGACCAGGAGACCGGGTGGAAGTTGACAGATGAAGTGAAAACGCAACAGAAATGAAGAAAAACAGAAGGTTGGTATGCATTGAGTTGATCTAGAGGTTAGGAGGAGTGGGCAACTACAGAGGAGTGATATTGAGGAGGGAAATAAAGTAGCTGCATAGAAGGTTAACTGAGAATGGGATATGAAGTAGAGAGAATAAAGACCAGGGGAGTCACAGCAATAAAAAATGAATGAATGATGTGTGAAAGACAGAATGAAAATAAAGATGGCAGCGTTGAGAAAAAGAGTAAAGATAAGAAAGGGAACTGGAAAGAAAAAGGGCAGGATTGGAAAGCAGAATAATAGGAAGCACAGAAGTTATAGAAAGATGGAGAGGGAGGAAGATTTGGAGGCGAGGGTGAGGAAAAGAGATACGAATTTCAGAGAGAAAAGGGGGCATGCATGGAAAGGATGAACTATAGGAGTGTGATAGTAAATAGGAAGAAGTGAAAAAGCAAGAAATGCTGAGTAAAAGAAAGAAAGGGGTGTGAAGCTGAAGCATAAAAAGGAGAGAAAAGGGGAAGGAAGGCTGATGAGAACAAACAAAAGGAGACAGGTAACGAGGTGATGGAAAGTATTGAATGGGACAATGAAGACTACCAGGGCAACACCAAACAAACTAGTTCAATAGGTTAATCTCATAAGGAACAAAATTCATTAGTACAGTTGCTAAGTGGCTTTTCACATGATTGCTGGGTAAGAGCATTGGGGTGGGATTGTAGTGTTGTGTGGTTGCGCTCCAGAAAGTAACAAGTTGAAAACTTGAATAAAACTGATTTTCAACAGAAGGCGGCTTGTGTTTTTTCCCTGAAAAATGGCATCAACAAAGGGCTTGCAGTGCTAAAATCACCATCTTCCCAGCTTTCACGAACAGGCAGACTTGAATCAGAAAACCCCATTTTTCAACACAATTTTGGCATTTTACTGGGACATAACCCATTTTTAGTATTTTTTGTGCTTTCTGCCTCCTTCCAGTTAGTGACAGAAATGGGTGTGAAACCAATGCTGGATCCCAGAAAGCTAAACATTTCTGAAAAGTAGACAAGATTCTGAATTCAGCAAGGGGTAATTTGTGTACATCCTACAAGGGTTTCCTACAGAAAATAACAGCTGAAATAAAAACAATATTGAAATTGAGGTGAAAAAACAGCCATTTGTCTCCACATTTTACTCCATAACTTTTCCTGCGATGTCAGATTTTTGAAAGCAATATACCGTTTTGTCTGCTGGACTCTTCTGGTTGCTGAGATATATAGGGCCTGTAGGTTCATCAAGAATCCTAGGTACCCAGAGCCAATAAATGAGCTGCACCTTGCAGTGGGTTTTCATTCTATACCGGGTATACAGCAATTAATTTGCTGAAATATAAAGAGTAAAAAATAGCTATCAAGAAAACCTTTATATTTCCAAAATGGGCACAAGATAAGGTGTTGCGAAGCGGTGGTTATTTGCACATCTCTGAAGTCTTTTTTACACACTGTCTTACATTTGGAAGGAAAAAATGTAGAGAAAGACAAGGGGCAATAACACTTGTTTTGCTATTCTGCGTTCCCTCCAAGTCTCCCGATAAATATGGTACCTCACTTGCGTGGCTAGGCCTAATGCTCGCAACAGGAAACACAACATGGGACATCACATTTTTACATTGAAATCTGACATATTTTTTGCAAGGTACATAGCTGTAGATTGTGGCCTCTAGCTCAGCCGGCACCTAGGGAAACCTAGCAAACTTGTGCATTTTTAAAACTAGACACCTAGGGGAATCCAAGAAGGGGTGACTTGTTGGGCTCTCACCAGGTTCTGTTACCCAGAATCATTGCAAACCTCAACATTTGGCCAAAAAAACACTTTTTCCTCACATTTCGGTAACGAAGTTCTGGAATCTGAGAAGAGCCACAATATTTCCTTCCACCCAGCGTTCCCCCAAGTCTCCCGATAAAAATGGTACCTCACTTGTGTGGGTAGGCCTAGCACCCACGTCAGGAAATGCCCCAAAACACAACGTGGACACATCACCTTTTTCCCAAAGAAAACAGAGCTGTTTTTTTTGCAAAGTGCCTAGCTGTGAATTTTGACCTCTAGCTCAGCCGGCACCAAGGGATACCTAGCAAACCTGCGCATTTTTGAAAACTAGACACCTAGGGGAATCCAAGATGGGGTGACTTGTGGGGCTCTCACCAGGTTCTGTTACCCAGAATCCTTTGCAAGCCTCAAAATGTGGCCAAAAAACACTTTTTCCTCACATGTCGGTGAAAGAAAGTTCTGGAATTTGAGAGGAGCCACACAATTCCTTCCACCCAGCGTTCCCCCAAGTCTCCCGATAAAAATGGTACCTCACTTGTGTGGGTAGGCCTAGCACCCACGTCAGGAAATGCCCCAAAACACAACGTGGACACATCACCTTTTTCCCAAAGAAAACAGAGCTGTTTTTTTGCAAAGTGCCTAGCTGTGAATTTTGACCTCTAGCTCAGCCGGCACCAAGGGATACCTAGCAAACCTGCGCATTTTTGAAAACTACACACCTAGGGGAATCCAAGATGGGGTGACTTGTGGGGCTCTCACCAGGTTCTGTTACCCAGAATCCTTTGCAAGCCTCAAAATGTGGCCAAAAAACACTTTTTCCTCACATGTCGGTGAAAGAAAGTTCTGGAATTTGAGAGGAGCCACACAATTCCTTCTACCCAGCGTTCCCCCAAGTCTCTCGATAAAAATGAGACTACCACTTGTGTGGGTAGGCCTAGTGCTCGCCACAGGAAATGCCCCAAAACACTATCTGGACACATAAAAATTATCAAATACAAAACTAACTGTTTTTGCAGGGGGGAACCTACATTTTGGGTCCTGGGCTCAGCAGCCACCTAGGTAAACCTACCAAACCCAGACATTTCTGAAAACTAGACACCCGAGGGATTCCAGGGAGGTATGATTTGCATGGATCCCCCAGTGTTTTCTTACCCAGAATACTCAGCAAACCTCAAATTTAGCTAAAAAAAAAAAATCACATTTTCCCACATTTCTGTGTGGGACCACCGCACCGGGAGAAATTTCCTACCACCCAACGTTCCCCTCAGTCTACCTGTAAAAATGGTAACTCACTTGTGTAGGTGGGCCAAGTGCCTGTGACAGAGGAGAGCCAAAAACATGTCGAAATTGAGGGGGAACCAAAGCGGGTCAAAAAGGGCAGTTTGGAAAAGAAAAATTTCAGGCTGACAAGTGCAGCCGAATTTTTATCGGTATTGATGAGACCATGTTGGGTGGTAGGAATTTTGTGGATTCTTCAAGACCCCGGAAGGTTACATCACAAAAATGTGGGAAAATGTTTGGATTTCCAGCAAAGTTGGAGGTTTGCAGGGACTTGTGGGTAAGAAAATGGTGCGGGGTGCATGTGAAGCACACCACCCTGGAATCAACCAGATGTTTAGTTTTCAGATGTGTCTAGGTCTTGTGGATTTTTCTACATGGAAGCATCCTAAAGTAAAAAAAAAAAAAAAAAGTGCAGCCCTCACCATTCCAAGTGCGACGATTTTGAGAGTTAGCCAAGCTCTCATAGCCCAAATGTAAATCCAAAACCCAAAATAATCAAAGTTCTCTTGCTTGCCATGGGATAAGATGTATTAGTGTACGGGGGAGAGCTGAAAGACTGTTACTCCCTTGAGTTGGGGTGGGGGCATAACCAGGCCCATACTGGTTGGGAGCCACCACCCCACTATTTTTTTTTTTTTTTTTTTTATTCCCTGGCATCTAGGGATGGGGGGTGGTAACCGGTGTGCAGAACAACTTTAGCCCCATTTATTTGGGGTGGGGGTATGGCCATATCCCACCCTCTTACTTTGAAGAAAAAAATAAATCTTCCCTGCTCTCCGGTGGGCATTCTGCCCACCCCTTGAGGGCAGATGTGTCTTCCAAAAATAGGCCGATCTGCCCCCAAGGGTGGCAGATATGGCCAACAGTAATGTCCCCCCATGGGGAGGCCCTTGCCCAAGGGGCTGCACCCCTCCCCATACCCCCCAAAACAAAACACACACATACGCATAGACCAATCCCCAGTGTCTAGGTGCCCGCCTAACAAAAATAGGCCGATTGGCCCCCGAGGGGGGGCAGAAATGGCCTAAATACAATATGCCCCCCAGGGGAGCCACCCTTACATAAAAACAAAGTAAAAAGAGAAAATACATATATACACCTGGTGTCTAGAGGTTTCTGCCACCCCCCATCCCGGGGAGCTGAACGGCCTAATTATAGTATACACCTGGGAAGCAGATCGTCCAAATTAAACACAACCCCCTTCTCCCCAAGGAAGCAGCCCTTGCCCAAGTGGCCGCAACCCCTAAGGCACAAGTATTTAAAAAATAAAAAAAAAATTCCCTGGGGCTGTTCCCCTCTTGACAATTACCTAAAAAAGAAGAAATCCCTGGTCTCTAGTGGGCATTTCTGGTGCCTTTCCTTTCATGCCTCCGCTGGCCCCCTCCTCCCGAGCGGAAGAGAAATGCTAAGCATTTTTCTTACACATCGCGCTGGAAGCATGCTTTAGTGCGATGGGAGGTGACCTCTGATAAGGTCAGCACGCAAATTCTTGCTGACATCACCAGCCCTGCCCTGGGGGGTGGTCCTCAGGGGCAGTGCTAGCACTTACCCCGTGGTCCACTACCTGGACATAATGGTTACGTCTGTGGCGCCTGAGCAGCGCAGCCACATACATAACCATTACATCCACGGCGAGGGCGGGGTTACGTTTTTTTGTCATCATTGCAGTCAGCCTTGACTAGAGCACAAAGCTCCTTTCTTGCACGTAAACAAAAAAAGAAAATAGAGGGAATATTGCTAACGGGACCTCTGTTTGAGCACCTCCACTTCTGTTCCCTCTACTTCTGCTCTTGGAAGGTGGCATTCTTTGTTGCTATCACTTCACTCAGGTGTGTCAGTGAGCTACAGGCATTATCCCTTGAAGCACCCTTCTTCCAAGTTCATAGGGATAAGGTTATCCTTTTACACCAGTCCCAAATTCCTCTCTGTCGATCTTTCCCTTCCACTTTAACCAATCTATTGAACTTCCTGTGTTTTTCCCACAACCTACAAATGGATCCCCACTGAAACCAGGAGGACGGTCAACCAAACCCTCGTAATCAGCAAACTGGTCTACGGCAACGCCCTCTACGCAGGAACCACTGCCAAGCTCCAGAAAAGACTACAACGCATACAGAATGCCTCCACACGCCTCATCCTGGACATCCCTCGCCACAGCCACATCACAGCCCACCTCGGAGACCTGCACTGGCTCCCTGTCAACAAGAGAATCGCGTTCAAACTACTTACCCACGCTCACAAGGCACTGCACAACACCGCACCAGAATACCTCAACAGGCGGCCCTCCTTCTACACCCCGACAGCTTCGCTCCACTGACTTTGCCCTTGCCACCGTCCCCCGCATCCACAGAACAACCGCCGCCAAGAGGGGGAACACTCTTCCCACCCACCTGTGACAGACACAGGACCTACTTACCTTCAGGAGGCTTGGCTGTTTGAGCAGTAGCAGCCCCCTACCCCTCCTCGGCTCCTTGAGACGCTTTGATTGATTTATTGATTGACAGCCTGATTCCGTTACAGAATGGGCTCGCCATACGTTGGACATAAAGCAAGCATGTACTACACTGTCAGGAGCAAACTATTCTCCAAACTCCCCAAACGAAGGCTGTATCCAAGTTAGGCATTGCTAGATTGATAGTCAAATGCATCCAGCTAAAGCTAAAAGGCTCACTCTTCCTAAAGCCCACTTCACTTGAAGGAAATTAGCTTGTGTGACCTTCCTGGGGAGCGTCCCGCATACTGACATATGCAAATCAGCTATTTGATCTTCTCCTCACATGTTCCCAAATTATTACTGTGTGGATATGCTTGTAGGCCAATAAGCGGAAGTTGGTCAAGCAGTATTCCATACACTTTGAAGCTACTGCAACACCCACAGGTTAGCCTGCACTTTTAGGAGGACTGCTTTGCAGTCTATGCACAGCATGTGTATCTTCAGCAACACAGGTCTTGAACGGGAAATGTTACTTACCCTGTAAGCATCTCTTCATAGCATGTGGTACTGTAGATTCACATGCGCCTATCCTCCTCCCCGGATGCCTGTTGCTGTTTCAGTATCCTTAGCTAACATATTTTCCTTTTTTTACATAGACCTCTCTTTTTACTTCGGTTTACATTCTATCCTCACCTGCCAAGCGGGAAAACTATCTAACAATGGAACCGATGGCCACATGCATTACCAGCAAGAGAAGTCACCCTACCGCATGACTCGAAAGACTTCTTTGAAGAAAATCATCTTGCATACATTGGGGCCCAACACTAGATGGCAGGAATATGCACAACATGTGACTCTATAGCACTACATGCCATGAACAGATGCTTACAGCATAAGTAACCTTTTCATTCTGGTAAATACTCTATCCGCATATTCCTCATGGAAATCTGCTGATAGGCTCTGCATCTGTAGTGGTGGGCAACCTAAGAAAGCAGTTGACGTCGGCGGGCATGGATGACGCTTATATGTGGCTCCTCTCGTCACTTCCGGAAGGGAATTTAGGGGGTTATTACAACTTTGGAGGAGGTCTTAATCCGTCCCAAAAGTGACGGTAAAGTGACGGATATACCACCAGCCGTATTACGAGTTCATTATATCCTATGGAACTCGTAATACGGCTGGTGGTATATCCATCACTTTTGGGACGGATTAACACCTCCTCCAAAGTTGTAATAACCCCCTTAGTCTGCACGGAGCTGCACAACACCACCTACCAGCGCAAACGCTTACTGCTTTAAAAATTACAGATCAGTTTGATGCCGTGGCAGTATGCACAAGGTGAATCTTCAGTTGGATTATCCACTAAAAAGTTAATTACCAAAGGTAAGTAGCTTGTTCTTTGGGCCCTGCAAGGTGGCCCCCTTTTTTTTTTTTTTTTTGCCACTCATTCTGGTTCACAGAGATAGGG
Organism: Pleurodeles waltl; assembly: GCF_031143425.1. Lineage (NCBI taxonomy): Eukaryota > Metazoa > Chordata > Amphibia > Caudata > Salamandridae > Pleurodeles > Pleurodeles waltl. The sequence continues at coordinate 848,429,937 of NC_090445.1, read as the reverse complement.
TGGTCCACAGGACAAACCACACATTTCTATCAGACAGTTTCCCCATTTCATGTCATTCAGACTGTTGAGTTGTCCATTATCATCCAGCATCCAGACTCTAAAGTGAAAAGAGATTGCATACTTTAAATGTTAATTGATCACTCATGTGTTATATCATGGAATCAAATCAGTCTGTATGATGAAACAACTCTTTGTAGCTTTTGCGAAGCCCCACACTGAAAATCCACTTTCCAAGGCAGACATTGCTACATGAATTTTTAAATGCATACAGAGTAAATTGCTTGCACCAAGAAGTCACAGTCTACACCCTAAGAAAGGAACAACTATGGCTTGATTGGGAAACATTCCTTTAACATATCTATAATGCTACTACATGGATAACCACATGCATGTTCAGCAAACACTACTATATAGATATCCAAGCTTGCCAGCAGGTCTTACCTGGACAGACTGTATTATGAACTTCATTTCAAACATCTACATCGTGTACTTGCTAGCCACTGTTTAGTGGAGAACTGCTTTGTATTTTACACAGAGAATGTGAATCAACAGCCACTCATGCTACAAACTGAAAATATGACTTAACCTGTAACCATCTCTTCGTCATGTGTAATGATGTAGATTCACATGCACTGACCTTTCTCCCCAGGAGCCAGCAGTGATTACAGATGTGCTCAATACTTTCATATTTCGCAGTGCACAGTACTTACTCAAATTACACTACAGCCCCTCGGAGTCAAAAACAATCTGAAGAGGAGTCTCAGTCCTAGTGCAATGTGGACTAAGGTTGGCATCACATCCGGGTTTGTAACATAAAAAAAAAAACTCTGAAGAGTAACAATGTTCAAATGTCAGTTCCCCATATGGCAGGGGTTTGCAAAGCATGCGCATCTACTGTACTACATGCTATGAGCAAATGGTTACATGGTAAGTACTATTTTACTTATTTACCGTCTAGCATTTTCTCAGCTCTGCAAGAGAGCACAAAACGCTGTTCCAGATAGAATTAGTGGCATAAAAAGCGACCACCGATACCTCATTGCCTCTCAGCTTTCCTATCAAGATTACATAATAACCTTCCTTCCTTGTCTTTTTTTAACACTTCTGTCAAGATCCCTGTGCGTTACTATTGGAACCCCACTGATTTTTGGATGGCAGCGGAATGAAACTTAGCTGGGTACATTAACCATTAACCTAACATCTTTGGCTAATCAATGTGTTTCTTTGAAGCAGATGATATCCAGGACTTCTGAAGCTTATCGCTCTCCATATCATGTGGCGTTGAACTGATGATTTCAGACCTTGAAAGTCCCAGTTATCAAATACATCTTTAAATGGTTATATATGTGTTTGAGGCTTGTGTGGCTGTAGATACACATGCTTAGCATAAACCTGTCATCTAGTGTTTGGCTCAGAAGTGTGCAAGCTGTTTTTCTTCGAGTCAGCTGCTGCCCTATTAGGCTTTCAGGGCAGGATTCCTCTTCGATGTTCTCCACAAGAAGTGGCCACATGGTGAATGAACCGATGATTTTCAGTTTTTGCTCTCGTTTCCACACACTGTTCTCCATCAGGTGTGTACCTTATGCCTTTCCCCCAAATATGAGGAAGCGGCCTGTGAAGTCTGCAGGTCTTTCTGTTCTGAGATTACGCTTAGAGATCGAAACAGATGTATTGCTGCAGACCAAAGAAACACCAGTTCTCCAGTATTGGATCTTTCATAGATTCACATGCTTGAATCATCCCCGTCGTCGAGGTGGGAGCCTCACGGTAACCTCAAATACACAAAGCAGTAAGTTTTAAAACTAGTAGGCCTAGGTAGGCCCCATAGGTTATTTTATAGCCTATCCACTTTGGTTGGCACTGAAGTTTGGGTCTTTTCACAAAACAATCAGGCTTCAGCACCCTCCCAAACACTCCCAACAGAGGCTGCTTTCCCTCAGATTTTCTACTGCATGTCGTGTGAAGGGAGTCTCCCTGAGCTCTGCTCAGTTTACCTTTTCTGACAGGAATTTTTTCTTTCAGGAACCCAGCTTTTCCAGCTATATCATGTCTAAAAAGACAAAAAAGGGTCTGTTCAGAGACTCTACAGTTGTGGGAAGAAGAGACTATATGTTGATGACCCCCACAAAAAGTGCATCTACTGTCTCCATCCAGACCACAAGGTGAGAGACTGCAAGATCTGTCGTACCTTCAGTCAAAAAACCCTCAAGGACCGTGAGGGTAGGCTTCTCTTGTGGCTACAGAAACAGAAAGCCATGGAACATCATTCCTCAGATGAAAGCGAAGCGTCTTCTCATGCTTCTCACTCCCTGAAAAGAACAGGTGAGAAAGGAAGATTGCCTGATGAGCCACCGAGAAAGATGGCCAAAAAGATGAACCAGGTCTCTACTGAGGCACAAAAGAGACAGGAAAAGAGTATTTCCCAATCAGAGACCCACACAAGGTTGCCAAAAAAGGTTCGTTCAGAGCCTACTTCGCCTCTGCAGAGGAAGACTACTGCGAAAAGTGCATCGCTGTCTTTGTCACCGCAGAAAGATCCGGTAAGGTTCTCTTCAGACAAAAAACGCGTGTCAACGACCACCCCATTGACGACGGTGACATCAACGACAGTGTCGTCGACGTTTACAATGGCTGTCTCACCGATGATCATGACGTCGTCACCATTGTCGTCGACGACGATCATTACAGCAAAGATATTTAAGAAAGCTTCGTCGACGGCGGAGGCATCGTGGGTCCACCAATCGACTAAGGCACTACCGTCGATGAAGCACCTGTCGATGAGGTTTAAGAAGGCACCGTCGTCAAGCACACCGGTGACGACAGCAGCGTCGGCGAGACAAATGCTGACAGGGGAGTCGGCGACGAAGGAACTGTCGACGAGGATATCGGCAACAGTAATGACAACGTATAAACCATCGACCCTCCTGGGGATTTCACCGGAGCAATCGTCAACAATGATGACTTACTCTCAAGAGGACTCAACAAGATTCTTTCCTCTTTCACTCATCATCCTGGGGGAGAAATCATCTGACATTCTTCCGATGCATACCTCCCCGAGCAAGGTATTGCCATATCCCCTGCAACATCTCTTGGATGACGACGATGACGCGTACTCCCAAGATGAGGGAATGTTTGGTGCAGCTAGTAGCCCTTCTCAGCTGCATGTAAAATGTCAGGACTTTGATGAGGAGGATGAAGGGCATTACCAGCCCAACTATGCTTCAGCGTCATACCCTCAGAGAGAACAACAATTATCCCTCTCCATGCCAAGCACATTGGTGGCAGACCTTCAGTGTATGCTTAACGACTACTACAGAAGATTTCCACCATCAACACCTACCACACCACCCAGGCCTAACAGCCACCAGATGCCTCGTCAAACCCCGAGGACCAGTCTCCCGGAGACGCCGCACACTGGCATACCATTGAGTAGCCAAACGCAAGAAGATCATCCCTCGACTGATGCCGAGAGGGAAGAGGGTGAGATAAGAGATTCAGTGGCCAGTGAATGGGATGATTACCAAGTCCCCACGCCATCTCCACCTCCAGCAGGTCCGGTGGATTCCCCTCCGGAGGACATAGGAGGTTTTCATAATTTGATCGAGAGAGCGGCAAAGCGTTTTGGCCTCTCTATTATTTGTCATGAAACAGAGTGCTTCCTTTACGACTTCAAGGAGCCATCGAAGAGATCGGTAAAGGCTATACGGATAGAAGACTTCTTATGGCAGGAAGGGTTGAAGGCGATGAAGAATCCGGCGACAGTGCCTTCACAAATGCCAAGGCTAGAGAAGAAATATAAGGCCCCGGATGATTCTCCGGCCTGTTTAGTGTCGCAACCAAAACCGTATTCGGTGATCTCGCAGGTGGCGCAGCGACGTTCTAGGAACCCTTCCACACCTATAGCATCTCCCCCAGACAAAGAAGGAAGGAGATTGGATAATATCAGAAAGAAATTCTCCTCTGTAGCGGCAATCCCAGTCAAGGAAGCTAATTCCCTGGCCATCCTAGGGTGATATGATCGCCATATGTGGGCAGACATGTCTGCTTTCTTGGATCTCTTGCCGGAGGATGTCAAGGTGAAGCGAAGGTGTTGCAGGAAGGGGAACGGTTGCGGCAGAGATTATAGATAGCTCAATAGACATTTCTTTAACAGGTTTCTGGGCAGCAGTCCTGCGTAGGCAAGGATGGCTAAAGTCTACCTCCTTCCGACCGGAGGTCCAGAGCCGGGTTCTGGACATGCCGTTTGATGAAAGTCTTTTTGGAAAGCATGTTGACGACATGTTACAGGCCATCAAAACGGATATGGATATGGCTAAATCACTAGGTACCCTACAGTATAAGAAGCAACCTTTTCGTGGAGCAAGGGGTAGAGGAGGTTACTCCTTTCGAGGGGGCTACCATCAGTACAGACCCCAGTATCAGTCTTTCTCCACAGGACCCCAGCAACAGTACCATCAGCAGCAGCAACATTACCGATTGCCACCGCCTGCGGCCTATAAACATCCAGCAAGAGGAAGAGTGGCTGCCCGAGGAAGGGATACGGGCAGGAAACAATGACCTACCAGCCATACCAGTGTACATCCCCTCACCAATCTCGAGGGTTGGAGGTCGCATCACTTATTTCCTTCAATGGGCAGCAGTAACATCAGCCAGGTGGGTGTTCGATGCAGTGGCCAAAGGCCATACTCTGGAATTCACCCAGACACCACCAGATGTTCCCCCGTCAGGCCCTCCGCCCCCGAGAGTGAAACAACTCCTCAAGGAAGTACAAGTGATGCTGTGCAAAGCAGCAATACAACTGGTCCCTTTTTCTCACAGGAACAGGGGATTCTATTCCCGCTTCTTTCTCGTAAAGAAACCCTCCGGGGACTGGTGCCCCATTCTGGACTTAAGAGCACTAAACAAGTTCCTAAAGAAACAATCGTTCAAGATGGTGACACTACAGGATGTCTTGCGCCTTTTAAATACCGGAGATCTTATGGCATCCCTAGACCTCCAGGATGCTTACTTACATATTCCAATACACCGCAACCACCGCAAATTCCTCAGGTTCAAAGTAGCTGGTATGCACCTCCAATTTCGAGTCCTTCCATTCGGTTTGAAATCGGCCCCCAGAATTTTCATGAAAATGTTGGCTCCTGTAGCAGCACATCTCCGCCAGTCGGGCATGCAGGTTTTTCCCTACCTCGACAAATGGCTTATAAACGCACCTTCAAAGCTTCAGGTGGTACGTCATATTCCGGTTTGCCTCCAATTGTTCAACAGCCTAGGGCTTGTCATCAATTATCAAAAATCTCATCTTCACCCCACACAGGTATTGAATTTCTTAGAAGCAATACTAGACACGGTCCGCAGCAAGGCATATCGTCTCACGAAAGGAAGCAAAAGCTAAGCTCCTTAGCACGCAAACTCTCTACAAAAAAGTTAGTTTCAGTCCACACTAGGGATGATCTCGTCATGCATTCCGCTGGTCCCAGATTGCAGGCTCCATATGCGACCCCTGCAAGAACAATTGGATGCACAGTGGACTCAGGTGCACAGTTCTTTCGAAGACAGGGTTCGCATAACACCTATAATGCAGATGACCATGGAGTGGTGGGCAACGCTGACCAATTTGTCCAACGGGCTCACATTCCTTCATCAAGTGTCCAGTTACATACTAACAACGGATGCTTCTCTCAAGAGATGGGGTGCACACTGCCAGGATTTACAAATCAGGCGATCCTGGAATGCAAAAGAGGTTCGGCTCCACATAAATCACCTGGAGCTCACAGCGATAGGTCTAGCTCTCAAAGCTTTTTTGCCAAAACTTCAAAACTCAAGCGTCTTAATCAGAACGGACCATACTACCAGCATGTTTTATCTAAACAAGCAGTGGGGCACAAGATCTCAACAACTTTCGCGACTGGCTCAGGACTGGAAATGGGCCATCATGCACAACATTACTCTCAAAGCAGAGCATGTGCCAGGACAGACCAACCTTCTGGCAGACACCCTGTGCAGGACAGTTATACCATACCACGAGTGGGAGCTAGATCAGAATATTCTTGATTGACTCTTCCTTTTATGGGACGGACCAAATCTCGATCTGTGTGCCACATTCGAAAACAAGAAATGCAAGTTGGCTTCCCAAGAAAGGATCGTGGGGCAGTGCGTTTTCGATGAGATGGTCTATGCCTACACTTTTCCTCTGATCCCGCTTATACCGAGAGTCATCAAGAAAATGAAGACGGAGGGTTATCGCCTTCTGTTAATAGCTCCCAGGTGGCCCAGACAGGTCTGGTACACGGAGCTCCTAATGCTCTCCGAACAGCCACATGTGCAACTCAGAGTCCAACCTTCTTGACAATGCACCAGGGCAAGTCAAGCATCCAGATCCGTCATCTCTTCACTTGTCGGCTTGGCTCCTGAATTCAATGAGTATGTAAATCTGAACATTTCCTCAGAGTGTAGAGAAATCTTAGCCAGAGCTAGAGCTGCACTACCAATAAAACTTACAAACTTAATTGGAAATGTTTTTGTATATGGTGTGCAGCGGAAGGTATACACCCTATCTCTTCTCCTCCGGAGCAAATATTACCATATCTGTTGCTTTTGGCAAAGTCAGGACTTTCATACTCCTCTATTCGAGTACACCTGGCAGCGATCTCGAGATACCGTAGATCACAAGACATGGTCTCATTATAGTTCACCAGGATTGTGAAGCAATTCATGAGAGGCATGTTCCGTGCTTTCCCACCAGTCCGGAAACCTCCACCTTTATGGTCATTGAATATTGTCTTAATGCAACTCATGAAAGCTCCTTTTGAGCCGATCCACAGAGCCGATCTCAAATTCATCTCATGGAAGACCGCGTTACTACTGGCTCTTACTTCAGCCAAAAGAGTGAGCGACATTCAGGCCTTCACTATTAAAGAGCCTTTCCTCCAATTTACAAATTATGGTGTAATCCTGAGAACAAATCCTAAGTATATCCCAAAAGTTCCTTCAACTTTCCACTTGAATGAACCAGCCATCTTAAAAACCTACATTCCCTGGACATAAAAAGGTGTCTGAAATTTTACCTACAGAAAACGTAAGTCATAAGTCAGTCTGACCAGTTATTCGTAGCCTTTGGTGGGACAAAAAAGGGCCACACAGTGTCCAAGCAGACTATAGCCAGGTGGATTGGCCTGGCGATCCAATTCTGTCATGCTCAGGCTGGTAAACCGCTCCGTAGCAAGGTGAGAGCCCATTCTACAAGATCGGTAGCCACTTCGGCTGCACTCTTGGCTGGAGTGCCACTGCATAGCATCTGCAGAGCGGCCACAAGGTCCAGCCAGCATACGTTCACAAAACACTATTGTCTCGAAGAAACAAGTAACATGGATGCAGCGGTGGGGCAGGCAGTGCTGAGGCATTTATTTCGTCAAGGTGAGCCTCTTACAACATCCCACCACCACAATCAAGGTATGTGCGATATGGTTCTTCAATTTCGTTAACATCTAATTTTATATTACAGTGCTGATTAGTCTCATATTTCGATGGATACTAGCCGTAATACCGACGCTTCTTGATAGTGTGTTAAAATGTTTTAAACTTCATAAGAAAAGGGGCACATTTTGTAGCATAATCTTCAGATATGCAGTTATGCATTTTTTTGTATTACTGTTATATTTATTAATAATATTGATATCAGTCGGAGAATTATTATAAAGCAACATGCAGATTAATTCACTGATTCTCCAACATTACTGCTCGCTACTCTGATTCAAGCATGTGAATCTATAAAAGATCCAATACTGGAGAAGAAAATTAGTTACTTACCTGTAACTGCAGTTCTCCAGTATTGGTATCTTTCATAGATTCACATGCGACCCACCCTCCTCTCCTCAGAGGCTCCCCTAATATACAGATATTGAACTTCACACTTGTACTAGAAAATCTGAGGGAAAGCAGCCTCTGTTGGGAGTGTTTGGGAGGGTGCTGAAGCCTGATTGGTTGGCACTGAAGTTTGGGTCTTTTCACAAAACAAAGTGGATAGGCTATAAAATAACCTATGGGGCCTACTAGTTTTAAAACGTACTGCTTTGTGTATTTGAGGTTACCGTGAGGCTCCCACCTCAACGACAGGGATGATTCAAGCATGTGAATCTATGAAAGATACCAATACTGGAGAACTGCAATTACAGGTAAGTAACTAATTTTCTTCTCTTTGGCTCAGAAATGCCAGAACAGGAGGTGCAGGCTCATCCTTCTGCCTCTGCAGAGGGCATCTCCTCTCTTGAAGACCGCTCTAGTTCTGACATGGAGATGCAAGATATCCTTCCAGGGCAACCCATGAGTACTGTACCCCCCCCCCCCCCACCTCCTCCCAAACCACAGCAAGTCCCTACAAAGAGTTGCCTGTCTACCTCTGATTCATTACACTTTGGTGTTTATTCACCACTGCCTTTGGGCCATGGGCGGGACTGACCATCTGTTTCAGATATGCCCAGCCTAGACTTTGCGCTGAAAAAAACAGCACCAGCAGCATGCCACTGACCCAGAGCCTACTACTTAGGACTCCAGACGACCCTCTGAGCTGAAAAAGTCCACTAAAAAGTAATCATCGGACCTGAAAACTTTGGCACCGAAAATTTTGGTGTTGAAATCCACATCTTAGACGAAAGCTTATTTTTTTTTAAAGCATTTATCAGAGCCAGTGGAACCAGTGCTTCAAAAACTGCAGCCCGAGTTGTACTTGCACCAAAAACACATAATGATATACCTGGACACTGACCCTATAAATGCGAAACCTCCACATCCAGGGTTAAAGCTGGCAAACCGCCAATTATCTTTTGAGGAGGCTTTAGAGGTTCCCATTCTTAAAAAAGAAAAAAGGCTACCAGTCTGCTGCGCATCAGCCCACCACCAGTGCCAGATGCGCAATACACTCCTCTTTCACCTGTCCATGCCACAACAGGCTGTCCTTAGAGTTCCCCACATTCATACACATGAGACGATGATCAATATTCCATCCCAGCGCAGGATGATTACTGGGATTCTAATATGCCGATCCACCAGCAAATACGGATTAAGATCACTCCCAGGGTTGACAAAAATACAAGCCATCCCCTTCGACCCTACATACAAGGTTCAACTTCCACCTGACTCCCTAGTTGTGACCACATCACGGAAGAGGGCTAACTCTCAAACATCTGGTGATAACCCTATCAGATGAGGAGAGCAAGGGAATAGATGCAGCAGGTAAAACCATTGGAGAGTCACAAACTCCATTGGTCTTTTATCATGTCAAGACAAGGCATATTGGAATGAGATGGAGGAGATCGTCCAGCATCTCACAGAAACTGGCTGTGTATATACTATATCAAAATGAGATATAGTTTGCACAGAGACCAGGGGTTTCCCAAGAGGCTTGACAGAGGCAATAATAGATAATGCTAATGCTCTATATGTGGTAGTGTGGTCTAGCAGTTAGGCTTATTGGAGGGTAGTGTTAAGCATTTGTTGTACATACACACAAGCAATAAAAGAAACACACACTCAATGACTTCATTTCAGAACAATAGGATTTTGTATAGAACAATCCTTTTGTTACTTTATTACTAGAAACACGACTAAGTTCAGAAGTAAATACTGTTGCAGGTAAGTACTTAGCATAGACATCATCGTAACTTTGTTTCACTTTAGTCAAGTAAACAGTTTTTAAGAAAACATAGAATACCTATTTTAAAAGTGGACATAGTGCATTTTTAGATCAGTTCCTGGGGGGAAGAATATAAAGTACAGTTTTAGAGGTAAGTACACGACTTACAGTTCCAGTCTCCGGGTTATAGGTTGTCCACCGTTGGGGGTTCAATCAACCCTAAACACCCACCACCAGCAACACGGGCTAGCCGGGTGCAGAGGTCAAAGTTGGGCAATTTTAGCAAGGCTCCTATGGAGACAGCGGGTACTCGGAATTCGGTCTGCCACCAGATAAGTACCTGTGGCTCGGAGGGCAGACCAGGGGATATTAGAGGAGCACTGAAGGGGCCCCAACTAGGCACCAATCCCACACCCTCAGCGGTACAGGGGCAGCCAGGTGCATGGTGCAACCAGGATGTCTGGTTTCCAATTAAACTGAGGGGACCCCAGGGGCCACTCAGGCGCTGCAGGTGAGGTCCAGGGGGTGTCTCGGGTACCCCACTGGTCGAACGGGGAAGAGGGCCGCCTATTGATCATCGCTGCACCAGGTGTAAATGAGTGGTAAATCCCAGGAGGAGTACGTATGTGCCGGCACCACTCCGGACTGTCATCTGAACATTTAGTTCACTCTGACTTACCAAGGTCCACGCCTCTTCCTTACCTGGGGCTGTATATTGATTACTGCCGATTTACACCCCTGGCGACACTTTCCCTGGTACCTACGAACCTTCGATGACTCGGATATACACTTGACACCAGTATTCACAGCCTTCCCCGATACGTCTTATACGTACTCCTGGGATTTACCACTCATTTACAGTTTCTGTAGCCTTGACAAAGTCACAGGTGTTACGAAACACGTGTCAACTGTATCTATTTGGATGTTACTGGCTGTACCTATTTGGAATGAACTGTGAAGTGACAACCATAGTCCAATTGAAAGATCTACTGGAACTCAACGAAGGACTCTGCATTACTTACTTTCTGAATTTACTACATTCAATTTGCATATCTATTATAACTGAGCAATACGCTATATGAGTGCGGTGGTTATCTTTGTTCATTTCATGTTGTGTACTTGATACACTTCACTGTGCCTATTTGGTAGTGGGGCACCTGATCACACGCACCAACTATTTCCCACTCTTTACTACTCATCACTGGACAACGTTCTTGATGTGCAATAGATATCATTCAATACCTCCCTTTTGTTCTTCTGAGGTTGTTAGGCATCTGACTAGCTTGGTTTAAGGAGCCCTTAGATGCAAGATTTAGTGGTGTTTTTAGGGGGTCTGAGGGCAGTAGCCAATGGCTACTGTCCCTGAGGATGGCTACACCCTCCTTCTGCGACTCCCTTTGGGGAGTGGACCACATTCCTATGCCTATTGGTCCCTGTCCTCCAAACTAAGATGGAGGATTCTGCAAGGAGAGGGGGTCACTTCAGCTCTGGACACCTTAGGGGTGGTCCTGGCTGAGGAGGTGGTGACTCCTTTTTTTTTCTAATTATTCCTCTGGACTTGCCGCCAAAAGTCTGGGATTTGTCTGGGGGCTGGGCATCTCCACTAGCTGGAGTGCCCTGGGGCATTGTAACACTAAGCCTGAGACTTTGAGGCTCACCGCTAGGTGTTACAGTTCCTGCAGGGGGAGGTGTGATGCACCTCTGCCCAGTGCAGCCTTTGTTTCTGGCCTCCAAGCACAAAGGCTCTCACCCCATGGGGTCAGAAACTAGTCTCTCAGTGGCAGGCTGACACAGACTAGTCAGTCCTGCACTGAAGGATTGGGTAAAATACAGTGGGCATCTCTAAGATACCCTCTGTGTGCATTTTTGTAATAAATCCAACACTGGTATCAGTGTGGGTTTATTATACTGAGAAATTTGATACCAAGCTTCCCAGTGTTCAGTGTAGCCATTATGGAACTGTGGAGTTTGTTTTGACAAACTCCCAGATCATATACTTAATATGGCCACACTGTACGTACAATGTAGCTAAGAATGGACTTAGAAACTGTAGGGTCATATTGCTCATGCAGCTATGCCCTCACCTGTGGTATAGTGCACCCTGCCTTAGGGCTATAAGGCCTACTAGAGGGGTGACTTACCTATGCCACAAACAGTGTTGTGTGCATGGCTCCCTGAGGGTGATGCCATGTCGACTTTGCCTTTTTGTCCCCACCAACACACACAATCTGCACTGGCAGTGTGCGTGCATGTGTTAGGTGAGGGGTCCCTTAGGGTGGCACAACACATGCTGCAGCCCTCCGGGACCTTCCCTGGTCACAGGGCCCTTGGTACTTCTGACAAGGGACTTATCTGTTTGCCAGAGGTGTGCCAATTGTGGAAACTATGGTACATTTCTAGGGAAAGAACACTGGTGCTGGAGCCTGGTTAGCAGGATCCCAGCACACTCTTGTCAAGTCAGCATCAATATCAGGCAAAAAGTGCGTGTGTGTGGGGGAGGAGGGTGGGGGTAGCTGTTAACTGCAACAAGGACTATTTTCCTAAAGGAACACCAGAAACTAGATTTAGCATTAGCACTAGCAGTAGCAACTGCAAGTTTCTTTGATTCACAGTGGCAAGTACACATTATCAGTTTTGAGTCCTTCCCTTTGGACTCAAGTCAGCCCCACACATTTTCACCAAGTGTTTAGCCCCAGTAGCAGCCGCTCTCAGGAAAAAGTTTTTCCATACCTAGAAGACTGGCTACTAATCTTTCAAAAATTAGGTCTCAGTCAATGAAAGAAAATCTTGCACAATACTCACTCATAGATGTTTCCTGGAGCTGTTCTGGACACACCGCACAACAAGGCTTTTTTTACACAGGAATGTCAAAAGCGACTGACGTCTTTAGCCAAAGCAGTTTCAAGAAGAAAGTCAATTTCAGTGAGGTTATACAAATCGCTCATAGGTATAATATCTTCCACAATTAACATAGTCCTAAATGCACTTCTCAAAATTAGACTGTTGCAAGAGGCATTACAAGTTCAGTAGAACCAATAACTGGGATTGTTCGAAGATAGCATTTTCGCTACACCAAAGATGATAAAGGCATTGGACTGGTGGGGCTAACCAGTCTCATTTTTGTCAAGGTCTTACTTATATTCCGTTAGTCGCACAGTTTATAATTACAACGGATGCATCAATGGAAGGATGGGTAGGTCATCTCCAAGATCTGCAAATTCAGGGGAAATGGTCAAACCAACAAAAGCTGATGCACATCAACAGAATGCACAAGCCTGGATTTTGCTAGCATAAACAGATAAGGTAATATTTGTTCTGAAGAGACCTTATATGGGTTTAACACCAACAACATAACCACTTCCATTTAAGTCAATATGTTTTGTTTGTACTGTCCGCTCTCACTTTAGAAAGTATGTTTCTACATTCTGGAGTGTTCTTCAGATGCTGGAACTAATGAAATTTAGGAGCCATGCATGCAAGTGCAGTGACGTCAGATCTGGATGCAATATCTCCCTTGATGCTTTGATACTGCTACTTGGAAGAGTACCCACTCGTTCACGAAGCACTTCTGCCTCCAGTCCACGCATAAAACTGATGTGGCCGCGGGTCAAGCAGTCCTACGCCATCTTTTCCAGTAAGGTTAGCCTCTATGGTAATGAAGAATTTTATTTATAATACTGGTTATTATTATTATGATTATTATTACTCTAAGTCAGACATTCCTGACAACAGTTTTGTTATTATGACTAATCTATAACAGTTATGATATATGATGTAGAAAATTCTTTCATACCCACCATCCGCTAAGATTTTATTATCCTACATGGTTAATGCTGCTTGATGTTCTGATTCAAGCATGTGAATCTATGAAAGATCCAATACTGGGTAAGAAATGAGTTACTTAACTGTAACTGCAGTTATCCAGTATTGGTATCTTTCAAAGATTCACAGGCGACCCACCCTCCTCACCTTACAGGCTCCCTTTACTAACACAGGATACATAGTTCACTCTAGTGCTTAAATTCTGAGGAAGGGTGCTTCTCCTGGGAGTGTTATAGAGCAGTGGTTCCAACCTGTGGTCCGCGGACCCCTGGGGGTCCGCAAAGCCTCCTCGGGGTCCGCAACTGCTTAGAAAATTAAATAATATTAACAGATTAGGTCCCCAGCTTTCTGTGGTTGTTGCATACTGCTTTATAGGATACCGTGGGACCTGTGCCAATGGGGTAGATTCAAGCATGTGAATCTATGAAAGATACCAATACTGGATAACTGCAGTTACAGGTAAGTAACTAATTTCTTCCTTGTCAGGGGCAGTTGCTCCAGTTCTTTAGTACACAGACGCAGGGTTCTTCCTTTGCAGACCTACCTCTCTCTTGCACTGAGAAGTGGTGCTTATAATTTCAATGGAGATTTTACTTTTCCTTCAGTTGATCTCCATTAGTTATCATAAGCACCAAACTGAGTAGTAATCCCTTCCCTTGAAATGCCACAGAGGAGCACAGGCACAAAAACCTTTCTTGACTTAAAAAGATTTCTAATGGAGGCTTGACTCATTTGAATGTCAGACAGTAATGTCTGGTGGAAGTACAGACTGGCCTCCAGGTAGCTGCCTTGCAAATGTCTGCTATAGGAATGTTCCTTAACAAAATGGAGCAGTAGCAGTGGAAAGAGATTTAGGTCTACAGTGCAAAGGCCTGTTGGATTTCTAATAACAAATGAAGATGCACACTACAGTCGATCTAGAAATCGACAGCTCAGCAGTGGATAAAACACTACAAACAGACGCATATTTCACAGACAACTGTCTAGATAATCCTAAAGCACTCTTAACATCAGATTACTTTCTACTTTAGCGGAAGGATTCTCAAAGAAATTTGGAAGAGCTTTTGAGTGATTAAATGGAGAGCTTTGGGTAGGAACTACTGATGCATTCTCGTGACCGCTTTGTTCTTATGGAATACTGTGTAGGATTCATGGGAGCATATGGCTTGGATATTCCTAACTGTGTGCAATGTGATTGCAACCAGAAAAGCAGCTTTCCGTGACTGCAGGGATCTCTTGTTTCAATGACAAATGCATGGGGTAAAAAAATAAACGTCCTTGAATTGCTAATAACGTTCGTGGCATTTCATGGATCAGCACTAAATATGGCAGATTCTTAGCATATTTAGCTTACTCAAATTTTTAAGTAAACATTGATAATCTTGAAAATTTCATGAGGTCTATTGTGGGTTTTATAATACAGTTCACTTTTTTAAAAGCCAGCGGATGTGTTAAAAACAAAATATTGTTTATAACTGTATTTTATTGTTTAACTCATTTTATTGGTTTTATAAGATCACATGCCATTGCCTACAACATTTTGGTTGAGAAAAAACATAAAGGCAATTTACACATTCTCAAGTTGTGATAACCAGGGGCGGCTTCAATGCTGTGGCGAAGGAGCGTCACCGCACTAGCTGAGCCAGAAGCAGAAAAATAAAACAAACGTTTCTATTGTCTTATTTTTCTGCTTCTGAAACAGCAGTGCGGGGCTGGGCCACGGGAGGTGGGAGTGGGAAGGCGAGTGCACATAAGTGCACATTTGTGTTTGGCCAGCCGTCTGAGGCCTTCCAAACACACATGCACACTTAGGTTTCTCCAGCCCAGCAGTATGTGCACCCGAGCTGGAGAAACAGCACAGACCCCAGGCATGTGTCTGAGCAGCAGTGACTGCCGCTCAAACCAATCCTGGCACTGCTTCCATGCTATGTTTAGCATGTAAGTAGTGCCAGGATTGCTAGGGAGGCTGTGCTGGTTTCCCAGCAGATGCTGGGACACCACTCCGATTAAAGAGGAAGACAAGCGAGGCTGAAGGTAAGTTCCATTTCTTTTATTTTTTTATTTTCTCCCCTCCGTGTCTTCCCCGCCCCTTGTGATTTGCAGCATCTGCTGCTGGTGATGAACCTCCCCAGTTTCCCCGACCACCCACACAGTCTGTCCACCAAAGGTCCAGACTGTAAACGAATCCAAGTGATGAGTGATTCTGTCAGTATTTCCCATGGGTTAAGGCTCTTGTGGAGACCCTCGGTAGGAAAGCCATTATAGGTGTTTGCGCATTCCTCTTGCACAAGTCGGGGAATCTAGAGAGATCTCCGGCATCACAGTACCAAAACTCCCGGGAAAGTATTGCAATGAAGTGGGTCCAGTCATTCTCATATGCTTAACTCTTGCTCTCCATTATCAGAGATGAGTTCCATTGCCAGGGTGTCCCACATTCTAAGGAATCATTCTCTAAGGGAGGGAACCCCTGCCTTCACTGCTGGAGTAAGATCATCTGTAGAGCCATTATTAATCGAAAATTCTGTACGCACAGGAATCTTTGCAAACGCCCTCCCACAAAAGAGAGCCTTAGTGGGATAGTTCCAGTGTCCCTGGGCACATGAACCCTGAACTCCCAGTCAGTCTTTCCCCAGTGCCTCCTCCCAATAGATCGGAAGTTTCAGACAGTGTCATAGCAGGTGTGGCAAAGTACCTGTCATTCGCACCCCTTCTAACTAGGACTGTGTTTTATTGCATTTTGTTCTCCAAAATTGACGTATTAATCATGTAATCAAAGGCCACAACTGGCAGAGAGCAAATGATTGTGGATGCAGTTTTTCTGGCAGAAGCGAGCACATGCCAGAGTACACAAAGAAGGGAAAGATCATATTTTGACTACTAATAAGCATCCCTGTTAGTCGTACGGATCTGCAATGTGGCAATCACCGTACCTCAGGAAAAACTGTCCCTACCAACAGATTCAAAAACATGTCTGAGTTGAATTGTTGTTTTTGGCAGTGAATGAATTGGTGACTTTATTATTCCTGTCATGTGATATCCTTAGCGTAACAGTCATCTAAAATTCCTGACAAAAACAACTTTGAAGTCGGCGAGTACATGAGCATTCCAAAAAATAAACAATTGTTTTCTGAGCACACTGAAGGGGTGGAACTAACTCCCTTCTTTAAAAAATGATGGGATAACTAGATTGATAACCCACATGGTGTCACTCGCCTTCACTGACTCTATGGAAATTGTCGAAGAACATGTCTACTGTGGGATTTTGTCAGATATCCCATCACTTTTCACTTATTCCATAGCCCAGAACATGTCTGTGCATGGAAACCAAGAACAATGACGTTGCTACTCAAGAGGCAGAGCATAACTATGTGAGTGATGGGTGCTCTGCCATGCCCCAGAAGGCACCCTGTTAGTTAATTGAAAAAGGTCCCAAAGCAAGATTGGCAACAATGTCTGTTTTGTATGTTAGGCTGGGCCCGACCAAGCTCAGCCTGGATTGCTTATATTTGTAGCAGTAATAAACTTCGGGAGGAAGAGATGCAGCTCAGCAGGGACTGAGCATAAGGCAACACCTCGCCACAAAATAAAATGATGGATGGAGTGTTGAAACTTTTCAAACACTCACCCCCAGTCACAGATCTGAGTTTCATCCATCGTTATTTTGCTATCCACATCACCATAGTTTGGACCCAGCCATATGCACCTGAGGCCGGTTTCAGGATATCGTCCTTCACCCACCAGGCTAGCTTGAATCCAGTGGTGCAGCGAGCAAGGGACCTGGGGGGGGGGTGGGGAGAAAGAGTCTTCCCTTCAGTTCATGTCGTGTTGAAGAGTGGCATTTGCAGTGAGACGTCCACTTTTGATCTCAATCAGCAATTTGAGGCGTCTTGCTACTGGTGATTTATTTCCACATTTTTTAAGTTCTTTGTGCTGTTCTTATTCTTTTCGAAGCAATTCTACTGCAGCGAGTGTAGCACATAAAGAGCCAGTGACGTGCTTGTTCGAGTTCATATTTAGAAATAAACGGCGGCTGCGTTTTGCTCTTGAAGCTTGCAATTCCAGAAGAGTGGTTGTTCCATAAAGAGTGTTTGAATGCTGACATTTGGTTAGTGCAATAAATACTTACGCAAGAAGGACCGCTATGCATGGAATTTGAGGAGTCTTTGGTAAGCCATTTCGTTTTTGTGGTTGGATTCCATCAAGATCCCAAGATACTAATTAATTGAGCTGGGAAGAATTACGTTGTGTGGCATTGGAAAAGGAGATGGTGTGAGAATAAGGTTACCCCTCTGCATTTATTTGTTTGATTTAGTTTGAAATGGTTGACTGACAAACATCAGCTTAATTTCTTGAAACAAGCGGACATAATTTCTTCACTGCAGAATTAATCATTTTAATAATAATAATGTTTTGCACGTTGTTGACTTAGCAGTAACAAGAGTGTTCAAAAGGTTGGATTAAGGACTATTTGATTCGAATCTGTAACTGTTGGGCCTAGCAGAAGTGGGGGGGGGGGGGGGAGAGGAGTTACTTATGTTTGGGAATGAGATAGTTGGGGCAAGTGGGGGTCCCAGTTTCTCTCTGAAGTTTAAGTGACTTTCTATTTACTCCTGTCATTCGGTCAGCAGAAGGTCTACATACAAAATCCCTGTACAAAGGGACTCTAAATTCAGTAATACTACCACCTGTTTTAATGTACTTAAAATTGGAAGAAGTGCTGTGTGACATACTAAAAAAAAAAAAAGGAAAAGGAAATTATTTATTTCTAGTGGCCATTGAAAAATGTTAATCTCTTCATGAGTGTAAATCTTGAGTATTGGAAATCTAAAAGGTTTTGTACTAGTGATACTGCCATGTTAGGGGTATAGGAGTATTTATTAACTGAGTGATCATTTAGGCATGAAGGTGGCATCTTGAGTGTAATCTGTCAAGTTAATTGTTTCTCTTACCAGTTGAGAGGCGTATATGAGAACCTTGATTTGGTTTTGGTGGTCAGTATACTAGTGGTAGTAGAGTTCATTGAGAGATTGCAATAACAGTGCATGTTGCTTAGGAAAGGGCTGTTTGGTACATACCTGTGTTCTGTGTGAAAACATGGCGTCTCTGGAAATAGTCTTGTGTGAATGCAGGGCAATGGGGACTGCATACTGCAACATAGATTTAATTTATTTTTTATAGATTCAATAGGTACATTGGTAGGAACTAATAATAGTTAGAAGTATTGAGCACCTTTTCGGTTAATGCTGTAATTTCCTCTAGAAACTCCCTATCTGGTATGTTCTGTTGACAGTGGTCTCACTAAAAGGGACAGTGAAACCTTTCTTCGGCGGAATTAGTGCATGGGAGTATTGTAAGGGAGACATACTAGCCTTTATAAATAACGGGCTGCTAGTGGAGAGGCTCTTTTTAAATATTTTATAACTGTTCAGATCCTAATCATAAATCTGCCTTTGAAGTTCAAGGGAGGTAGTGTGAAGTCTCACCTTCCCCAGCACAGTAATGAGTTTTGGTGTAGGAAGCTCTGGTTGACCTGGGTACTGAGCTCTAAGATAAGTATTTGCCATTCTTTTCTTTTTGTATGGATCACCCATATCTGGTCTTCTTTTTTTTTTTTTTCAGTGTTGGGGCATTTATTATTCAGGCATTATGCTAACGCAGTTTTTCAAAACAGTTATCACTCTTTCACCATTTGGAGAGTATCTCTGTGTGTAGTTAATGTATGCAGTTGATATAAGTATGGGAATAGAAGTGTTTCTCTTTCAGCAGTGGCAAGATGCAAACTATCAGGCAGTATCTGGCTCCTACTTCTTTCAGTAGGCTGTTTTGAATGTTTTTTTCTTTAATATTCAAGTTTTTTTAATTTTCTCATTGTCTTAATTTGATTTTACTTTTCCTAGTAGCATATTGTAAGGCAAGGGAGCTTGCATTCAAACACAGCAGTTGCTGGGCAGCAGTTTGGTTTTCAAGCCCCTGTTAACCATCTACACCCCCAAAACCTCCTTTTCATTTCCCTGGTAGCCACTATGCTTGAGCACTGCCCACTTTAGTCTTCCTGCTGTTCACTTCCACTCAATCATAGAGACCTTCAAGTTTGTCTGCTGGTGGGTGCATGTATGTGCCAAATGCAAGCCTGTCTGCACCAGGACTGCCCCCTGTGCCATCCCCTCTCGTCGTGTGCATCATGCTGCCCTACCAGTTATAACCTACACTTCCAAACACATTTTAGCCCTGTGCCAGGTAAATTAGTGTTCTGCTACCATCTACCGTGCCCCACTTTAAGTGCCCTGTGTCTTGTGCGCTCTGATAGACTACTATTTTGACCTCTACTGACTTACTCACCAAGGAGGCTTTCTTATAGAAATTAGCTGCTGGATTGGGCCTCCGAGGTAGTTCTATTTAAGTATCATTGTGCCTTCAGTAAACCTAGATCATGCTCAAGGTTTGCCACCAATATAAATATGCAAATTGAAGTGTTGGCAGTGGCTGTATATGACTGTCTTTTTGCAGTTTGTGTAATCAAACATATCAAGATAGGTTTTATTGAATGTTGGACAGACCTTCAGGAGCAAGATGCAGCTTTCAGACCAATATTGGTAACACAGCAACATTCTAAACCAGCGTTCTTTTGATGGCTGGGACATTGCAGGTCAATATTTCCATGTTCCTCTCCCAGATCCTAATTTTATTTGTGTGTGTGAATGTGTTCCATTGCCATAACATGTTAACTATAAGTATTTGAACAGCAAGGGGTGCCCTGTTTCCATGGCTGGAATTTCCCTGAGAATACACAAGATCTCCTTAGCTTCATACTAAGTGACAGAGTCTGCTTTGTCTGACCGGTCAGTTGTTACTTTCTTGACATTAAAGTATACAATGCTTTTTTAAGTCTGATTTTATTTTGGTTTGAAGCTTGTACAAACCATAAATCATATACCCATCACATAGCACAATAGAAATATAAATTAACACATAAATGTAATGTAAAGCATATGTATTTTATTTGTGTATTTTACTTAGTTGCATGTTGTTGTCTCTTGCTTAGAAAATAATGTTGAGTTTTCATGAAGAACAAGAAGTGCTGCCAGATTCTTTCCTAGCAAACTTTCCATCATTAATCAAAGTGGATATTCACAAAAAAGTTACAGATCCAAGTGTAGCCAAAGGAATGATGGCATGTCTCCTTTCATCTCTGAAAGCCAATGGTAAGTTTCCTAAAACAGGGTAATATTTTGTTGTCATGTTTTTTTGTGATCAAGCAGAGTTGTAGTAGAAAATGCATATCTTACTTGCATGTTATATTTAAACTGGATCCTACTTAACATCTTCATTTTTTAAAAGCCTTATAGCATTGAAGAACACCATAATGTGATGTTTGAACATTCATTGTATAGCAAATTCTATACACTCCTGTCATTAAGTGTTGGGTTTGGATTACAGAAACCTGATTTTCTTTGAAGCCTTGATCTCCCTAATCTACAATTCATGAGTACACAGGCTCCACCTCTAATTTTGTGTTTCTGCCATTGGGCTCAGAGCTGTAGTCTGGTGCTATGAAGGAATGTGACCGGGGGGAGAGAACTTGGTTCTGAGCGTTTGCTGGTGGAGCACATTTGCTGATACAAATATGTACAGTTATTGATGTATGGTTTAAAATCTGCCACCTCGAGAGGGTGAGATCACAAGTGAATAACATGAGTCTGTTATGGAAAATATACAATTTGGCCGATGCCCCACTCACCTTTTGAAGTTGACAGAGTTTAAT
The DNA here is from genome assembly GCF_031143425.1 of Pleurodeles waltl. NCBI lineage: Eukaryota > Metazoa > Chordata > Amphibia > Caudata > Salamandridae > Pleurodeles > Pleurodeles waltl. The sequence continues at coordinate 848,408,725 of NC_090445.1, read as the reverse complement.
CATCATCATATTCATAATTTGTGCCTTCCTCAAGACCAAAGCAAAGCCAATGGTTTGGCATGTCAGAAATAAGAAAATAGTGTCCTGACTGTAGGTGGGTTCACTATCTTGTTATGGAGAGGTCATTTACAAGCGAGGTAGCCATAGGATATCTGAGGAATTTAAATGTAATACTGAAATGGGAAAATATTAGAGACCTTCCAGCATGACTGATCTAGATGAAAGGGATTAAAGCCTGCCGAATTTAGAATAGGGATCGCTTGATCCTGTAGACATATGACAAATGAAAGCTCCATCTAAATCCTCTAGTCGAAGCACAGAGACTCGAAGGCGGACACACAAGGGAGAAATGCTACCTGGAAAAGGGGATTGGTTTCCTATAGAGCACTGACTCCAAGGTGCACCAGACAAGAGTGAGCAAAGGGGTCTACTCTAATGCTTAATAGTCCTCAAAAGCCAAAGTTTATATCTAGAGGATCAGCCGCAAACAGTTCTCTTCTACTTAGGAATGTGAACCTCAAAGGAGTCTTCAGATGATAGGCAGCTTGGCCTTGAAAGCAAAGTCAACCCTGACAACAGCAGTAGACGCCTTTGATGCCTCTGTAAACCGCTTGGCTTCCAAAAGATGCATTGATGCCATCCGAGTCTTGGAACCAAGAAAGATGTGAAGAATAAACTTGGGGAGAGGAGTCACAAGATTCAAGGCAAAAGTTAATGGTTACAGATCCTGATACAGGGCACAATACAACTAAGACAACAAAAGTGACACCACTACCTAGGCAATTATTACAACCACAGGAGCTAAGATAAAAGAAAATTAGCTTTGTTGAAGCAACTGTACCATTGTTAAAGACCAACAAAAATAACTAAGTTTTTGAAGCCTAAACCAAAGTTAAAAGTGTGTTTTGGAGGATGCTGCACCATATTCCCTATCCCTAGCTCCTCAATATCCTGATTCACAGAAGAAAAAGCACAAATAGATCAAGAGATGATGCATGGGACACATTTCATAAAGACTCTGATACTGAAGAACAATTATAACCATATCCAAACAAGACATGTCAGCTTGATAAAACCTCTTCGTACCACAGTGATACAAAGGGCAGCTATCAAGTATGAGGTAAATGGCTATTCCAAAGGATGAACATTTCCTTCTATTTTCCCTAAATTTGTATAATACATACATGTTTTAAGTCTTTCACCTGAAAATGTGAAAACATTGAAGACTAGATTAGTGGCCCAAGTGCAAAGAAAAAATACAGCTACACTGCAGAACCGCTTTTAGATAGGGCGGTATGGGTTATCTGATTATGTAGATTAGTGCCCCAAAAACGCTTTTAGTTGTAGCACAGTTGATTGGCCACCATCTCAAATGATAAGTAAAAGGAAGGATGTAGCAAGCAAGAGAATAGCTATGGGAGCTATTAGCTATCCATTTGGAGGCTTTCTAATTCTCAAGTCTTCTTAAGCAGATATGGCGAATATCAGGTGCAGTAAATTGGAGATCTTATAATTTTCTAGGTGCAGATAAAAAAAGGCTGAGGAGATGGTGGCAGAAGACAACTACTTCAAATACAGACACATGTGATGCTGTGGATATTGCCTGTAGGCAGACTAATACCAAAGCATAATACTCAGTGGTTAAATCTGGCTTGGACCCCAAAATGATTGAGGCACTATAGCACCAAAGATCTTTCTGTAAACTGCAAGACCGATGTCCTTCTGCCTTTACGCTCCAACCAGATCAAGGCCCCAAAACTGTCCAACAGAGTAGCCCAGTCACAGCAGCAGCAGTTCTAAACCTAGCCTTTTCAGAAAGGCAGATTCAGTGACTCATCCAGAGCCTTGTGCTAGGCAATTCCAAAGCAGAAGATCCACTGCTAGCAAGCAGTAACTCAATTTACATGCTCTTCGAATTTACAACACCTCTCAATGGATGGTTGGGGCATTTCACCCCCAACAGTGAAGACCAATCACACCAATAAAGTGGGAGTTTCCATAGTAGAGGGTGGTTACAGTATAAAAGAAAAAGCCTCCTTTCAACTTTTGTCCCATCCCTCCTCTCCCTCTTCTTAAACCTTTTGCTATTACTAACTAAAAGAGAGCAGGGATTCCAGAGATAGCTTTCAAGTTGACAGGCACCGCCACCTCTAACACAGGTAAAGAAAGATAGGCAATTGTTGGAAATCAAGACATTTTTCATTGTTAATCCCTTGTGCACATCTACAAATGCGTCTTCAGTAGTAGTGTTTAGCAAGCCAGTAGTCGCAGGCAACTGTGAAGATCCTATAGTGTTGTCACGTTTTTATGGTGGAACAGGAAAAAAGTTTGTGGCAGACACTTTGTAACAGCTAACACTATATAGAAATGTGCCTTTTACAGTTTGAAAAGCTCATGTAGCAGCTTAGGCAAGTGGACCCTGATGGGGACTCGACAGTATCAAAACTAATAAAGAATGGTGTTCCAAACACTGTGCTTTTCAAACACTTCTTCAGCGGAAGGTGATACTAATTCGAACAGACAGTGTGACCTGAGTGCTTTAAATTCAGAAGCAGGGAGGAACACTTTCTACAGGTATTAAAGATAGCTAAATAGATTTGTCAATGGGTACAAAACAGTTGCATATACAGTAGCACAGCACTAACCAGAGGTGAACAATGTTTTTGCAGATCTCCTAAGAAGAAATAATCAAGTCTCTCGCTAGTGAAATAAAAAGTTCTTTCTCATATGGGGCACACTAGTCCAATTTGAGCTCCAACTCTGTTTCAGGTATCCACACCCTCATACTCTTGGGCATGCACTATGGATTGCTCATGGTCATTTACTATGCCTTTCCTGCTCCCACTCATCCCAAACATGGTGCCAAAAGGCAACAGGCATCCAAGACCGTAATCCTGATGGCATCTATTTGGGCAAAATAACCCTTCTACATAAAAATGTTGGAAATCACAGCAAATCAACCAGACTCACTAGCAGCAAACTTGCCAGTCTAGACCACAGACTCTTCTTAAAGTAATCTGCATCATGAGGTTTTAGAGTTTAGCTATTTGTAGTGATCTCACAAGTAAGTAAGTGGACATGTTCATAACTTGGTTGTAGAAACTCCTGCTCTATATACTCCTGCCAACTAATGTTTGGTCTTGATGTTTTCAGCTTATTCTTCTTTGGAAAAAGTCTTAAGTCACAAGGCCTGTGGTTACTTCTCCCTTGGTCCACATGCACCAGCACCCAGGCTTCACATCACATTTTCCTCCACCATCCGGCTTGGACTTTCCAGCGCAACGCTCCTTTCAAGTTTAGTGATTAAAACATTATTGAACCAATGTGCATATCTGCCAGTGACTCAGGTATCCCAGACCAATCAATCACTGAACACTAGCCTTTGGCCTTTGGACCTTAATCCACAACAGACTTATTATTTTTGGTCATTTCAATGCACCTAATGTAAAGGTATGTAAGCGTAAACCCTTCCAGTTGTGCCCTAGTTATTATAACAAATACCCTAGGAAGGACCTGTATGGTGTTAGTAGAGAGTAGAAAAGCTTTATTCGGTCCATTGACCAAAGCAGCACAGTACAATAAATAATCACAATTAAATCCCATCCTCTATAATCAATATAAAACATTAATACATATAAATAAAATCAAGATACACCTGAGAAGTCATCTTCATAAATCCTTGGTTTTTAAAAAACAACGTATGTGCCACGCAGATACTAAAAACTTGCTAACTGCAATTATCAAATCATATGAACTGTGACTTTTTAAAATCCTTAGTGCAGAACTACAATTATTCAATCCTATATCTCAACAAATTTTACGAATCCATCTTGACCGTGGGGTAAAATATGCAGGACAGAAAAACTTAAAATGAGCAACAGTTTCTGAGGCACTTCCACATACAAGACATATATCAGAAAGAGTGGATGGCCCCCAGGTACTGGTTAAGGACTGCAATGGTAGAGTTCCAAACCGAAACCTTGCGTACAAACTCTTACCCTGCAGATCTGGTATAATATCTAAATAAGGTTCATATTGCGGAAGCCCTTTAAAATCAATCTAAAGATTCGTCAAGAGACCATGTGATTTGCTGATTATATAGTTGTCCCTTACATAGGACCAGTAAACTGATTTTAAAACATTTTTATGACGTCTTTCTAAATTATAAGGATTTTCCCAATAATCACCCAGTCCCAACACACGGAACCAGTGGGACACATGTCTGGTTCATGGAATTGTAATAACATTTTGGCTTTTTAGCAAATCAAGTAATGAAACCTTATATATTTCCAAATCGGGAGTAATCCGTATCCTTATCCATTACAAAAGAGGTCTTAAAACAACTATATCGGCTACTCGATTTAACCCCAAATCGTAAAAAAGAGGAATCAAGGGTGCACTACGGGGACATGCAATTAAAGCCCTCGCAAAATTGTTTTCACCCACTGATACCTTGCTGCAATTATTATATCCCCATACTTCCGCCCCCTACAAGGCAGCTCCCTGCGCTTTGGCTATGTAGATTTTGATTGCAGGGGATACTGCCTTTGTTGTAGAGCTTCGATAAAAGCGCAGTATGGGTGCAGCTCTGTATTGTAACAGTCCGCACTCTTCTAAATCTGGTTTTCCCAGGATAATTTACTGGTTAGCCTAACACCCAAATAATCTATGGAACTAACCTTATTCAAAGGAAGTCCATCAATATTGATGGTACATCTTTTGCTGAGACCAGAACAAAGCACCATCAATTTTGTTTTGCTGATGTTTACCTCCAATCCGTGTTCACTACAAAATAACTTACATCTGTGAACTAATGCTTGCAACCCCCTTGGTGTTTTAGAGATGAGAAGTGAGTCATCTGCAAAAAGGAGAATAGGGATCTTTTGTGCATTCAGAGAGGGGGCATAATTCTGGCATGTGATTAGATCCGTTACCACCTCATTAATAAAGAGGGTAAATCATAAAGGGGCCAACACACAACCTTGGTGAACTCCCCTTTTAACAAGGATTTTTTTGGTCAACTTGCCTTGCTTGCCCCTTCTCACTTGTGCGTAGGTGTTTTCATGGAGTCGCTTTAGCAAAAGTAGTATGTCGGCTGGGATCCTCAGTCTTCTTAACACTTCCCAAAGTTTAGCTCTGGGGACCAGGTCAAAGGCAGATCGTAAATCTATAAATGCTACATATGAAGCCTGTTTTAAGAGAGCAACATATTTCCAATACAGAATGGCCAGCCTAAAGACCTGATCCACCCTGCTTGTTTTTAGGCGAAAACCTGCCTGAAGTGGGGAAAGTATCTGGTGGTCTTCACCCCAGCCGGTTAGCCTCTGAAGAAGTTGTTTAGCAAAAATCGTTTGCAGATTATCAATGAGGCTAATCGGTCTGTAGTTAGTGGGAAGATTAACATTACCCTTTTTTATAGATTGGTATAATTTCAGCCCCCTTCCATGTGTTAGGGATTAACCCCCCTGCAGCTATACAATTTGAGATTGCATTTATATACCAGGACCATATCTTTGGTTCTGATTTATAAAGATCTCCCGGGAGCTTGTCTGGCCCAGGGGCTTTACCGGGTTTTAGAGAATTAATAGCATCAAGAGTTTCGTTGCGGAAAAAAAGATGCAATCGTCAGCGGTATAGGCAAACTAGAACATGAATTTAATCTCACTGCCTGAGGGTAATCTTCATCATATACTATCAGATCTGCTGGGAGAGAATAAAGGCTGGAAAAGTGCTCCACCCAGCTTTCTGGTTGTATATGATTATCTGGAGAATTCCTGCCACCATTTTGTCTTTTGGTCAAAAGTTCCCAAACATACTTGTTATCATTAGATCTTGAAGCTTGTAATAATTCCTGCCACAAATGGTTCTCCCACAGGCTTTTTGCTTGCACTATGGTGTCTTTATATATGCATATAGCTGGTTGAACCTCCTCCTGGGGGCCTGAAATGACCGCTGCTTTTAACCCGGACTTTGCCCTTGAGCAACTCTCGTCGAACCATCCCTTACCGACTACTTTACTTCCACTATGCCAAGGGCCACCCCTGTTGCAGAGAAAAAAACTCTGCAATTGATCGGCCAGACTATCATGTATGTTGACGATTGCAATGTTGGCAACAGCCTGATCCTCATACACCGACAAATTATTTTAAAAAACTTGATAGATCCCTTTTAGCAAATGGGGGTTGGACATCACTTTAGGCCAGGCAACCTTCGTAAAGTTAATGTTCCAGCGTGGTAATGGGACCGCTGTATGTAAGTTGTTAGATGTCCTCCTAAACATCTTCCCAGGCAATGTGAGGAGCAATGGAAAGTGATCTCACTTCCACTCTCATGTCCCTCAAGTGAGGCCACAGCCTAACATCCACAAGAAAATAGTCAATGGTACTTGTAGACATTCCCAGTTTAAAAGTCAATGCAATATTTAGATCCGAAGATGCTCTACCATTACAAGCCCTCAGTCCATACTTTAAGCATAAGGTGGCCAATTGTGTAGCCACTTGAACGTATGGCAGACCGGGTACTAGTTAACTGTGGTATCCCTCATAACTCGTCTTCCACCTGTTAAGCCTACTGCCCCTTCCGCTGCAAAAAGTCCCTCTGGCATGAAAGGAAAAATATAGCGATAAACATCTGAGAAGATGAACATTTTCGAAGCCTAAAACCTGCCTGGCATTGAAGAAGTTGAACCTCCAGCAGGCTAAGCAGTGGAGTGTGTGGAGGCCATCACTTTGGAAGCCTCTAATGCCTGAGGAGGAGGAGTTGTTCCTAAGCTTTGGGTGAAACAGACTCCATTCCCATTTTCAAAGACCAGGTTGACTCCATGTGCTTCGACAGTGACATAGATGCTCTAAGGTCAGTCTCCAGCCCCAAACAGCCCTCAAAAGAGACATGAGGGAATTAGGCTTAGAGCCATGAGTCAAGTCAAAACAGCAAAATCCTTCAAGTTTGGCTCCTCTGACCAGAACGCCTGCATTGTAGAGGCTGTTTCGACACCTGAAAATTCCCCATCCAAGGGCACCGTATCGAAGCATGGTCGGCGCAGCCTTGAGTCTCCAAAAAGCCTAAAAAAGCCGAAAGCTCCCCCACCATCAGCATCAGAGTAAATGCTGAAGCTCCCCTCAGCACAGACGGCCAGACACCACCAAGGGGTCTATTTTTGGGAAACTGTCAAGAGTTCCTTGATGCACAGGAAGAAGCGGGCAAATATGGCAAGCTTCTTCCCAAACCCCTAGCGCCAGGCTTCTTCCAGATCCCAAAGTATCACCTGCTGACCACTGAAAAGAAATAAGGACTTAACTCCGTGAGGCAAAAGAGAGACTGTAGGAAGTTGGCTCTGTATATACTATTTCACAGTATATACTCTGTGTGCACAGAGTCCAAGGGTTCCCCTTAGAGGTAAGATAGTGGCAAAATTAGATAATTCTAATGCTCTATTTTGTGGTAGTGTGGTCGAGCAGTTGGCTTATCAGAGGGTAGTCTTAAGCATTTGTTGTACACACACAGGCAATAAATGAGGAACAAACACTCAAAGACTAACTCCAGGCCAATAGGTTTTTATATAGAAAAATATATTTTCTTCGTTTATTTTAAGAACCACAAGTTCAAGATTTGAAGTAAATACATAAAATGCAAGATACTCCACACAGGTAAGTTAGGAACTTTGAATTAGAGCAATATCATACACAGTCTTTGTTTAAAATGCCAATAAGCTATTTTAAAAGTGGACTCAGTGCAAAAATCAACAGTTCCTGGGGGAGGTAAGTAATGGTTAGATTCTGAGGTAAGTAAGACACTTACAAGTCTCAGTTCCTGGGCATAGGCAGCCCACCGTTGGGGGTATATGGCAACCCCAAAGTTACCACACCAGCAGCTCAGGGCCGGTCAGGTGCAGAGGTCAAAGAGGTGCCCAAAACTCATAGGCGCCTATGGAGAACAGGGGTGCTCCAGTTCCAGTCTGCCAGCAGGTAAGTACCCGCGTCCTCGGGGGGCAGACAAGGGGGGTTTAGTAGAGCACTTGGGGGGGACACAAGTAGGCAGTCAAAACACACCCTCAGCGGCACAGGGGCGGCCGGGTGCAGTGTGCAAAGCAGGCGTCTGGTTTTAGATATAGGTTTCAATGGAGGGACCCAGGGGTTACTCTAGCGGTGCAGGCAGGTACGGGGGGGGCTTCTCTGGACAGCCACTACCTGGGCTAGGCAGAGGGTCGCCTTGGGGGGGGGGGGGGGTCACTCCTGCACTGAGGTTCGGTTCCTTCAGGTCCTGGGGGTACGGGTGCAGTGCTTGTTCCAGTCGTCCGGTCCCTTGGTATGGGCAGTCGCGGTCAGGGGGAGCCTCTGAATTCTCTCTGCAGGCGTTGCTGTGGGGGCCCAGGGAGGCCGTCTCGGGCTAATCACGGGGTCAGTGTCGCGGGGGAGTCCTCCGTGTGGTGTTGGTTCTCTGGATCTCGAGCCGGGGGTGTCGGGTGCAGTGTGTGAAGTCTCACGCTTCCGGCAGGAAGAGTGATTTCTTTGAAAGTTGCTTCTTTTTTGCAAAGATGTAGCTGTTTTTGCGCAGAGCTGCCGCTCACAGGAGTTTTTTGGTCCTGGGGGTCAGGGCAGTCCTCTAAGGCTTCAGAGGTTGCTGGTCCCTGTTGGATGAGTCACTGGCTGCAGGTTTTCGACTCTGGAGACAGGACGGTAGGGCTGGGGCCAAAGCAGTTGTCGTCGTCCGCCGTCTCTGCAGGCTTGTAGGTCAGCAGTCCTTCTTTGTAGTTCAGGTTGCAGGAATCTGATTTCCTGGGTTCTGGGGTGCCCCTAAATACTAAATTTAGGGGAGTGTTTAGGTCTAGGAGGGCAGTAGCCAATGGCTACTGTCCTGGACGGTGGCTACACCCTCTTTGTGCCTTCTCCCTGAGGGGAGGGAGGCACATCCCTAATCCTATTGGGGGAATCCTCCAAAACTAAGATGGAGAATTTCTAAAGGGAGGGGTCACCTCAGCTCAGAGAAACTTAGGGGCTGTCCTGACTGGTGGGTGACTCCTTGTTTTTCTAATTATCTCCTCGAGCCTTGCCGCCAAAGTGGGGGCAGTGGCCGGAGGGGCAGGCATCTCCACTAGCTGGGATGCCCTGTGGCGCTGTAACGAAGGGGGTGAGCCTTTGAGGCTCACCGCCAGGTGTTACAGTTCCTGCAGGGGGAGGTGTGAAGCACCTCCACCCAGTGCAGGCTTTGTTCCTGGCCACAGAGTGACAATGGCACCCTCCCCATGTGGCCAGCAACTCGTCTGGTTGTGGCAGGCTGGCAAAACTGGTCAGCCCCACACTGAAAGTCGGATTGGTATTCAGGGGGCATCTCAAAGATGCCCTCTGGGTGCATTTTACAATAAATTGTACACTGGCATCAGTGTGCCAAAGAGAGAAGGGGTAGGATCTGCCAACCACGACTTCACTGATCAGTCAGTGTGTCATGCGTCAAGCTGCCACAAATCACGTTTACTTTCCAGGTTTGGGTAAGGTGCTGCTAGCTAGCTGAAATGGTTGGTATGGTTACCCCCTAACTTTTTGCCTTTGCTGATGCTACGTTTTGATTGAAAGTGTGCTGGGACCCTGCTAACCAGGCCCCAGCACCAGTTTTCTTTCCCTAAACTGTACCTTTGCTTCCACAACTGACACAGACCTGGCACTCAGATAAGTCCCTTGTATCTGGTACCCCGGTACCAAGGGCCCTGATGCCAGGGAAAGTCTCTAGGGGCTGCAGCATGCCTTATGCCACCCTGGGGACCCCTCACTCAGCACATGCACACTGCCTCACAGCTTGTGTGTGCTGGTGGGGAGAAAGTGACTAAGTCGACATGGCACTCCCCTCAGAGTGCCATGCCAACCTCACACTGCCTGTGGCATAGATAAGTCACCCCTCTAGCAGGCCTTACAGCCCTAAGGCAGGGTGCACTATATCACAGGTGAGGGCATATGTGCATGAGCACTATGCCCCTACAGTGTCTAAGCAAAACCTTAGACATTGTAAGTGCAGGGTAGCCATAAGAGTATATGGTCTGGGAGTTTGTCAAACACGAACTCTACAGTTCCATAATGGCTACACTGAACTCTGGGAAGTTTGGTATCAAACTTCTCAGCACAATAAATGCACACTGATGCCAGTGTGCAATTTATTGTAACATGCATCTTAGAGATGCCCCCTGAATACCAATCCGACTTCTAGTGTGGGGCTGGCTGACCAGTTTCTGCCAGCCTGCCACAACCAGATGGGTTTCTGGCCACATGGGGAGAGTGCCTTTATCACTCTGTGGCCAGGAACAAAGCCTGCACTGGGTGGAAGTGCTTCACACCTCCCCCTGCAGGAACTGTAACACCTGGTGGTGGGCCTCAAAGGCTCAAGCCTGGTGTTACAGCGCCCCAGGGCACTCCAGCTACTGGAGATGCCCCCCCCCCCCCCCACCCACCCACCGCCAACCCCCCCCCCAACGAACACAGCCCCCATTTTTGGCAGCAAGTCCAGGGGAGATAATGAGAAAAACAAGGAGTCGCCGCCCTTTTTTATTTTTGCTACTAGGCAGTAGGGCACCTGGAAGCAGCGCACCTGGAAGCAGCGCACCCAGTGCTGGCCGTGACTCAAACACATTACAGACATTTTAGGTTACTGTGAATGGCTGGTGGTGTTTTGAAGGCCGTGCTGCATGAATATCAGGTCTCCGTTGTGTGTCGAGACTGCGACTCACTCACATCAGGCTGTGCGTGGCGGTGGTGGCACCCATGCAATTGTAGATGGATTGTGAAATCATGGCTGGCAATGCTTATGAATTATGGTAGTGATTGATAGAGAGCCATTGTTTGGCAATCGGAAATGCGCTGCTTAATTGTAAATTAATTGATTCATTTGTGAGTGACTGGCATCCCTAAAGCTAAGTTGAGCTTCTCTGACCGATGCTGTGTTTAAATCTAATTCTGCTTGTTTGGAACCGGTACACATGTGCTATTATTAATTACAATCAGCACTGCAGCATGCCCAGTTAAGTTCCAAGATGTTGACACCTCACGTTACTTTCAGCTCAGTGGCAGACTGGTTGAAAATCTTTATTTCCAACTATACTAAAAATGCCAGTTTGAGACAATTTAGTGTTTCTGACTTTCGTACTTGCTTAAATTTATTCACAGTTTACTGCTTTCCACTACACAGTTTGTTTTAGAATGCCTGCATAGCTGCTATTAAAAATTCTTACAATAAATTGACATAAACAGCCATTGTAAACTATCCGATCCAGCGTCATAGATAGAACACCTTCCCCATAAACCCCCAAACATGATCTCTATCATAAGTCCTAAAATGTAAAAGTTTTTCAAAAGAGGAAAGATCTGTTAACTTTTCCAAATTTATTGCCGATTACTGGTTTATTTGATCGGCTGCTTGCAGATATGAAGAAATAAAACTTGTATAATTCACAATGGACTGTTGCTGCACATCAAAGGCAAGAGCCTGGTATTTTCTTCACCAACATAGTTCTACAGCCGGTCTTGCGACCTCTGCATTTATGGCATGACAAATGGCTTGTAGCTGCCTTGAATAATAGAACTAGTTAGTTTGCCAAAAGTAGGCTCTTCTGCCCCTTCCAAGTACAACCAATAAATGTAAGCCATTTTTTCAGTACATAAGCAAAAATACAGGCTGCCTTGTAACAGATCAGATGGCCTTGCTCTGTAGTTTGCTCTGCTGTAGAATTATCTTTGGGAAAAGGAAATCCCTGAGGGATCCAGTTGCCTTTGATCATACACACTAGTGTGCTCTTGTGACCAGGCTAGGGAGTTAACTGATGTACTGTGCAGTGCAGCAAGCTTGAGCTACAGCACACAGTGACAGAATACATATGTATAACTTCTGAGGTATATTCTTATATCGATATACCTTATAAGTTAAATAAGATGTAGAAGTGGCTTCTTACTTGCAAGCAGTTACAGAACATCTCCCCGCCTCTTTGAGCCTTTTGTAATAATAACTTCTGGCAACTTTCTGTACAAATTGTATCTCTTGTAATGGGGCACGTTTTATTGTAAAGCTCTCTAAACCCTTTGGGTAATGTTTGCGCTTTATAAATCTTATTGCTTTCTTAAATTTGCTTTAAAATGCCCATTTGCTCATTCTTTCCAAAACTTTCCAGAGAGGAGAACACCTGAACTCTCCTTATGATGGCTGGGCTCGCTCGCATTGCTCACTATTTGCTGCGCTACATTCATCCTCGACTTTTACACCTCACCACTTTCAAAGCCGCCAGCCTCCACTGATTTTTATATGTGCCTCTTAGTAGCATCAGCCAGTGTTTTGTAATTTTGCATTTTGTAGTATGTTTGTATGTTTGGCAAATGGATTTTATTCTAACAACATCTATATTGAGGAGTTACTTATTTTTTTCTTTTGCTTTTTGTCTTCTGCAGGGTCTCGTGGTGCATTTTGTGAAGTGCGACCGGATGATAAAAGAATTCTAGATTTTTACAGCAAGTTGGGTTGTTTTGAAATAGCTAAAATGGAAGGATTTCCAAAGGATATTATAATTCTTGGAAGAACTCTGTAACAACATCTGAAAAAAGTGAATTTAACCCAATGAAGACGTTTTCTGTTGGTTATCTCAGTCGCCCATTGTGCACGATGAAACAACCTGTTGGGTTGATTGTAAAAACCTACCTGCACATTCTTTAAGATGTGGACGCTGATTATATTAAGTGAAATCTTACATATGTTGTGTGATGCCACAGATTGCGCTCTTAACATCACATCTTAAAAATGGTTGTTGAAGGAATGAGTACATACTTAATGATAACACATTGCCTTGTCATGCACATGTAAAAATGGGACTGTTCTCCGTTTTCATTGTTTATGTGAATGGACCCAGTCACATACAATGGAAACTGTTTTGTTGTGAAAGCCAGAAGATATAATACACAAGAATGGAACTGTATATCAGCAACTCAAGACATATGTATATTGATAGATGGTCAAAATAGACTTTAAAATATCAATATTTCACGATTGGTTTGTAGGGACAGATGTGCACTTGCCTGTGGCAAAAGCCACACTGACTTTTTTGTAAATTTCAGTGTATATAAATCTGTATGCTGATTAACTTGTGTTTACTGTTTTTGTACATTGTATTTCTTTTTGAGGCCAAGTTAGCAATCTTTAAAATAATGTAAAGCCACCAAGTGGAATCTGGTTTCAGTCTCTAATCCCTCTGCATTGTGTTTTCATATGCCTTATTCGGTTCCTAACAATATGAGGTTTTCTCTTTGATTTAATTTGTGGAAGACAAGCTCACGACCACTAATTGTTTAATTATGTTTAGTCAAAATGTTTTGAAACTGTCATAATCTCATCCCTGAATTGTAGAAAACTGTTGTATTCTCTTTAAAATACTGTTGAAAAACTCAAAAACCTGTTCTTTCTCTGATATTATTTTGGCTGTTCCTAAATATGTTGAAACCATAGTATGATGGCACAGGTCAAGAGAGAATATGTTCCCAATCCGTTTGTGCACTACGCTGTCACTTTAGGTCAAGCTGAACAACTTTTTAGGAACCATTCCTTTAATGAATCTTCAAATGAATTTTAAGTTGAAATGGAAACCTGGATTTCAATTGCTACCTGCTTATTTGTTTTGATTGAAGTACTTCTCCTTTCAGACTCATGTATACAACATTGTAAACAAACTCCTTGGAGTGATATTTAAATTAACTACATTTTTCTAGTTGTTAAATTTCACCCTCTTGAGTTTTAGGCAATAGGTATGGAAAAAACACAATAGTGTTTATTCTCATTTCAGAAGCAACCTTTGTCACAGAAGTGGTACTAAATGGTACCTTGCTATTCTATAACTCTGTAAATAGCAATTGTATGATGACAAACTAGAATGTCTCTAAGCACTTTCTTTTCTAAATTGTAGAATGTAAGTAAAACATTAGAATTAAGTCAGAATTGCAGTCGCATGTTTTTTATCCCATCAATATTCCTGCTTGCTTTGCGTTTGAGAAAGTCATCCTATACTATATGTTGGGTTAACTGACCTGAACATGCTTACTTTTATACTGCTTTCTATGTGCATGTTCCAGCAGTTTGCAACTTTCTCATGCTTTCCCTTATACCAAAGGACATTTATAAGTTCTGGCTGCAAAGCAGCATTCAGCGAGACATCTGTGGCCTTATCTTAGTAGAAAGTTGCTATAGTCAGTAGTCCTATGAATTTATTTAGTCAATTTACTGAACATTCAACTTCTGTTCAAAGATAAAGCAGGCCAACACTTTGATCGCTATCTTGAAAGACGTTTCCATGAGGTCACTTACTTATAGACTGGAGTGAAACTTTGTTAATCTGTTTTTAGATCAACTAAGTTATTTGTAGCAGAACACGGAGTCAACAGACTGTATTTCAAAACAGTGCAACAGTATAATAAAACTTAAGTGAATACTAGCATTGTCCTGTCGTTTTATTGCCCCTCATATTTTCTCTTCATAGTTGTGTATATGCAAACGATCCCTGGCTTTAATAGTCACATGGTGTTCTTGAAATTTTTATTCCAATATAAATTGGAGAGTCTCCTAGCCTTGACTTTACTATATTCTAGCCCGCAGGTACCCTGCTACCTAGTGGTGTCGCGTAGGCTTCAGCTTTGTTTATTATTTTAACAATAGCCCTCCGTTGGACACCGTGTCACGTAGGCTCTCATTATTCTAATGAGACTACTCGATTTGAGCGGCAGAATCGCCTGCGATGTGGGAGACTGAGGCTTAACCCACTACAGGTGACACCTGTAATCTGGGTTTTGCTCTGGCTAACTAGCAGTGCCTCATCTCTACCCAAGAGCAGGGATGATTTGGCAGCCAAGTGCATGACACAATTTACTCCTCCTGGAAATCGTTGTCATTCAGATTTCATCCGTTTCTCTGTTACATTAGTCTCACATATACAATGACAAGCAGAGGCAGTATGTGTTTCAAAAAGGTTTCACTGAAGCGACTGCATCTTAGACAATAAAGCATGTACTGCGATAACCAGGACGATGAAGCTCGACAAGATTAAAATTGTGAAGAGGAGAATAAAGCATAGAAATAACTCTACCATATTGTCACTGGAGTCAATAGACTAATTCCTACCTAGGCTATAATAGAGCACAGCATGTTAAGCTCTAATTGTGCCCTTCAAGTTCCCCTAGGAAGACATCATTCCCCCATACCTGAGCAAAGGCCTGAAGTCTGCATAAGCAGCTGTAGCGAAGCTTTCAGCATAGTCATGGTCATCTGGCTGGAATCTCCCTCTAACGTGTATGGGACACGGGAGTGTTTTTATAATAAAACAACTGATGTTCTGAGAAAATTTCCCTACATAAGGATGTGTGTGTTTCTATGAATACCAGAGACAAAACATTTACCACGTTTACCGGCAGCCTATCTTACTGTAGCCTTGAGAGAAGCACAGAGTGCTTGTTTAAGAACACAGTGCTGGCTTAAGCAAAGAACAGATAGAGAGAAATAAAACAAGACTACAAATGTGGCTATTGTTAAAATAATAAACAAAGCTGAATAAAATATATCTAGGTTAAAGTGCACAGCGGCAGGCCTAGTGTGCTAAAATAACGTGCATGGTGCTATAACTAAAATGGCTACACAACAGTGGCAGAAATTGAAACCGTTTCTCAGAGTTGCTAGACCTCATTTATGCCATTGTGCCCTCTTCCTCTATGTAAGTGTACACCATTACAATCTCCCTTTTCACTGTAGTATGGTCTTCGCAACCCTGTACTATGGCACTGTACGTCCGTCTTTTTCTTTATATATTTTTTGTTCTTATTTCTTTGGCTCATGCAGTGTATGCTTAAACACTGCCTTTCAGCCATGCGCAAAGTGCCGCACACAGTTTTTTGCAGACCGACATATATTCCTTTTGCGTGATTTTATACAGAACCATCTACTGCATGCCTTCACTTGGTGTGTGACTCCTAGATTAAGTTCTCTACACATCCTCGTGGTGTGTGCATAGAGGAGGGAAATGCCATGCAGAGGGAGTTTTTCATGTTGCTTTAAGGTGGTTAGTATTGGGGTTCAAAAACCTGGGTGTGATACCAAGCACCTCTTTACTCTGTGATGAAGCAAGTCATCCTATACAGAGATAGAGTGCATGCACTCACTCCAAACTTTGTGTAAACTATGAGTCCCCAGAGAGTAAACTAACTAGTGAACATTATCATCTTTCCACAGTAATAGATGATTTACTGCAACTAGGTCAAGTTGTCATGGGTCCAGGAAGAGGTTGTCACTTCCCAGGCTCTCATCACTCCTCAGATGTCACATTCACTTTCTCCCACCACTCAGTAGTTTTATCTGGTTGAGCCCCTTTTTGCCGTCCGTGTGCAGAAAGTGTAGCCTCTCTTTGCACACTAGAACTAAACCTACCTTGAGCACAGTGGCACTGGGTGAGCACTGCTCTCTCTTGATGCCATTTACTGAATCAAGTGTTACCCAGCTGCTTCTTTGAAATGAAAGGCTTAAGTAAACAACATTAACTAATGCCTGGTCTCTCACTCCAGCAGGATAACAGCAGTGGTCACGGTAAGCTAAGAAATGTGCCACGGGTTTCATGTTTTCTGTTTATTTTATTTTAGCACAATTTGTGAATTTCGATGGTTGTATATAATTACACATTCTGACACAAAAATGTTTTTAACTAGAGAATAGTTTTCCTTGTGGTTCTGTTATGAAAAAGTTTGTGATGGTCTTTAGAGGTCATAAGGGTGTGTGCGTGATTACAATGTAATAAGTAGACCAGCGTAAATTGGATTGCACAAGACTGCACAATGTACATTCAGCTTAAAACATTGCATCACTAGATTTCAATATGCAGTCATTTATTGAGGTGACCTGCCTGCAAAACCATGCTTGCTGTCGCCTATTGGGCAAATGTGCACTCCATTGTCAGGGCAGGATGATTTCGAGCAAATAACACTTTGCGGTGCTCCACTCTCTGAATGTCTTTAAGGCAAGTTGCATGGTTATTGCACCACCAGTACTTATTATTGAATCAGGCAGTAATGTACTCCCTAAATCATCGTTTGGAACTGGTAGGGTATCCTCACTACTGCCTCATAGTTCTACTAGTTTCTGTACTGCTTGCTATGCCAAATATGATAACTCAGCATCATCATTCCTGAAATCTACTGATGACCCTTATAGACAAATGCTTGGTCTATGTGTCTCCTTTTGAGCAATATGGCAACTGCCTTCATAAATGAGGTAGATATGACTGCTCAGAGAACAGATGTTCAAGCCCAGGAGTGAGTTCTGAGTACCGTAGTCTCTGCCCAATCCAAAGACACTTTGATGGCTTGAGCCCGATCTGTTTTGCTTTTCTGTAGAACTCTGGACAAGGTCACCATAGAGGAGTCCCAGGTTCCACTCTAGGCAGAATGAATCTTCCAGCAAGAGATGCTGTGGAAACTCTAGCTCACAGAAGTGGTGACATTGCTAGTGCTTAGCAGTGACAAATAGATTAAACCAAAGTTCTCTCCATTCGCAGAAGAGACCTTGTACCAGCTCCATATGTTAATTGCCACTTGTGATCCGCTAGGCATCAACAGTTGAGTTTTTCTGCCCTAGCGCTCAGTCTGCCAGGTGTTGAGCTATTTCCAGAGGCATAAGGCATTTTGTCACAGGGTCCATGACCCCACCCTGCCCTCTTGCATACCACATGGTGTGGTGGTCTTGTCTGTGGGTACCTGAACGAGCCTACACTTGATGAATGAAGGAACACTTAGATCTGATAGGCTTCTAGCTGCAGATTCCTTACCATAGGTTTCTCCCCAAGTGTCAGAGAGGGTCCGGAAGATTTCCGTGAGCAGTATCTCCTGCATGTTGTTAGGTTGCGTCAGTTGGCACCGTGTCAGTCACTTGATATGCTGTCACGGGTGCAATACAGGTGCCACTCTGGCACCTTAGCATCAGTTCTTTTCTTTCCGCATCTGCTAAGAGCTGATCCGAAGAGAGTTACCCCTCAGTTTTTGACTGGATTCTTTCGACTTTTTGTAGAGTTTCACTCCAGGTGCATTGAGAGATTTCTTCAAGGAAGACAGGATTCAAGCTGTGCTGGTCCTGTCATTGGGCAGTGTTCATGACAGATTTGCTCCTTGTGTGTCTTTGGTGTCTGGAGCGCGATCACGACCCAAAGTCAAGCTCCAACTGCCGGGCCATGCATCCAAAGACTTTGAGGGATTGGTACCTGAAGCTGATGGCGGCCCTGCGCTTTACTCCGCAAGTTGAGAGGAAGATTCCCAGATCGGTTGCAGAGGCTGAAGTTGTCGTCGTCCCACTCCAAATCCTCAGGATGATCGGTTAAGTTGATGCACATGAAATAAATCCAAGAAGTCAAATTGCTCTTTGGCTTCTCCTCATAAGGTGGCCGATGAAATGAGGGAGCGTCCATGGTCTAGGTCTCATTCTGCGGAGCCTGCGCCTAGGCTGACTCTGTTTCTTCCTGAGTTTCCAGTAGCTGGAGTGACCCCTGGCCACTCTGGGAGTTATGAGGCCATGCACCTTATTTTTGGGTAGCTTTACTCCGCTTGAGCACCTTTTGGCCCCACAGAGTTGGAGGGTCCCGTTGGGGATCCTCGACAGACCCTTTGGTCTCAGCTCCTAGGAATCCAGTCCTGGATTCGGACCGGCATTGGACTTACCACCTTGACTTTTCTCAACACCAGTCCCGACAGCAACGCTCCTTGGCCCGTCCATGGGTGGTAACATCTCCATTGTCATCACAGACTCTGACACAGAGCCAGACGAGCGTTGCACGGCACTGACTCCGGTGCTGGGAGGAGCTTTGCCTCCTTGTTCAGATCCTGAACCCTTTTCTTACGGGCTAGGCCTCTGGGACGAATGGAAGGGGTCACTGTACCCTTGAGAATACAAGCCCCATGAAGAAATGGACTGGCGTGAAGACTTGGGTGAGACCAGCAGACTGGATACTTCTCCAGATACTGGCATGCTTTCTCCTCTACTGTGGCTGCAGAAGAGGGAGCTTCTTATGCTCTGTTGGTGAGGAAGGCAGCTGAGGTCCTGGACCTTCAAAAGGCACTAGGTAGCCCTCAAGACTAACCTCTTGACAGAGGTGCTGCAACCGGGAGCTTCCTCCTCAGAACCCCAGCTCCTGTTTAATGATGCCCTCATTGATGTCCTACTGGGTACCTAACCCAGCATAGGGGCTGCTGTGAACAGGATGATTGGCTGCTGCCATCGTCATGAACCTGGGCATCAAAATCTCTTAGCGCAAACCCCACCTCTGAGAGCTTGGTAGTCCAAGTCTCTATCTCCCATGGCCTGTTCACTTCTGCGGATAGGGAATCCAAAAGGTTGGACTCACTTGGGAAGATGTTTTCTTCCACCAGACTTATATTGCACTCTGTGAACACTGCATGCCTTTTCGGCCATTAGTCCCACACGCTGTGGGATGCAGTTGTGCAGGTCCTGCCACACATCCTGGAGAAGGCCCAGGCTGTACTCTCAGGCTGTTGCTGACGGCAGAGATGCTGCACAGTTCACAATTCCTAGCGGACTGGACACACTCAACTCACTATGCAGAGTGGTTTCTTCTACAGTGGCCCTGAGGTGCTGTGCCTGGCTGAAGCGGTCTGGCTTTTCAGGGGGTGGCCAAGCTTCTTTGATGGATGTGCCCTTTAAGGGCACCCGTCTCTTCAGAGACTAGGCAGGCTCAGCGCTTGAGTTCTTCAAGGATTTGTTGCTATGCAGTGGCCCATTGTCCCCGTTAGCCTGCCTTTTGCCCCTTTCGTGGTTACGGAAGGGGTCTCCAACAGTGCCCTTTCCTAGTCAGCCACTGTGCTGCACATATTGCCAGCCTGTGTGTGCCTGAGGGTGCTGGACCCACAGAATTCATGGGTCAGGTAGCCAGCAATCTTATCAATCCACTGCCCCCCCACCATGTGCAGCAGCCTCTGAACCTTCCTACTCTGACTCACCCCCACCATGGGCCAGTTGGCAGCATGATTCGTCATCACTTGCTCCGCTTGCAATCCATTATGTCAAACAGGTGAGTTTTTGCAGATAGTCCAAAGAGGCTACTCCCGCCTCTTCAAGACTACCACTCCATCCATGCTAACACAAAAAGAGGGACTGGGAGAGTTGTTGGTCCAGTGTACAGTCTCCCTGTGATAATAACTATATATAGGTACACTGTTCCATACAGAAAAGGAAGGGGGAAGCAGGGAAGCACCTGTACTCTCAGGAGCGAGAGCCCTCATGCATCACTAAGGATGACTGGCATCATCATCGGGAGTCGCTCCTCACTAGGCCGGCACTGCAATGCCTAGTGGGCACCCCGTAATGGGGGCTCTCTGCCGAGTTCTGAGATAGTGACTGAAAAATTCAAAAGTCCACAACCAAGGTGCTGTAAGTCACCATCGAAAAGAAAAGAGGGATTTAAAATTGGTTAGTCATCCATAAACTTCATCATTTAATCGGTCAAATATTGTAAGGATGAAGACCAAGGTTAAAAGCAATTTTGAAAGTAACGTTGAGGATTATGCTCACACAGCTTTCAAAAAATATAAACAAAAATTAGAGTGTCCTAAAAATTATAAGGCACAACTATGATTTGGTCGACATGTTTCGCGTCTATTGGTCTCTATCGATCCACCGACGCTTCATCAGGACTCATATGCCTAAATAACAAACCTCTTATGAAATATATAGAAACCAGTCACTTACTCAGGTTGACTGGTGAACCAGGTACCCATCCCCTACTTGAGAACAGGTTCCAAGGGGAAGGCGTCTCTAGGACTCGTAGTGACAATAATCGGTCACCAGGTCCTACATTCGGACCTAACCTACGGAGACTGCCGCCCGACGAACCTAGACCTTCGATCCCTCAATCTCTTCCTGAAGAAAGAAGTTCATGATGCCCACATTGGCTCAGGTTCTATCTGCTCTGGACCCAGAGATTGGTTGATAGCAGACTTGCAGGGTGCTTACTTTTATACCCTGGTCCTGCCTGTCCACAGACATTACCTGCAGTTTATGGTAGGTCACGAGCACTTTCAGTTCACTGTGCTCTGCTTTGGCCTTACCAGCACCCCTTGGGTGTTCACCAAGGTGATGGTGGTGGTTGCAGCTTATATGAGGAGGCATGTGGTTTCAGTGTTCCCCTATCTCGACAACTGGCTGTTGAAAGTGGGCTCGCCCCAGGCTGTCTTCTCCCACCTCCATACTAGGGTGGACCTTCTGCATTTACTAGGGGTCACTATAAACGTGCTGAAGTCACACCTGGCACCCTTTCATCAGAGCTGTTCTGGACACAGTGCAGTTTTAGGTGTATCCTCATGAGCAACGATTCCAGTATATTCAGGCTATGATACTGATGTTTCAGCCTCTGTCCTGAATTTCGGTAAGAATGACTCTGAGGCTGCCAGGCCTCATAGTCTCCGGCAGCCTGCTGGTGACACACACCAGGTGGCATATGTGGGCTCTGTGGGACCTGAAGTTCCAGTGGGCCTAGCTTCAGGGGAATCTCTTCGACAAGGTCAATATCTCAGAGGGAACTGCAAAAGATCTGCAGTGGTGGTTAACAAACCATTCCCAAACTCTCCCTTCCCAACCACATATGACAGTAGTGACCGATGTGTCACTCCTTCGGATGAGGGTGACCATCTGTGAGAGGTGGAGATTACAGGCATCTAGTTTCCAGTGGAAAAGGGGCCTCGACATTAGCCTGTTGGACCTCTGTGTGATCTGACTGGTATGAAAAGTCTTTCTTCCTGCTATCAAGGGAAAGCTGGTGCAGTGTTCACGAACACCACCACCGCCATGTGGTACTACAACGAACGCGGTGGGGTTGTGGACCAGTTGTCGAGAAGCTGTGCGCCTCTGGACGTGACTGGAACAGCAGGGCGTACCCCTGGTGGTTTAAAATGTGGTGGGCTGTCTGAAAGCCAGAGCAGACAAACTCAGCCGAAAATGCCAGTGGATCTCGAATGGCACAAGGTATCTTTCAGCAGTGCCTTGGTTAGATCTGTTTGCCTCTGCCAAGAATGTGCAATGTCAGCAGTTTCGCACATGGAAGTTTCCAAGGCAGCAATCACTCAGATGCTCAGTCTTGAGTGGGCTTCAGGCCTCCTGTCTGCTTTTTCACCCATACCACTCCTACTCTGAGCTCTCAAGATGATCAGGAACAACTGGCCTCAAGTAATGCTTGTGGTTTCAGACTGGGTACGGAGAGTCTGTTATCTCAAGCTGCTGAGCATGTCCATCAATCCTCCGATCAGAATGCCCCTTCGGGAGGATCTTCTATTGCGGCAGCAGCAAAGAGTTCTGCACCGGAACCTGTCTACTCTCTGCCTTCTTCCATAGAGATTGAGCGGCAGCAGTTGACAGCATTTGACTTTTTTCCCGAAGTCTGTAACATCACCTTGGCAGTCATGCGTCCCGCCACCAACACTATATACGCCTGTCATTGGAAGAAATTTGTGGCTTGGTGCACCAACTAATCTTTTGATCTCCTTTCTACCCCTCTCTCCAAGGTCCTGTTTATCCTTTCCCCTATCACAGCAGGGTTCTGCTCTGTGCATTCTTAAAGGATATATGTCTTCTGTGTCTGCTTTTTTAATTTTACCTGATAAACCCTCTTTGTTCAAGTCCGCTATTGTACATAGGTTCCTCAAAGGTCATCCCTATTCATTATGCCCCAATGGGATCTGAATCTGGTTCTGACCTTTCTGATGTGCGCTCCTTTCAAGCCTCTCCACAAATGTCCTCTTGGGCTTCTCACTTTGAAAACAGCCTTCCTTGTGGCCATTACATCTGCCCTCAGGGTGAGTGAGCTACAGCCATTCTCATCTAAGCTGACCTATTGTTGGGTGTACCCTGACAAAGTGGTACTTCACACTAGGGCCTCTTTTATGCCAAATATGGTTACACCTTTTCATATAGGCCAGTCCATCAGCTTGCCTACTTTTTACGCACCCCACATCCTTCTAAGGAAGAGGAGAGACTCCACTTCTTGGACCCAAAAAAAGCATTGGCTTTCTACCTTGATTGGACAAGAGTTCTTGTTGGATGACCAACTCTTTGTAGGGTATGTGGGACCACAGTGTTAGCCCAAGGAGCTCCAGTCCTTGACATCTGTCAGGCGGCAACGTGGGCATCTCTGTGCATGTGTATCAAATAGTAAATTGTCTGCCAAGCAGATAGCCCTCAGCTCAAGAAGGTGGCTATGGTGCTGTGACTCTGCTGGAGACCAGAATCCTCATTTCCAACTCCTCTAGGTGCCCCCCTTCAACCAAGAAGCTGTCAGCTCTGGGTGGGGAAGGAAGAGGGATCTGACACAGACCCTATAGCAGTCCAGTAACCACTACAGTAGATCTCATGCAGTCTCCGACATGGGTTCCCAGACACTGGCCTTGCGACTGCAGCTTGTAAAATGTAAGCACTTTCCCAGAGTATAGTGTACTATGGTCCATCTTGGTAATGGTGCATGGGTACATGATCGTCGCTCATGAGCCCCTGGTGCTCAGGTGATAAAGGTAACTTTTTTGAATTTTCTATGGAGCTGTCTGGAACTTACTGGCTACTGACAGCGAATTCAGAGAATTAATCATGAAAATGGGTCATTAAGTTGAAAGGAACCCCAAAGTGATAATTCTGGGGATTATGAACGGCTCGGAGCGTATCATCAGTTCCAGTCCCTTAGTGGGAATTTAGTTCCTAGTGGCTCTGTATATACTATTTCAAAGTAAGAAATAGTGTGCACAGAGTCCAAGGGTTCCCCTTAGAGATAAGATGATGGCAAAATTAGATAATTCTAATGCTTTATTTTGTGGTAGGGTGGTCGAGCAGTAGCTTATCAGAGGGTGGTGTTAAGCATTTGTTGTACACACACAGGCAAAAAATGAGGAACACACACTCAAAGACTTAACTCCAGGCCAATAGGTTTTTATATCTTTTCTTAGTTTATTTTAAGAACCACAGATTCAAAATTTGAAGTAAATACATACAATTCAAGGTACTCCACTCAGGTAAGTTAGGAACTTTGAATTAGAGCAATATCATATAAAGTCTTTGTTAAAATGCCAATAAGCTATTTTAAAAGTGGACACAGTGCAAAAATCAACAGTTCCTGGGGGAGGTAAGTAATGGTTAGATTGTGAGGTAAGACAGACACAAGTCTCAGTTCCTGGGCATAGGCAGCCCACCATTGGGGGTTTAGGGCAACCCCAAAGTTACCACACCAGCAGCTCAGGGCCGGTCAGGTGCAGAGGTCAAAGAGGTGCCCAAAAGACATAGGCGTGCTCCGTTTCCAGTCTGCCAGTAGGTAAGTAGCCATGTCCTCGGAGGGGGCAGACCAGGGGGGTTTTGTAGAGCACTGGGGGGGACAAAAGTAGGCACACAAAACACACCCTCAAAGGCACAGGGGCAGCCGGGTGCAGTGTGCAAATCAGGCGTCTGGTTTTAGATAGGAAACAATGGAGGGACCCGGGGGTCACTTCTAGCGGTGAAGGCAGCCACAGGGGGGGGGGCTTCTCAGGACAGCCTCCACCTGGGCTAGGCAGAGGGTCGCCTGGGGGGTCACTCTTGCACTGAGGTTCGTGTCCTTCAGGTCCTGGAGGCTGCGAGTGCAGTGCTTGGTCCAGGTGCCTGGTCACTGTGGGGGTGCAGGTGGGTCATCTCGGGCTACTCACGGGGTCATAGACGCCGGGGAGTCCTCCCTGTGGTGTTGGTTCTCTGGATCTCGAGCCGGGGCCGTCGGGTGCAGAATGTGAAGTCTCACGCTTCCAGCAGAAAGAGGAAGTTCTTTGTAAGTTGCTTCTTTGTTGACAAGATGTTGCTGTTTTTGAGCAGAGCCGCTGCTCACAGGAGTTTATTGGTCCTGGGGGGTCAGGGCAGTCCTCTGAGGCTTCAGAGGTCGCTGGTCCCTTTTTGATGCGTCGCTGGTTGCAGGTTTTCGACTCTGTAGACAGGCCGGTAGGGCTAGGCCAAAGCAGTTGTCATCGTCAGTCGTCTCTGCAGGCTTTTAGGTCAGCAGTCCTTCTTTGTAGTTCAGGTTGTAGGAATCTGATTTCCTGGGTTCTGGGGTGCCCCTAAATACTAAATTATGGGGTGTGTTTAGGTCTGGGAGGGCAGTAGCCAATGGCTACTGTCCTGGAGGGTGGCTACACCCTCTTTGTGCCTCCTCCCTCTGGGGAGGGAGGCACATCCCTAATCCTATTGGGGGAATCCTCCAAAACTAAGATGGAGGATTTCTAAAAGCAAGGGGCCCCTCAGCTCAGGACACATTAGGGGCTATCCTGACTGGTGGGTGACTCCTCCTTGTTTTTCTAATTATCTCCTCCAGCCTTGCTGCCAAAAGTGGGGGCAGTGGCCAGAGGGGCGGGCATCTCCACTAGCTCAGATGCCCTGGGGCACTGTAACAAAGGGGGTGAGCCTTTGAGGCTCACCACCAGGTGTTACAGTACCTGCAGGGGGAGGTGTGAAGCACCTCCACCCAGTGCAGGCTTTGTTCCTGGCCACAGAGTGACAAAGGCATTCTCCCCATGTGGCCAGCAACTTGTCTGGTTGTGGAAGGATGGCAGAAACTGGTCAGCCCCACACTAGAACTCGGATTGGTATCCAGGGGTCATCTCTAAGATGCCCTCTGGGTGCATGTTACAATAAATTGCACACTGGCATCAGTGTGCATTTATTGTGCTGAGAAGTTTGATACCAAACTTCACAGATTTCAGTGTAGCCATTAGGAAACTGGAGTTCGTGTTTGACAACCAAACTCCCAGACCATATACTCTTTATGGCTACCCTGCACTTACAATGTCTAAGGTTTTGCTTAGACACTGTAGGGGCATAGTGCTCATGCACATATGCCCTCACCTGTGGTATAGTGCACCCTGCCTTAGGGCTGTAAGGCCTGCTAGTGGGGTGACTTACCAATGCCACAGGCAGTGTGAGGTCGGCATGGCACTCTGAGAGGAGTGCCATGTCGACTTAGTCGTTTTATCCCCACTAGCACACACAAGCTGGCAAGCAGTGTGTCTGTGCTGAGTGAGGGGTCCCCAGGGTGGCATAAGACATGCTGCAGCCCTTGGAGACCTTCCCTGGCATCAGGATCCTTGATACCAGGGGTACCAGTTACAAGGGACTTACCTGGATGCCAGGGTGTGCCAATTGTGGAAACAAAGGTACAGGTTAGGGAAAGAACACTGGTGCTGGGGGCTGGTTAGCAGGCCTCAGCACACTTTCAAATCATAACTTGGCATCAGCAAAGGCAAAAAGTCAGGGGGTAACCATGCCAAGGAGGCATTTCCTTACACAACCCCGCTCCCCCCTCCCCCCCAAACGAAAGAGGATGAGACTAACCTTCCCCAAGAGCGTCTTCATTTTCTAAGTGGAAGAACCTGTAAAGGCCATCTGCATTGGCATGGGCAGTCCCAGGTCTGTGTTCCACTATAAAGTCCATTCCCTGTAGGGAGATGGACCACCTCAACAGTTTTGGATTTTCACCTTTCATTTGCATTAGCCATCTGAGAGGTCTGGTCAGTTTGAACTACAAAGTGAGTACCAAAGAGGTATGGTCTCAGCTTCTTCAGGGACCAAACCACAGGAAAGGCCTCCCTCTCAATGGCACTCCAACGCTGCTCCCTGGGGAGTAACCTCCGGCTAATGAAAGCAACAGGCTGGTCACGGCCATCATCATTTGTTTGGGACAAAACTGCCCATATCCCATGTTCAGAGGCATCCGTCTTCACAATGAACTGCTTGGAGTAATCTGGAACTTTGAGAACTGGTGCTGTGCACATTGCTTGTTTCAGGGTGTCAAAGGCCTGTTGGCATTCTACAGTCCAGTTTATCTTCTTGGGCATTTTCTTAGAGGTAAGTTCTGTGAGGCCTGTCACTATAGATCCATATCCCTTCACAAACCTCCTGTAGTACCCAGTCAAGCCAAGGAATGCCCTGACTTGAGTCTGGGTTTTTGGAGCTGCTCAGTCCAGAATAGTCTGGATCTTAGGCTGGAGTGGCTGAACTTGGCCTCCACCTACAAGGTGACCCAAGTAAACCACAGTTCCCTGCCCTATCTGGCATTTGGATGCCTTGATAGAGAGGCCTGCTGCTTGCAGAGCATTCAAAACCTTCTTCAGGTAGACCAAGTGATCCTGCCAGCTGGAGCTAAAGACCGCAATATCATCAAGATAAGCTGCACTAAAGGACTCCAAGCCAGCAAGGACTTGATTCACCAACCTTTGGAAGGTGGCAGGGGCATTCTTTAAACCAAAGGGCATAACAGGAAACTGATAATGCCCATCAGGTGTGGAGAATGCTGTCTTTTTTTTTTTTTTTTTTTACTCCTGGTGCCATTTTGATTTGCCAGTACCCTGCTGTCAAATCAAAGGTACTTAAGTATTTGGCAGCACCTAATTTGTCAATTAGTTCATCTGCCTTTGGAATGGGATGGGCATCTGTCTTGGTGGCAGAATTAAGTCCTCTGTAGTCCACACAAAACCTCATCTCTGTCTTTCCATCTTTGGTGTGAGGTTCGGGGACTAAGACCACTGGGCTAGCCCAGGGGCTGTCCGAGTGCTCAATGACTCCCAATTCCATCATCTTGTGGACTTCCACCTTGATGCTTTCCTTAACTTGGTCAGACTGTCTGAATATTTTGTTTTTGACAGGCATGCTGTCTCCTGTGTCCACATCATGGGTACACAGGTGTGTCTGACTAGGGGTTAGGGAAAAGAGCTCAGCAAACTGTTGCAGGACCTTCCTGCAGTCAGATTGCTGTTGGCCAGAGAGGGTGTCTGAGTAGATCACTCCATCAACCGAGCCATCTTTAGGGTCTGTGGAAAGGAGATCAGGGAGTGGTTCACTCTCAGCTTCCTGGTCCTCATCTGTTACCATCAACAGATTCACATCTGCCCTGTCATGGAAGAGTTTTAGGCGGTTCACATGGATCACCCTTCTGGGGGTCCTGCTAGTGCCTAGGTCTACCAGGTAGGTGACCTGACTCTTCTTCTCTAGCACTGGGTAAGGGCCACTCCATCTGTCCTGAGGTGCCCTGGGAGCCACAGGCTCCAAAACCCAGACTTTCTGCCCTGGCTGAAATTCAACCATAGCAGCCTTTTGGTCATACCAAAACTTCTGGAGCTGTTGGCTGGCCTCAAGGTTTTTACATGCCTTTTCCATATACTCTGCCATCCTTGAACGTAGGCCTAGTACATAGTCCACTATATCTCGCTTAGGCTCATGAAGAGGTCTCTCCCAGCCTTCTTTCACAAGAGCTAGTGGTCCCCTTACAGGATGGCCAAACAGAAGTTCAAAGGGGGAAAACCCTACTCCCTTCTGAGGCACCTCTCTGTAGGCGAAAAGCAGACATGGCAAGAGGACATCCCATCTCCTTTTGAGTTTTTCAGGGAGCCCCATGATCATGCCTTTCAATGTCTTGTTAAATCTTTCAACAAGACCATTGGTTTGTGGATGGTATGGTGTAGTGAATTTGTAAGTCACCCCACACTCATTCCACATATGTTTCAGGTATGCTGACATAAAGTTGGTACCTCTGTCAGACACCACCTCCTTAGGAAAACCCACTCTGGTAAAAATACCAATGAGTGCTTTGGCTACTGCAGGGGCAGTAGTTGACCTAAGGGGAATTGCTTCAGGGTATCTAGTAGCATGATCCACTACTACTAGTATGTATTGGTTCCCTGAGGCTGTGGGAGGTTCAAGTGGACCCACTATGTCCCCACCCACTCTTTTAAAGGGGACCCCCACCACTGGAAGTGGAATGAGGGGGGGCCTTTGGGTGTCCACCTGTCTTACCACTGGCTTGACAGGTCGCACAGGAGACACAAAACTCCTTGACCTTCTGGGACATGTTGGGCCAATAGAAGTGGTTGACTAGTCTCTCCCACGTCTTGGTCTGTCCCAAATGCCCAGCAAGAGGAATGTCATGAGCTAAGGTTAGGGTGAACTCCCTAAACTCCTGAGGCACTACCACTTTCCTAGTGGCACCAGGTTTGGGATCTCTTGCCTCAGTGTACAGGAGCCCATCTTCCCAATAGACCCTATGTGTTCCTGTTATTTTTCCTTTGGACTCTTCAGCAGCCTGCTGCCTAAGGCCTTCAAGAGAGGGACAGGTTTCTTGCCCCTTACACAACTGTTCCCTTGAGGGTCCCCTTGGGCCTAGGAGCTCAACCTGATAAGGTTCTAACTCCAGAGGCTCAGTTCCCTCAGAGGGCAGAACTTCTTCCTGAGGAGAGAGGTTCTCTTTTTCTTGTTCTGTTGAAGCTGGTTCCCCAGTCTTCTTTCCTTTTCTCTTGGAGGGTTGGGCCCTTTTTCCAGGCTCCAACACCACTTTTTCACCCTGAGCCTTGCACTGTGCCCTTGTCTTGACACACACCAGTTCAGGGATACCCAGCATGGCTGCATGTGTTTTCAGTTCTACCTCAGCCCATGCTGAGGACTCCAGGTCATTTCCAAGCAAACAGTCTACAGGGATATTTGAGGAGACCACCACCTGTTTCAGGCCATTGACCCCTCCCCACTCTAAAGTTACCATAGCCATGGGATGTACTTTAGTCTGATTGTCAGCGTAGGTGACTGGATAAGTTTGTCCAGCCAGGTATTGACCAGGGGAAAACAGTTTCTCTGTCACCATGGTGACACTGGCACCTGTATCCCTCAGGCCGTCTACACTTTGCCCATTAATTAAGAGTTGCTGCCTGTATTTTTGCATATTAGGGGGCCAGGCAGCCAGTGTGGCTAAATCCACCCCACCCTCCGAGACTAATGTAGCTTCAGTGTAAACCCTGATTTGCTCTGGGCACACTGTTGATCCCACTTGGAGACTGGCCATTTCAGTGTTAGCTGGAGTAGAGTTAGAAGTGGAACCTTTCTTGGGACAGGCTTTGTCTCAGGTTTGGTGTCCTGGCTGATTACAGCTACGACACCAGGCCTTTTTGGGATCAAAGTTTTTACCCTTGTACCCAAAATTGGATTGTGAAGAGGCTCTGGGCCCACCCTCCTGAGTAGGTTTTTGGGGCCCTGTAGAAGACTCTTTACTATTTTTAACCTTTGGATGTCTCAACACTCTTCCCCTGGGGAGGCTTTGTGACCCCTTTCTTTTGGTCACCCCCTGTGGAAGTCTTGGTCACCCTAGTCTTGACCCAATGGTCCGCTTTCTTTCCCAATTCTTGGGGAGAAATTGGTCCTAGGTCTACCAGATGCTGATGCAGTTTATCATTGAAACAATTACTTAACAGGTATTCTTTCACAAATAAATTGTACAGCCCATCATAATCATTTACACCACTGCCTTGAATCCAACCATCCAGTGTTTTCACTGAGTAGTCAACAAAATCAACCCAGGTCTGGCTCGAGGATTTTTGAGCCCCCCTGAACCTAATTCTATACTCCTCAGTGGAGAATCCAAAGCCCTCAATCAGGGTAGCCTTCATGAGGTCATAGGATTCTGCATCTTTTCCAGAGAGTGTGAGGAGTCTATCCCTACACTTTCCAGTGAACATTTCCCAAAGGAGAGCACACCATTGAGATCTGTTTACTTTTCTGGTTGCACAAGCCCTCTCAAAAGCTGTGACCCATTTGGTGATGTCATCACCATCTTCATATTTAGTTACAATCCCTTTAGGGATTTTCAACATATCAGGAGAATCTCTGACACTATTTATGTTGCTGCCACCATGGATGGGACCAAACCCCATCTCTTGTCTTTCCCTTTCTATGGCTAGGAGCTGTATCTCTAAAGCCAATCTTTTGACCATCCTGGCTAACAGTAGGTCATCTTCACTGAGGCTGTCCTCAGTGATTCTAGAGGTGCTGGACTCTCCTGTGAGAGAAGCAGCATCTCTGACTATCACAGTTGGAACCAGGGCTTGAGGAGCCCTGGTCTCCCTAACTAGGACTGGAGGTGGGACTTCCTCCACATCACTAGTTTCCTCCTCTGTGAGGTCATCCTCAGAGGGGTTGTTCTTGGCAAACTCTGCCAAAAGCTCCTGGAGCTGTAATTTGGTAGGGTTTGAACCAGTTCTAATCCTTTTTATTTTGCAGAGAGACCTTAACTCTTTCATCCTAAGATGCAGGTAAGGGGTGATGTTGAGTTCCATCACATTCTCTTCAGCATTAGACATTATGTTTCTAAAAGTTGGAATACTTTTTAAGAATCTAAAACTATCTCTAGAACTTAATTCGAACTTTTACAAAACTTTTAAACTCTAAAAGAAATGCTAACAGGGACTAACACAAGGCCCTAGCAGGACTTTTAAAAATTTAGAAAAATAGCTCAAATTTCAAAAATCAGTTTCTAATGACAATTTTTGGAATTTAGTCGTGTGATCAGGTATTGGCTGAGTAGTCCAGCAAATGCAAAGTCTTGTACCCCACTGCTGATCCACCAATGTAGGAAGTTGGCTCTGTATGCACTATTTCAAAGTAAGGAATAGTATGCACAGAGTCCAAGGGTTCCCCTTAGAGGTAAGATAGTGGCAAAAAGAGATAATTCTAATGCTCTATTTTGTGGTAGTGTGGTCGAGCAGTAGGCTTATCAGAGGAGTAGTGTTAAGCATTTGTTGTACACACACAGGCAATAAATGAGGAACACACACTCAGAGACAATTCCAGGCCAATAGGTTTTTGTATAGAAAAATATATTTTCTTAGTTTATTTTAAGAACCACAGGTTCAAGATTTACAAGTAATACTTCAAATGAAAGGTATTTCATGTAGGAACTTTAGGAACTTTGAATTAGCTAAATATCATATACAGTTTTCACACAAATTGCAAATAGCTATTTTAAAACTGGACACTGCATTTTTCAACAGTTCCTGGGGGAGGTAAGTGTATGTTAGTTTTTGCAGGTCAGTAAACCACCTACGGGGTTCAAGTTTGGGTCCAAGGTAGCCCACCGTTGGGGGTTCAGGGCAACCCCAAAGTTACCACACCAGCAGCTCAGGGCCGGTCAGGTGCAGAGGTCAAAGTGGTGCCCAAAACGCATAGGCTTCAATGGAGAAGGGGGTGCCCCGGTTCCAGTCTGCCAGCAGGTAAGTACCCGCGTCTTCGGAGGGCAGACCAGGGGGGGTTTTGTAGGGCACCGGGGGGGACACAAGTCAGCACAAAAAGTACACCCTCAGCGGCACGGGGGCGGCTGGGTGCAGTGTGAAAACAGGCGTCGGGATCGCAATAGAAATCAATGGGTCTCTTCAGCGATGCAGGCAGGCAAGGGGGGGCGGCTCCTCTGGGTAGCCACCACCTGGGCAAGGGAGAGGGCCACCTGGGGGTCGCTCCTGCACTGGAGGTCTGATCCTTCAGGTCCTGGGGGCTGCGGGTGCTGAGTCTTTACCAGGCGTCGGGTCTTTGCAGCAGGCAGTCGCGGTCGGGGGGAGCCTCGGGATTCCCTCTGCAGGCGTCGCTGTGGGGGCTCAGGGGGGTCAACTCTGGCTACACACGGTCTCGCAGTCGCCGGGGAGTCCTCCCTGTGGTGTTTGTTCTCCACAAGTCGAGCCGGGGGCGTCGGGTGCAGAGTGCAAAGTCTCACGCTTCCGGCGGGAAACGTGTGTTGTTTCAAAGTTGCTTCTTTGTTGCAAAGTTGCAGTCTTTGTGGAACAGAGCCGCTGTCCTCGGGAGTTCTTTGTCCTTCTAGATGCAGGGGAGTCCTCTGAGGCTTCAGAGGTTGCTGGACCCTGGGGATGCGTCGCTGGAGCAGTGTCTTTAGAAGTGGGGAAACAGGCTGGTAGAGCTGGGGCCAAAGCAGTTGGTGTCTCTGTCTTCTCTGCAGGTTTTTCAGTTCAGCAGTCCTCTTCTTCTTAGGTTGCAGGAATCTGAGTTCCTAGGTTCTGGGGAGCCCCTAAATACTGAATTTAGGGGGTTGTTTAGGTCTGGGGGGTTAGTAGCCAATGGCTAATAGCCCTGAGGGTGGCTACACCCTCTTTGTGCCTCCTCCCTGAGGGAAGGGGGGCACATTCCTATCCCTATTGGGGGAATCCTCCATCTGCAAGATGGAGAATTTCTAAAAGTCAGTCAGCTCAGGACACCTTAGGGGCTGTTCTGACTGGCCAGTGACGACTCCTTGTTTTTCTCATTATCTCCTCCGGCCTTGTGGGGCCGTGGCCAGAGGGGGCGGGCAACTCCACTAGCTGGAGTGCCCTGGGGTACTGTAACAAAGGGGGTGAGCCTTTGAGGCTCACCGCCAGGTGTTACAGTTCCTGCAGGGGGAGGAGAGAAGCACCTCCACCCAGTACAGGCTTTGTTACTAGCCACAGAGTGACAAAGGCACTCTCCCCATGTGGCCAGCAACATGTCTGGTGTGTGGCAGGCTGCTAAAACTAGTCAGCCTACACGGATAGTCGGTTAAGGTTTCAGGGGGCACCTCTAAGGTGCCCTCTGGGGTGTATGTTACAATAAAATGTGCACTGGCATCAGTGTGCATTTATTGTGCAGAGAGGTTGATACCAAACTTCACAGTTTTCAGTGTAGCCATTATGGTGCTGTGGAGTTCGTGCATGACAGACTCCCAGACCATATACTCTTATGGCTACCCTGCACTTACAATGTCTAAGGTTTTGCTTAGACACTGTAGGGGCATAGTGCTCATGCACTTATGCCCTCACCTATGGTATAGTACACCCTGCCTTAGGGATGTAAGACCTGCTAGAGGGGTGACTTATCTATACTTCATAGGCAGTGTGAGGGTTGGCATGGCACCCTGAGGGGAGTGCCATGTCGACTTAGTCGTTTTATCCCCACTAGCACACACAAACTTCCAAGCAGTGTGTCTGTGCTGAGTGAGGGGTCCCCAGGGTGGCATAAGACATGCTGCAGCCCTTAGAGACCTTCCCTGGCATCAGGGCCCTTGGTACCAGGGGTACCAGTTACAAGGGACTTACCTGGATGCCAGGGTGTGCCAATTGTGGAAACAAAGGTACAGGTTAGGGAAAGAACACTGGTGCGGGGGCCTGGTTAGCAGGCCTCAGCACACTTTCAAATCATAACTTGGCATCAGCAAAGGCAAAAAGTCAGGGGGTAACCATGCCAAGGAGGCATTTCCTTACAGTGCCCAACAGGTTGTAGAGGAGGGCCAAAGTATCTCCAACAACCAAATAAGATCGGCAGACACAGCCGCCAGAACAGTAAACACGGCGGTCACCATTCGGAGACACGCATGGCTACGCACCTCCAGATTTAAGCCAGAAATCCAGCAGGCTGTGCTGAATATGCCTTTTAACGGACAACAATTGTTTGGGCCGGAGGTGGATACAGCTATAGACAAACTAAAGAAAGACACTGACACGGCCAAAGCCATAGGCGCGCTCTACTCCCCACGGAGACTCACAGATTATTACCAAAATTGGCAAGACATAACTACTGACTCGTGGGTCCTAGCCATTATCCAACATGGTTATTGCATAGAATTCCGACAATTACCACCAAATGTGCCTCCAAGAGCACTCAACATGTCCAAACAACACTTGGATCTGTTACAAATAGAAGTCCAAGCATTGTTACAAAGAGAAGCAATAGAACTAGTACCCAAACATCAAAAAGGAACAGGTGTTTACTCCCTGTATTTCCTAATTCCAAAAAAGGACAAAGCACTGAGACCCACATTAGACCTCAGAACACTAAATCTTTACATCAAATCAGATCAATTTCACATGGTGACACTTCAAGACGTGATTCCCTTGCTCAAACAACAGGACTACATGTCAATATTAGATCTCAAGGATGCTTACTTCCACATACCCATACATCCTTCCCACAGGAAATACTTAAAGTTTGTAATACAAGGCGTGCATTACCAATTCAAAGTGTTACCGTTTGGGATAACAACAGCACCAAGAGTATTCACAAAATGCCTTGCAGTAGTAGCTGCTCATATCAGGAGGCAGCACATGCATGTATTCCCTTACTTAGACGATTGGCTAATAAAAACCTGCACTCAACAACAGTGTCTTCTACACACAAAATACGTTATAGAAACCCTTCACAAACTAGGGTTCTCTATAAACAAATCACACCTACAACCGTGTCAAATACAACAATACTTAGGATCAACAATCAACACAAAGAAAGGGATTGCCACTCCAAGTCCACATAGGGTACAAGCATTCCAAAATGTAATACAAAACATGCACCCAAACCAACACTATCAAGTGAGGTTTGTGATGAAACTTCTAGGCATGATGTCTTCATGCATAGCCATTGTCCCAAACGCAAGACTACACATGCGGCCCTTACAACAGTGCCTAGCAACACAATGGACACAAGCACAGGGTCAACTTCAAGATCTAGTGTTGATAGACCGCCAAACACACTCCTCGCTTCAATGGTGGAATACTATAAATTTAAACCAAGGTCGGCCATTCCAGGACCCTGTGCCTCAATCCGTGATCACAACAGATGCTTCGATGGTAGGGTGGGGAGCACACATCAACCAGCACAGCATACAGGGACAATGGGATGCTCAACAAAGCCAACTTCATATAAATCATCTAGAACTGCTTGCAGTGTTTCTAGCATTGAAATAATAGCCCACAAACACATTCTTGTCAAAACAGACTACATGACGACAATGTATTACCTAAACAAACAGGGAGGGACACACTCATCACAGCTGTGTCTCTTAGCACAAATGATTTGGCATTGGCCGATCCACAATCACATTCGCCTAATAGCACAGTACATCCCAAGAATTCAAAACCAGTTAGCCGACAATCTCAGTCGAGATCATCAACAAACACACAAATGGGAAATTCATTCCCAGATACTACAAACTTATTTTCAAAGCTGGGGAACACCACAAATAGACCTATTCGCAACAAAAGAAAACGCAAAATGCCAAAACTTTGCGTCCAGGTATCCACAACCTCACTCCAGGGGCAATGCGTTTTGGATGAGTTGGTCAGGGATATTTGCTTACGCTTTTCCCCCCTCTCCCACTCCTTCCATATCTAGTAAACAAATTGAGTCAAAACAAACTCAAACTAATACTAGTAGCACCAACTTGGGCTCGCCAACCATGGTACACAACACTACTAGATCTGTCAGTAGTACCTCATATCAAACTACCAAACAAACCAGATCTGTTTACGCAACACAAACAACAGATCAGACACCCGAATCCAGCATCGCTCAATCTAGCATTCTGGCTCCTGAAGTCTTAGAATTTGGACACTTAGACCTTACACAAGAATGTATGGAGGTCATTAAACAAGCCAGGAAACCTACTACAAGACATTGTTACGCAAATAAATGGAAAAGATTTGTTTATTACTGCCATAATAATCAAATTCAACCACTACATGCGTCCGCAAAAAACATTGTAAGCTACTTATTAAACTTACAAAAATCGAAACTAGCTTTTTCCTCCATTAAAATACATCTCACAGCAATATCGGCCTATCTGCAGATTACACATTGAACGTCACTCTTTAGAATCCCAGTTATCAAAGCATTTATGGAGGGTCTAAAGAGAATCATACCCCCGAGAACACCACCAGTTCCCTCATGGAACCTCAATATTGTATTAACACGACTCATGGGTCCACCATTTGAACCCATGCACTCTTGTGAGACGCAATACTTAACCTGGAAAGTAGCCTTCCTAATAGCTATCACATCTCTTAGAAGAGTAAGTGAAATACAAGCATTTACTATACAAGAACCCTTTATACAAATAGACAAACATAAAGTGGTTCTACGCACAAATCCCAAATTTTTACCAAAGTTTATAGCACCGTTCCACCTAAACCAAACCGTGGAAATCCCCGTTTTTTTTTTTTCCACAACCAGACTCGGTAGAAGAAAGAGCATTACATACAATAGACATCAAAAGGGCACTAATGTATTACATTGATAGGAAAAAACAATTTCGCAAAACAAAACAATTGTTTGTAGCCTTCCAATAACCTCATGCAGGAAATCCAATATTCAAACAAGGCATTGCCAGGTGGATAGTGAAATGTATTTAAACTTGCTATGTTAAAGCAAAGAGAGACCTGCCGATCACGCCAAAGGCACACTCCACTAGAAAGAAAGGCACCACAATGGCCTTTTTAGGAAATATACCTATGACAGAAATCTGTAAGGCAGCCACATGGTCTACGCCTCATACATTCACAAAACATTAACAACACAGCAAGCCACAGTAGGACAGGCAGTATTACGAACATTATTTCAAACAACTTTAACTCCTACAGGCTAAACCACCGCTTTTGGGGAGATAACTGCTTACTAGTCTATGCACAGCATGTGTATCTGCAGCTACACATGCCATCGAACGGAAAATGTCACTTACCCAGTGTACATCTGTTTGTGGCATGAGACGCTGTAGATTCACATGCGCCCTCCTGCCTCCCCGGGAGCCTGTAGCCGTTATAAGTTGATGAAAATTGTATATTATATGTTGATAAAACTTGTACATTTGTAAATTTGTAGATATATATCACTTTTAGACACATTATGTACATACATACTTACTCCATTGCATGGGCACCTTTACTATATACACAACTCCTACCTCACCCTCTGCGGGAAAAACAATCTAAGATGGAGTTGACGCCCATGCGCAATGGAGCCGAAAGGGGAGGAGTCCCTCGGTCTCGTGACACGAAAAGACTTCTTTGAAGAAAAACAACTTGTAACACTCCGAGCCCAACACTAGATGGCAGGATAATGCACAGCATGTGAATCTGCAGCGTCTCATGCCACGAACAGATGTACATTGGGTAAGTGACATTTTCCATACACAAAGCAAGTAGCAATGGGTCACACAATCACATTATTCAGAACCTGACGTGACTGAAATCTTCCAGTTCTCTAGTACCAAGCTGGCGTATATGCAAAGCCGACAAGACGTGGGACATGCCTTGCATTGAGCTCGCTTTACCCTAGGTTGCTCTAAAGGCCTGTCAGGGAGTTGGCAGGCTTCTCTGGGTCATTTCACCTCAGCACTATGTATGGTTTGTTGGAGGGTAGTGTAAGCATCCGTCCCAAAAGCTGCCATTATAGCACTCACAAATAATCTGCACATAGGAAAAATTGGCTATTTCTTTCTAAAAGGCGATGTGCCTTGGACCGGAGACTGTCCCATTCAAGAAGTTCGTGCAACTAAGCAGAAGATGAGATACTTCAAGATTGTTTGGTTTATTTCTCTCGCTCTCGTCTACATCAATGCATATAGCCAAGTGACTTCAATCCTCTGTCATGCTCTTCCTGTGTCACTGCACTGGGGAGCAGATATTGCTCTTTAGCACGGGGCCAGGATAATTTAAGAGCTATTCTACCAAAATACATAGGCCAGATTTAATACAAAGGACCGCATGTGTTCATATAGAAACAATATCATCTAACGATAGCTTCCATAAAGACAATCCACAATGAAAAGAACTCCCTCATTCTCAACTGCTCAGCAGACAGACAAGTGCGTTTTTATTGATGATTGCTTTGAAATATTAGTGGGTCATAGTGGTTTAAAAAGTGATGCGTCTTGTGTGGGCTAAGGTTTTCTGTGCTAGTTAGAAGGTCCATAAGGGGGAAGTGCAGCACAGGATTCTCTGTTGATTTATTCCCTCTCTTGAGCTTTTGTGAGAACGTGCCTAAGCAGACCTGGATATGGTGACCACCTAGCAAGAAGGCATATTCTGGACAGTGACAGTAAAAATTCAGGGCAAACTGTCATTTCTACGGACACATTTGAGAAGGTTGCACTATTATGAAATAGAAATGACCGAAGTCCGAGCAAAGATAGGTTTATGTTCTTTAGTTTGGATTACACATTGGAGTGTTGAGTAAACACTCACAAATAGCTGGACAGATCTAAAGGTGGAGTAAACGTATATACTCCAAGCAAAATTTGTCAGCCGACATACGAAGCTGGTTTCACAGTTCTACCCCAGTATCATGAATGATCATGTCAGAAGCATTGCTGAACATAGAGGTCACAGAAAGTAGCACTAGTAGAGCATGAAAAAACAGGGAAATTATGGTAAGAAAGGAAAGAGGGCAATATACACAGGAGAGACCAGGTAGGAACAGTGAGAAGCGAACAGTTAGACAAGAGGAAAGCAGATGCAGAAAGATGATAAGTGTGACAGAAGGTTGAAAAGAGAGAGAAAAAAGTTAGAGGGGCGTATAAAAGGTGAGGTAGAGAGACTCGAGCGAAAGCATGTGGACGGAGAGAGGCAGAGACTGATGGCTAGGTAGAGGAGAGGAGGGAACAAACAAAAGGGAATCGAAGGATTGAATAGGAGGTGATTAGAGATTATGCGAGGATTCACTTTGGAAACTTACATGGCAGACATTCCAATGCACCACATCTTTAAAATGAAGATGTTGTTAACGCGTCCCTTTATGATAATTTATTACACATCAGGACTCGTTTTAGGCTAATGAATCTTTTGACCCAGTTGAGAGACACCTTAGGATGAGATAGCTAATCAATATGTCAATCAGTACATCAATAATGTCATCAATATTTACCACAACACTACATTTCACTTTAGTCAAAGTCATTAATCAATTCAAAGATATCATGACCTTTCAGCTATGAATAACCACACCTTGTCTAGTGGAATTTTATAAGTTTTATTCCCTATTAATTACAATCTAATAGCAATTGCATTAATCTCAACACTAAGAAACATAATAGCATAGTCACGATATGGCAACTTTGATAAGATTTCATTAAAGCGAGAATCACAAACATCAGAACATAACACGGCGTGAACATAGATTAAATTTAGCAGAGTGTCAATATTGTGTCAGTTCAACAAAGCATAGTCTTGGTCGTTGTCTATTTGTGTCAGTTTTGGTGAACACCTGTCCTAACCACTGATTGGCATTAGCATGTTGGGCCTCATGCAAAACAATTTAGAACACCAATTTGGAAAACATCTAGCTAAGGTCTCTGTCAAAAGCAAGTACCTAGAAAGGAAAAGCAAACAGACAAATTACAAATGCATTGTCATAGTTACCCTCCAAGGATTAGGTCAGCACACAGGTTCAGTCTTCGTCTTCAGGATATCAGTCAAATCGCCAACAGTCAGAACTCAGCTCTGGGGCAAAAGGGCACTTCCCTCATAAGGAGGTAAAGTGTAAATGGGCAATCTAAGGGCGAGGATGGTTTTAAGTAAACCAAAAGTCACCAAATAGAGTGACAGAGTTTCTGGATAAAATCAATAGCATTCCCTACCTAATTCTCCTGACTTCCCGTGACATAGGTTTTTATCCCTTTTTCGTAGTACATTCCCCCAAAATTCTATTGGTCATTTGTTATACCCCACTATCTTTAACCTATCAAATTGAACATTAGGTAATCCTAATCTTCACCCCATATTATTTTACAAGTCTTTGATTGGTCTTTGCAATTGACGTCTTCAGAAGTGGCACGTCCGGTGTGACTTCATCCTCCTGTAATTCTTTGCACATCTTTTGGTCAGCAGTTCCATTGTCTTCACCGATTTGAATGACCTTGTACATTACATTAATCTACACTGTTTCAATTCATTTATAACATTTATTTTGCAAGACGATGAGAAGCGGTGTAAAACGGATTTACATGGTTACGTTCATCTTCCAAATCGAAGAAAAAGAATAAACAGGGTCATGGCCCTTTGTGAGTCAGCACACTGAAGAATAGAAAATGCATTTAATATGAGAGCCAAGTAGCAGCTCATGCCAATTTAAGGCCTATGAGGTTTTCAATACAGATTTAATAACGCAAATGTTAGTATAAGCTCATTGAACGTAACAAACATTTTGATCATCATTATTAATTTGCGTATACATTGGTGGCCACTCTTCGTGGTCACAATTCAAGCGCATGTCTAAGCAAAATTGCTTTTATCATAGTTTCAATGCTTCATCATCACACCTTAATTCATAAACATTTCATGCTAATATAGATTATATAAACTACGCTCTCTCAGTCCCTCCTCTGATGACGTTCGTCATCACACAAATCTTTCCTTTTAACCTTTCACTTTAATTTTTCACTTTACGCATAATACGCATTTCAACATCTTGTCCCTTAAGTGAACTTTCCCAAATTTCATTGAACATTTTCTCCCTTTCACTTTCTTCTTTCTTCCTGGTTCTTTTTGTCCAATTTCTTTTAATTTTATCATTAATTTTGCATGCTCCCATTAATCCTAATAGACAGGCCAGAACTATTAATAGACCCCCTAAAATTTTTGCAAGTACCCCATTCCAAATATTGCTAAACCAGCTCCCTACTCTGGCAATTCCTTTTCCAAATGTTTCCCACACTCCAGGTTCCTTCAAGTCCTTCAGATCTGTACTATCTTTAGTTAGGTTAGTAAGCATACCTCAAATCTTTTTACTATTGTCCGGTATAAATGAGCAACAATGACGCTCGTTGAGCATCTTGCAGACTCCGCCACTCTTTGCTAAAAGAATGTCTAAAGCAAGCCGATTTTGAAGAGTCATAGCTCTTTCTGCAGCAAGTTCAGTATCCATCAGGAGTATAGCCCCTGTTAAATTTGTCAGCATGTTGTCCACAATAGTAGACAACTTTTGAATCTTTATGGAGTTTAAGATAACCCCTACTGAAGGAATTATGGCTCCAAATATGTCTCCAACGACAGCAGCCGCTGTCTCTCGTTTTTGTCTAGCATGTTGTAATTCAGATGTTTTAGGTATTTGCTTTAAGTCATCAATCTGGTAAATCTTTGGAAAAACTATTCCCAAATAACATGTTCCATACCATCCCTTAGTGAGACGGTAATAAGCATTAAGTCCACAGATGTAATAGATCCCAGGGATCGCTGGATCCTGTCCATTTAACATGAATGTCCATTTACTCTGAAACAAAAACACATGTCTGAATTCACTAGTTCCCACAAATAAAGTGTCATGCTCAGATTTTGGCCTATATATACTAAGCCTCCCTACATGTAGTGCATCTATAGCTAGTTTGCCTTGCGTCTTTATTGAAGTGTAAGCATAATCATTTGCATAAGTGCGTTTCTCTAACCCCTTTTCTAATCTTTCCTTCAATGCTTTGCGTCTATCATCGGTGTGATCTAAGAAGCTTTTCTCTACAGGTGTCAATAGGCAAGTCAGATTGTTGCAGTGTGCATAAGCTGGCCCAAATGTAAGCGTCGGTTCAAAGAAACCTCTCACTAATTTTATACTATGTTCTTTAGCTAGCTTGTTCAGAAACTCAATCACAGACACAAAAGAAAACAAAACATCCAGATTTGAATAAAAGTATTGCATATGCTCTTGATTATAGAATCTTGTTAATAGCAATCTACAACTTATCCCGTATGTTAGTGGAAGGCTATGGTAGGTGACCCTTTCTTGTACTGATGAAGGAACCTTTGTGCACACTTAACAGTTTTTCGTATCCCTGGTCTCAACGTACTCATTCAGCAAGCAATTGAAGACATTAGTAGAAAGTTCCTTTTTTGAATTAGTTCCCTCATGCAAGTGTTTTGCATCCTGTTCAAACTTTTCCCACGGTGTTAATGTTGTAGTCTCAGGTTTTGAAGCAGTGTTAGTTGCTTTCTTATCCAACCACGGCATTCCTACAATCACTCCCACAATTATTATTGCACACACAATACCTATTATAAGACTCAACCAACCACACACTTTACCCTTTTTGTTACTACCTCTATTATAAGCCATGTCTGTAAAGAATCAGATAGCAGAATAATAATCAACTTGAGGACGATATAAAACTCTTTTCTTTTCTCTTTTTTTTTTTTTTCTTTTCTTTGATGCAAAAGTCTCTTTCTCTCTACGTATATATACAGTGTTTCACTCACTCCAGGACCCCTTTTTGTCAAATCAGGTTAGCAGCTAGTCATAATCAGGTTTCTCAAAGTCAAATCAGGTTATCAGTGTCTGGTCCGGTAATTTATAAGTCTCTTTTCTTTAGTTTTTTTTTTTTTTTTTGTAGTTTTCAATTTTAACAAAGTCTTTTTCTTTGAGTTACTTCAGGTATCGTAGTATTGACCTGATACTTCTCGATCAAAACAGAACGCTAAGAATTCTTGTTACCATTCAGATGTTGTTGTATATGCCCATTCAGGACCCGTGTACCTTCTATTTGCGTTCTCTTTCTTTTCAGTCTGCGTTCACCTAGCAATTCTCCTTCACTCAGATCTTCTACTCGGGATGTATCAGTCTCTTCTGTTATTGTTTCACTTGGTACACTCTTTTCTCTTGCAGCCTGTTTCTCTGGCCAGTTATCTCCCTTATGCGTCTTCTTTCTACATGTTCTTTCAGGACGTT
This sequence comes from Pleurodeles waltl, assembly GCF_031143425.1. Lineage (NCBI taxonomy): Eukaryota > Metazoa > Chordata > Amphibia > Caudata > Salamandridae > Pleurodeles > Pleurodeles waltl. Next base: position 848,365,438 of record NC_090445.1, on the reverse strand, counting down.
GAACAGCACCCTCCTCTTGTACTATGGTGTTTTCTCTTGATGGACCTACAACTGGCTCAGGGGATGCCGGAGTACTTTGGTCTCTTTCTATTATTTACCCGTCTTCTTCTTCTGGATCTGTAACGGGTTCAAGTTCTAACCCGTATCCGTCTATTTCTGGGAGAACATCTCCTTGATTTAGTTCTCCTGCTGCTTCTACTGAGATAGGCACACTGTCACCTCTCTCGAACTCGTTCACTGTTTGAGGGACTAGGCTGTTCTCGGTGGGCTCTCCTGCAGTCTCAGTTCCCTCTTGGCTGTTTTCTGGCTCTGATACTTCCCTCTCTGGAACTTTTGTGCCGGAAACTTCAAGTTCCCGGTCAATTGGACACGTTACCCTTTTCGTGTGACTGGCATGTATCCAGTTTGGAACTCCTGCACATTTCACAGCATTGGTTGTTGTCAAGATTACTTGATATGGCCCCTTCCAGCGCAGCTCCAGACACGACTTTCTCACGTGCTTCTTGACAACCACCCAGTTACTGGCTTGTAGGGTGTGACCTGGCTCTCCGATCGGTGGCAATGTGTTAGCTTCTACCTGGTGGGAAAAAGAGCGAACCACATCAGCCAAGCCTTTGCAGTAGTCCAACACCATATCATCCGTGATATTCACTAGAGCATTTGCAGGTACTGCGGGTAACCTCATAGCTCTGCCCATGAGGATCTCATGGGGTTTAGTCCTGTCTTCTTATCAGGGGTGTTCCTTATTGACATCAGCACTAAGGGTAATGTATCTGGCCATTTCATATTGGTAGCTCCGCACATCTTTGCCATTCTTGATTTCAAGGTACCATTCATTTGCTCTACTAATCCTAATGCTTCAGGGCGGTAGCTACAGTGCAGCTTCGGTTCAATATCTAATGCGGCACACAAGAGTTTAATCACCTCATTGTCAAAGTGTCTGCTCCTATCTGATTCTATAGAGACCGGAAACCCGAACCTGGGTATTAGTTCCCTAAGCAACAGCTTTGCAACTGTGAGACTGTCATTTCTACGTGTGGGGTAAGCTTCAATCCAATGGCTGAAAACACAAACAATCACCAACACGTATTTTAATCCTCCACAAACAGGCATCTCAATGAAATCCATTTGCATCTTGCTAAATGGACCGCCAGCTCTCCCAATGTGGCCTAGAGTTACCACAGTCCCTTTTCCGGCATTCACCTGTTGACAGATGATGCACCTGTGACAGGTAACCTCTGCGGCATGTCTGAACTTTGGGTTAAACCAATCAATTTTTGAATGACCTGATCATTGCATTTCTCCCGAGGTGAGCCTGTCCATGGTAGAGCCTAGCGAATTGTGACAGAAGACTGTTTGGCAAAACCAATTTCCCCTCCTCTGAGACCCACAAGTCGTCAGCCCTCTGTACACATTGCTTTCTTTGCCAGGAGCGTTTTTCCTCTTTGCTAGCATGACCCTGTAGTGTCTTTAGCTCATCTAGGGTATCAACCACCCTTAATGCAAGGTTTAAGCATGTGTCATTTTCAGTTTGCGGCATCAATTCCCACTGATCCTTAAACGATATACAGTTCAATGCGCAAAACCTTGCGACTTGATCTCCATAGCCGTTTCCCATGGACACAAAGGGGGTCATTCTGACCCCAGCGGTCTAAGACCGCCGGGGCCAGGGTCGGCGGGAGCACCGCCGACAGGCCGGCGGTGCCCCGCAGGGCATTCTGACCGCGGCGGTTCGGCCGCGGTCAGAAGAGGCAAACCGGCGGTCTCCCGCCGGTTTACCGCTGCCCTTAGAATCCCCCATCTGCGCCGCCATGGGGGATTCTGACACCCCCTACCGCCATCCTGTTCCTGGCGGTTCGCCCGCCAGGAACAGGATGGCGGTAGGGGGTGCCGCGGGGCCCCTGGGGGCCCCGAACGTGCCCATGCCAATGGCATGGGCACGGCAGGGGCCCCCGTAAGAGGGCCCCGAAATGTATTTCAGTGTCTGCTAAGCAGACACTGAAATACGCGACGGGTGCAACTGCACCCGTCGCACCCCTGCAACTACGCCGGCTCAATTCTGAGCCGGCGTCCTCGTTGCAGGGGCATTTCCTCTGGGCCGGCGGGCGCTCTTTTGGAGAGCGCCCGCCGGCCCAGAGGAAATGTCTGAATGGCCGCCGCGGTCTTTTGACCGCGGTGCGGTCATTCAGCGGCGGTACCCTGGCGGACGGCCTCCGCCGTCCGCCAGGGTCAGAATGAGGCCCAAAGTCTTGTGAATTAACGTGAGCATTGCATTTTACCACGGCAATTTCAAGAGGTAACTGAATTGCATGTAACAAATCCTTAATTTGTTCACCATTTTTCACAGGAGAACCAGAAGAGGTCATGAAACCTCTCTGTGACCACAATTGGCCAAAATCATGTACAATTCCGAATCCGTATCTGCTGTCAGTATAGATAGTGACTTTCAGATTTTCAGCTGCCTTAGTAAGGGCAATTAGCTCTGCTACTTGTGCGGAATATACTTTCTCGAGCCAGGAAGCTTCGATGATACCAGCTATGGTATATACAGCGTAACCAGCTCTCAGCATTCCGACTGAGTCTCTCAAACAGGATCCATCAACAAACAATACAGTCATTTTCTTTTAACTGTGTATCTTGAATATCAGGTCGTGGCTTGGTACATAGTTCTGTTACCTCAAGACAATCATGCTCAACTTCCTCTTCATTATTAACCTCAGTATTCTCAGCAGGAAGTAGAGTTGCTGGGTTCAACACAGTACATCGTTTCAGTGAAACATTAGGTGACCCCCAGTATAATTGTCTCATATTTGGTAAGACGAGCATTTGTCATGTGCTGAGTTTTGGTTTGAGTCAACAAAATTTCAACTGAATGCGGAACCATTACTGTTAGGGGGTATCCCATTACTATGCCTTCACACTGCGTGAGGCTCTGATCAACTGCTGCAACTGCGCGCAAACAACCCGGTAAGGCTGCTGCGACGGGGTCCAAGGTAGCTGAAAAATATGCTACAGGGTGATTTGCACCTCCATGGACCTGTGTTAAGACAGACAAAGAACAAGCATCACGTTCATGACAAAACAGTAGAAAAGGCTTTCTGTAATCAGGCATACCCAAAGCTGGTGCCCTGCACATGCACTCTCTCAATTCCATGAATGACTCAAGCTCTTCCTTGGACAAAGCTATGGTATACGGCTCATCCTTGATCTCTTTGCCTGTCAGCTTTATCAATGGTTTTGAGATAATCGAGAAGTTGGGTATCCACTGGCGGCAGTAGCCCACCATTCCCAAAAACATCCTGACATCTCTCTGTTGTTGGGGGGTTCATTTGCAAAATGGCTGTTATTCTTTCTTTCGATATTCTCCTAGACTCTCTTTCAATTAAGTGTCCTAAGTACTTCACTTCTTTCTAGCAGTACTGAAGCTTCTTGGGTGACACTTTATGTCCATTCTTTCCCAAATGATTCAGTAAAGCAATTGTGTCATACCTACAGTTATCCCTTGTCCAGGATGCAACCAGCAAGTTGTCAATGTACTGCACTAGAGTCGAGTTAAAAGGCAGTACTAAGGATTCTAAGTCTTTTTTCAATATCTGATTGAAGATGGACGGTGACTCAGAAAACCCTTGAGGAATTCTGCACCAACTGTACACCTTGTCCAGGAATTTGAAACTGAATAAAAACTGGCTGTCCTCGTGAAGAGGTATCGAAAAGAAAGCTTGTGACAGGTCTACAACAGTGAACAATTCAGCATCACACGGAACCTGAAACATAATCACTGCTGGATTGGGTACTAAGGGGCAACATTTGACCACAATCTCGTTTATTTTTCTTAAGTCCTGCACAATTCGAACCTTCCCACAAGGCTTTTTCAGACCCATTATCGGTGAATTACATGGGCTGCTCAACACTTCCTTCAGGACTCCTTGTTTCACAAAGTCTGCAATTATTTGTGACACTTGAATAAGAACATCTTGTGCCATGTGATATTGTGGCACCTGGGGAAACACTGCATTTGGTTTCACTTGTACTTTAACTGGTTCTACTCCTTTTATCAAGCCCACTTCTTTTCCTGTCAAATCCCACACTTTCTCTGTCACTGTCCCTTGCAATTCAGCAGGTAAGTCGATCACTGTAAGCATCGGGAATAATGTAATCAAAGGGTAATCTTCATTTGCAGTTCCTGTCTCTAACTCTGAGAACTGACTATCATCCCCTTCATCATCACTGTTTGTCTGCACTTCGATTCCATCATTGGAACAGGTAATTGAACATTTTGTCTTGTACAGTAAGTCTCTTCCCAGTAGGGATACCGGACTCGAATCGCAGACTACAAACTTATGCAGTCCCTGGAAGTTGCCGATCTCAACTTGCACTGGATCTGTAATCGGATTTGTCAGGTACTGGTTTTCTACTCCGACCACCCTTATGGTACGCCCCGAAAGTGGTAATTTCTGAACCTCTGCACTTCTGACTGTAGAGCGTGTAGCTCCGGTATCAACCAAGAATGAAACTTTGTGACCCATTACCTTTCCTTCTACATAGGGTCCCCTCTGATCTACCTCTAGGGACGCTGCAAGCCAGCACTCTTCGCTATCTGAGCTGTCATCCGACCACTCCTCATTCATTCCATCTTCACCACGCACTGGGAATTGCTGTACTGTATTATTTTGACTCATCACCTGACCTGTGACCTGCTGAGGAAGCATCAGCTGTTGCTGTCCCATCGGAGCCATTGGTAATTGCATTTGCTGTCTAGGTACCATGGGAACCTGCTGTTGTACTTGCTGCATTTGTGCCGGTTGAACGCGTGGCATTTGCATTTGCTGCATGGGCTGTAACCCTTGCATCTGAATCATGTTATTTTGGAAGTTCGGGTTTTGATTTCTCAGTTTTGGACCTTTCATATTTTGCAACGTACCAACATTAGTGCTTTGTTGAATGACACCATCCTGCACCACATTCAGGCATTCCCGCTTCCAATGCCCCACGCCCCCACACGTGTGACATGGTGACATCCTTTTCATCCCTTGTGCATCATTTTGAACCACAACAGTATGGACCGCGATTCACAAAACCTCAACCTCTCGATTGTGCGTGGAACACACCATTCACTTGCGGTTGCTGCTGTATAATCTGTTGAACTCCATTTCCCTGCATACCAGCCTGCGCTGCCCTTATCTGCATCACCATCACTTTCTCCTTTATCTTTTTCTGCTTCAGCTCAATTTCGTCACTACAGTATTTTGCATACTGCAACACCTCATCAATCGGCTTCGCTTGCCAACAAATAAGAGTATTCTTAATCATCTGGCTAACCTCTGGTCTCAGCCCTTCAACAAATCTGAACACGAGATGGTTCATGTCTTTCGGCTCAATGGTCTCAGTACCACTATAATGGTTGAATGCCTTTAACAATCTCTCATAGTAAGCATGTGTTGATTCTTTAACCTCCTGTGAGGTCCAGTCAATTTTCTGCCAGTCAGTCACTTTTGGCTACACTTCCTGCTTCAAAAATTCAATCACTTTATGATAGTACTTCATCACCTACTCAGAGGGAGCTCCAGTCACCTTATCCCTGGCCGGCTCCTTTGTCGGCCAGTCTACCCCTCTCTTGCACTCTAGCCACAAATCAGGCGGAACAATGATCTCAAACAAAGTATTCAAGTCTTCCCAGAGACACTTTGCAAGCTTCACAAAACTATCTGTTTGTTGATACCACTCGATCGGTTTCTCCCTCAATCTGGGATAATCATTTGTAAAAGATAGGATGTCTCCTCTGGACCACGGCACATGAATTAAAACTCCACCAGATGTTTCTCTCATGGGCAGTATTTTTACCGATTCCGTATCGGGTGAAGCTTTAGCCTGACTTGACCCCGGACTGTCACCTTTCTCCTTATCTCTTTTCTTTGCCCATCTGCCTACCCACTTTTCTAACGCTCCCCAGATTTGTGCACTTTGCAGTATTTCTTTTAAATGTGCCTTCATTCCGGCAGACCTCATATGCTCGAAGTCTTTTGAATCAAAGTCTAACCTGTAACTTCTTTTCAAATGTTTGGTGTTCTCAATATCAATGTTGTACTTGTCTTCCAGGTTCGCTAATCTCTGATGTACCTTGCCTACCTCTGTAGTAATCTTAGGACACAGGTATCTCAATTCTGATTCTGTATATGACTCTAATCTGTTTACCCCCATTGTTCCGTCTACTAGTTCAGCAGCTTCCACCCTCAGTCTCACAAAGTTCAGGTACTCATCTCTCCCCATCCTTTCCGGTTCTACTGCAGTCACTGTAGTCTTCTGTGAGGCATAGGTCTTCTCTAACCACTCATTCAACTGTTGTACTGTGAAACCTTGCAGTGAAATGTTCCCTGCATGTATCATTGGAGATTGTGAAGCATTCGTACTTATCGTCTGTGGGGTTAGCACTCCTAGTCCTGCCTGTTTCATGGCCTCCAACGGTGCTTCAGCTGGGCTAAGGTTTAACAAGGACCTCGGTTTTTCAACCGCTTGCTCTCCTGGGGCCATTAACTGGGGAGTTCCTAAGGACCCTCCTCTTATTGCATCTTGGGTCATTACTCCCTGATCACATGCGTCAAGCTTACCTTGTGTATACAATGGCACCGGTGGACCAACAGTAATTGCTAACGATATTGCAGCAGGTGTCTGACCTGGTCCCAAACCTCGAGGAGCTGCAACTCCAAAGGTCTGACCCTATGAAGCTGGTGCAGGTATTAATGGAGGACCTGCTGCTGGGTTATATCCCGGTATCAGTGGGGCAGCAATTGTGGAGTTGGCTCAATCTGCACTAACCTCGATTTTGTATATATCGGGTCTGGCGGCACTATCAGGTTTGTAGTAGTCTCTAGCACTGGGACGTCTGGATAGATTCTCTGTATCTGCGGTGGAGGTTGCAACTGTATCTGCATGTCTGGCGCAGTGGGTACACTGACACCATTCTGTATCGAACCTGTATCACTAGTCTGTACCGTATCAGTAACTCCCTTCTCCTGTGTCTGGTTCCCAGGACCAGTACTAGTGCTCGGGACATTGTCGCTCGCCGCATAAGGTGGCGGGCGATCATGTAATATCCGATCCATGAATTCTTCATCGTCTGAATAGTCTTCGTCTTCCCAAGGTCTCTTAGTTTCTTTAGGCTTACTAGAGTCTTTGTCTGTTTTACAGGTGGCCTTTTTTCCCTGCGTCTCTTCTCCCTATGTTATTGCTGGGAACAATTTCAATCCATCAACTATTCCCGTCTCCACATTTTGCTCTCATTATCCCACCTAGCTTCCGCATAAGTCTTTTCTGTCCTTTTTTATCCTTCTTCGGAATTTTTCTTGTCTTATGTTTAAGGGCCATTAAATCCCAAATCGCTAAAGCCTCATACTGAGCTGGCCTCAGAGGTGGTTTTTGTATACTTAACATCCACCTTAGATTCTCTAGCACCTTGGTATTGAACGTCCCATGTTTCTGGGAATGCTAAACATCCCTCTTTCTCTGTTAATTTGCGCCACTGTTTCATCCATAAACAAGGCGCGACACCTTTCTCCATAATCACTAAAGGTGTGGGGTAGTAAGGAACCGAAAGTAAGACTGGGTCAGTCTTAAATCGGTGTTGGTTAGGTGGCTTTGGATCCTAACGCGGGGGAATCATTGTTGACCAGAGCGGCCTGGCTCCGGCATGTAGGTACCCCCCATGGTATTCCCTTTGGAGTGAGTGTGACTAAAAGGGAAAACCCCTCCCCGGCATTAGCCAGACCAGAGGCAAATCGCCCCCTACCCCTTGACCTACCCCACCGTGAACTACCCGTTCAGGTAGGCCATTCATTATCCACTTTGAGCACCCCACTTATTGCGTGTGCTCCGACCCTGACGAATGCCCCTGACCTACCAGCACCTAGTGAGGGCAGAAACATGTTGGTCATCCATTTTTTATTCTAGACTCCAGGAGACATTACTCTACAACGAGCCTTTTCCCCTTGCTTTTAGTCTTACCAGCATGCACCTTTATTAAAACTAGCAGCAACTATCAGTGACATGCTTGGTAATTTTATTACTCACCTCATCTGGATCTAAGTAACTATCCAGTAAGTTTAATTTCAGTACTCCCTCCGGTTCTTTTAACCAAGAGGTTGAGTCCGCCCAAGCAGTATCATCTTGCTTGGGTGGGGCTAGGTGGTCATATGATGAAGCATGACACTATTATGTGTGTGAGACCACCTAGTCTGTAAGGGAGACTCCCCCTTCCCCTGTGGGACTACACAGCACCCCCCCTGTCTGGATATTCTCCAACAATGATTCCCCCGCGTTAGGATCCAAAGCCACCTAACCAACACCGATTTAAGACTGACCCAGTCTTACTTTCGGTTCCCTACTACCCCACACCTTTAGTGATTATATAGATTTCTTTAGGGAGGCGGTGTGGGATAGCAACACTCCCAGTGCTCTCCTTTTGTGTATTTGTAGTGACACCTTTCTCCTCCATAACTATGTAAGCTGGAGTACCCTCAGGCGTTGTAGGCTCACCTTCACTCGCCATAATGTATAGATCTCCTTTCAGAGCACTCTTAAAAGCTTTGACAAAATTCATCTTTTCGTTTTCTCTTATTTGTATTTAATCAGAAAGTGACTTTAATTCCCAGGACACTCTTCACCCACCTTTCTCAACCTATTGTCCCTCACGGACGGCAGCCAATCCGTGTGCGACCCTTCTTGACAACTGACCTATCTCAGCGCGGCACCACTGACGTCACACTCACACACTACAACTGACAAAGTCTTGCGGCTCGTCCGCCCCTCACTGGATTCACACCAAACTAATGCAAAATTTTACTGCGAGCACCTTAACAACAACACAAATCTGCTGGTTTACTACAGAAAGGGTAACACATTTGCTTCAGAACTTTACAGAGATTTCACTTGAAGCCGCTACTCTCGCCTTCTCAGTTCCCGCCTACGCAAGCAGAATTTGACCCGCAAATCCTACTCCTGACTTGTCAATGGTTCGTCCTAGTGCACTTTAGAACTTGCCAAATCTCCATCGAAGGTTTCACACATAAATTTCAACTCAAACTCGACTTGTCAATCACGCCCGATTGACCTATTAAACCGCACAGATTACAACATAAACCCAAGTGTCTCCTACACTTGTCAATATACTCCGGACTCTTAGACCACAACGGGTCCGTAAATGAACAACCAACCACCTGGATAATTTTTTAGCACAAGGCGCCACACTCATATGAAGTACGCCTACTTCCCTACTCTCATACTGTGGAGTACGCCCACTCCTACTAAAACAACATTTACCTGGCCTAAAAACACACAGATTTCACAATCACCTGCAAAAAGGCATAAGCTGAGCAAGCGCAAAACCCTATACCACACACGCTATGACACCGAGAACATTCCCAACTCACTTAGGCAGGCTCCGAGATCCCGGGAAAGTCATGGTGAATTTAGAAACACATCATACCTCCAATTTGCATTATCTCAGAAAAACAATTTAAACAATGATTCTCCGTCCAAAGGGCCAAACCATCCTCTGCTACCAGAACTGTTAACGCGTCCCTTTATGATAATTTATTACACATCAGGACTCGTTTTAGGCTAATGAATCTTTTGACCCAGTTGAGAGACACCTTAGGACGAGATAGCTAATCAATATGTCAATCAGTACGTCAATAATGTCATCAATATTTATCACGACAATACATTTCACTTTAGTCAAAGTCATTAATCAATTCAAAGATATTATCATGACCTTCCAGCTATGAATAACCACACCTTGTTTAGTGGAATTTTATAAGTTGTATTCCCTATTAATTACAGTCTAATAGCAATTGCGTTAATATCAACATCAAGAAACCTAATAGCATAGTCACAATATGGCAACTTTGATAAGATTTCATTAAAGCGAGAATCACAAACATCAGAACATTACACAGCGTGAACATAGATTACATTCAGCAGAGTGTCAATATCGCGTCAGTTCAACAAAGCATAGTCTTGGTCGTTGTCTATTTGTGTCAGTTTTGGTGAACACCTGTTTTAACCACTGATTGGAATTAGCATGTTGGGCCTCATGCAAAACAATTTAGAACACCAATTTGGAAAACATCTAGCTAAGGTCTCTGTAAAAAAAGCAAGCAGTTGGTACCTAGAAAGGAAAAGCAAGAAGACAAATTGCAAATGCATTGTCATAATTACCCTCCAAGGATTAGGTCAGCACACAGGTTCAGTCTTCGTCTTCAGGACATCAGTCAAATCTCAGCTCTGGGGCAAAAGGGCACTTCCTTCATAAGGAGGTAAAGTGTAAATGGGCAATCTAAGGGCAAGGATGGTTTTAAGTAAACCAAAAGTCACCAAATAGAGTGACAGAGTTTCTGGATAAAATCAATAGCATTCCCTACCTAATTCTCCTGACTTCCCGTGACATGGGTTTTTATCCCTTTTTCGTAGTACATTCCCCCAAAATTCTATTGGTCATTCATTATACCCCACTATCTTTAACCTATCAAATTGAACATTAGGTAATCCTAATCTTCACCCCATATTATTTTACAAGTCTTTGATTGGTCTTCGTAATTGACGTCTTCAGAAGTGGCACGTCCGGTGTGACTTCATCCTCCTGTAATTCTTTGCATATCTTTTGGTCAGCAGTTCCATTGTCTTCACCGATTTGAATATCCTTGTACATTACATTAATCTACACTGTTTCAATTCATTTATAACATTTATTTTGCCAGACGATGAGAAGCGGTGTGAAACGGATTTACATGGTTACATTCATCTTCCAAATCAAAGAAAAAAATAAACAGGGTCATGGCCCTTTGTGAGTCGGCACACTGAAGAATAGAAAATTAATTTAATATGAAAGCCAAGTAGCTAAACTGCAGCTCATGCTAACTTAAGGCCTATGAGGTTTTCTATACAGATTTAATAACGCAAATGTTAGTATAAGCTCATTGAACGTAACATAAACATTTTGATCATCATTATTAGTTTGCGTATACATTGGTGGCCACTCTTCGTGGTCACAATTCAAGCGCACGTCTAAGCAAAATTGCTATTATTATAGTTTCTATGCGGCATCATCACACCTTAATTCATAAACATTTCATGCTAATATAGATTATATAAACTACGCTCGCTCAATGTTATTCTGCTCTTTACTTTTCACGCAGCAACTTCGCATTCTGTGTTGCGTAAAATGTTAGTAAATATACCCCTCAATGATTTGACAGTGTCCAGACCTAAATTTTGTCTTCGAATTCGTACAGTGCTCTGCGACCTTTTGGATAGTGTTGCGCATTGAAACAACATATACATACAGGCAGAAAACCATTGTTAAGAAGAGGCAATTTTTGAAAGAATGAGGAAGTAATCCATCCACGGTTCCAGCCCAGAACATTTGTCCTGCAGATTACATTGTGACACTGGAAGATTCTGGGATTAGAGGACTTCAGTAATGTTATGTAGGCAGTTCTGCTTCTGCTCTTCGTCTCCATTAACTGGAAACATTTGAAATAAAAACTTCACAGAGACACCGAGTACAATAAAATTAAATCCCTCTCTCTCTCTCTATATATATATATATATATATATATATATATATATATATATATATATATATATATATATATATATATATATATTTATTTTACAGACTATGCCTTCCTACCAGTCCATAAACAGCTGCTGAAGTGCTTTTACCTCAGGGCCTGGGGCACTGCACAGGCTGTATCAGTTATAGCTATGCACCTGACAAACTGGCTTTAGTACTGGTTGCAGATGGTGTGAGAATAGTTATTGCCCCCCCAAACCTCTTTCTCCAAGCATTCAATCAATGCCACCATCGATTGAGACCTCACATCTCTACATTGACCTGCTTTTATGTGTAGTTTATTTCTTTTACAGAGCTACTCCTTCTAAGTAAGTAGGGTAGAGCTGGGTGTCGGAATACGTTATACACACATTAGGCAGGCAAAAAGAGTTGTATAAGTTTCTATGCCAATGCATAGGAAATGTTACCTGAGACCAGTGCCACTGGATTTATGCATTTGAGAAGCTGCTGTGATTTTCGTATTTTAGATTTGCAGCATTTGCCACGTAATCAATCATCTGCTGAATATTCTACATATTTAACTCAAATGATTCAAAAGTTAATAAAAACGCAGCAACATGTTTCAGCACAGTGGAAGACACTTTACAAAGGGTGACTGGTCATCTTTCTGTTGCTTATTGCTATATTTGGGTGTTAAACTGGTATTAATGGGGTGTGACCTATGCCCAGACAGTGTTAAGTTTAAAAATGTAAAAATAATGAAGTAATACTATCACAAAATGTGCTGCCTTATGCTGCATAATTTGCCTTTTCTTGACGCATAATTTACTCAATGCTGCTGCATAATTTGGCCCTCCCCTGAGGCATAATTCTACTGTTTAAGACAATAAGGACCACAAAGTATAGGAGGCGCATCAGCCGTACTAGTAGACATTATATTTGAGTGCTTAGTCTGGAGAAATGCAAACTCGGGATTGGAATTGTTTTTACTAATAAGTAATTATTATCCAAAGGAATCCTGTTTAGCAACCTTAGAATAATGAAAGGTAAAAGTGAAACAGTAAAGGCTGTAGACCCATGTCTTGCATTTTCAGTGCCGCTTTTTAATTTTGGTTCATAGCTCACTGTTGTTAGAAATGGGGTCTTTGGTTGGTAGTCAGGTTACCTCGGATACGTGCAGTCGGGTTGACTTGGACCCCCAGGGATGATGCGTTGAAAATCCAGTCGCACAGTATCACAAAACCATGCTGCTTGGGGTTTGTGTCGTTATCAGCCTCCATAAGCGCGTGTTTTGCGTGTCCTTTCTCCAGCCTCAGTGCGTCACTCTCCTAGCTGTGATGCAGGTGGAGCGTCTATTTCAGCCGCAAAGCTGGCAGGGTAGTGTTGATTGGCCGCGTTGCAGAACGTGTGATGAAAATTTCCCCACACGGTGTTCTGTGTGTGGATTTTCAGTTCTTGTCTGCAAACTTCACCTTTCAAGGGCCCAGGGACTGAAAAGGGTACCACTTGGCAGCGCAGGAGTCTCAGCAGAGAGTCCAGGTGCTGGCAGGGAAAGTCTTTGATGGCCCTGAGACTTCAACAACAGGAGGCACGCTCAGTTCAAGCCCTTGGAGATTCTTCTCAACCAGGAATGCACAACAAAGTCTGGTTTTTGTCCCATTTCACTGTCAGAAGCACCAACTGCAGTATAGCCCAACAAAGCACAGGCAGGGGCAGCACTTCTCCTCAGCTCTTTTCCTTGGCAGAGGTCCCTCTTGATGCCAGAACTGATTTAATTTTCAGGGGGTTTGGGTCTACTACTTATACCCCTTTCTGCCTTTGAAGTAGGCAAACTTCAAAGGAAAGTCTGTCTTGTTTCTAAGATCCTGCCTTGCCCTGGCCAGGCCCCAGACACGCACCATGGAGATGGAGACTGCATTGTGTGAGGGAAGGCACAGCCCTTTTAGGTGTGAGTGATAACTCCTCCCCTCCCATCACAGATGGCTCATCGGGATATGCAGGCTACACCCCAGCTCCCTTTGTGTCACTGTCTAGAGGAGAGGTGCAAACAACCCAACTGTCAAACTGACCCAGACAGGGAATCCACAAACAGGCAGAGTAACAGAATGGTTTAAGCAAGAAAATTTAGCAACACACAAGGATGACGGGCAGAGTGCTGAACAATGCAAACACCCCCAGTCACAGATCTGGGTTTAATCCATCATTCTTTTGCACACCATGCCACCCCACTTTGGACCCAGCCGTATGCAAATCACTCTTGACCCTGTTCCTCATGGGAACAGTCCAGCCCGAACTGCCAAGCCAGGTCCTCCTTGGACTGTAAACAAGCATCCTGTAACCGGTTTCAGGGTATCACTCTTCATCAGCCAGGCTAGCTTGAATCCAGTGGCACAGTGAACACTGGACCCACGTCTTGGCATTTCCTTGCCACTTAGGGCAACTTTAGCAACACAAAAGGATGATGGACGGAGTGCTGAACAATGCAAACACTCAATCCCAGTCACATAACTGGGTTTAATCCATTGTTCTTTTGCTCAGTTGGTCCAAACTGGGGTGGCGTGGTGAGCAAAAAAAGAATGGATTAAACCCAGATCTTTGTGACTGGAGGTGAATGTTTGCATTGTTCAGCATTCCGTCGATCATCTGTTCTTTTAGAATTTGTTGCCCCAAGTGGGAAGGATATGCCCAGATGTGGGTCCCGTGCTCACTGCTCCACTGGATTCAAGCTAGCCTAGCTGATGAAGGATGATACCCTGAAACCGGTCTTAGGATGTTTGTATCTAATAGAGACTTCTAGTTGCAGATTCTTACCTTAGAATTTACAATACCCTTGCTTATCGGCCGACTCCGCGGGCGTTATGGTCGCCGTGATGACATCGCGAGTAGTCTATAGACGCCGCCCTCACGCAGTGACGTCAGTTCTTTTCTTTCCATGCCACATGCTGATCCGGAAAAGAGCTACCCTGGCTATTTTTTTGGGGCCGAATTCGACCTTTTTGTCTATTTTTTTTGGGTGAAACTTTGGTGCGTCGAGGATGTCCCCGAAATCCGGGTTCAAGCCATGCGAGCACTGTCATTGGACGATGTTGGTGACTGATCCTCATCGGGTTTGTCTGTGGTGTCTCGAGCGCTACTATGACCCAAAGTTGTGCTCCGAGTGCCGGGTCATGCACCCGAAGGCTTTGAGGGACCAGTCCCTAAAGCCTTTGGCGGCCCGGCACTCGACTCTGCGTAGGTCCCGGTCTCGCTTGAGAGGAAGGTCTTGAGATTGGTCGTGGAGTCGTCACTACTCACCATCTTCTAGATTCTCAGATCAAGGTTATAATAATAAGAAGTCCCATCGATCTCTGACTTCGCTGCGTCGCTCTGCCGACACGACGTGGGAAGAGTGTCCACGCACGAGGCCGCCACCCTCAGAGCCTGTATCTGGGCCGGCTCCACACTTCCCCGAGTTTCCCGGAGCCAGAGCGACCCCCGCCCAGCTTAGAGTTTTATGAGGCCATGCGCCTCATATTTGGGCAGTCCAATCCCGATACAGCGCCTTCTAGCCCAAGGCTGAGGGGCCTTCGGGTTCCGCCCCAGCAGCTTCAGCTCCAGCCACTGAGGTCACCTCCGGATCCATGCGCAGATTCGTACCGGTGCTGGTCGCACCCTTGAGACCTTCCCCAGGGCCGGTTCGATTATCGACGCTCCCGGCATCGGTGGTGCCCTCTGTTGACGTCGACACAATTCTTATCCCCGACGACTCAGAGTCAGAGCGGCGTCAGCCGACGCCGACTTCAATGGGGCTTATTCGCCCCAGGTCGGATTCTGACCCTTTTTCTTATGGGTACGATTATGGGGAGAAATTGGAGGGGTCCCTTGCACACTGTTCAGCCTATGTGTGGCTGGTGACGTGGAATCCCACGTGGCCGTGGGACAGGGAACCAGAGGGCTGCCCAGTCCACCTCTGCCCCGCTGCAGCCTCCAAACCCTCCTAGTCCGTCCCCTCACTCCTGTCTAGTTGGTGGCAGGATTCGCCATCCACTGCCCCACTGGGAACATATCACTATGGACAGGTGGGTTTTGCAGATCGTTTGAAAGGGCTACTCCCTCCCTTTCAAATCTGCTCCACCAACCATGCCACCATCCATCAATTACCTCCCAGAGGATCATCTGGTGCTTCTCTGCCAGGAAGTCGCAGCTCTCTTGGCCAAGGGAGCTATAGAAAGGGGTCCTGTGATAGAAGTAGGTCGTGGTTGTTATTCCCGCTACTTCCTGATACCAAGAAAGGACAAGGGCTTCCGTCCTATCCTAAACCTTTGGGACCTAAACTACTTCCTCAAGAATGAGAAATTCAAAATGCTCACCCTGGCTCCGGTTTTGTCTGCCCTGGACCCAGGAGACAGGATGGCAGCGTTGGACTTGCAGGACACTTATTTCCACATCCCCATCCTGCCTGCCCACAGATGTTACTTACGATTTGTGGTAGGTCACAAGCACTTTCAGTTTACCGTGCTCCCCTTCCGCCTTACCAGTGCCCCTCGGGTGTTCCCGAAAGTGATAGTGGTGGTTGCAGCTCATCTGCACAGGTTAGGGGTCTCAGTCTTCCCCTACCTCGACGACTGGCTGTTGAAGGCGGACTCTCCCCAGAAAGTTGCCTCCCACCTTCAGACTACTGCAAACCTCCTGCACACGCTGTGGTTCACTATAAACGTGCCGAAGTCACCCCTGACCCCCTCTCAGTCGCTCCCTTTCATTGGAGCGGTTCTGGACGCAGTGCAGTTTCCGGCTTATCTTCCCGAAAAGCGAGTCCAAGATATTCAGGCTATGATTCCGATCTTTCGGCCTTGGTCTTGGTTTTCGGTCAGATTGACTGTGAGGATGCTGGGCCTCATGGCCTCCTGCATCCTACTAGTGACACACCAGATGGCATACGCGGGCTCTGCAGTGGGACCTGAATTTCCAGTGGGCGCAGCATCAGGGGAATCTCTGCGACCTGGTCCAGATCTCGGAGGGGACTGCGAAAGACCTGCAGTGGTTGCTTTTGAATCTACATTGGGTCCATGGAAGATCCCTCTCCCTTCCCAAACCATATCTATCTATAGTGACAGATGAGTCACTTCTGGGTGGGGCGGCCACATGGGAGAGGCAGAGATCAGAGGACTCTGGTCTCTGGTAGAGTCTGGACTCCATATCAATCTGCTGGAGCTCCGGGCGGTCAGGCTTGCGTTGAAAGCACTCCTTCCCTCTCTCAAAGGGAAAGTGGTGCAGGTGTTCACGGACAATACTACCACCATGTGGTATTCCAACAAATAGTGCGGAGTAAGGTCCTGGACCCTTTGTCAAGAGGCACTACACCTCTGGACATGGCTGGAACATCAGGGCATTACCCTGATGGTTCAACATCTGGCGGGCTCCCTCAGCACCAGAGAGCGGACAAACTCAGCCGTCGATGCGCAGCCGATCATGAATGGCGTCTCCATCCGGAGGTGGCACAAGCAGTGGGGAGAGCCTTGGTTAAATCTGTTCACCTCTGCAGGTAACGCGCAATGTCAGCTGTTTTGCGCATTGGAGTTTCCAAGGCAGCACTCGCTCAGAGATGTTTTTCGTCTCGAGTGGAACTTCGGCCTCCTTTACGCCTCTCCACCTATAACTCTGCTGCCCAGAGTTCTCAAGAAAATCATGAACGACCTGGCCCAAGTCATCTTGGTGGCTCCGGACTGGGCACGGAGAGTGTGGTATCCAGAGCTATTGAGCATGTCCATCGATCTTCCACTCAGACTGCATCTTCAGGCGGATTTTCTGTTGCTGCAACAGGGGACGGTTCTTCACCCGAACCTGTCCAAACCCCGCCTTCATGCGTGGAGATTTAGCGGCCCCAGTTGACGGCTTTTGCCCTTCCGCCTGAGGTCTTCAATGTTACCTTGGCAGCCAGGCGTCCATCAACCAAAACTTTATACGCCTGTTGTTGGAATAAATTTGTGGCACGGTGTACCAACAAATCTGTTGATCCCCTTTCCGCCCCTCTATCCGAGGTTCTTCTGTTAATTGTTTCCTTGGCCCAGCAGAACTCTCCTTTGGGCACCCTTAAAGGGTATTTATCTGCCATTTCAGCCTTTCTTAGGCTACCTGATCAGCCCTCACTCTTTTATTCTCCTATTGTGAGTAGATTCCTAAAAGGGCTCACCCATTTATTTTCTCCCACTCCATTTATCATGACTCAGTGAGAACTTAGGGCCATATGTACGAACACTTTTTCCCATAGACACAGAATGGGTAAAAACCTTTGTTACATCTGGCCCTTAATCTTGTACGTACTTAGTTGATGTGTACCCCCTTTGAGCCAATGCATAATTGTCCTGTGCGGCTCCTCACGTTCAAAACTGTCTTTCTGGTCGCTATCACCTCTGCTCGCAGGGTGAGTGAGCTTCAGACCCTTTCCTCAAAACCTCCATACTTGTCTGTGCACCCTGACAAAGTTGTGTTGCGCACTAGGGTTTCCTTCCTTTCTAAGGTGGTTACACCATTTCATGTAGACCAGTCTATCACTCTACCTACTTTCTACACACACCCACATCCTTCCCATGAGGAGAGACTCCACCGCTCAGACCCAAAAATAGCGTTGGTGTTCTACCTCAATCGTAATAAAGATTTCCGGGTGGACGATCAACTCTTCGTGGGGTATGTGGGTGCGAAAAAAGGAAAGGCGGTGCAAAAGCGTACCATCTCGCGATGGGTGCTTTTTTGCATCAAAATGTGCTAAGCTTTGGCCAAAAAGCAGCCTCCTGAAGGCTAGGATGCTTGTTTCCGGTCCAAGGAGGACCTGGCTTGGCAGTTCGGCTAGACTGTTCCCATGAGCAACAGGGTCAAGACTGATTTGCATATGGCTGGGTCCAAACTGGGGTGGCATGGTGAGCAAACAAACAATGATTTAAGCCCACATCTTTGTGACTTGGGGTGAATGTTTGCATTCAGTCTATCATCTGTTCTTTTTGCTTTAAGCAAGAAAATGCCTACTTTCTAAAAGTGGCATTTTCAAATACACAGTCTAAAAAAACCTTTACCAAAAGACGTATTTTTAAATTGTGAGTTCAGAGACCCTAAACTCCAAATTTCTATCTGCTCCCAAAGGAAATCTGCACTTAAATAATATTTAAAGCAGCCCCCATGTTAACCTATGAGAGAGAGAGGCCTTGCACAGTGAAAGCTGAATTTGGAAGTATTTCACTGTTAGGTCATTAAAAACACATTAGTATCTGTCCTACCTTAAGCGTACACTGCACCCTGCCAATGGGGCTACCTATAGCCTACTTTAAGGGTGCCTTACGTCTATGAAAAGGAAATGTTTAGACCTGGTAGTGGGTACACTTGCCAAGTCAAATTGAGAGTTTAAAACTGCACACACAGACACTTCAGTGCCATGCTAACAGGGCTACTCATGTGGCTGGCACAACCAGTGCTGCAGGGCAACTAGTAGCATTTGATTTACAGGCCATGGGCATCTCTAGAGTACTGTACTAGGGACTTACTAGTGAATCAAACATGCCATTAGTGGAAAGCCATTTTAATATACATTTTACATAGGAGCACTTGCACTTTAGCACTGGATAGCAGTGGTAAGGTGCCCAGAGTATGAAAAACAGAGTCCATGCCACATCAACAACCTGGGAAACAGAGGCAAAAGGTTAGGGGAGACCACGCCAAGGATGCAAAGTCCAACACGTGTCCCACTCCCACTGAAAGTGGGGAGCAACTACACAACCTCATGGTTCTCATCACTAATGCAGAAGAATGTGGAGAGACAATCATTAGCGTGTTCTGTACCAGGGCGGTGTTCCACCGTAAAGTCCTTCCTCTGTAGGGAAATGACCACCTCAACAGTTTTGGATTCTCACCCCTCAGCTGCATTAACCATCTGAGGGATCTGTGGTCGGTCTGAACCTGGAAGTGAGTCCCAAACAAGTACGGTCTTAGCTTCTTCAGCGCCTAGACAACAGCAAAAGCTTCATGTTCTATTGCACTCCACCTACGTTCCCTGGGAAGTAACCACCTGCTAATGAAGGCTACCGGTTGATCTAGGCCCTCTTCATTAAGCTGTGAGAGTACTGCTTCTATACCATGCTCTGATGCGTCTGTTTGCACAACAAACTCCTTGGAGTAGTCAGGTGCCTCCAGCACAGGTGCCGTGCACATGGTAGCCTTCAGGGCATCAAAAGTGGTCTGGCAAGCCTCTGTCCAGATCATCCAGATCAGCTTCCTTGGTTGCTTCTTGGGAGTCAACTCATTCAAGCGGGCAACAATGGTGCCATATCCCTTGATGAGCCTCCTGTGGCCTAAAAAGGCCCTCACCTCAGCAGCCTGGGTCTTGGGAGACTCCCAAGCCAGAATGGTGTCCATTTTTGGCTGTAGAGGTGCCATCTGGCCCCTCCCTACCTGGTGTCCCAAACACACCACTGAATCCTGCCCTTTTTTGGCACTTACTGGCCTTACTAGTGAGGCCTGCTTTTTGCAGAGCCTCCAACACTCTGCAGAGGTGCTGCAAGTGTTCCCCTCAGGTGGACCTGAACACTGCAGTGTCATCCAGGTAGGCTGCGCTGAAGTCATCCAGCCCAGTCAACACCTGGTTGACCAGCCTCTGCAATGTGATAGGGGCATTTTTCATCCTGAATGGCATTAGTTTAAACTGGAAGTGCCCATCGGGGTAGAAAATGCTGACCTCGACTTGGACCCCTCAGTTAGGGCAATCTGCCAGTACCGAGATGTCAAATCAAATGTGCTGAGGTATTTGGCAGCTCCCAGCCAATCAATGAGCTCATCAGCTCAGGGGATGGGGTGCGGTCAGTTTTAGTGACCTCATTGAGACCCCAGTGGTCCACACAGAACTGGAGTGTGGCACCAGGAGCATCAGCCTTTGGGATCAAGACCACAGGGATGGCCCAAGGACTACTAGAAAACTCAATTACCCCTAGGGTTAACATCTTAGACACTTCATCTCTGATGCTAGCCCTGACGTTATCAGTCACTCTGTAAACCTTCTGTTTAATGGGTGGACTGTCCCCAATGTCCACATCATGTGTACACAAGTTTGTGACCCCTTGGATCAAGGAGAACGGGGAGGTAAACTGACCCAATACCTGGCTACAGTTGTTCTGTTGTTCTGAGGTCAGAAAGGGGGGAGAGGTTCACTCCCTCTACAGAACCATCCTTCTATGCATTAGACAGGAGGTCAGGAAGAGGCTCACTCTCTTCCTCCACCCCATCATCTGTCGCTAGGAGCATGGACAATTCAGTCTGCTCAAAGTGTGGCTTGAGATGGTTCACATGCGGACCCTTAAGGGGTTCCTGGGAGTTCGCAATTCCACCAGGTGACTTCGCTCTTCTGCTCCACCACCTCAAATAGCCCAGTCCAAGTGTCCGGGAGCGCCCTAGGCTCCACTGGCACCATTACCAACACTTTTTGCCCAGGCTGAAACTCGACCGCTGTTTCAGGTCTTCTTGGCTTGCCTCTAGGTTCTCTTATGCGATAGCTCTGAAGCAGGCAGTCTGGTTTCTGAAGGCCAGCATGTAACTAAATACATCCTGGGGAGGTTTACTGGGAGGTTTCTCTAAGCCCTCCTTCGCCAGACTCAAACGTCCCCTGACAGGGTGGCCATATAGTAACTCAAAAGGACTAAATCCAAGCCCTTTTTGAGGCACCTCCCTGTCAGCGAACAGAAGGCATGGCAAGAGGACGTCCCACTTCCACCTCAAGGGCTCTGACAGGCTCATGATCATGCCTTTTAAAGTGCGGTTGAATCTTTCAACCATTGCTTTGGGTGTGGTAAGGAGTGGTGAGCTTATACGTTACCCCACAATCCTGCCACAAGGACTTCATATAAGTAGATATGAAGTTGGTACCCCTATCAGATACCACCTCTTTGGGGAACCCCATGCGGGTAAAAACCCTCATTAACACACGACCAACCTCAGGGGAAGTGATTGACCTCAGAGGTATGGCTTCTGGGTACCGGGTGGCATGGTCCACCAAGACCAGGATGAACCTGGTGCCCAGGGCTGTCTTGGGATCCAGAGGCCCCACAATGTCAATACCCACCCTTTCAAAGGGGGTACTAACCACTGGAAAAGGTTGGAGGGGAGCCTTGCACTTCCCCCCACTCTTGACACTTGCCTGACATGACTGGCAAGACCTGCAATGAGCATCTGAGTGCCTGCGCATCTGGGGCTAGTAAAAGTGGGTGACAAGCCAGTCAAAGGTCTTGCCTTGCCCCAGATGTCCAGCTAAAGGCACATCATGAGCCAGACCCAGTAGGAAAGCTCTGAAGCACTGGGCTACCACCAGCACACAGGCTGACCCAGGTTCAGCAGCCTTAGGCTCACTATACAGGAGGCCGTCCTCCCAATAAATCAGGTGGGATCCTGGCTCCTTGTCAGCTGCCTGGTCTGCAGCCTGATGCCGCAAACCCTCAAGAGTAGGACATACCTTCTGGGCCTCACAGAAGGCCTCCCTGATAGGGTCCCCCTGCAAGCTGCCACTGTGACAGGTCAGGGACCTCCCCCAGCTCAGCCATCTGTTTCCCTGTAGACTCTGGGGGGTCACCCTCAGGCTCTGCCTCCTCCCGGACCGTGGGAACTTCTGTGGCCAGTTTCCCATGCCCCTTGCTGTTCCTCTTTTAGGCGGTCCCCAGGGCCCCTGTTTCAGCCTCTAGGGGCTTCTGACCACCCTGACAGGCTGCCATTGACCGGGTGGATACGCATACCCCCCCCCAGGCAGACCAAACATCTCCAAGTGTGACCTGTATTCCACCTCCTTCAAAGGGGAATCCTCCAGGTCATTGCCAAGCAAACAATCCACAGGCATGGTTGGACTCACAGCTACCTTCAAGGAACCTGAGACCTTCAACCAACATTCAAAAGTAACCTGCGCCACTCTGCACAGGCACTCTGAGTTGTCCATTGCAACTACTTGGTGAAGTACACAGGGATCTAGCTGGTCATCAGACACTGGGTGACTCCTCACTGTAGTCACACTGGCTCCTGTGTGTCTCAGAGCCTCCACCCTCTGTCCATTTATGGTCACCCACTGCCTGTACTTTTTGTGTTCTGAGACCCTTGTCTCACTGTCCCCTACTGAGACAAGGTAGCTTGTCTCACTAGGGGACAGCTTGTCTCAGCTGGCTGGAACCAACTC
The DNA here is from genome assembly GCF_031143425.1 of Pleurodeles waltl. Taxonomy (NCBI): domain Eukaryota; kingdom Metazoa; phylum Chordata; class Amphibia; order Caudata; family Salamandridae; genus Pleurodeles; species Pleurodeles waltl. The sequence goes on along the minus strand of NC_090445.1, from coordinate 848,342,699 downwards.
CTCCCCAAGCACTACACTGGCCAAACCCTATGACTGAGCACCAGTGGGTGCCGGTGTACCCTTGGGACATTTGGGATCCCCTTTCACATGACCCACCTGGTCACATGCATAACACTTGCGGGGGGAACCCCCTCCACAGGGTTCTCTTTGGAGAACCATGGTTCCTTTTCACTGGGGGGGCTGGGAATCCTTACCCTGGGAATTAGGTTGGGGCCCTTTAGAGAACTTCCCCTATCTGTTCTCTCCCTCCCCCTTTTCTTCTGAGAGGGACCCAGACAACCCTTGGCCTAGTCTCCCCCATATCTCTTCTGGACCCTGCTGCTCTCCCAACCACCCACTTCCTGTACAAGTTTCCTGGGGTCAGTCAGCTTGATGTCAATCAGGTGCTGGCACAGCTCTGGAAAACATAAACTGCACAAGTGCTTCCAAGCAATTATATTGTAAAGTCCCTCGTATGTTGTTACCTTACTGCCCTTCACCCAACCATCCAGTGACCTGCAAAAAAGAATCAACACATTCCAACCATGTTTGGGATTCCTTCTTCTTATGGGACCTAAATCTGTCCTCATACTGCTCAGGGGTGAGACCATATCTTGTAAGTAGGATGTCCTTCATGATAAGAGTAAGTGAGCCCCTGAGGATCCCCTATGGATGTCGGGAGTATCCCTCCCCTTTACCTCAAAGTGCCCAACAGACTGCCCCCACCATTGAGCTTCAGGGACCAGATTCATATGGAGAGCGGACTCATACCCCTTGAACCACAAGAATGTCATCCTCCTTTTTTTAATTCTACACAAGGACTTCAGGAATGTGCACTCTCCTCTCAGGCTGCACTGTGATATTGCTGCCGCCATCCTTACTGGACTGGCTCCTATGATCCAGCTCCCTCAAGCTGAGCTCATGAGCCAGCAGTAACTTCTCTATGGCCATCCTCCTTTCTTACATCCTAAACGTTTCCAACTTCAACTGGTGAGCCCTCTCTGCCTATCTGTTCTGTAACCTCCTCTTCCTCCTCCTCCTCTATGTGCCTCTCAGCTTCCTTTTGCTGTCACCCAGGCCCTTAGTGCCTTTTGCAGCTCTTCCTTCCTGGTGGAGTCCTTTATGGGCAAGGCAAGATTCTTGCAGAGCTGCCTCTATTTAGCTCTCCAGTTTCCCTAATTCAAAAGCAGCTCCAACTGATGCATCTCCAGATTGAGACATGATGAAGAATCAACAAAAGTGCAAAGTTCCAAGGCAGAAAAAGAGCTCTCAATGAAGTTCAAAAGTCAATAAAAGATCCGCAAAAATATGGAATAGGGAAAAAATCCAAAAAGAGAAAAAGCAAAAACAAGCTATATGTGGTCACATAATGGTCTGCACTGGAAACACTAGTGTACACTTAATCATTGTATGTGTATCTTATGAACTGCACTTAACAAAAGGGTCCCTCTGACAAAAACAGTAACCCACTGAGTGGTTTACATAAAAAAAAAAACACAACAAGCCTTTGATCTGCATGTCACTCATTGTGCTTCGCTGGAGTCACAGTATCCCTGTTTGCTACTGGCTCAAACATACATTAATCATCAAAGTTAAAACTGACTTTTTTATTATGGCGTTTTAAATGGTGTTACATAATCAGATGTCTGTGCCTTTAACCTTGTAAGAAGTGGCAAAATGCAGCTACCTCCCTCCGCCTCTCCAGAGCTTCGACCTAGTGAGGTGATACCAGCCCCTGAACAAAAGCAGAATGCCATGCCCTAAGCTGGGGTTAGGAAAGGCCAGCAAATGCTGTAACTGCACGGCGAGGCCCATTATCATTCTGTATGTGATGATGGCCAAACAGAATGATAATTGGCTGTGCCCGGTCGGAGAGGGGCTGCTGCAGGCCCTTGAGTTCTCAGGAGTATGAGCCGGCCACTGTAGTGAATGTTAAATTCTAGGGCTTTTTGCAGGGGGACAGCGTAGCTCCCTGCAGTGTCCAAAATTACAGCCAAAAGGTGTCTGTGAAAGGAATCATCCCGGACAATGGATATGAGGCCCAAATTACGGACGTCTGTGAAATTTATTTACGGGTAGTCACCCTAAGCAGGTAGCAGACTGCTTTCACTGCTGGGGATCGGCCAGACTGAGCAAGTGAGAGTCGAACCTGTCAGCATATCTCTGTCATAGACACAGTTGTTATGGCACATCACTAGAAGGGTTTGTGGCGGAACGTGCGTGACATGTCCTGGTGATGCCAACCACACAGATTATTGGGGTGCTGTGCGTGGTATTACGTTCCCGGGTCTGTCAATTTCACTCGCAATTATTATTTAATAGAACATAGCTAAGGGATAGTTGGAGCAGCTAAACAGGTTTATCCAGTCCAGTTTATTAGGGGTCAAGTAGGCCTTTTACATTAATGCTAATATTGTAATAATATTATAATAACTGAATGTCTAGGCTTGAACAGAAGATGCTTATGCCAGCAACCAAGAGATCCTACAACAGGTAAGGAGAATAACATTTCAAAGTCATATCCCTCCACCAGTATAAACAGTAATCTGCTCCTGACCATCATGGCAGAAGTTCACAGGAAGTTCATGGGACAGGTGGCACAGGAGGGACAACTCCTCCCTCTTGATGAGGAATTTCTGGATGCAATAGGAACCAGAAGACCTACTATTAAAGCAAAATCAAAAGGTCACCACCACTCTTCACTCTTTCATCAGACGCTTTTGTGAGACTAAAATAAGCATTCTTAAAAAGGTATGCGGGTCCCTTGGAGGACTTGCTAGAGTAGAGATACTGGGATGAGTCATGACCAGGATGACTCTATCAAGGAGACAGGTCTGAGTAGAACTTGGAGATCAGAGGGAGGCCCAAACAACCCAGAATAGATGAGGTAGAAAATGTTGATGGCCCTAAGGAACTGCATGGCATGGTGAACCTGGGCGTAATTTTCCATACGAGGTCAGCAAAATGAGTCCCAGCAGTAGAAGGGGCCCAATATGTGGGTGCTAGAAGAAAGAAGCCTTTAGACAAGGAAATGAGGGGCTGTTTGAAGGCTGAGTTCACAAGTCGATCACTGGAGAGTTATGTGGCACTGACTTCCCAGATGGCAGGAAAATGCATATATATTTATCACCAAATTTATCTAGCATCCCGAAAAGGACAGGGCACGCAGGATAACTCATGGATATATTGGGGCCTCTGACAAAGATTCTACATATGGCCAAAGAGACCAGAGAGACTGTCAACCTCATTTCACCCAATGGGTCAGACTGGGCTAAAAAAATAAAACGCTTTCTAGGGAATGTGAACGTTGCCCTGTCAGTAGAAAGACAATGCTCCCTCTTGATTCAAATGGACCCTAAACTGGGCGAGTTATCTACTACAGAAGCAAGATTGGCAGCATATAGTGGTCTGTTTGGAGAGCCTTTTATTAAGGAACAGCCTTTCCATTCCTGGATAAGGCACTAAAGTGTGAAATTCCTTTAGCCAGTAAGTTTTCAGGGGGTAGTAAAGGGTCATTCCAATGGCTGGCCACTTACCCCAGCCTCTCAAACGTTTCAAGGGAAAAGGTCATTCCAATGGCAAGACCAAATAAAGTTTGATTGATTCTTCCCAACCAGAGGAGCCAGTAGAGGATGCAGCGGCAGCAGAAACTTCCACTGTGCAGCCAGCACCCCAGGAGGATCTTCTGGTAAGGAATATCCTTCCTTCCCTACCAAGAGTGGGCAGACAGCTGAGGCAGTTCATTACCCAAATGGAGGGAGATTAGTAGAGAAACCTAGGTATTGCAAACAGTGCAAGGTTACCAAATGGTTCTACAGAACTCCAAGATTAAGGAAAAGGCCCATGCCCCTTTTTTTTATCTTTTTTTTTTTTTTAGAGGAAGACTCATGTTTAATAGACCTGGAGGTAAACTTGTTTCAAGAAAAGGGAGTGATAGTTCCAATCACACTCCCACAAGTGGGTTCCTCAGCATTGTATTTCTGGTCAAAAAGAAGAACAAAGGGGATTGATCAGTTATAACCTAAGAGAACTCAACGAGTGATTGATATACAGCCACTTCAAGATGGACGGCGTCCATCTACTCAGAGACATTCTGCTTCCAAAAGATTGGATGTCTGGTTGGATCTGAAAACCTAATACCTTGCAATTTCAATGTTTCCATCCTTAGGAGATTCCTCAAGTTCATGTGGCAGTAACCAGTGTACAAGTCTGCAGCACTTACTTTCATTCTCTTTCATTGTCTGGTGTTTCACCATGGTGCTAACACCAGAAAAAGAGTTGCTTTCTCAGGGAGAATCAGAATGATGGTCTATCTGGTTGGTAATCTACAGTATTGGTGAACCAAGACACCATAAGCTTGAGGAAGAACCCAACAGTGGCAGTGGCACTGCTTCAAGAATTGGGTTTTATTCTCAGTGCACATATCCAAATTCAAACTCTTGGACTATGGTATTCCTGAGGTTCATCATTGACTTAGCACATCAAACACAAACAATGCCCTAGGAGAAAATGGTGCTAATCAATAAAGAACTGAGGAGAACCTTGTTGAAAGGTCAGCATTTGGCCAGAATAGTGGGACTTTTGGCATCATCCACTTTTTACTGGCTGCTTCACTAACTGGCACTGCAGGGACTCATGGCCTTTTATTTTTATTTTTATGAAAGTACTCACAAATGTGGCAAATGTCAAGGTTTCAGTTGGAAGCCAGAAAGGAACTCCAGTGGTGGTTGGACCATGGTGGTTGGACCATAGGGAGGCCTGGAATCGGCAAAGCCATATACAGGTTCACATTGGATGTTGTCAGAATCTGATGGGAGCTTAATGGAATGGGGTGCCCAATGTAGGGACATTACCAGAGGTGGCCTGTAGTTGAGACAGGAGAAGCAGTTACATATCAACTGCTTGGGGTTACCAGCAGGATCCTTTTTTGTGGAGAGCCTGACGGTAGACAATGTCCTGCATTCCATACCATTGAAGATGGATGTATTAGTAGTTTGATTCATCAGTCGTCTGGTGGGACAAGGTTGAAACCTGTGGCAGACTTGGCCAGAGACCTATGGCAATTTTGCTTAGTCAAGAAGATTCCAGCCAGAATATCTGCAGGGGAGATTCAGTAGTACAGTTGATTGCATATTGAGACACTTGAAGGATTTCAGTACTTGTAAACTCACTCTGCTAGTGCTCTGGAAGATAACAACCAAGTAGGATCCATGTCAGATAGATCACTTTGCATTTTGGCTGGACCATCAACTTCCTCGGTTCTTCAGATGGAGACCAAATCCCAGAGGGGAAGCAACAGATGCATTCATACAAAACTGAAGCCAGAGCATGGCTTTGCATTCCCACCTTCTTCAGTGATTAAAATCATTACAGCCCAGAAAAGGAGACAGAAGGCAACTTTTGAGTTGATGACTCCTCTGTGGAGGTCGCAAGCATGGTTTCCAGTGCTTCTGGAACTTTCTTTGGATTTTTCAGTCCTACATTTTGAAAGTCCACAAATGCTGAGGGATGTTCAGGGCAGATAGCATCAGCTTTTGGTGAATTGACCCCCAAGTTGATGGCCTGGAACATTACAGGGGACGTTAGACAATGCTAGGACTTTTGAAAGAAGCTTCAGTCTTCGTCAGTAGGGTCTCGTGTACACGGCCTAAAGCTGTGGTTCAGCTTAGAGGAGATGGTGGGTTCCATTGGTGTCTGGGATGGAATCTGGATGCATTGAGGGCAGATGTTTGTCATGTTATTAATTTCCTACCAGAATTGGTGCACAAGGGACTAGATTATCACACGATTGATACATGTAGCGCTGCAATTTCAGACAGTCATGCACCTGCTAATAGGGTCTCTGTAGCAGAACAATCTTTAATTGAAAATTACTCAGTGAAGTGGATTGTCAGTACCTGGCAAATTCTGCTTATGGGATGTATAGTACTGAGGTTTTTGGAATCTTGGCAAGACAATTCCTGTCAAGGATGTAATTATCAGATAAGTTGGTGATGTTATCTTTCATTTGTTGCAAAAGTGTTTCAGGATGTCAAGTCCCTAGATTTGTCTTCCATGGTCTTCACCCTTGAAGGGCTCACATTTACTTTATCAAAGAATATCTGAGAGAGACAACTAGCCGCAGATTCCTTATCTTCCCCAGGCATTAGACTGGATCCGGAAACTTTTCCTCAGCACTACCTCTGCATGTCAGTAGAGGGTGTTGATCGACTCCGTAGCAATGTCGTCCCCAGACATGACATCAGCGGTTTCCATATAGTCCCTCCCCTGACGCACTGACGTCAGTTTCTTATTTTCCACGTAGCAATGCAAATCCAGAGAAGTGTTCCTCTGGCCCCTTAGGCTTCTCATCCTTTTTTCAGGGATTTTTCCATAGGAAATAATAGTGTATATGCCTTAAGGCTTTAAGCCCTGTGGGACCTGTGCTCGATAAATGTCGGTCATGGACCCACACTCAGCATGTATGTGGTGTCTGGGCACACCAACGATTGCGACACCCAATCCGATTTTGACATTTTTGTCTTTTATTTTATTTTTTTAGTGATTTTTTGGGTGCATCGAGTATGTCCCAGAAGACAGGTTTCAAGCCATTCGAGGCCTGTCACCGCATGATGTCGGTGACAGATCTGCACCAGGTCTGTTTGTGGTGCCTGGAGCGCAACCATGCCCCGAAGTCATGCTCCGAGTGTCTGGCCATGCACCCGAAGGCCTTAAGGGAACGTCCCCTCAACCTTATGGCGGCCCGGTGCTCAACTCCGCATCGATCCCGGTCTTGCTCGAGAAGAAGGTCTTGAGACCGCTCGCGGAATCACCACCACTCGTCGTCCTCCAAGTCTTCGGGTCACTAAGGTAAGGAGAAGAAAAAGTCTAAGAAGGCTAGGCAGTCTTTGACTTCACCCATTCGCTCGGCTGATGTGATGCGGGAGGAGCGTCGACACTCAAGGCCTCCATCCTCGGAGCCTGCTTCTGGGTCCGCTCTGCACCTCCCCAACTTTCAAGGAGCCTGAACAATTCCAGCCCAATTAAGAGAATTCTATGAGGCCATGCGTCTCATATTTGGGCAGTCCAACCCCCTCTTTGTTGACTTTGGGCCCTGGTGGTTTGGCTAGGGGCCCTGGCCTCCGAGGGCCCCTCCAGATCTGCTACAGGATCTGTGCAGAGCCGGTGCCGAGGAAGGTCTTGATGATCGTACCATCAAGACCTTCCCTGGATCCTGCTCGGCTGTCGAGGCTCCCGACATCAGTTTTGCCCACGATCGACATCAAACCGATTATAATCCCAGACGAATCGAAGCAGCGTCGGCCAACGCCACCCTCTTCTTCGATGGGGTCTATTCACCCAGGTTGAATTCAAACCCTTTTCCTTATGGGTATGAATACACGGAAGGATTGGAGGGGTCCCTGGACCCTTATGAATACCAGGACGACCCTAAGATGGACTGAGCACAGGAACAGGGCGAGGCCAGAGGTCTCGCTAGTTCTCCAGACACTGGCATGCTTTCGCCTCCTACCATGGCTACGGCAGAGAGAGCAACATATTCTATGTGCGGCTGAGGTCCTTGGCCTCGAACTGCCTACTGTTGAAGTCAGGTCTAATCTAACTGAGGTGCTTCAACCAGAGGCTTCCACACAGGGGCTCCTGTGAACAGGACGATTGTGTCCCGAATGACCCTAAATTCCTGCCCCAACACCCCCACCCCATCCTCATCATCGGCGCATTCCCTTCCGCACCTCCGGATAGGGAATTAAAGAGACTGGACCAACTTGGGAAGAAGATGTTTTCTTCTTTCAGTCTGGCGTTGCAATCAGTGAACACTGCATGCCTTTTGGCCCGTTATACTCACTTCCTGTGGGATACGGCTGCGCAAGTCTTGCTGCAGATACCGGAGGAGGCCCGGGCTATTGTCTCCCAAGCAGTTGCTGATGGGAGAGACACAGCAAAGTTCACTATTCGATGTGGGCTGGACACGACCGGCTCTCTGGATTCGCCATCACATGCCCCACTGGGAATCCATCACTACGGACAGGTGAGTTTTGCAGAAGGCTACTCCCTCCCCTTTGAGACTGCCCCTCCAGCCATGCCTCCATCCTATGGCCACTTACTGGAGTATCATCTGGCACTTCTCCATGAGGATGTAGCAGGTCTCTTGGCCAAGGAAGCCATACAGAGGGTCCCTGCGCCAGAAGTAGGTTGTGGTTGTTATTTCTGCAACTTTCTGGTGCCCAAAAAGGACAAGGGCTTAAGTCCCATCCTAGACCTTCGGGCCCTCGATCTCTTCCTCAAAAAGGAGAAGTTCAAAATGCTCACCCTGTCTCAGGTCCTGTCTGCCTTGGACCCAGAAGACTGGATGGTAGCATTAGACTTGCAATACGCTTATTTCCATATCCCCGTCTTGCTTGCCCACAGACATTACCGACGATTCATGGAAGGTCACAAGCACTTTCAGTTTACCATGCTCCCCTTCGGCCTTACCCAGCGCTCCTTGTGTGTTCACAAAAGAGATGGAGATGGTTGCAGTTCATCTGTGCAGGTTGGGGGTTTCAGTCCTCCCCTACCTCGACGCCCCAGAGACTCGTCTTCCACCTTCAGACTATGGCAAACTTCCTGCACCTGCTGGGGTTCACTATAAACGAGCCAAAGTAACACCTGACTCCCTTTCAATGGAGCTGTTCTGGATACAGTGCAGTTTCGGGACTATCCTCCCAAAAGCCAATCCAGGATATTCAGGCTATGATTCTGATATATCAGCCTCTATCCTGGGTTTCGGTGAGAATGTCTCTGAGGATGTTGGGCCTCATGGCCTCCAGCATCCTGCTAGTAACACAGGCCAGATGGCATAAACGGGCTCTGCAGTGGGACTTGAAGTTCCAGTGGGTAGAGCATCAGGGGAATCTCTCCAACATGGTCCAGATCTCAGAGGGGACTGCAAAAAACCTGAAGTGGAAGTGGTGGCTTTTGAATCAGGATTGGGTCTATGCCGGATCCCACTCCATTCCCCAACCAGATCTGACAGTAGTGATAGACGCGTCACTCCTGTGATGAGGCGGCCACATGGGAGAGGCAGAGATCAGAGGTCTCTGGTCTCCGGCGGAGTTTGGACTCCACATCAATCTTTTGGAGCTCTGGGTGATCAGACTTGCATTAAAAACACTTCTTCCCTCTCTCAAAGGGAAAGTGTTGCAGGTGTTCATGGACAACGTTACCTCCATGTGGTGTTGCAACAAACAGGCTGGAGTAGGGTCCTGGACCCCTTGTCAGGAGGCTCTGCAGTCAGAGCAGACAAACTCAGCCATCTATGCGTAGCCTATCACAAATTGTCTCTCCATCCAGAGGTGGCTCAAGATCTCTTTCAGTAGTGGGAAGAGCCTTAGTTAGATCTGTTTGCCCCTGCAGAGAACGTGCAATGTCAGCAGTTTTGCACGTTGGAGTTTCCAAGGCGGCACTCGCACTGCAACACTTTGTCTCGAGTGGAACTCCGGCCTCCTTTCCGCCTATACCACTTCTGTCCACAGTTGATCGAGAAGGACCGGGCCCAAGTAATCCTGGTGGCTCTGGAGTTGCATGGAGAGTATGGTATCCACAGCTACTGAGCATGGCCACAGATCCTCCAGTCAGACTGCCCCTTCGGAGGATCTTCTGTCACAGCAACAGGGGACGGTCCTCCACCCAAATCTGTCCAATCTTCGCCTTCATGTGTGGAGACTGGGTGGTAGCGGTTGACGGCTTTTGACCTTCCACCTAAAGTCTGTGATGTTAAATTGGCAGCCAGGCGTCCCTCCACTAAAACGGTTTACGCCTGTCGTTGGCATAAATTTGTGGCATGGTGTACCAACAAGTCTGTTGATCCCCTCTCTGCTCCTCTCTCTGAGGATCTCTTGCTCGTACTTTCTTTAGCTCAGCAGGGCTCTGCTTTGGGTACTTATCAGCTATCTCAGCTTTTCTTAGATTGCCTGATTAACCTTTTTAAGTCTTCTATTGTTGGTGGATTCCTTAAGGGACTCACCCATTTGTTCATGCCTCAGTGGGACCTCAATCTTGTCCTTACTTACTTGTTGTATGCTGCTTTTGAGCCTTTACGCAAGTGTCCCTTACAGCTCCTTACTTTCAAAACAGTTTTTCTTGTTGCCATCACCTCTGCTCGCAGAGTGAGTGAGCTTCGGGTTCTTTATTCAAAGCCCCCATTTTTGTCTGTGCACCCTGACAAAGTGGTGTTACGCACTAGGGCCTCATTCCTTCCCTAAGTAGTTACGCCTTTTCATGTAGGCCAGTCCATCACTTTCCCTACTGTTTATGCACCTCTACATCCTTCTCATGAAGAGGAGAGACTTCACCACTTGCATCCAAAAAGAGCATTGGCATTCTACTACTATCGTACTAAAGATTTCCGGGTGGATGATCAACTCTTTGTTGGATATGTGGGTGTGAAGAAAGGGAACACGGCGCAAAAGTGTACCATCTCACAATGGGTACTAGTTTTCATAAAAATGTACTATGCTTTGGCAAAGAAGCAACCGCCTGAGGGCTAGCACGCTCATTCCACAAGAGCAACTTCTGCTACCGCAGCATTAGCACGCGGAGTTCCTGTCCTGGATATCTGCCAGGCAGCAACTTATGCATCCCTGCACAAGTTTACAAAGCATTACTGCCCGGACAGTCAGGTCCGCAGGAACATCTACTTTGGTTGTTCGGTCCTGCTGGACTTTCTAGTATGATCTTGGTTCGCAGCCCACCACTGATGGATGGTATTTCGTGGATATCTAGTCTATGGTAAGAAATCTGCGACTAGAAGTCTCTGTCAGATGACCAAGTTACTTACTTCGGTAATGATTTATCTGGTAGAGACATTCTAGTTGCAGATTCCTTACAGCCTGTAGGAAAGTAGCTTTCCAGCATGGTTACACTGATTTTTTTGCCTGCTTGTCAGTGTGTGTGACTGGGTTCACTGGGATCTTGCTAACCAGGACCCCAGTGATTATGGTCTCTCCTTTTAAACATGGTTGCTGGAACCTTTTTCATCCCTCATTTGGTATACTGGTGCCCCCATGTAAGTTCCTAGTGAAGGAAAATGACACTGTTGCCATGGTTACCGCCTCACTTTTTGCATAGGATTGATGCCAGCTTTGATTGGAAGTGTGCAGGGACCCTGCTAACCAGGCCCCAGCAACAGTGTTATTTCCCAAAACTGTGCCTTTGTTTACCCACTTGGCACAGCCCTGGCACACAGTTAAGACCCTTGTAAAAGGTACCAAGGGCCCTGTGGCCAGGGGAGGTCCCTATGGGCTGCAGCATGTATTATGCCACCCTAAGGGACCCCTCACTCATTACATGCATACTGCCTGGCAGCTTGTGTGCTGGTAGGGAGAAAAGACAAAGTCGACATGGCACTCCCCTCAGAGCCATGCCCACAAACTACTGCCTATGGCATAGGTAAGTCACCCCTTTAGCAGGCCTTACAGCCCTAAGGCAGGGTGCACTATACCACAGGTGAGGGCATAGCTGCATGGGCAATATGCCCCTACAGTGCCTAAGTCAATTCTTAGACATTGTAAATGCAGGGTAGCCATACTGAGTATATGGTCTGGGAGTTCGTCATTACGAACTCCACAGCACCATAATGGCTACACTGAATACTGGGAAGTTTGGGTTCAAACTTCTCAGCACAATAAACCCACACTAATGCCAGTGTGGGATTTATTGAAAAATGCACACGGAAGGCATCTTAGAGTTGCCCCTGTATGTCAGCCAGCCTGGTAGTGTGGGACTGACAGGTCTATGCCAGGCTGCCACTTCCAGAAGAGTTTCTGCCCACATGGGGTGAGTGCCTTTGTGCACTCTGTGGTCAGAAAGAAAGCCTGTCCTGGGTGGAGGTGCTTCTCACCTCCCCCTGCAGGAATTGTAACACCTGGCGGTGAGCCTCAAAGGCTCAGGCCTGGTGTTACAGTGCCCAAGGGCTCTCCAGCCAGTGGAGATGCCCGCCCCCCGGGCGTGCCCCTACTTATTTTGGCGAGTCAAGAGGGATAATGAGACAAACAAGGAGGAGTCACCCCCTCAGCCAGGACCACCCCTAAGATGTCCAGAGCTGAAGTGACCCCCAATCCCTGAGAAATCCTCCATCTTGCTTTGGAGGAGTAGGACCAATGGGGATAGGGATGTGCCCCCCTCCCCAGAGGGAGTGGGCACAAGGAGGGTGTAGCCACGCTCAGGGACAGCGGCCATTGGCTACTGCCGCCTGATTCTAACACACCCCTAAATTTAGTATCTAGGGGTGACCCTGAACCCAGCTCATCAGATTCCTGATGACCTCGAGAAAGAAGGAGGACTGCTGAGCTGAAAACCCCGCAGAGAAGAGGAGGAGAACACAACTGACTCAGCCCCAGCCCTACCGGCCCATCTCCTGCTTCAAAAAGCTTAAAAAAAAGAAGCAATGCATTCTGCAGGACCAGCGACCCCTGAAAAGCCACCAGGGGACTGCCTGCCTTCACTGAGGACCAAGAAACTCCTGTGACAAGTGGACCCATCCAACAAGAAGAAAATTGATGCCCCTGGCCCATGTCCAGAGGAACCAACCAGACAGAGAGGACCCCCAGGGGATTCTGACCAATTGTCCACCCTGGGCTGACCTCTCCACCCCTTCACGACGACGCCTGCAGAGGGAATCCCGTGGACCCACCTGACCGCGACTCCTCGTGACAAAGATATTCAACGCCTAGATAAGCACTGCACCCGCAGCCCCCAGAATCAAGAGAGACCAATCACTACCTATGTCCAGCTACCTAATGGTAGCTCTGAACCTAGGCATGTTTGGTATCAACCATGTCCGAATTATACCCCAATACCGTTGCAAGTATTGGAAGTATGATTCCATGCACTCTGGGGGCACCTTAGAGGACCCCAGCATTGCTACCACCAGTCTTACAGGGTTTTCCGGGCAGCCCAAGCTGCTACAATCCCTCAGACAGGTTTCTGCCCCCTGCTGCTTGAACAGGAAGGCAGAACAAAGGATTTCCTGTGGGAGAGGGAGATAACACCCTCTCCCTTTGGAAATAGGTGTGACTGGCTTGGGAGGCATAGTCTCCCCTAGCCACTGGTATGCTTTGAAGGGCACATTTGGTGCCTTCCATGCTTACACCAGTCTACACCGGTACAAGGACACCCATTCCCTGTTCTGGAACGAAACTGGACAATGGAAAGGTGAGTGACCACTCCCTTATCCATCACCACCCCAGGGGCGGTGCTCAGAGCTCCTCCAGAGGGTCCCTGGGTTCTGCCATCTTGTTTCCAAGGTTGGCAGGGAACTTCTGGGAGCATCTAAGTGGCAAGGCCAGGCAGGTGACATAAAAGTCCCCTCCTGATAGGTGCTTACCTGGCTAGGTGATCAATCCCCCTTTCAGGGCTATTTAGGATCTTCCTCTGGGGTGGGACCTCGGATTCGGCTTGCAAGATTCCAGCAGGATTCCTCTGCAACCTCCACTTCGACTTCTGGCCACTGGAACTGTGACTGGACCCTCCAGGAACCGACAACGCTGCAATCCACAAAGAAGACTCGAAGGGGGTTTGGGAGCACACTGCCTCACATCCCAGCACAGTTCGCCCCTTTGCATCCTGGTAAATGCAGTTCACAGTTATCGCTTACTTGAAAATTATCTGTAGTTTTTCACCAAAGTTGGTTCAGACATTGCTGTAGATCTCTAGACACATGTTTCTGGGTTTAGCCCTGGAAGACTCTTCTGCAACTTTTTTTCCACGGCTCCTGCTAGGTTTGCAACATTTCCCTGGCTGTGCATCCACAGAAGACAGCAACTCTTCAGCCTGCACAAGAAGACAAAGAAGGAATCTCCCCTGGAGTGAAGGAGTCACTCCCCTGCATCTGCAGGCACCTGCTGCAACGACGACTGGCTGCGTGGATCGCCTCTCACCCTGACCTGCGTCACGGCTGGTGGTCTGGAGTAGTCCTCTTGGTCCTCTCTGCCAGCTGTCTAACTTTGGTGAAGATAAGTCTTTCCCTTCCCACGCAGAACAATATCCCCATGCACCTTGTCTCTTGCAGCTGCCAGGGCTTGTTTGCATCTCCTCCAAGGGATCTTGAGGCAACATGTAGCTCCGGTCGCCATCACTCCTTCCTGCGACGCACAGTCCTCTGCATGGTCGTCCTGCGGATTGGGATCCCTTTCTGTAGTGGCTGCGTGGGCTCCTTCGGCAACTTCTGTGTCCCTGTCCTGTGGGACTCCTGTGGGTGCTGCCTCTGCTCCTGTGGTCCTCTGTATCGCTGGGGGTCACCTGTGACTTCCCCCTCCTGGGCCTTGCTGGTCCGTGGCAGCACCACTTTTCCACTAACTGCAAATTTGCCTTTGCCAAGGCTTGTTGGTGGAATTCCTACACGACACCCATCTGCAATCTTCCTTCCAGCGTGGGACAACTTCTGTATCCATCAGGAACTCCTGCTCCAGGGCTGCAGTGCTGACCTGTTCTTCCTCACCGTCAACCAACTCCTGCAAGTACAGCTGGGTGGGTAGTAGCTCATACTCCTCCTGGACTCCACTGAAACATTTGGACTTGGTCCCCTCTCTTCTTCTCCAGGAATCCACTGCTGTTTTTTTTTCTTGTCTTCCTTTTTCTCCTTTTGGGTGGTTTGGGGAAATTCCAGTGATAAACTCCTGCTTTCCTCGTCGCTGGGGGGTAATGATTTACTTACCTCTTTGGTTTTCTAGTACTCCCAGCTCTCCTCTACACATTCCACTTACCTAGGTGGGGGGTTCTTGTGTTCGCATTCCATGTTTTTTAGTATATGGTTTGGGCTCCCCCTGGGGTCACTATTGGTTAATGCTATTTGCACTGGCTTCTAACCTTTACTATGCCTATTACTGTTTACTAGTGTATATATTTAGTGTATTACTAACTTCCTATTAAAGGGTTGCCCTTCTAGTACTTTGTGGTATTGTGTTCCAAAAATACAGTACCTTTATTTTTGTGCAACTGAGTGTTTTCTTTCATGTGTGTAAGTGCTGTGGGACTATAGTGCTTTTGCAGGAGCTGTGCATGTCTCCTAGATAAGCCTTGGGTGTTCATCCACAGCTCTCTCTACAGAGCCTGGCTCCAAGACACTGCCTACACTTCACTAAGAGGGGATACCTGGATGTGGTATAAGATGTAAGTTCCTTGGGTACCCACCACACACCAGGCCAGCTTCCTACCCGATCCACCTATCCTCCCTGCTTACAAACTGATTTCTGGGGACTGGGATTCCCCATTCAGGGCCTTAGCTCTGGCGCACCATTTTCAGTGTTCTTCATGGCTCTGCGCTTTGGCATGGAAAGTCGTGAAAAGAAACTGACTTCACTGCGCAGAGGCGGCATTTATGTAGAACTCCTGACATCATCACAGCGACCGCAACGCCAATGACGCCCGCGGATTCGACCAACGGCCCCTGATGACGCACAAAGGTACTGCTCGATGAAAATTCTCAGGATCCAGTCTGACGCCTGGGGGAAATTCTATGGTAACAAATTTGCAACTAGAATGTGTCTCTACCAGATAAATTATTACCGGAGGTAAGTAACTAGTTCATTAGGTTTCCGAGGTCCTTGTGGGTGTGTTTCTATGCGTGCACACCTTTTGCAGTTCTGTTGTTTTTCACAGTTGATGTGGTCCTCTGGACTTCCGTTCACCTCCAGTGTGTGCTCCTGCTTTTTGCAGGTTCATTGTTCACAAAATATCACATTCTATGGTGGGTTTTTACACTTGCAATTGTGGTGCCCTGCACCATTTAAGTTCTGTGGTCTTTATAGCCATGTAGAGCGGGTGCTCTACCTCAGGGGCATGGTCATGAGCCTTTATTATCATATGACCTCCAAAAGCAGTGGATCAACTCCACATATCTTGGTTAATTTATTACCACATATGGTGGTTCTCTTTTTGTTGTGCTTTCTGACCACATCTGCCTCTCTTTATTTCTACCTTTAGGCGGGTCATCTATAATCTCTGTTTTTGAAACTAAGTGTCATAAGCCTTAATTCTACACAGAGGACCGTCCTTTACACCAGGCTTTCACTCTTTTGAGCATTTTGGTTTAAGCTATTTGCTCCTTTTTCCTCCTTCTTGTTCCCTGTTGAGAACTTTCTTTGTCTCTCATGGAATCAATTTATTTCCTGAATATTTTACGATTGCAGTCCATCAGCGCTGCATTCCTTCCTGCTTCTACAGGAGGTCTTTTCTCCCATGTTTCCATGGAATTTATATTGGACATTGTCATGTTTTTCTTTCAGGTGTCCTTTTCTGGTTATCTTTATCCACCTTCAGGACCACATTCGGTGGTCTTTGAAAGTTATTATTATTATTTTCACCATTCTCCTGTCTTTGGAGGTGACTGTGCGTCACATACCTCAGTGTCTGTAAAAAATAAAAAAAATAAAAAAGGAACACACTAAATCAATTTACTTGATTAACTTCTGCTCATATATTCCTTTTCTATGCAACCCATGTCCAATATAGAAGTTCCTGTATTGACATTGCTTGGGATGCTAGTATTTACCGTGGAGTGGTGGTCATGTTCACATTCCTTCACCCTGGATGATGAAGGTTCTGTCCAGGTGTGTATCTACACGCATCCTGCCTTTTATCTCTTTATCCTATGACGCGGAGTCGCATACTTCATTGTATGTAATTCTCTGTGTATCTCTGTCATTTTCACACCCTTTCTTCACTTGACTCATCTACGGCTTTCTCCGTGGACTTCCTATTTTTTCCATTGTCCACTATGGCTGCTTTATGATATTTACCAACATGCACTCTCAAATATATATATGCATTACTGTTGCCTGTATTCCTTCCATGTACAGTGGATTTGTTGGGTGTTTATGTCATCTGGTCTATTACTTTGACCTTTTGTACACTCCTTTGAGAGATTTTCCCCCGACATGTGTTTCGTTCTTGCGAGTTCACATTTCTATAGGCACTTTTTCCTACGCTTTCTCCCCTGGCATTGCAACTTATTGTAGCTCAGTGGTGGGAAGGTTTTTCTCTGTTCACTAAGTGGCTTACTTTCCAACCTTACATGTTTCTTAGTTCGATTGCTTTGAACCTTTCCAGAGATTGCCTTGTTATGCTGGTTTTCAGCATTCCCTGTTCTCAACCTAAACTATTTCCATGGCTTCTGTCACATATCCTCACTGTAAGAGGCGGTGTTCTATTACAGGTCCGTCTGTTGACATCCCTCACCTTTAATTTTTCTGCTTCTTCTGTCCTGGTTTTACCTTCAGGTTTTCCATGGCTGTTTCACTTCCTCTTCAGTGGATTTCTTCCATGGCTTGCTCCTCTCGTCTCCGAGTGTTTTCTTGTTTTCTGTTCCGTGCTGCACAGTTCTGTCCTCCTTTTTGAGCGGATACTTATTCCACCTTCTGTTACCCTTGATGGCTGCATTTGTTTCCTCTTCATTGCCGTTTTAATTGAAGAGTGTTTATTTCCTCCCCTTTATTTTTCTGTCTTTATTTTATAAGCACAAGGTGATATCAGTTTCTTTAACCTTAATGCCATACCATTTCCACTATAGGGTTCTGTTACCAACCAGCTTATGGTGTTCTGTTTTGTCTGGAGTGTACATGTGCTCTTGCACATTTTTTGGCTTGATATGCTTTGTCGTTTCAAGTCTATTGTTCTGCTGGGTTCTAGAGCTGGTTTCTGCTTGTCCTTCTAGGTCACCCATTGCTGTTGTCTTTGTACACCTTATGATGTTCTGTTACTTTCCTTCAGTACATCATGTCCTTCTCTGTACTCTTTGTGTGTTCCTTCACACATATGCTGTTTTGGGGCTGCCCCTAGCACGCTTACTCTAGTCCTTCTGGTACCAAATGATTACCTGTAACTTCTTCCCAGTTTGTCCCTTGATGAGTGTTACATGCCTATCTCTCACAGTCAATTGGACTTATTTACCCCTTTTCATTCTGTTAATTATTGGCAGCTCTGCCTGCCTCGCTTGTCATGTTCACTACCACGTTCCTTTCAGGATCATTCCTTTACAGCCACGACTTATATCCCCTGTTGCAATGTCGTCATCTATTCCTTGTGGGTAACTTGAATTATCTTCTTACTGTGTCAGTCTCGTGCCTGGCCTACTTCCTCTTTGTTGCCAGGTTGTTGAATGCGAGACTGGTGAGATTTGTTTGCAACCCTCCTCCTGGGTTGATATTGCTTTGGTATCTAATTCTAATATATGGAATCTGGGGCAAGTTGTCTCTATCAGATGAACAAGTTACTTAACTTTGGTAACTCTTATCTGGTAGAGGCACAGACTAGCCATAGATTCCTTATCGATCCTCCCATCCTCCCCGCTTGTGAACTGTGTTCTCTTCAGTCTTGCTTGGGGGTAGTCTATATTGTATTTTTGTTTTTGTGAGTGTAACATCATATTTTTCCCTGCCTAAGTTTCCATATACACTGTTCCACTGCCAGTTTCTATGTTGCTCTGCATTGTTGGCCGGATTCTAGTCACAAAAGAAACTGACGTCAGCATGTCAGGGGAGGGACTGTATGGACTCCACTGATGTCATGCCTGGGGATGACGTCAATACGGAGTCGATCGATGCCCTCTACCGACGTGCAGAGGTACTGCTGAGGAAAAATGTCCAGATCCAGTCTCACGCCTGGGGAAAATTCTAAGACAAGGAATCTGTTGCTAGTCTGTGTCTCTATCAGATAAGGCATTATCGAATGTAAGGAACTTGTTCTTAGGGAAGCATTAGGCACAAGAGCATCAGCAAAAGACAACAAAAAAAAGGAAGCCAAGAGACTGACCCGAGCGACCTGAAAAACTTCCGCCCCATCTCCCTTCTGCCTTTCCCAGCCAAAGTAATAGAGTAGACCGTCAACAAACAGCTGACCACCTTCCTGGAAGACAACAACCTGCTCGACCCCTCACAGACCGGATTCCGAACCAACCACAGCACTGAAACCGCCCTCATCTCAGTCACAGACGACATCAGAACCCTGATGGACAACGGTGAAACAGTCGCCCTCATTCTTCTCGACCTCTCGGCTGCCTTTGACACCGTCTGTCACCGCACCCTAATCACCCGCCTCCGCTCCACCGGGATCCAAGACCAGGCCCTGGACTGGATCGCCTCCTTCCTCGTAAACCGCTCCCAAAGAGTCTACCTCCCTCCGTTTCGCTCAGAACCCACTGAGATCATCTGCGGCGTACCTCAAGGCTCATCACTCAGCCCGACACTCTTCAATGTCTACATGAGCCCCCTCGCTAACATCGTACGCAAGCACGACATCATCATCACCTCCTACGCCGACGACACCCAACTTATACTCTCCCTCACCAAGGACCCCACCAGCGCCAAGACCAACCTACAAGAGGGTATGAAGGACGTCGCAGATTGGATGAGGCTCAGCTGCCTAAAGCTGAACTCTGAAAAAACTGAAGTCCTCATCCTCGGCAACACCCCGTCCGCCTGGGACGACTCCTGGTGGCCCACGGGCCCTCGGCACCGCACCGACCCCCGCAGACCACGCCCGCAACCTCGGCTTCATCTTGGACCCCCTTCTCACCATGACCAAGCAAGTCAACGCCATGTCCTCCGCCTGCTTCCTCACCCTCCGCATGCTCCGCAAGATCTTCCGCTGGATCCCCGCCGACACCAGAAAAACCGTGACCCACGCCCTCGTCACGAGCCGCCTGGACTACGGCAACACCCTCTACGCTGGGACCACCGCCAAACTCCAAAATCGCCTGCAACACATTCAAAACGCCTCAGCCCGCCTCATCCTCGACGTACCCCGCAACAGCCACATCTCCGCACACCTGAGACACCTGCATTGGCTCCCAGTCAGCAAAAGGATCACCTTCCGACTTCTCACCCACGCACACAAAGCCCTCCACGACAAGGGACCGGAATACCTCAACAGACGGCTCAACTTCTACGTCCCCACCCGCCCCCTCCGCTCCTCTGGCCTCGCACTCGCCGCCGTCCCTCGCATCCGACGCTCCACGGCCGGTGGGAGATCTTTCTCCTTCCTGGCGGCCAAGACCTGGAACTCCCTCCCCACCAGCCTCAGGACCACCCAGGACCACTCCGCTTTCCGGAGACTCCTAAAGACCTGGCTGTTCGAGCAGCGATAACCACCCCCTTTGTCCCTAGCGCCTTGAGACCCGCACGGGTGAGTAGCGCGCTTTATAACTGCTAATGATTTGATTTGATTTGATTTGCAATTGTATTCCTGCTTTGCGTTTCACTATTAATTGATTAATTATATATTATTAAATCAACTAAAAGAATTAATGATATATTCTGCTCACTGTGATGACAAATTACAACGGGAGACCTTATATTCTCATAGGAAGTTTAGGTTTTCTTTGGGAGCAGAATCTACTAGGAAACATCTCGTGTTTTTGAGTTCTTATACATTTGTTTGCCATGAGATGAACTAGAGATACAAAATATATTTTGTTCTGGATGCATTCCTGCTCTACTTTCTGTCTCAACTATATTACACAAATCAAAGTATTATTGACAACACGTTTGGTAGAGAAGCACACTTTGTTACATATGCTGTCTTGCTGGGACTGTTTATCTTCTGAACAGAGATCTGCAACTGCTAGGAACAAAGACTGTCCATCACACAGAACTATCTGCTGTGCCATTCACCATGAGCAACCTTCCAAAAAACACAAACTCATCTTTTAAAAATGTATTTCCTTTGCTTTATTGAAAAGGGGACTGTGGTGATGGTGAGCTTGCAGAGAGAACACTTATCAGAGTTTATTTAATGCAGTGGCTTTTGACAACTTGCTTAATTAAACTTTTTTGGCTGACCTGACGTAAGGACATCAGGGTTATACCGGTCACTGGAGTATGTCAAAGCTGTCCTCAAATCTGCCTCTGCCAAGTCTTGGGGAAATCGTGAACATCAGTTGAGGTGACTGCTCTCGCCGCGCTGCGGCAGTTGTACTCATTGGCCGTTACTGATTCGCAGAGAATTTTGAGACTTACGCAAGCTATATGGTTTGGTCCGACCCCAACAGTCATCCCTCCTCAAGCTGCCTTTCTCTGCTCTCTGTCAGAGCCAAACACATCCATTCTGTGTCTCTCAAAACTCGAGGCAGGCTTGCTATGAAAGTAATCTACACCTGCATGCAGGGGAGCCAACTTTCAGAGCTACAGGGCACAACCTTTGACTTCTTCGACGTCACCAAGTGTGATGTTAAAGGAAGTAACGTCATCGGCAATTATATGGCACTTGGGGAAGCCACTGGAAAGATCGAAAAAGGTTTTAATTTCTTAAGGCAATAGACCAAAGTTCCTTCAACGCCAGTGTGCAAAAATGTGACCCACCGAAGCTCTAAGCTGCCTTTATTAAATACGTTTATTTAAAAATACACAGCCTATTTGCAGCTTGCGTTTCCTCTAGCAACTTTCTCATAGTTGGACATACACTGCCAATAGTGAAGTGGGACCCTCATCGGAAACTCTTGACAATCCTGCAAAAAAACAGACCGGTTGGCAACTGTACTTTTTACCCAGAAGGTGGGCCTGGTAATATTTCTTTTCAGCAACTTTTATAGATAATATTACACCGAAATATGATAATACACATGAATGATAATAGACATAAATAACTACCTAATATAAAAAGCTAAAGGCACATGCTCTTGAAATAGCAGGAACCGATTGGTTAAATCACTGCCTGTGCCTGCAGCCAGACGACAGAGAGGAGCGGCCGGGGCACAGCGAGGAGCAAGGCACTCTTTTATATATTTTTTTTAATTAATTTATTTTAATACTTATTCCCCCTCCTTCCACACACCCCCTAACCCACACCTGCCCCTCCGCGCACCACCCCGCCCCTTCCGAGCCACTCCTGGAACAACGCCGAAACTAACTACAGTATTTGTGATTTTTAGGGATAAAATTGCTGTACCTGGTCCTGTCAGAGACACAAAAAAGTTTTAAGTAGTACAGCAACCCTAATGAATGAAGGAAGGGAGCCATGAGAATATGTGAAAGAAGCACTGCAGTGCCGCGCTTTAAAAAGACTTCTATCAGCTTTGGCGTTTTGCACTTGTTTTTATAGCTCTTTTAGGCCCATCCAGTACTAAGAAAAATGCAACTGTTAGCCCCAGAATGCAACATCATATTGGTGAAGCATCAGAAATGGTGGTACGTGTGACCCAATACAACTTAGGAGGTGTTAAGTTCACTGGGAAAAAAGGGGCATATTTAGGAGCCCCTAGCGCCACCAGAGCATCACTTTTTGTGATGTGCCGGTTGCACTAAGTACTGCTCCATATTTACAAGGACCGGAGCGTCACTTTTTGTGATGTGCCGGTGGCGCTAAGTACTGCTCCATATTTACAAGGAGGTGTAACACTACTTTTTTGTGGCGTTACATCTCCTTATAAATATGGGTCCCTTCGACGCAGTTTTCTGCATCAGAGGGGCGTGCAATGGGTGTTGTGGTGGGTGTTCCACTGCAACACCCATTGCTTTTGACGCTGCCTCAGATTTACGAGTTGTCGCAAACCTGAGGCAGCGTCAAAGACTAACACCACCCCAGGGGTTGCATTAGCATGGCAAAACGAGGAGGAATGCTTTTATTCCTCCTCGTTTTTTTATTTTTCTATGTGTGCTGCATTCTGCATCACACACTGAAGAAGCAAAATGTCATGGACGATTGTTTATAGGCAGGAAGGGACACCTTCCTGCACATAAGCAATAATTCAAAATGACACTTTGGTACTTCTATTAATTAATTTCATGTACTTCATTTTGGAGCTCATACAGAAGTGCCCTATCGCCATTATAGATTGTTTATGTGCAGGAAGGAGCACCTTCCTGCACATAAACAATCGATCTCCTCATTGCAGACAAACTTGCACTATGGTGCAAGGATGCCTGCGTTGGCGCTAGGCAGCTTAATTCAGCGCCAGCACAGGGGGAAACGCAGAGGTGTGCTGTATTCCTCTAAATAGGGCGCACCTCTGTGTTTCTAAAGTGGCACAGCCTGGCGCTGCTAGTTTTGGCGCAGCACTGCGCTACAGCACTTTAACATAAATCTGGGCCAAAGTGTGCATGTGCCCAGCACAAATGGGGCACTGGAAAGATGCGTAATGGAGGCGAGGAATATTTATGAGATGGCAGAGAGATCAAACCAATGGGGAGGGCTTGATACATCTAAGAAGATGTGCCTAATGGAAAGTAATACCTATGTAAACTAATAAGTTATTCACATACTCTTTCAGCAAACAAACGTGTGAAAGCAATTATGCAGCTGGTATCCCAAATGTACAAAAACGATTAGGTAACAGATCTCCCAATTGTGCAAAAACACATTTGTAACAGCATCCTCAAAACAAGCCAAGAAAATAAAGGCCTCTTTGCAAACTAACGCCAAAGTGAAACTGCATGCATAGAAAATGAATATGTAATAAATATTAAGGAACATCAAAATACCAATAACCACATCTGTTCGCATCTATGAACTAAATTGTGGTATATTATATGCTGAAAGAGCATCTATATGTCAGGAAAGTAAAAGGTCTAATTTCCTGAAAACAGTCCAGACAGTGTGTTCTGACAGCTTTTTCCTTAATGTTGTTAATGTGCCACTGACACATGCTTACTTCTTACCAGTAATATCTTTGGTCACAGGGCATGTGCATTCAAAGAGATCAACTGAATTGCCTCAAGGCACTCATAATAAGATATGGGAACCCGGGTATAAGAAGACAGTGCTATTTGTCTTGGATCACACACTTTGGGCAAGTGGAGTAGCTGGTATTCAAAACAGAGGCTTCCTGAAACAAACATTTGCAATGCAATGAGTCTCACGTTTCCTCGAGTTAGAGCTACTAACGCTGTAAACTCCTAACCAGACTTTTCTTGCCACATAAACTGAAAATGAAAAGTAAAACAGCTTGACATAAGTGAGCTGACCGTCGCCATGAGCGCAAAGCAGACACATAAAGGGAAACAGAAGTTCGCTCGCAGTGAAACATATCAGCAAAAGTGCAATTATACATGTAACCGGCAAAGGTGCAATTATGCATGTAACCGGAAAAAGTGCAATTATTTATGTAACAGGCTCAAAGTCATGCAAAGCACTCGACTACTGCCCAGAGAGATGACGCTGCCTATGAAATAAAGAGAAAAAGTAGTCCAGGAACCATGCGGAAAACACAGAGCCTCGTATGTTTTCAGTAGTTGGCCGGTGCGCTTGAGGCGGGCTAAACACCGGAAAAGGCGTGACATATGCATGCCTTTCACCAATGAAATTGAGCGCATTCTAAATGGCAAGCCCATGAACCAATGAAAGTGATGGACGTGACATGGGCATGGTTAAAAGCCCACAGAGAGATTATACCAGGGACAGAGCGCTTTGCACGCTCGATCCTAAAAAGGCTGCAACTCGGACACTATATGTACAGCTGTTAAAAATACCTTTTACTTTCCCAGCTCCTCACCTGCCAGTTAACCAGATGTGAGCGCCATGTTAACCAGAAGGCATAAGTACATGCACACGTAAAAACAAGTCATTTAAAAAAAAAAATGAGCAACCTCACAAGTGATTTTTTCCTTGCACAAATGGGCAAAAGTAGGTGTGTGACAAAACTCTCAGTCCGGAAACACTGACCTCAGCCTGCACACCTCCTTTTTCCCAGCCGGAGTCTTGCCCTGTGTTGCAGCCATAACGACAGCCACAAGGCATCTGGCGAGTTTCTTCAGAAAACACGTTATTGTTGATGATTTTGTTTTAGGTTTCACCTGAAACAGTGCATGTGCTATCAGAAAAAAAAAAAATATATAAAAATAAAATCCTAATATGACCTTAGAGCCTGCCCATTACTTACTATTGGTTGGCATCCATGTCACTCTTGTTTGCTTGCTTCTTATTGGTCAGTGACTCCTGCTTCCTCCGAAGGCTTCAGAGTTTGTCTCTTCTGAATAGCATGGACCTAGCACAGCTTCCTGTTTGCGCCCAATGTCCTCCCAATGGCAACAAGCATCTGCAGTTACATTCCCCCCCCCCCCAACTTTCTGCAATGTACTCAATAAGAGTGCATGGCACTCTACAGTTCATCACACTCCCGCTTCACCTCCCTCATGTTACTTGTCTCTCCCATCCTCCTCCTGCTGCTCGCTCCCTCCTCCCCTGCACCTCCCTTGTGTTACTCTCCCCCTGCTGCCCGTTATTGATGCTCCCTTCTGCACCTCCATGTGGCTTCCCTGCCTCCTGCTGACCGTTGTTGCTGCTCCCCCACCCTCATTTTCAGACAGTTTTGCACATTTGTGCACAGCAGTGGGGGCTGTTGTGCAACATGGTTTACAGAATTACAAGTGTTATGATGTGGTGAACACTGGCCCTGTCATAGCATATTTTTTCTTTACTTTAGGCTAGGGTTCTGCAAAGTCAGTCCTTGAGAGCCGGGTCCATGCCAGATTTTTAGCATATCCACATTTAGAAACATGTAGATTTCTGAAACATCTTTTTTCTAAATGTGGATATGCTAAAAATCTGGCATGGACCCGGCTCTCCAGGACCGACTTTGCAGAACCCTGCTTTAGGCCATTTTGCACAGCATACTAAACATGCACAACGTGTTTAAAAAAAAAAAAAAAAAAAAAAAAGACTTGAGCCAATAGATTTTGCATAGATGAAACCTCTTGGCTTTGCCAATGCTTCTTTTACTCTGTCAAAGTCCTGATTTGCTAGGTCAATTGGCAATACATATTTAAGGTGCTGCACAAAGTAGAGGTGAGGAAAAATATGCATAAATTGAGCAAATTTGTAATAAGCATCACCAACAGCAAGAGGCAGGATGAAGGCAACTGTGTTAGAACCTTATGAAATTGTATTGTATTGTATTGTATTGTAATCGTATTTATATAGCGCTTACTACCCCTGACGAGGCGTCAAAGCGCTTTTCGATGAGTAGCACGCTACTCCGGAACCCAACAAGAATTAGTGATGGATTAGTATTGTTAAATAATGAGTACAGTTTTAGTATTATTATGAGTTAATTTGAGCCACGGATATGAGAGTTTGTTAGTTAGACTGGAGTAATGGAGGGGTGGAGGAGGAAATAAATCCAGAGGTGTTAATTGGGAGTATATCCTTCATTTACTCAACCCAAAGGCTTGGGATGAGTAAAGGGGGGTGGAGGGGGAAGAGAATGTGGAAGGGTTAGGGAGAGCATAGTAGCAGGGTGAGATGAATGCAGGAGAATTTAGTAGGGTTGTGTGGGAGGTCACAGAGGTAGAGTGAGGTTTGGTGAGTTAGATGTGGAGGGAAGAGCTTAGGCAGAGATATTTAGGAGATGAAAGTGGTAGAAGGGATTTGGGATGAGTCAGAGTGAGAATGGAGGATAGTTTGATAGAGACATGACATAAGAGTGATGAGTAGATAAGTGTGATAAGATGAGAGCAGGAATTCATAGATATCTAGTTTAACAACCCAAAAAACCAGGAGCCACGCAATGATCCACGAACATGCCAAGCACAGAAACAACATATACACATACACATATACACACACATATATATATATATATATATACACACACATATGCACATACAATACATAATTAGAATCATGGGTAAAAAAAATACTTAGTCAGACAGGTTTAAAGAGTGTGTGTGTATTTTATTGTTATGACATAGTAGCAATACATATTTTCCAAAGAAACTATAAATAAATAGAAATATACATATAATCTGAAAAAAAAATATTTATCCACATAGGCATATGCAGTTCATAGTTGTTTGAAAAAGGTGGTTATTAAGGAAAGAGCCAACTCTTGAGTAGTTTCCTGAAGACCAGAAAGTTATCTGTGGCTCTTATAGTTGGGGGTAATGAATTCCATGGTTTGGCTGCTTGGACGGAGAAGGATGTACCACCTATAGTCTTTTTCTTGTATGGTGGTGTTCTAAGGCGGGGTGCCAGTCTTGAGCGGAGGGTTCTTTGTTGGATGTATTTGGTCATTTTCTTTCTGATAAAAAGCGGTCCTCTTCCATGTATAGCTTTGTGGGTGATACAAAGCAGCTTGAAAGTGCATCTTCTGGCAACAGGTAACCAGTGTAGTGCTTTCAAGGCAGGGGAGATGTGTGCTTGCGGCTTTATATGTAGTAGTAGCCTGGCTGCGGAATTCTTGATTCGTGATGGGTCATGGGGAAAACGTCTCCAACAACCTTGTGTGCCTTTGGCAATGTGATTGTTACTAGTGCGTCTTTGTGGAGATGTCCTCATGCTTCTGCGCATCAACAACGCAGCACCTGAATCGTAGGTAAACGCAGTAGGGTCGTTTTGGAAAGCTGTCCATCATCCTGGTAAAAGGCGGGAATTCCTTTGCCTACTACAAGGGTGGACGGGGCGTGGCTCACCGGGCGGAGCTTACAGGTGACTTATAAAGGGAGAACCTTCTACTCTGTTTCTCCAGGAGAGGAAGATAGAACCAGTTATTCAAGTCAGATACAGATTATGCTCCAGTACATCATCAATTCACCTCCAGGAAGGATTCTAGATCTTTTCCTGCTATGGAATCTCTGAGCGCACAGCCTTGCTTTATCTTTGCCAAGCCCAAGAGTTAGGGTGGCTTGTCCTTTCCAGAAGCTGAGCTTCAACTGGGGCACCTGCTACGTTTATATTTGTAAGTGCTTCCTGTTGAGGTTTAGTTTCTGTAAAATGAGCATCATGGCATACCCAACCGGAGTATTTCTACCAGTAAGTCAGTAAGCGTTACCTAGCATGTTTTATATGCACTGTTTATATTGTACACTAAAGCTACGTGATGGACCACAGTGAAAACGTCTCTAGTAACCCTGTGTGTCCTTGGCAAGGTGATTGTTGCGTCTTTGTGGAGATGTCCTCGTGCTTCTGCGCATCAACAACGCACCACCTGAATCGGCGGTAAAACGCAGTGGGGTCGTTTTGGAAAGCTGTCCATCATCCTGGTAAAAGCGGGAATTCCTTTGCCTACTTCGAGGGTGGACGGGGCGTGGCTCAGCGGGCGGAGCTTACAGGTGACTTATAAAGGGAGAAACCTTCTACTCTGTGTCTCCAGGTGAGGAAGATAGAAACCGCGCATCACAGTCAGATACAGATTACGCTCCAGTACATCATCAATTCACCTCCAGGAAGGATTCTAGATCTTTTCTGCTATGGAATCTCTGAGCGCACAGCCTTGCTTTATCTTTGCCAAGCCCAAGAGTTAGGGTGGCTTGTCCTTTCCAGAAGCTGAGCTTCAACTGGGGCATCTGCTACGTTTATATTTGTAAGTGCTTCCTTTGAGGTTTAGTTTCTGTAAAATGAGCATCATGGCCTACCCAACCAGAGTTTTTTTTACGAGTAAGTCAGTAAGCGTTACCTAGCATGTTTTTTACGCCCTGTTTATATTGTACACTAAGGCTACGTGATGGGTCATGGGGGAAACGTCTCCAACAACCTTGTGTGCCTTTGGCAATGTGATTGTTAATAGTGCGTTAATAGTGCGTCTTTGTGGAGATGTCCTCATGCTTCTGCGCATCAACAACGCACCACCTGAATCGGCGGTAAACGCAGTGGGGTCATTTTGGAAAGCTGTCCATCATCCTGGTAAAAGGCGGGAATTCCTTTGCCTACTTCGAGGGTGGACAGGGCGTGGCTCAGCAGGCGGAGCTTACAGGTGATTTATAAAGGGAGAACCTTCTACTCTGTGTCTCCAGGAGAGGAAGATAGAACCCGCTATTCAAGTCAGATACAGATTATGCTCCAGTACATCATCAATTCACCTCCAGGAAGGATTCTAAATCTTTTTCTGCTATGGGATCTCTGAGCGCGCAGACTTGCTTTATCTTTGCCAAGCCCAAGAGTTAGGATGGCTTGTCCTTTCCAGAAGCTGAGGGTCCATATATGGCTCCCCAGCCCTATCTGCTGGCATCCGATTTTAGAATTATTTCCAGGAAGCTGCCAAAAATTGCTCTGCCATTCCAGGCATCCGTGTGGTCTAGCTACCAATACAATTCTATTTTGGCTTCCAGGGAGATGCGAACCTGGCCTCAATATGTCAACCCCTTCTGAAGGTGTTGTATTTTGAATCTCTGCAGGGCCCTGTAGTGAAGGGGACCCAGAAAGATGGGCTGAATAGAAGCTGCTAAGAGGCCCACAACCCTTGCTACTGATCTCAAGAGATTGTCGGGTTGCGTAAGGCACATCTCAATTCCTTCTTGATATTCTGTTTTTTTTTTGGATGGAAAGATCAATTATGACAACACAGAATTTATCCGGAATACCAAAAATTCCACCTGTTGAGAGGTCGATTAGACATGATTTCAGATGGTTGATTATAAACCCCAAATCCTGAAGTAGTTGGATTGTCCAGGACAAATGGAGGATTACTGTCTGAGGATCTTGAGCCATAAGAATCAGATAATTGAGATTGATAATTAACCTTACATCTTGGCTCAAAGGGAATATTTGTTGGAACAACGCATGCCTGATCAACGCGGTCGGAACAACAACCGCGTTGTTACCACTAATGCCTTTACCACGAATGCCTTAACAACGATTTTTTGTTGTAAAGGCATTCCTGGTAAAGGCATACGTGGAATGGCATGCATAGTTCTAGCATGCAACCCCCCACCCCGCCCCTAAAACTACCATGACCTCTCTACCCCTGCCCCTAAAACCACCCCAACCCCCCACCCCAGCCCTAAAACTACCCCGACCCCCCACCTCTGCTCCTCAAACCTAAAACTATCCCAACCACCCCCTAAAAACCTAAAACTACCCAACACCCACCGCTCTGTAAAAACTAAAACTACCGCAACCACCCACCCTGCCCCAAAACCTAAATTACCACAACCCCCACCTCCGCCCCTAAAACTACCCTGGCCCCCCTAATCCACCCCTAAAATCTAAACCTACCCTGACCCCCACCCTCGCCCCTAAAAACAAAAATTACCCTGACCCCCCACACCACCCCTAAAACTACCATGACCCTCCACCCCGCTCCTAAAACTTAAACTACCACAACCCCCACCCCTAAAACTACCCCGATCCCCCCGCCCCTCAAACTACCCCAACCCCGCCCCTAAAACCTAAACTACCCCAACCCCCACACCTAAAACTACAGCAACCAACCACCCCAACACTAAAACCTAAAGTACCCCGACCCCCCACCCCACCCCTAAAACTTCCCAGATCCCCCACCGCGTCCCTAAAACTACCCCGACCGCCACACCCCTGCCCCTAAAACTTAAACTACACCAACCCCCACCCCTAAAACTACAGCGACCCCCCCACCTGCCACTAAAACCTAAAAGTAACCCGATCCCCCACCAAGCCCTTCAAACTACCCCAACCCCAACCCCGCCCCTAAAACCTAAACTACCCCAGCCCCCACACCTAAAACTACAGCAACCAACCACCCCGCCACTAAAACCTAAAGTACCCCGACCCCCCACCCCGCCCCTAAAACTTCCCAGATCCCCCACCCCGTCCCTAAAACTACCCCGACCCCCACACCCCTGCCCCTAAAACTTAAACTACCCCAACCCCCACCCCTAAAACTACCCCGACCCCACCCCGCCCCTAAAACCTAAAATTACCCCAACCCCCCAAAAACTATAATTACCCCCACCCGCCCCTAAAACTACCCCCCAACCCCACTTACTTGACCGCGTCCTCTCCGATCCCGAGGCTGTTTTCCTCTGCCTTAACTATGCATGTTCGTTGTTCAGACATGTTTGGTTAAGGCAGAGGAAAAACAGGGTCTTTGTTCAGGAAAACGTTGTTCTGCTTTCATGGACAATGCCCGTCGTTATTTGGCCGGCGTTGTCAGTCTGCTTCCTACCTTGAGCTCGTAGCAATGGCCTAGCCAAAAAAGTTGCAGGAGTCGCTGGTGAGGTGCGAAAATGGGGATAGTCAGGTACGCGTCTTTCAAGTCCAATCGGACTATCCAGTCGCCCTCTTGCAAAATGTATCAAAGGAGGTGAATACCCTCCCTCTTGAAGTGCCTGTATACCATCCATGCATAGAATCTTTAAAATTTAGCACTAGACGAGAACCTCCGCCTCTTTTGCGGACTAGGAAGATGGTGCTGATCATGCCTCCGAGATGAGGGGAATAAGGGCATATGGCCTTTTTCTGAAGGAGGGATTGAATTTCTCAACAAAAATACTGCTCCTGAGGAGGAAAAGTTTGGACAGGGAAACTGTAAAACTCCAGTTTGTACCCTTGGACGGATATGAGAATCCAAGAATCTTGTATCAGGAGTTTCCAATTTTGCACAAACAGCCGTGGCCTGCCCCCCAAGATAACCTTGGAGAGAGGGAAGATTCTCACCTGAATATCCTGAATCTTGGGAGTTCCCTTGTTGCCCTCTCTTATGACCTCTGTGGAAGTATTGGCGCCCCCCACATGCTCGGTGGGGTAGAAGTTTTGCCAATTTCCACAGGCATGGTAGAAATTTTCACGTTGGGTATCCTGGTAGACACCTCAGCCTGATGATCGGGCCCTATATCGTCCGGCCCTACCAAAAAGGGTGGAAATAGCCACGTTGGCATTACCCAACTGGCAAACAGCTTGTTTCTCCCTTCCAATTAGGATATCTGGGGGAATTGATACACTGGACCTCTTGGTCTGAAAACCTATTTCTAATATCTTTGTGAGAGGGCCTGAAATTTCCAGATGTTTGTCCTGACAGAACTGCCAAGCCTGGTCTAAGCATCTTTTTGGGTCTTTAGCCCATTTCTTTTTAAAATTAACCATGGTGGGATTTGCGTCAGGTGTCTCAGAAACTTTACCAGCAAGGTCTGGTCTAGGGCACTCTGAGCGCAGCCTGGCCCTGACGCCTTTATCAAATCTTTGTCTAAGGTGAACTCGGACATAGTCGGCTACCTCCTGAGGAGGGGTCCAGCTAGAGGACCGAGTAGTGATGATCTCGGCTGGGTCAAAGGTTAGGACCTTAGGAGGGTGTGAAGTAGAATCAGAACAATGGCCAGAACCTCTCCTCTAACTAGGGTCAGGAGCATCTTCCTGCTCACTATCACTTGAGCCTTCCGAGGAAGAATCAGTATCAATAGAGTCAGACTGTTTAAAGGAATCATCGGAGTTGGAAATCTGTGTTTGAGGAGCACTGTACCCATGTTGTTCCATGACTGTCACCAACAGTTGTTCAAATGCCTCAGAATGAGGCCATCGTTTAGCTTTGGACTTTCCTTTAGAAGGTTTAGGAACCAGGGCAGTAAACTTCTTTGAAAGAGCATTAAGGTGTGAAGTAAGAGGCCCCAGGACCTGGACAGGGCTTTATTTACTAAGAGCTGGACGTTATTATCTAGGGCCTCAACTAGGTTTTCTTCAAAAGAGGCCTGAATGCCTTGATATTCATTAAAATCCTCCTCAAAAGGATCATATTGGGCCGTACTACAGGTACAGGTTTGAGGCACCAGCTCTATAATCAAATTAGGGTAGCTAGACTACAGTCAGGAGAGTGCTAACCCTGGCAGGCACAGACAGAGAAAATAGGATAGGATGTGGAGAGAGGCACCTGCTGCAGCACTATAGGCAGAGCCTATGCAAAGTTTACTACCCTGAGCATACTCCAATGCCTCAGGACGTAGGGAGGAAGAAATGAGCATGGTAAATTGGGAAATGCCAACTAGAGGTAAGAAATGCCGATGTACGCTGTTTCTAGTCTCTCACTGCTGCCGTATTCAAACAAAGCGCGGTGGCAGAGCTTGTGCACGAGTGCTCAAAGTTCGAAGGGACTAGAAAGAGGACCGCAGGCAGATGAGTTGCAACAGCTGATCTCGCTACCCTTCCTCCACAGAAAAGCCTGCGAAAAGAGGTCATGGCTCAGGAGGCTGACAATCGCTCCCCTAAAAAGGGAGGAAAAGATGTTAGAGGCAAAGCATAAGCGCTCCTGAGCAGGGAGGCGTGTATACAGTAAACACTCTGACAAATTAGTATATGCTGTGCAGTAAGCCGCTTTGCAAGCGAACAGTATAGGACACAAAATTGGGTCACAATAATGTAATCTGTAATCAGGACACTACTGAACCCAAAATTGAATCACAATAATGCATGAAGTAATAAGGGGTACTTAACTGGCTGCAAAGCAGCATAGAAAGAGGATATCAACATGGTGTCATGGATTCTTAAAGGGCTATATTGTTAGTGATTGGACTATGTGACTATGATGGACTTGGGGTGCATGGGTGATGGAGTTTTTTCTTGTTTTATTGAGATTGGCTGCTGTTAATTTTACAGTAAAGAAAGAGAAGCATATTCCGAGCCTCTGGTCCTGACATAGAATTGACAAGCAGATTGACAGCCCGAAACATGAGCAGTGGTACAAGAGATTGGAATATAGAGGGAGAAACCATGTGAATTGAAAAAAACAGGAGGAAAAGTGAAGATGTGTGGTCCACTAGTAGAGGTGGACAAGCCAACAATTTAACAGAGAGCAAAGCCACGGGACTGGCTCAGATCTTAGAGTTTGTGCAGGAGCAAGACGTAAAATATGATGGTCTCTTCAAAATTCAAAAAAGTGTATTTGTTCAATATGTGAAAGTTTTGTCACAAGCACATTATAGCACTACACTGAGAAGTACTTATGAAAAGTGATGTTTTTGTACAACTTGAAGCCTGAACTCTCTGGGAGTACATACACATTAATGAAGAAAAAAAGAGTTTTGGTGAAATAAGACATTTGCCAAAGATAACAAAATGGAAGCAGGGAAGCTGCGATTTTTCCAGGCTTCATGGTTTCACTTTGTAACAGTCAATAAATCGCTATAGCCCTATTTCTCCTTTCAGTGCATTTTTCATCAGTTTTAAAATATAGAGCAAGATTTCCTTGAAGGTTTTTAGGGCGCTTTACATGAGCACTAGTTACATTACACAAGGTCACATGCTTTGTTTATAGGCATAGAGCGATTAAGTGATTTGCCCAGAACCACATGATGTTGAGTCAACAGCCAGACTCGAACCAGGTACCCCAGTTCCACAGTCAGCAGCTCTGTGGTACAGGGAGCTAGGCAGAGGCCACGTAAAAGCTCGGCTCCTTACGGGCTCGAGGTTCCAACAGGCTAGAGTCTGTTGTGCCTGCTGAGCCCTTGCCCTGGCTAGAGCCAGTCTTCAGGCGCGAGTCTCTCTCGAGCTTTCAGTGGCTCGCCCATCTCGATCCACTAGCATGGCAAAAAATCGTTCTAACATTCAAAAACAAAAAACAACAGCAGACCACCTTGAGCCCTGAAAGCAGACATAAATTAAAAAAAAAAATAAAAAAAAAAAAAAAAAACTTTCCATGCTCCTTGCCTCAACAACATATTTTTCAGGTTAGTACCAATTTGTGCAAGCATGAACACTGCAATACTTCTGCAACTCGGTGTACATATTGACCAGGAGTGGATAAAACAATTGCTATGTCCTCAAAATAAACAATAACATTAATTTAGCATACCTGAAAAGACTGCATCCGTGAACCCCGGGAACAGAGATGATCTTTGAAGACAATGGGGGTTAGTCTAACTTTGGAGGAGTGTTAATCCGTCCCAAAAGTGACGGTAAAGTGACGGATATACCACCACCCGTATTACGAGTTCCATAGGATATAATGGACTCGTAATACGGCTGGTGGTAAATCCGTCACTTTTCCGTCACTTTTGGGACGGATTAACACCTCCTCCAAAGTTAGAATAACCCCCAATGTTATTTAGACCACTGGAATGCTTACAGGGCTCTGAATCAGTGGTGTCCTATAGCAAAAACAAGAGGGGCACCAGACGGCGAGAGGAGTTTTTCATGATAATAACATTGTGAAGGTTTTCCTCTAAGTAGTTCTCTGGGCCTTTTTCTCAAGCTCGGATAACAAATGACTAGCCAGAGGAACAATTGCAGCTGGGCATGTAGCCTGAAAGGTGACACAGAAGGGACAGCAACCTAGTGTTGCTCTCCTGCCAGATAAGATGGGTCATGTTTTCCACAAGAGGTCACGGTAGGATACAAAGGGTTTCCTGTTCTTTGCTTTCGACCTATTGGTGTCATGAAGCAGGTTGGCCAGGGCAAGGGCTCAGCAGGCACAACTGTGAGCGTTTTGATAGGCAGTCAGTTCTGGTCATTTCTGGGGTCCAGCAAAAGGGTCTAGCATCTGTACTCTCCTTTGTCAGGTGGTTTCATTGCCACAAGCAGAACATTGCACTGGTGCAAGGCGGCCTTATACCTTTATCCTACGCAGACATAATGTGCTGCGGGGGGGGGCAGTTTCTTGTCCCTTTCCATTCCCAGTGCTGCTGGCAACATTCTTGGGTGGGATATTCTCCTACGTTGACTGCCATAAGCCCTGGCAAATGTTGCCTGACCCCATTTTTTCTGCGGCTATACTGGAGCTTAAAATAGACCCATCAAGGGTATGTACAATGTTAGCATGTTCTTTAACAACAGAAATTGTGTTCTTTGTGGCCCACGAACAACCTAGTTGCTCCACAGTCGATCGCTATAGGATTAGTTACACAAATGTTAGAAGGATAGGAAAGGTGCGTGCAGAGAAGCAGATGCATGCAAACACGACATACTTCTATTGTTCAGTGTGGAAGGGAATAATGTTTTTTTAAAAGTTTTATATAGCACAAGCTCCACAGAAACACAATAAAAACAGAAGATTTCAGAGAGGAGAATCTCAGCAACCGGAGACCTCCGAGAGAAGATATAGGGGGTCATTACAACCCTGGCGGACGGTGTTAAAGGTGCGGTAATTCCCCAAACAGGCCGGCGGACAAAAAAAGGGAATTATGACCGTGGCGGAAACCGCCAACTTAAACAGCCACTTCAACACACCGCCCGCCACGGCGGTACAGACAAGCAGCGCGGCGGTCACCACCAACAGACAGGCAGAAGACAATGTACCGCCCACAGTATCACAACCCTCCAATCCGCCACCTTTTCCAGGGCGGATTCACTGTGGATAAAAACACGGCAGAAACAGCTTTTGCAATGGAGAAAACGCTCACCTCAACACACTCCACGAGGAAGTAGGACACCATGGAGCCGGAATTACAAATACTCCCTGCCCTGGTCTTCCTGCTCATCTACGAACACCAGCAACGGCGGCGCCGAAGACAACGGTGAGTACTGCACCTACGACATAGGGGAGGGGGAGGCAAAAGTCAGGGGGACACACACGCAACACCGTCACCCCCACCCTCGCACATTACAACACACACACGAATGCATTTCCAAACATCACAGTAACAACCCACAACCCCCCCGGAAGAATGCAAAGACAAAAGGAAATCAGTCCAAACATTGTAATGTATCAAAATACAGTTCCAAATATATACAGATATATATACACATTCAAAATTATATACATTACGAGAAGTAGTGCAGGTATGCACATATCAATGTCCGTGCACCACTGGTCCAAAAATGCATGGGCGAGGCTCACACTAGATACCTGTCCACAAACGGAGAGAACACTGCAGGGGCATCAGATAGAAATACAACAGGCACCTCAGGGGGAAGGGAAGGGGGGGCACCTCAGCCAGATTACAGCACCACACCAGATCCACGACGGGGCTCCATGCCCATTGATGTATCCTGGGGAGTGCAAAGCCACAGTCTCTCATGTCTCTACAGTGGGTGGTTTGCCCACTGTTCAATCTTGGGGAGTGCAAAGCCACAGTCTCTCAAGTCTCTACAGTGGGTGGTTTGCCCACTGTTCAATCCTGGGGAGTGCAAAGCCACAGTCTGTCAAGTCTCTACAGTGGGTGGTTTGCCCACTGTTACATCCTGGGGAGTGCAAAGCCACAGTCTCTCAAGTCTCTACAGTGGGTGGTTTGCCCACTGTTACATCCTGGGAAGTGCAAAGCCACAGTCTCTCAAGTGGATGACAGTCTCCACTGGTTCTGGAGGGGGACTGGTGCCCAGAGTGCTTCATCCTGTTAAGGACAGACGGAGTAGATGCATGTGTCCACTGGTTCTGGAGGGGGAATGGTGCCCAGACTGCATCAGGCTCCCTGTGACGGTTCCTGTTCCGTCACTGTCCCAGCTGCACATGGGATAACGATGCTTGATGTGGCTGTGTTTTCTTTGTTCAGCGGTGCTTTGCCCTGTTCAGAGGTCTTCACCATGGCGGTCTTTTCCTTGTGCAGCGGTGCTTTGCCATGGCGGTCTCTAACCTGTTCAGCGGTGCTTTGCCCTGTTCAGCGGTGCTTTGCCATGGCGGTCTCTGACCTGTTCAGCGGTGCTTTGCCCTGTTAAGCGGTGCTTTGCCATGGCGGTCTCTGACCTGTTCAGCGGTGCTTTGCCCTGTTCAGCGGTGCTTTGCCATGGCGGTCTCTGACCTGTTCAGCGGTGCTTTGCCTTGTTCAGCGGTGCTTTGCCATGGCGGTCTCTGACCTGTTCAGCGGTGCTTTGCCATGGCGGTCTTTGACCTGTTCAGCGGTGCTTTGCCCTGTTCAGCGGTGCTTTGCCATGGCGGTCTTTTCCTTGTGCAGCGGTGCTTTGCCATGGCGGTCTCTGACCTGTGTATTGGTGTGTGGCATGACGCTCCCTCATTGCCCAGCGGGGCTGTGGCTGCCAGGGCCCTCCTGTGCACTGACTCCGGCGGTGGTCTCCTGACCAGTGACGATACTGCTGCCCTCCTGGGCACTGACTCTGGCGGTGGTCTCCTGACCAGTGACAATACTGCTGCCCTCCTGGGCACTGACTCTGGCGGTGGTCTCCTGACCAGTGACAATACTGCTGCCCTCCTGGGCACTGACTCCGGCGGTGGTCTCCTGACCAGTGACGATACTGCTGCCCTCCTGGGCACTGACTCCGGCTGTGGTCTCCTGACCAGTGACGATACTGCTGCCCTCCTGGGCACTGACTCTGGTGGTGGTCTCCTGACCAGTGACGATGGTGCTGGAGGTGGCGTCCCGGCCGCCGGGGAGGATGGCGCCCTTCTCCGCCGTGCTGCTCTTACCAGACTTCCTCTGGCCCCTCACCACCTTTGGAGGAGTCACAGCTGACTCTGCAATCCCCCTGGAACCCTTGTGAGCAGTTTTGCCGCCAGGAGTCTTCACCCTGTCCCGTCGGCCACTTTCCAACTTGAGGTGCTTCACAGGGGGTGGACTGGAAGTGCTTTGGCTCCGTGTCACACTGGCTGCCCTGGTGTCCGGTGCACTCCACACACCTTGAACACGCACCACAGGTCCTGGTGTTTTTTTGGCTGAGGTGCTACTACGGGACTTATGAATTGGAGGGGTGGGGGTGGTGGCAAAGAGGTCAACATTGCTGAGGAAGAGTTGCTGACGAAGACTGGGATGGGTAGCTGGAGGGGGTCTGGAAGTGGAGGAAGAGGAGGTGGTTGTAGGAGGTGTAACTTTAGGTGTTTTGGGTGCAGGTGCAGGTACTGGAGGCTGTCGTGAGGTGGATGGATTGTGGGTGTGTGGGTGCCCGCGTTTGTGTACTTTGGGCGGGGGCGTCACAGACACACTGGGAGTGGACACAGGGGACGTGTAAATGGTAGTGGGGGTAGTGAGTGCAGGTGAGCGGGGTGTGGTGCTGGGTGTTCTGGTGCGAGTCCTAGTGCCTGTAGATGTAGTGCATGCAGGTGAGAGTGTAGACGACACTGGGAGGGAGGAGGGAGATGACGAGGAGGGGGACACAGTGGAGGCAGTGGATGTTGCTGTCTGTATGTGGGTGATGCTTGCGTGAGTGCCTGTGGGTTGTGTGGTGCCTAAGTTTGCCTGAGCTACTTGTGTGTGTTGAGGTGTATGCATGCTTGTTTGATGGTGTGCTTGGGATAGGCTGGGGAACAGGGGATTGGGTCTGGGTGGAGGAAGTTGGAGGGGGGAGGCTAGACACAGGGACAATGGCTGCCATCAGTGCTGAGGCCAGAGATTGCAGGGTTCGATGATGGGCAGCCTGACCAGAATGAATGCCCTCCAGGAATGCATTAGTGTGTTGCAACTCCCTATCTACACCCTGAATGGCATTCACAATGGTAGACTGCCCAACAGTGAGTGACCTGAGGAGGTCAATGGCCTCCTCACGGAGGGCAGCAGGGGTGACAGGGGCAGGGGCTGAGGTGCCTGGGGCGAAGGTGATGCCCACCCTCCTGGGTGAGTGGGCACGGGGCGAACGCTGAGGGGCTGCTGGGAGGGCGGTGCTGGTAGGGGAGGTGGCGGCTGTACCTGTAGAAGTGGGGGGCACAGATGGTGCTGCCACCACAAGGGAGCTCCCATCGGCGGACGAGTCCGTGTCGCTGGTTGGTGATCCTGTGCCCGACGTGAAGCTCCCCTCGCCCTCCGTCCCACTGGTGTATTCAGGGTCTGTGGTGTGGCCCTCCATGGCCATGTGGGATGCAGCTCCCTCGTGCTCCGGTGCCTCTGTACCTCCGCCTGATGATGCTGATGCACAAAAGAACAGGGAGAGCAGAAAAAGGAGGGGGGGGACGACAGAAGAAAGACAGGTTGAGTGCATGGCTTACCGCTACAGTTGGCGGACAATACAGACACAGCAGCCCCCTGCACTACGCCGAGCTCTTGGCCACTACAGATGCAATTCCTGGGATCTGGCCTACATGGCTATGGTGGACATCTGCACACATGGATGCCACAGGGGCATGTATACCTGTACTTGGCCCTCTACTGAGGTGGGGTGGAGTGGCACATGGCCTGCATTACAGAGGGGACTAGCCTACGTAAGTCGCTCTGGCCTAGGGAAACCCACATCCCTCCTCCCCCACCCAGACCACTCCACTGCGCGCAAAGTCCCCAGAATGAGAGTGTACCCACCCCCTTGTGTCTGCTGTGACGCCCTCAAGTGCCCATCCAACTCCGGGTAGGCCACCGCCAGGATCCGGAACATCAGGGGGGTCATGGTGCGACGGGCACCCCTCCCACGTTGGGAGTTCATCCCCAGCTGAGCCTCCGCCGTCTTCTTGACCAGCGGCGAATGTCCTCCCATCTTTTCCGGCAGTGGGTGCCCCGTCTCTGGTGGACCCCCAGGGTCCGGATGTCCTTGGCGATGGCATGCCAAATGTCCTTCATCTGGTGGGCGCTGACCTATATGACATGCACAGGGGAAGAAGAGAAGTCATTACCAA
Source organism: Pleurodeles waltl (assembly GCF_031143425.1). NCBI lineage: Eukaryota > Metazoa > Chordata > Amphibia > Caudata > Salamandridae > Pleurodeles > Pleurodeles waltl. The sequence goes on along the minus strand of NC_090445.1, from coordinate 848,302,651 downwards.
CTGCCCCGTCGATGTGAGTGGCCCCCATCCCTACCCTTGCCATGTGGCACATGCATTCACAGTCCTTCATGTTCCCTGAACTCTGCCCCTTTCCTTCTTACAACCAGCCCTCTCCACCCAGGCATAGCCCATACAACATGCTCCCTGTGTACTTACCTGTTGGTCTGGAGGACCGTAGAATAGCGTGTACTGGGGGAGGACCCCGTCCACGAGCTTCTCCAACTCCTGAGCAGTGAAGGCAGGGGCCATTTCCCCAGACGCAGCAGCCATTGTCTCTTCCAGACCGAGGTCACAGCAGCACTTGCAGTGAAGGTCCTCTCCTGTCGACGATCAGGTATCGAGTGATCGAATAGATAGAAAATGGCGGTCACGTCCGCGGTGGTGACGTCCGCGGCGGTGCGTATCATCACCGCCAGCGCACTTCATCATTGGCTCCTGGGACCCATAGGGTCCAATGTTAACCAATGCAGCATTGCACCGCGGTCTACGACCACCTACCGCGACAGTGTACAATGACAGCGCAGATACCTCACATCCCATTGTCCCAGTTTAGAGTTCAGGCAGCCGCCATTTCAGGGGCTCACATGGCTTCATTTACTACTGTGTCACACATACCTAGGCCTACACTCAACACACATACAGGAAGAGTTTTGTGTTTGGTGTCGTGTTCTGTGTATCTGTGGGTACATACCTGGAAATTTGTTGACTCTGTGGTGGCTGTTGTCCTTCCTAGGCACCGTCAGCTTGGACATGTGAGAAGATGGCGGAATCCTCCGGTGTACCGACCGCTGGTGGACCTGTTGACAATGGATGAGCGACATTTAATCCTCACCTACAGGTTTGACCGTGCCACTATCCAGGAACTATGTACCCAGTTGGAGCCAGACCTGATGTCACCAATCCGCCATCCCACTGGAATCCCCCCTGACGTGCAGGTGCTGTCAGTGCTCCATTTCCTTGCAAGTGGTTCTTTTCAGACAGCAGTGGCCATGGCATCAGGGATGTCCCAGCCTATGTTTTCCAATGTATTGACCAGAGTGTTGTCTGCCCTGCTGAAACACGTAAGGAGCTACATCATTTTCCCTCAGGTGGAGGATTTGGCTACAGTGAAAGGTGACTTCTATGCCCTTGGACATATCCCCAACATCATAGGTGCTATTGATGGCACCCATGTAGCTCTGCCCCCCCCCCCACAGGAGTGAACAGGTGTACAGGAACCGGAAGAGTTATCATTCGATGAATGTACAGATGGTATGTTTGGCAGACCAGTACATCTCCCAGGTAAATGCTATGTTCCCTGGCTCTGTGCACGACGCCTACATCCTGCGGAATAGCAGTATCCCGTATGTGATGGGTCAACTCCAGAGGCACCGTGTGTGGCTATTAGGGGACTCTGGTTACCCCAACCTGTCCTGGCTATTGACCCCAGTGAGGAATCCCAGGACCAGGGCAGAGGAACGCTACAATGAGGCCCAGGGGCAGACTAGGAGGGTGATCGAACGGACCTTCGGCATCCTGAAGGCCAGGTTCAGGTGCCTCCATATGACAGGTGGTTTCCTATTCTACTCACCAAGGAAGGTGTGCCAGATCATCATCGCCTGCTCAATGCTTCACAATCTTGCTTTGCGACGCCAGGTGCCTTTTCTGCAGGAGGATGGTCCAGATGGCGGTGTTGTGGCATCTGTGGAGCCTGTGGACAGTGATGAGGAGGAAGCTGAGGAAGAAGACATAGACAACAGGGAGTCAGTCATACAGCAATATTTCCAGTGACACACAGGTGAGAACATTTCTTTCTTACCATGACATTCACTTTCACACTTCTGCCTCTATCATGTCTGTCATTCCATAGCACTATTTGGTCACTGAGTTGTACCTTTCCATTACGGTTTCACGGGTGTGGTTACCAACGTGTGTCATCTGCTTGCATCCTTCAAGGACTTTTGATGTGTGACATAGGTATGTTGGCTTTACAATAGAAAACTCATTTTGACACTGTCATTGATAATACAAATTTCCCAAATCACAGACTGACTCCAGATTGTTTTGTGGCTCAAGGGTGTTTATTTAAGTGCTCAAAAATGGAGGGGGGTTGTAAAATGGTGATGTGGGAGGAATGTCCATGGCAGAGTCCAGTCTATTGGTCACACAGGTGCACTGCCCATATGGGCATAGGAAGTGGAGCTGGGGCAGTTAAAGTATGGACAGGGTAACAAAGTGGGACAGTGGGAGGACAATCAGGGTGGTCTCATTTCCTGGCGGGGGTCTTGCCATCTTGCTCTGTCCTGTTCCTGGATCTCAGGGACCGCTTGCGTGGTGGTTGTCCATCTGCAGGGGGTGGGGTGCTGGTGTGGTGGTCCTGTGGCGGGCCGTCCTGTCCACTAGCGCCGGTGGAGGTGGTGGGCAGTTCATCGTCCATGCTAGTGTCAGGGGCCCCTTGGAGTGCCACGGTGTCCATCATGGTCTTTTGTATGTCCTTCAGTACCCCTACGATGGTGCCCAGGGCGGAGCTGATGGTTCTGAGTTCCTCCCTGAACCCCAAATACTGGTCCTTCTGCAGGCGCTGGGTCTCCTGAAACTTGGCCAGGACCGTCGCCATCGTCTCCTGGGAGTGGTGGTATGCTCCCATGATGGAGGAGAGGGCCTCGTGGAGAGTGGGTTCCCTTGGCCTGTCCGCCCCCTGTCGCACAGCAGCCCTCCCAGTTCCCCTGTGTTCCTGTGCCTCCGTCCACTGGACCGTGTGCCCACTACCACTGCCCCCAGGTCCCTGTTGTTGTTGGGGTGGTGGGTTATCCTGGGTTCCCTGTAATGGTGGACACACCGCTGATTGACGTGTCCTGGGTACGGAGGTATGGGCCCGCTGGGTGGGTGCTGTGCTGGTGTTACCAGAGCGTGGAAGGTCAGTGTTGGGCTGTGCCTGTGCAAGGGGAACCGACTGTTCCGAGGCCCACGATGGTCCGGGCTGGTCATCAGGATCCAGTAGGGCAGAGCTGCTGCTGTCACTGTGGGCCTCTTCTGTGGGTGGAGTGGAGATGTCTGGACCCTCCGGTGTGGTGACGTTCCTTAGTGGTCCTGCAGGGATATGAGAGCATGATTATTGCATGTGTGTGTGTAATGGTGTGCAATGGGTGGGTGTGCGTGTACCCCAGTGCAAGCATTCCTGTGTGTGGGTTTGTGTGATGATGGTTAGGGGGTTGTTCTGGGTATGTGCAGTGAGCATGCTTTGGTGAGGGGTGACCATGCTTAGTTGTGTCATGCAGGGCTTGGTGTTGGGATGAGTGGTTTGTGTTATTAGTACATTAGTGAGGATTTGGGGTGATAGGGGAGGGTGTGAGGATGGGGCTGTGTGATAGCATGCAGGTAGGGTGGGGGATATGATAGTTAAGATTTGACTTACCAGTGTCCATTCCTCCACCGACTCCTCCGAGGCCCTCTGGATGCATGATGGTTAAGACTTGCTCCTCCCATGTTGTTAGTTGTGGGGGAGGAGGTGGTGGTCCGCCGCCAGTCCACTGTACCGCGATGTTGTGCCTGGAGGCCACAGAACGCACCTTCCCCCGTAGGTCGTTCCACCTCTTCCTGATGTCCTCCCGATTTCTTGGATGCTGTCCCACAGTGTTGACCCTGTCCACGATTCTTTGCCATAGCTCCATCTTCCTGGCTATGGAGGTGTGCTGCACCTGTGAGCCAAATAGCTGTGGCTCTACCCGTAGGATTTCCTCCATGACCCTGAGCTCCTCCTCGGAAAACCTGGCGTGACTTTGGCGTGACATGGGTTGGTGTGGGTGATGTGTGGGGTGGTGTACGTGTTGATGTGTGTGGTGATGTGTAGTGGTGTGTGGTGTTTTGTGCGTGGAATGTTGTATAGGTGATGGTGTTGTGTGCCTCTGTGTGGTGGGGTTCTCAATTGCTGTGCTCTCTGTCTCTCTGGCCTTCCTTCGTGAATTATGGTCGTAGGGGTTTGTGGGTGATGTGGGTGTGTGTTTTATATTGAATTGGGTGTGTGGGAGTGGTGTTTGTATGTGTGTCAGGTGTGTGTATTTAGAATTGTCCAATGTGGCAGTGTTTTGGAGATGTGTGTGTATTTTGAGCGCGGTGGTGTGTACCGCCAATGCAATACCGCGGTTGAAAGACCGCCATGTGGATTCGTGTGTCATGATAGCATGGGCGTGTTTCTGTTGGCGTTACGGTGGAGGAATTGTTTTCACCAGTTTAACACTGACCTTTGGTGTGGCGGAGTTGTGTGGGTGTCTGAATTTCGGCGGATTCCGGGATGTGTGTCATAATAGCTGTGGCGGTATTCCGCGGTGGTGTTTTGGCGGTCTTCTGCACAGCGGTAAGCAGCTTTTACCGCCGATGTTGTAATGAGGGCCATAATCTCCAAAATAGAGAAACTTAGAGGCAAAGGCAGGGCTCTGGTCCGAGTGGAATGCTGCAAACGCATACGTACTGATAACGACATGCAACTCTTTAACAACAGTCCGAGTGTCAGCCGACTGCTGTGGCCATACCCAAAGGAATCTAGAACAAGAATCTACGGTGACTAATATGTATTTGTATGCACCTTCAGGTTGTAAGGGGCCAAAATGGTCCAGGTACACACATTGTAGTGGTTTGTTGGAAATTAGGATGGATGTCTGCGATGGGCATTAATTATGCTGTCAAATGTCACAACAAAGGGCATATTGCTTGGTCTGTTTGTAAAGACCTGGCCACCAAAAGCATTTTTGTAATAGTGATACTGTAGCCACCACACCTGTGTGAGCAGAAGCGACACCCTCATGCGTTGCTTTGATGAGATCTACTCTCTGGTCCTGGTTGGAGATCACAGGATCTCCCACTCCTGGAATGGTTGCAAATACAATGTTCTAGGCACTGAGATGGTAGGGATATTTTGCAGAGCATGCTTTTGGTAAAGGTTTACTGTCAGAAGAAGCTTTCACAGAAGCTAGCGTCTCATTATCCAACCTTGTATGAGAATGAGTTATTGTGACAACAGAAGCTGTAGCTAGTCCAGATTTGGCAGCTTCATCAGCCAAAGTGCTTCCTCCAGCGTGTATTCCTACACGTTCATGGATTAATGTATGTACTACATGAGCTTTTGATAGTCCTTCCCGAAGGTCATCTACCCTCCCCCACATGTTTCTGTGTTTGATGGTGTTCCCTTTGGAATCGCTGAAGCCACTCAGGTGCCAGTGATCCAGGTACTCATTGTAAGACTGGACACAATATTACAAATCACACACAACTAGTGTTGGTAAATCCAGATCTATATGTTCCAGTGTCAGGACAAGAGCCTTAAGCTCTGCCAATTGTGCAGTGCAGTCCCCTAGGGTCTGCCTGTAGGTATTTTGAGGGTGGAAGGTACCATCCCTCAGCACTCTGCTTACAGCTGTGCAAGTGGCTTATTATTATTGTTTAGTACCTACAGCTGGTTGTGCTGAACCATCAGTGTAAATTATAGTTCGCTATTAGTCAAGTGGTAATAGTTGGTAGGTCGGGGTACTCCTGTTTGTATTGTAGAAATTCTTGGGTCTGAAGCTCTAGGTCCAAGATATAATCAACATCAGTTTCAGTCAGGGAGGTGGAGCACTGAATCCAACATGAATGTAATACTTTTGCATTTGGGATGCTAGCATTGGTAACTGCCTCAAGGGAAGGTACTGGGGTAACAACAATAATGTGTTTCCCTTGTGCAAGTGGCCTGTCTTTAATGAGACAGTTATGCACCCAGAGGTCTTTCTGATAGCACCCATTTCCCTCACATTACCCGACAGGATATACTTCTACAAGCAAAGATCAACATTTCTGTCAGCACCATTGCTACAATTGCCCTCCTCGAGCATGGGAATAGTGGAGAATGACCTTCTGATGATTCCTGTTTCTTCTTCACTGACAGGGACTGACCGAGATGTGGAACTTTATTATTCCAAATCGACACAGACAAATTACATTTTCTACTATGAACCACCACAAATGGGTCTATCCACCAGCTCTGCTCCGGCTCTGGTGTTTGCACAGGCTGTTACTGGTTATTTCATCGACATTGATGACTTTTCTCCAGACTCAGCTGATTCTGCAACTGAAACTGTATCAAACACATGTAAGAGGTACATATGGTTAAAAACAATTACTTAATTTATCCATGATACTATCTGTGGATATTTTTGACATTGCATGCCTTTCTGCTTTGGACTAGTTTGGTTACTGTTTTCTTTCTTTTGATAAATGGTCATTATCTTCCTGACCATGCTGCCGTTGAGCCAGTGGATGGGGTTTTGACACCTTACCTGTCTTCCCATAACGTCCAAAGGGACTTGTCCCTTGAGAATATTTCAGCAGTTCAGATTCCAGATAGCACTGTTGGGATAAAGTACCATTTGACATATACAGTCCTACTGAGATCCAGCTGATTCCATATGTTTAAAGTTTCCATGAGTAATGTTTTTACACCTGGTATTGTTTTCAATGATTGGGATGTTAAAACAGTTGATTCTATGCTTTCTGAGCTTGAACATTATACTGTATTTGAAAGTGAAGACGTGTATAGAAACACAGCGAATTATGGAGAAATGTTTTCTTATCACCATTCCAGACATTACTTTCCACACTGAGCTAGCACTCCAAGATTAGTTTACAGTTACACACAATGGGAACATAGTGCAGCTTCACCTGTGGGGAGTTCCAAAACGTACGTAGGTAAGTTTGTATATTTTACTGGGCATGACACTAGAAATGCTGCATCATACTATTTCAAATTGCCGCCTTCTAGAATGTGGCAAATACTGCGAATCAACACAAAATTGATGTATTCAGATTCCTTTGCTTTCGGGTTTGCCGTTGAGGGGTATGAGCATTGGAAAAGCACTGTTAATTTGAAGAGTGTATGGGGAACAAAAGATTGGCAGGTACAGAGTAGGAACGCTTTGTTTAGAGCAAACATCCTTGGCATGGTTACCCCCTGACTTTTTGCCTTTGCTGATGCTAAGTTATGATTTGAAAGTGTGCTGGGACCCTGCTAACCAGGCCCCAGCACCAGTGTTCTTTCCCTAAACTGTACCTTTGTCTCCACAATTGGCACAACCCTGGCACTCAAGTAAGTCCCTTGTAACTGGTACCCCTGGTACCAAGGGCCCTGATGCCAGGGAAGGTCTCTAAGGGCTGCAGCATGTCTTATGCCACCCTAGGGACCCCTCACACAGCACATACACACTGCTTCATAGCTTGTGTGTTCTGGTGGGGAGACAATGACTAAATCGACATGGCACTCCCCTCAGAGTACCATGCCAACCTCACACTGCCTGTGGCATAGGTAAGTCACCCCTCTAGCAGGCCTTACAGCCCTAAGGCAGGGTGCACTATACCACAGGTGAGGGCATAGGTGCATGAGCACTATGCCCCTACAGTGTCTAAGCAAAACCTTAGACATTGTAAGTGTAGGGTAGCCATAAGAGTATATGGTCTGGGAGTCTGTCAAACACGAAATCCACAGCACCATAATGGCTACACTGAAAACTGTGAAGTTTGGTATAAAACTTCTAAGCACAATAAATGCACACTGATGCCAGTATGCACTTTACTGTAAAATACACCCAGAGGGCATCTTAGAGATGTCCCCTGAAAACATACCCGACTTCCAGTGTGGGCTGACTAGTTTTTGCCAGCCTGCCACACACCAGACATGTTGCTGGCCACATGGGGAGAGTGCCTTTGTCACTCTGTGGCCAGGAACAAAGCCTGTACTGGGTGGAGGTGCTTCTCACCTCCCCCTGCAGGAACTGTAACACCTGGCGGTGAGCCTCAAAGGCTCATCCCCTTTGTTACAGCACCACAGGGCATCCCAGCTAGTCGAGATGCCCACCCCTCCGGCCACTGCCCCCACGTTTGGCGGCAAGGCTGGAGGAGATAATGAGGAAAACAAGGATGAGTCACCCCTCAGTCAGGACAGCCCCTAAGGTGTCCTGAGCTGAGGTGACTCTTACTTTTAGAAATCCTCCATCTTGTAGAAAGAGGATTCCCCCAGTAAGTTTAGGGATGTGCCTCCCTCCCCACAGGGAGGAGGCACAAAGAGGGTGTAGCCACCCTCAGGTCCAGTAGCCATTGGCTACTGCCCTCCCAGACCTAAACACACCCCTAAATTCAGCATTTAGGGGCTCCCAGAACCAAAGAAGACAGATTCCTGCAACCTAAAGAAGAAGAAGGACTGCTGACCTGAAGCCATGCAGTGAAGACGGAGACGACAACTGATTTGGCCCCAGCCCTACCGGCCTGTCTCCCTACTTCGACGAAAACTGCAACAGCGACGCATCCAACAGGGACCAGCGACCTCTGAAGCCTCAGAGGACTGCCCTACATCTAAAGGACCAAGAAGCTCCCGAGAACAGCGGCCCTGTTCAACAAACTGCAACTTTCTGCAACAAAGAAGCAACTTTAAAGACTTCACGTTTCCCGCCGGAAGTGTGAGACTTTCCACTCTGCACCTGACGCCCCCGGCTCGACCTGCAGAAAACTAACACTACAGGGAAGACTCCCCAGCGACTGCGAGCCCGTGAGTAGCCAGAGTTGACCTCCCTGAGCCCCCACAGCGACGCCTGCAGAGGAAATCCAGAGGCTCCCCCAGACCGTGACTGCCTGTAACAAGGAACCCGACGCCTGGAACCAGCACTGCACCCGCAGCCCCCAGGACCTGAAGGAACCGAACTCCAGTGCAGGAGCGACCCCCAGGCGACCCTCTGCCTAGCCCAGGTGGTGGCTACCCCGAGGATCCCCCCCTGTGCCTGCCTGTATTGTTGAAGAGACCCCCGGGTCTCCCCATTGATTCCTATCTGAAACCGGACACCTGTTTGCACTCTGCACCCGGCCGCCCCTGTGCTGCTGAGGGTGTAATTTCTGTGCCTGCTTGTGTCCCCCCCGGTGCCCTACGAAACCCCCCTGGTCTACCCTCCGAGGACGCGGGTACTTACCTGCTGGCAGACTGGAACCGGGGCACCCCTATTTCCATTGAAGCCTATGTGTTTTGGGCACCACTTTGACCTCTGCACCTGACCGGCCCCGAGCTGCTGGTGTTGTAACTTTGGGGTTGCCTTGAATCCCCAACAGTGGGCTACCTTGGACCCAACTTTGAACCCTGTAAGTGTTTTACTTATCTGTGAACTTAACAAATACTTACCTCCCCCAGGAACTGTTGATTTTTGCAGTGTCCACTTTTAAAATAGCTTATTGCCATTTTTGTCAAAACTGTACATGCTATTGTGATTATTCAAAGTTCCTAGAATACCTGAGTGAAATACCTTTCTTTTGAAGTATTACTTGTAAATCTTAAACCTGTGGTTCTTAAAATAAACTAAGAAAATATATTTTTCTATATAAAAACCTAATGGTCTGGAGTAAGTCTTTGAGTGTGTGTTCCTCATTTATTGCCTGTGTGTGTACAACAAATGCTTAACACTACCCTCTGATAAGCCTACTGCTCGACCACACTACCACAAAATAGAGCATTAGAATTATCTCTTTTTGCCACTATCTTACCTCTAAGGGGAACCCTTGGACTCTGTGCACACTATTTCTTACTTTGAAATAGTATATACAGAGCCAACTTCCTACAAGGTTCAGTGAAAGTAAAAGCCCTAAATGTGCCCAGTATCCCCACAACCGCTAAATTTCACAATTGGCAAACATTTCTAAATGTCACCGAAGAACAACTCACTGCTTGGGTCCTTATAATTCCTCACTTTCAAGTCCGGCGAGTGGTTATTATGGTCAATGAACACAAATGAGTGGCAGGCACATTTTGCTAATTCCTCAGGGGGTTTCAGAGCAAGTCAGCCAGACCCTCGCTTTGTCTAAGCTCAACATTCAGGAATCGTCACTACATACAGTGTGGGTAAACTGTGCAAACAATGGTTACGTTCCTCCACTTTAACAGTTGTCAGAGAACAACTTAGTCTCCTGTCTGAGGAAGTAAATCTACAAGATTTCCTGTTAGAAACCAAGAAGCCATGCTCAAAACACTTCCTGTATGCCATATATAATGAGATCTGGAAACTATCCCGAATGGAAGCTGCTGCAAGTTTAAGACAGATTAATAAGGAAAACATGGAGAAGGCTTTAGCTGTTGTCGATAATGGCATGAACGCATTGTCTAACAGAATTTACACCTTAAATAAAATAGTGTCATCTGCAATTGAAGTAATTCATGATGATGTGTCCTTTTTACAACATGGACAGAGTCAGCTGCATTCCATCATGCAGTTAGATTGGACACTGCAGGTCCTCGAAAGTGGTTGTGTGCCTTTGCAGCACTCTAACGGTACTGCACTGTTTGCTGCTTTTAATTTGTCCAGACAACAACAGATAATGGCTAAAAAAGAAGCTAGTTACATCATGCTTCGTATTGAGAAACCGGAAAGATTGCCTTTTACTGTAGCAGAAATCCTCTCGCCAGCATGATTGATACATGGAGTAATAAATTAGCCCATTTCCACCTTTCGATTTATGAAATGTCTAAAGCATTTTGCCATAGGCAGATTTGAGCGGTTTGGAGACAGTTACATACACGAGGTGTGGGAGTTGCCTTTCGATTACAAGACTATGAATGGCAAAATAGGGGCTTTTCTTAGAGGGAGTGAATGTGAGACTACTGTTAGTCGTTCTGTGATTTGTACGCAGGTGTCCTTGCCCAAGCTTTGCAACGTGGAGGTCGTGAATTTGGCATGCTATCTGAAGGGTACTCTTGTCTCAATTGTTCGTCCAGTATTTCAGATCCTTTCTAATGGAAGTTATGTGGTTCTGAATGATCAAAGCTGCGGCGGAATGAAGCCAGGAATTGGTTACGTGATTTCAGTTACTCAAATGGTAACTTGTTGCGGCCATGTTTTATTACCCCATTCACAGAAGAGATAAAGTGGCAGACTTGTAGCCTCACATTGCTACTTCTTATGTAAACGTTGACAAGCTCAGCAGAATAAAGGTGCTATTGTTTCAAAAGTATGTGGCCCTGACACCAGCCAAAGAAACTTATGATCTTCACATAGCAACATCATCAGCTGAGATACAGTCCTTATTAAATACCAACTTCCAAAGCATTTTGGAGAACTGGTGAGCCAAATATTTTATGCATCAAATACTGCGGGGATTGTGCACTTTTTAAGGCTGTTGGTTCTGGCTTTGTCAGTACCTTCTAGACTGTCTTTGGAGTTATACCTGTGTTGTATAGCCATTTTAGTGTAGCTCCATGCACGTTATTTTAACACACTAGGCCGCTGTGCACTTTAACCTAGATATATTTTCTTCAGCTTCGTCTTATTATTGTTACAATATCCATTTTTACATTCTTGTTTCATTTTCCGTTTATCTAACTGTTTTTGCCTATGTCAGCACTCTGTTCTCAAACTAGACATTCTTGATCACTCTGTGCTTCTTCCACGGCTACAGCACGGTTCATTGCCGTTGAACGTGGTAGAAGTTCAATCTCCAACATTTGAAAAAAATACACATTCTTACGTAAGGACATTTTCTCAGAACATCAGCTGTGTTATTATAAAAACAATTCCTTGTCCCTTACATGTTAGAGGGAGATTCCAGCCATGGAACCACGACTTTATGCTGATTGCTGAATGCTTTGCTACAGATGCTAACGCAGACTGCAGGCCTTTGCTCAGGTATGGGGGTTGATGTCTTCCCAGGGGAACCTGAAGGGCAGAATTAGAGCTTAACATGCTGTGCTCTATCATAGCCTAGGTAGGAGCTAGTCCATTGATTATAGGGACAATATGATAGCATTGTTTTTATACTTCACTCTTCTGGTCACAATTCTAATACTGTCATGTTGTGTTGTCCTGGTTATTGCAGCTCATGCTTTGCTATCTAAGATGTAGTTGTTTTATTAAACTCGTTATTGAAACATATACTGCTTCTGTTTGTCATTTATATATGAGACTGAATTGTAAATGAGAGAAACAGATGAGACCTGAGTGACCACGACTTCCCTGAGAAGGCAAGTATGTCATGCGCTCGGCTGCCCAGTCATCCCTATCCTTGGGTAGAGATGAGGCACTGCTAGTTTGCCAGAGCAAAACCCGGATTGGAGCGACAGGTGCCACTCGCAGTGGATTAGACTGAGTCTCCCACACTGCTGGCGATTCTGCCGCTGAAAATCCAGTAGTCTCATTAGAATAATGAGAGCCTACGCGACATGGCGCTGCCAACGTTTGGTCAGGCTCTAATTTTCGGGTCCTCCGGAGTATCTCTGTCTCATTATATACAATGACGCCTCAATACTGTATTCAGAGATGTCCGTGGTACTGAGGATTTCCACCCCAGCTATGAAGGCTATCCTATCTGAGGCTGGAGGTTGTTCAAGCTTGAACTTTAAAAGGAAAATCCTCATTTATTGTGCCTTCTCTGAACATATAGTCTGTCTATGATGCCGAATCCACAGCAGATACAAATAGCAGTTAATATGAGACAACCTCTGACTGCACATTTATTAGCAAATGGCCTAACAGCCCAAGGGGTCCAGTCACATTTGTGGTGGATGCCCATGCAGCCTATAGAACAGAACTCCTTTATTCTTGGGTCACATTTCCAGCAGTTGATCGGAACACAAATACATGTCATCATTATACACTTGCAAATGCACCTGGACAATACAGAGCATATGCATATTTAGAAATGCCATTATCTTATAAAGAACATAATAATTGGCTTGATGGCGCCCTACCTCACACAAATTTACCAGTAAGGTTAGGTCCTCTAAGTAATGATGGTCCTACCTGGCCTTTATTGGCCACCTATACACCACATCCTGAAATTGCAAACTTAGTGGTAGCTGAGGTTCGTCGCTCACATATAGAATTAACAGCGATATATAGGCGATTAGTACAGTTTGAAATGCAAACATTAAATACAAACCCAGCACGTGCTGCTCCAGTACATCCACATGCAGCAATGCCAGGTATAAACCCTGCGACTGTACATTCAATCATGGGTAAAGTACCCGCCAAATGAAAGGAAACTCCATTTAAGTTAGCACAAAAAATAAACACACTGGAGACAGTATTTCCCCATACGGGACCTCAGGATAAACATAGAATATTAACAATGTGCTTGCCATTTGGGATGGTCCCTACAGTGGATAACTGTAATACCTGGGGCACGGTATTTGCTGTGCTCTATACAACTGCACACGGTACACCAACACTTGCCATTTTACCGGAGGTGTTGAAACAAATTCAAGATGAATAAGGGGCTGCCCCGGCCCTAGATTTGGGGATGCAATTGATGGGCAATTTTGCAACAGTATCCTCAATCATTTTAAGTAACCTTAAAGGGGAAGCGGTTGCACTGGCAGTGCGCATGCGGCTCCGTGACTTCCGCAACAAGATCAGGAACGCGAGCTGCCTAACATTATTGCAGAGACCTATTCTAGCATTGGTCGAGACAGTTTAGAGGCCAGACCATCTAAACCACAATTTCAGGGCACATCTAATAAAGATTTTCCCAAGCAAGCTCCTGAGGGTAATAAGAAACGCTAGGATAAAAAACAACAAACTCCTAAACAAGAGAGGGGAGAATCACCACTAATGGAGACCCCACAAAATAGATATAATCTCAGAAATAGAGATAATATAAAAAATGCCTGATAGATATCAATATACTGATACACGCCAATCTCGTTCCTTTTAGGACTCATCGGAAAAATGAAATGAGAGAGGTGGGTGATCAGAGCGAAGAACAGAGTACGTGAAACCGAGACAGGAATCACAATGCTCATCGTAGGTTTCTGTTAAAAAGGAAGAGAAACCCGCCCAACAGAAACTACAATTCAAAAAGAAAAAAGTGGCATCAGTCGCAGTCCGACATGCCACTCAGGAAGAGGGTCCACTTGAAGAACAAGAAGTGGGCACTAGCACTGCTAGACAGCGCAGCAGAGGTCACAATGGTTCGCCGGAGTCTTCTAAAGCATCTGGAGGTGAAAGCAACTGATGACATTATACAAGTAGAAACTGCGGACATGCGGGTCTCCACGCCTGATAGGGTGTATAAAGTAACGCTACAGTTAGAAGGAGACATTGAGTGCATAATAGACGCAATCTTTTGGGATCACGTAATAAACAAATATGATGTTTTGTTGGCCGAACAAGATTGGCCACCTGAATTTGTCCGTACCTGCCCATACGGAGAAGATGTCATTAAGCCTTCCTTCTCGCCACTTGTTCCAGAGGAGCTCGCTGAATCCTATGCCACTGATTGGGCTTTGGCACAGGCACCTGTGTTATACCGAAATCACGTAGGATGGGATAAAGAATCCCCCTACAATATAATTTCAATCAAAAATGAACCTCAACCCCAACCTCAGTATCCAATTTAACATGAAGCAAAAGCACCTGTGAGAGAAATACTCACACAATTAGAGTACCAGGGCGTAATTGAACCCTGTGTCTCTCCAATGAATAATCCATTGTTCCCAGTAGCTAAGCCAGACCGTTCATATAGAATAGTCTTAGACTACAGACACAAACAGTCATACACGCAGTTATGCTATACAAAACTCACATAGCACAGCACTAATGAACAATATAGTGCGTAAAAAATATGAAACAACACTGGATATTTCCAATGGTTTCTTCTGCCAGAATATAGCACCTGAGAGTAGCGACTTCACAAGTTTCAGTGCACTAGGCTCCCAGAAAAAATTCTGTTGTTTACCTCAGGGGTATAAGAACAGCCCAGGACTGTTAGCAGCTCGTGTGACAGTAATTTTGCACAAGATTGATCCTGAAGCATTGTCCTATGTAGATGATATCTATCTTATGGATGATGAATTGCTACAACATTTTAGATGGGTAGCCCGCATTGTTGCAGGATTTGCTGAATTTGGCTACAAATTCAATTTAAAAAAAACAAAAATAGCCTTCCTCAGCGTCCTGTTTCTGGGATATGAACTGTCAAGTGAAGGAAAGAGCCTAGCACCACAAGTCTCAGAAAAATGCACACAGTTACAACCCCCAAATACGATTAAAAAACTCAAATCTCTATTGGGTTTCCTAAATTTTGGCAGAATTTACATTCCAGATTATGCTACACTCATAAAACCTTTAATATGATTTGATACGTCCTGATTTTTCAAGCAAATTCTGGACAATTGAACATGCACGCATTCTTAGAGAATTGCAAACAGACATGCTTGCAGCACAACATTTACACACAAGGGACAAAACACATTTGGTCATCAGAGTAATAGCTGGTGCCATCGGTTTCACCTATGTGACATTTAATGAAGGTGAGACAGTCCAGATTGTGTACAAATCACACTTAAATTCAGCGGCAG
This sequence comes from Pleurodeles waltl, assembly GCF_031143425.1. Lineage (NCBI taxonomy): Eukaryota > Metazoa > Chordata > Amphibia > Caudata > Salamandridae > Pleurodeles > Pleurodeles waltl. Next base: position 848,287,323 of record NC_090445.1, on the reverse strand, counting down.
AACAACGCTTTGCTCCCACTAAGAAAACACCCAGTGCTGTACAGATGGCTGTCATTAAAGAAGGACCTCTTGCCCAAGGAAAACGCATTATTGTCGTTTCTCCGATCCCAGCCCTGGAGGCTGTTACAAAAGCCAGCGTTCCAAACACAAAAGCATTACATCCATGCTGGATACAATGGGCTACATCTTTGACAGCCACTGATGTAGACTACATTTTTGACCCAAAATTACAAACTCACGAATTTTTGCAGTATGAACTAGAATAACCAGTTCCAGCAAATACATTGCCTATCGAACAATATCATAGAGTCATGTACACCGATGGCTCAGCACAACCTGCAATTGGCACAAAATACCAATATTCTGCTGTTTGCGCTGTCGTAAGCAGCCACATGAAGGACGATAAATGTTGTCCCCTACATACATTTACGCAAACCCTAAGGGATTGCACAGCGCAATTAGCAGAGCTAAAAGCGCTGTTGATGGCACTCGAACATACGGATCCTGCACAGCCTACGCTGATTATTTGTGATTCATTTTATTGTGTCCAGTCCCTCAATGAATGTCTGCATTACTGGCGCCAGAATGGGTTCAGAGATTCCAAAGGCAACACCATTAAACACAGACTTCTGTGGGGGGAAAGTAGCAGATCTGAAAGAGACGCTACCAAATGTCCATGTTGTACATACACTTGGACACCAGCACGTTGGGATACACGTTGCTGGAAATACATTGGCTGATGAAGCTGCAAAGTCAGCAGTGGCTGTGGCTGCTGTAGCTGCAGTGACTTGTTTGAGTTCAAAACCTGACACAGACATATGGGCTGCCGTGACAGCTACGGCTGATGGTACGCCCTATCCAAAAGGATTTCCTGACAAATATTCCTACTGAATGGGAGGTATGCTGAACGTTGAGGTTAAGATACCAGGTGTAGGGATACGAGACATTCCCAATAGACATATAAGATCACAATTGATTAAAGCAGCACATGAGGGGGTGGCATCTGCCCATGATGGTGTGGTGGCTACAATTTCGTTCTTGCAAGCCTGTTATTGGTGGCCAGGCCTCTACAAAGAGATCAAGCAGTATGTCCTTTGCTGTGACATCTGCCAACAAATTAAAGCTTCCACTGACAAACGCCCGCCGCAGACACCCCTCTTGATTTCAAACAAACCATTGCAATGTGTGTACTTGGACCATTGCGGTCCCCTGACACCGGATAGTGCATACAAGTATATATTAGTCTCTGTTGATTCATGCTCCAGATTTTTATGGGTGTGGCCACAATGCTCGGCTGACGCTCGGATTGTTATTAAAGATTTGTGAGTCTTTATCAGTACATATGCGGTTGCGGCTTTCCATTCGGACCAGGGCCCTGCTTTCGCCTCAAGAGCATGTAGGGACACCATGGCTTCGTTGGGGGTCCAACTCCAGTACTCGTCTCCATTTCATCCCAAGGGAAATAGTGTTGTGGAGTGATTAAACCATGATTTAAAGCAATCCTTAACAGCCAGAGTCTTAGATACAGGTCGTAGTTGGCTTAATCACCTATATGAAGTCCAGAGAGCACTTAATAATCTGCCTAGAAGGTCTCTGGGGGGTCGTACTTCATATGAGTGCCTGTTTGGAACTCAAATGTATGTTCCGGATCTTGATGGTCCTGGCGTGGAGGCAGCAGAAACACCTTTTGACATAAATGAACAGGTCACTGTCTTACAAGAATTGCAACAGTTCCGTGATGATAATTCTTCTAACAGTGCTGCCTCCACAGGAATCAAGGATGTGCCTGTAACACCCACCGGCTGGATTCCCAGAGTTGGGGATCTTGTACATGAAAAAGTTGCTGTGAAAAAGGAATTAGGCCCTTCCTATCAAGCACCAGTCCCAGTATTGGGGATGCATGGTAGCAGAACTGTAATTCTACCACAGTTGTCAGGTGCCAAAGAAAATCGTTTTGTTTCCATCGACAACGTCAAACTACACCATGTGGCTGATCCTCCACAGCAGACCAAGAGGAACATCCAGTAGTTCCCAAATCCCTCTCACTAGTGGTCAAGAACTCCCTTTACAAGTTGCTAACAGCAACACTGACACCTCTCCGAGCTTGGGGAGGGTGGTAGGTGATCTTGCATTGGTTCCACTAACATCGAACAATACAGAAATAATTGACCGATTTGACTCAACTTCAACACAAACGGATGGTGCTATTTATTGTGTACCACCACGGGAAACACCAACTCAACCAATGACCACGGCTCCAGCTTTTGCACGTACTGCTTCTGGATATTTTGCCGACTTCAATGATGACGTCTCAGACTCATTCGCCTCTTCGACACCTGAAATGTCAAAAGCACGTAAGCTAACAAACTGGCTTAAAAAAACATATTTTATTTTTCCATGGAACTATCTATGGCTTTCTTTGACTGTCCTAGCTTTCCTACTTTGGATTGGTTTTGTTATTACTTTCTTCTTGTTAATAAATGGTCATTTTCTCCCTGAGAAATCAACAGTTGAATCGGTGGAGGAGGTCTTAAAACCACATTTTTCATCACACAAGGTCCGAAGAGAATTATCGTTTGTGAACATTTCCGCAGTACCAATTCCTGATGGGATTGTTTGGGACAAAGTAATATTTGACATACACGGTCCCACGGAAGTCCTTCAAATACCATATGTGTTCAAACTATCAATGAACGATATAATAATATCAAGCATTGTTTCTGATGATTGGGATGTGAAAACAGTTGATTCTATGACGAATGAATTGCAGTATTATACTGTGTTTGAAAACGAAGATGTTTATCAATCTAAAGAAAAGTATGGTGATATGTTTTGCTATTATTATTATGGGCACCATTTCATACATAGAGCGAGCAGCCCGAAAATCCATATTTAATTATACACAATGGGAACATTGTCCGACTTTACCACAAGGGAGTTCCAAAACATATGCTGAAAAGTTTATGGCCCTCATTACAACCCTGGCGGTCTGTGTTAGAGCAGCAGTAAGACTGCCAACAGGCTGGCGGTAAAAAAAAATGGAACACGACCATGGCGGAAACCGCCAACACAGACAGCCACTTTAACACTCCGACCGCCACGGCGGTAGAAACAAACACTGCGGCGGTAACCGCCAACAGACAGGCGGAACACAATGTACTGCCCACTGTATTACAAGGCACCAATCCGCCACCTTTTCTGGGGCGGTACCAACGTCATCAAAAGCACGGCAGAAACAGTCTTTGGAACGGAAACCACTCACCTCTCAACACTCAACGAGGAACCAGGACGCCATGGAGCCCGAACTTCAGGTGCTACCAATGTTGGTTTACCTCCTCTTGTACCAGGAGCAGCAAAGACAGCGGTGACGACCACAGTGAGTACTGCACCTAGCACACATGGGAGGGGGGGAGGAAAGAGAGAGTGACACATGCACGGAACACGCAACACCCCCACCCCCACCCCCACCCTCTCCCACAACAACATAAACACAAATACATGCCGCAACATTACATATAGACCCCGTAACCCGCTGGAAAAAAGCAAATACAAAATGAAATGATTGTAACAAGTATAATCATAGAAAATTCAGATATGGAAACAGCTCTGTAACAGATCATTATATACAGATATGTACAGCAACTACACAAGTCCGGATAGTGTTCCATTCATTGTCCGTGGACCAGTGGTCCCAAAATGCATGGGCAAAGCCCACACATGATACCTGACTCTAAACGAAGAGAACACCGCTGGGGCATCAGCTCGAAAATAAACAAGTACCTCAGGGGAAGGGGGTGGGGCACCTCAGCCGGATGAAGGGACGACACCACTGCTCCACGAGGGGGCTCCATGCCCACTGATTGGTCCTGGGGAGTGCAAAGCCACTGTCTCTCAAGTCTCTCAAGTGGTTGTTTTGCCCACTGCTTTATCCTGGGGAGTGCAAAGCAACAGTCTCTCAAGTGTGTGACATGTTCCACTGGTTCTGGAGGGGGCTTTGTGCCCAGAGTGCTTCATCCTGCCAAGGACTGGGTGAGTGGATGCTTTTCTCCACTGGTTCTGAAGGGGGCTTAGTGCCCAGAGTGCTTCATCCTGCCAAGGACTGGGGTAGTGGATGCAGTTCTCCACTGGTTCTGGAGGGTCTTTGTGCCCAGAGTGCTGCACATGATGTGTGGCAGGTCCCATTCCCTCACCTGGGTGTGTATGCCACGAGATTGCCTGGGAACAGGTAGCATGATACTCCATGGAGTCAAAGACACACTCCACCCTGCTGCGACTTTGCCTGCCAACTGCTGGTACTAACAGTGTTGGTTGTGGTGCCTCATGTACGCCGTGCAGGGTCCAGGAAGTCTCCTGCAGCCTTGGACGGCTGTCCACTGGGAATGTTGTCCATGTTGGCTGTGCTGGCACTGTCTGTGCACGTCGCGGGGCTTGTGGCGGTGGTTGCGGCGGTGTCTGTGGCGGAGATGCTGCCGGTGGTGCATGTGCCAGCACCTGTAGAGGGAGACAGCAGGACGTCTCCTGCAGCCTCTGACGGCTGCCCACTGGGGATGTTGCTGGGGACTGTTGCTAAGGCAGCAGACGTGCAGGTGGCGGTGCAGGTGGCGGTGCAGGTGGCGGTGTCCACCGCCGTACAGGTTGCTGTTCTGTTTGTCAGAAGGGGTGACACCAGTCCCTCAGCCAGAGGCTCCGTGCCCTGTGCTGACTTCCCCTTAGCCTTGTGTCCCTTCCCCACCTTGGAAGTCGCTGCTGGGCCCTTGGCACTGTCCTCTTTTGGCTTGGAGGAGGCCTTGCTGGGATTTTGGTGCGGCTTTTCCCTACAGCATGTGGGTCCCTTCTTCACCTTGGCAGGTGGCGGAATGGGCTGATCCTTGGCCTCGCTAGGTGGCACACTGACAGCCCGGATGGGTGCCGCCCGCGATGTTACAGGACTTGCAGGGACCACAGTGCTGGAGGATTTGGTGGCTGAGGTGCTGGGCTGGGATCTGGACATCCTGGCCCTAGGGGAAGGACGGGGGGGGGGTGTAGGAAAGAGGTCAATGTTAGCCAGGAAAAGTTTTTTATACACACTGGGATGGGGAGATGGAGGGGGTTTGGGAGTGGAGGAAGAGGTAGTGGTTGTAAGAGGTGTACGTCTGCTGAATTTGGGTGAAGGTGCATGGGCTGAAGGCTGTTGTGAGGTGGATGGCTGTTGAGTGGGTGTGTGCCTGCGTTTGTGTAGTTTGGGAGGAGGGCTCACAGACACACTGGGAGAGGACACAGGGGACGTGTGCATGGTAGTGGCGGTGGTGATTGCACATGAGTGGTGTGTGGTGATGGGCCTGCTGGTGATGGAGGTAGTGGCTGAGGATGTAGTGCATGCAGGTGTGAGTGGAGACAAGACTGGGAGGGAGGAGGAGGACCTGGAGGAGGGGTGCACACTGGAGGCAGTGGATGTTGGTGTGTCTGCATGGGAAATGGTGCTTGTGTGAGGGCCTGTGGGATGTGTGGCGCTTATGTTTGCCATGGCCACTCCTGTGTGTTGATGAGTGTGCATGCTGATCTGATGGTGTGCTTGGGATAGGCTGAGGTACAGGGGATTGGGTCTGGGTAGTGAATGTTGGAGGGGGGAGGCTGGACACAGGGACAATGGTTGCCATCAGTGCTGAGGCCAGAGCCTGAAATGCTCTCTGTTGGGCTGCCACGCCAGAATGAATGCCCTCCAGGTATGCATTTGTTTGCTGTAAATGCCTCTCAACACCCTGGATGGCATTCAAATTGGTTGATTGCCCAACAGTGAGGGATCTCAGGATGTCAATAGCCTCCTCACTTAGGACAGCAGGACTGACTGGGGCAGGGCCTGAGGTGCCTGGGGCGAAGGAGATGCCCACCCTCCTGAGTGAGCGGGAACGGGAAACACGCTGAGGGGCTGCTGGGAGGGTGGTGCTGGTGGGGGGGCTGGTGGCTGTACCTGTTGATGCGGTGGGCACAGAGGTGCCCGCCACCGCAAGGGAGCTCCCATCAGAGGAGGAATCGCTGTCGCTGGTGTCTCCTCCTGTCCCCGTCGTGGAGCTCCCCTCGCCCTCCGTCCCACTGGTGCCTTCAGACTCCGCAAATTCACCCTCCAGGGCCATGTGTGTTGAAGCTCCCTCCTGCTCCGGTGCCAATGCTCCTCCGCCAGATGATGCTAATGCACACAAGGACAGGGTGATAAAACAAAAAGGGTGGGAAAGACAGAAGAGACACATGGTCAATGCCTGCAACACCACTACCATTGGCGGACACAACACACAGGGAGCAGTCCTATGCACTAGCCCATGCACTAACAGTTCAAGGGAAAAGCACATGCCCATGGGGGAACTCTGCCTAGACCCATTTGACGCACAGCTGGAACCCACAGGCGCCTGACTAGGGGTAGAGGGCCACTACCACTTTTGGGGTTGGAGTGGTACTGAGCCTGCAAAACAGTGGATCTACCTTGGTGCTTCTGCCCTAGCCTAGGGGAACCCACAGCCCACTTCCCCCACCCAGAAACCACATAAAGCACGCAGAGTCAGCTGAATGAGACTGTACTCACCCCCTTGTGGCTGCTGTGATGCCCTCAAGCGCCCTTCCAACTCAGGATATGCCACGCCAGGATCTGGTACATCAGGGGGGTCATGGTGCGACGGGCACCCCTTCCGCGTTGGGAGGCGATCCCCAGCTGGGCTTCCGCCGTCTTCTTGGTCCAGCGGCGCAGGTCCTCCCATCTTTTGCGGCAGTGGGTGCTCCGTCTATAGTAGACCCCCAGGGTCCGCACTTCCTTGGCGATGGCACGCCAAATCCCCTTCTTCTGGTGGGCACTGACCTAGAGGAATAGTGAAGTATGAATGGATGCTACTCCCCGTTCGGTTCTTCCTACTCATTGGTCACAAACCTCCCACCCTGGCCCAGAAAAACATACACTCACCATCCTCACATGCTGGCCTCTGCCCCCCCATCTCTTCCATCCACGACACGCCATACATTTATGTGCCATCCACCATGCACACAGTTTACTCACCTGTTTGTCTTGGGGACCGTAGAGTAGCGTGTACTGAGGGAGGACCCCATCCACCAGTTTCTCCAACTTCTTCGCAGTGAAGGCAGGGGCCCTTTCCCCAGACACTGTAGCCATTGTCACTTCCAGACTCAGGTCACAGCAGCACTTGCAGTGTAGGTCCTCTCCTGTTGAAGGTCAGGTATCAAGTGAGTGAACAGATAGAAAATGGTGGTCACGTCCGCGGCGGTGCGTACCGTCACCGCCTGCGTACATCTGTCCTGCTATTTGATGGAGTTTTGTTTTGACCAATGACTTTGTGTTTCACCACTGCGCATATTAGTTGCTCAATGTTCACCAGTAGCACATGGTATGTTTTGTTCAGTTTAGCCGCCTATGGGCTTTGACATTGCATTAGTCATTACATTCTGTATTCTGCCTATTGGCTTTGACATGCTGTATCCAGTCTAGCCGCCTATTGGCTTTGACATTGCATGCCTATTGACTTTGACATGATGTATTCAATTTAGCTGCCTATTGACTTTGACATGCTATTAGATATTCTGCCTATGGGCTTTGACATGATATTATATATTACATTTTGTATTCAGCTCCGCTGCCTATTGGCTTTGACATGATATCATATATTACACTTTGTATTCAGCTTAACTGCCTTTTGGCTTTGACATGATATTATACATTGCATTTTGTATTCAGCTCAGCTGCCTATGGGCTTTGACATGATATAAGACATTGCATTTTGTATTCAGCTTAGATGCCTATTGGCTTTGACATGACACTAGACATTGCATTTGATATTTAGGTTAGCTGCCTATTGCCTTTAACATGACATTGCATTTGATATTTAGGTTAGCTGCCCATTGCCTTTAACGTGGAGTTAGACATTGCAGTTGAGAATAGTTCTGTATTTTTCCAAGCTGTGTTTTTGCACCAGAGAACCAAGATGTTTTGCTCTCACAGTAGACTAGACCTGATAAGAGAGAGTACATGGGCGTTGTTTCTCTTCCCTTGAGCTTGGGAACAGGAGTAGTCTTGGAGACCTGGCCAGTCTCCAAAAGGCTTGCTCAGTTTCCCAGGTCTGAGAGGAGGGGGCACACCTTTGTAACGAATGTAACAGGCTGCAGAGAGTCAGATTCGAATCTGCCGGACCTCGTGCTGGAGCTTGGCGCCAGTTGCCAGCATCCCGTGTGGGTAGATGACACTCTTTCTCGCGGCTGACAGGGGTCCCCAGCTTGCAGACCTTAGAAAGATGTAGCTGTAAATAGTTCCTACACGGTGAAGTATTTGTTTTGCTTTGCATACAATATCTTATAAATATAACCTGCTGTGTATATTGCAAACTGATATATTTTGTTTGATTAACGCGGACTTGAAAGCTACTAATTCGTCATTCATTCATAAACATTGTGGTTGGGGAAGAATAAAATAACAATAAAAGTCTTCTTTGACCTCACAAGTGCATTTCTAGTGTGTTATGTTAGTGCTTAGAAACTAAATAAGAGGAAAGCACTACAATTGGTACCTGGAGTCGTGGGGTCGGTCATTAAGAGGTGATTAAAGGGGTTTGACGAGTTAGTAGATTTCTAAGTGCACACTTTAAAAGTGTAATTGTTTTTTTGTTGTTTGGAGAATTACAGAAATTGTTTTCTGTTTGGAGAATCACAGTAGCACGGCAGACCATGTCTGAGAATACATGTGTTGATGAACTGCCTGATGGTGCTAAGAAAAACTGTGAATTGTTTTCTGTTTGGGGAATTACAGAAGAAAATGCATGTGTAGCTAAAAGGCCTGATAATGTTTTGAGAAATAATTCCTGTTGTATATATGTAGAAAACGTGTGTTTTGGAAGTAATGATGACAGAAAGGTCTGGATACCTTTATCTGCTTACAGAGAAATGCAGGAGAAATGTAGGAAGTTGGAACATGAAAATAGGAATTTACGTGAGCAAATTAGCCAGGATACGATAATTCAAAATAATGCTGAAAGTTATAAAAATGAAGAATCTTTCTTGTCCCATTCCAGTAATGAGGGGGTTAAGACAGCTCCGAGCTGCATTGAGTTTCCGTGTGAGCCAGGGTTTTTGGCAGCCAAAGTGCATTCCTTAACTGATAACACGGACGACGAGTTACCGTTGCAAAATGCACAAGTAAAACGAAGGATTTTAGAGAAAGACACCCCGAGTTTCATTAGCTTGTTTAATTTTTGGAAAAAGAATAGCCCCCATTTGAGAGAAATCCTAACACTTTTGTACATGGTCACTGTGAAAAATAATATGCAGCTGCGCGCTTGTGATTTGGCAAATGAAATAATGCAGACTTTAGGTTTCTGCGCAGTGCAAGAAGGAAAAACTGATGTACATGTAATTCAAGAACAAGGGAAGAAAATACTGCCCCTAGCTAGAATCATACAATGGATCTGGTACTTGCAAGACAGGGCTAGAGTACCACAGATAAAAGAATTACCAATGAAATTGTGTGCACCATTTGAATTCGTGTCCACTGAAGATAAAAAGCATGTTTGTTTTACTAATGATTCATTGACTGAAATGTTGTTTTCTGGCACCGTAGAAGGAACAGCGTTGTATAATGTGTGTCAGATTTTAAAGCAAGAGCTACATGAGATGTGTCATTTTTATGCTGATTTTTGGTTCTTTGATAATGTTTTAGCCACATGGCTTGTACCTAACTGGTTCAATTACCTTGCAGATGTTAATGAGAAAAATGCAGAGAGAGAAGTGTTCACCCAGAATTCTGCCTTAGTGGGGATGGCTATGTGGGTGCCCCAGAAATGTGAAAAGGCCACTTACAGGTGGGCAGAGATGAGAGAGATGCCCATTCCCCTAGATTTGATAAAAACTGTGCAGCATGCACAAAAGCAATCTGTCATGCAAGCAGTCACAGAGCAGTTGGGGAGAGGAAAGTTACCAGAACAGAAATGGCAAATTGATCATGTTTTAGGGAGAGTGATTGCTGCAAATTACCAAGGAAAAATCGAAATTATGCTGATACCTAGAAAAGAATCTGATTCATTCATACAAATTGGAGACAGAATGGCCCAACTTGGCAAAAATGCAGTGAATGGAGGTTTGGTAAAGAAGGAGTCTGCCCCAGCCCTTCTGACAGTGCAAGAAAAGGGAAGCTGTGGCGCAGCAGATAAAAACCTCAGTACTGATGTGTGGGCTGAAGCCCCAAGTGACCCTCCAGAACCTGCAGAAAATATAACAAAGGGCCTCAAAAACGTCCTTCTGATTATAAAACAGGGAAAGAAAGAGGAAGGGTGCAGTTTAAATGAAAAATGTTATTTGCAAGAAAAGTCATACTTGTTTCTTTTGCAGATCCTACCACGTTTCGCCACTGTCCCTGAGTGCGCTGTGTGGTCCCCCTTCCGGTGTGTGCGTGTGGGGTCGGGGAAGGGACCGAATCCCCAACCTGAACCTGGCTGAGTAAAGTGCCAGCACCATGGATCCATTTTGCGCAAACTGCGCCTTCAGTTCAAGTTCAACTTGTTTGCTGTGTTTTTTTTTTTCCCCTCTCGTATGGAACTCTGACTTTTGCTTACCTTCCAGAAAACCTTTCAGGTGGACCGTGCACCTTTACATGAGCAGAACTCATGCCACATCAAATTGCTAACACTGTTGAATTAGAGACTCAATCAGAGAAAAAAAAAAAAAAATTGCCCAGTCTTTTCTATGTAGATGTATCTGATGTGAAAGGTTATGAAATCAATGTGTTAATTCACTTCTATTGCTTTACAGGGATTGCTTTGATCATTGAAATTTGATTTGCTGATAATGTTTTTTTTGTTTGTTTGAAATATGAGATATGTGAAACAAAAATTCATTGGTCAAAGGGCGGAATGTCCTGCTATTTGATGGAGTTTTGTTTTGACCAATGACTTTGTGTTTCACCACTGCGCATATTAGTTGCTCAATGTTCACCAGTAGCACATGGTATGTTTTGTTCAGTTTAGCCGCCTATGGGCTTTGACATTGCATTAGTCATTACATTCTGTATTCTGCCTATTGGCTTTGACATGCTGTATCCAGTCTAGCCGCCTATTGGCTTTGACATTGCATGCCTATTGACTTTGACATGATGTATTCAATTTAGCTGCCTATTGACTTTGACATGCTATTAGATATTCTGCCTATGGGCTTTGACATGATATTATATATTACATTTTGTATTCAGCTCCGCTGCCTATTGGCTTTGACATGATATCATATATTACACTTTGTATTCAGCTTAACTGCCTTTTGGCTTTGACATGATATTATACATTGCATTTTGTATTCAGCTCAGCTGCCTATGGGCTTTGACATGATATAAGACATTGCATTTTGTATTCAGCTTAGATGCCTATTGGCTTTGACATGACACTAGACATTGCATTTGATATTTAGGTTAGCTGCCTATTGCCTTTAACATGACATTGCATTTGATATTTAGGTTAGCTGCCCATTGCCTTTAACGTGGAGTTAGACATTGCAGTTGAGAATAGTTCTGTATTTTTCCAAGCTGTGTTTTTGCACCAGAGAACCAAGATGTTTTGCTCTCACAGTAGACTAGACCTGATAAGAGAGAGTACATGGGCGTTGTTTCTCTTCCCTTGAGCTTGGGAACAGGAGTAGTCTTGGAGACCTGGCCAGTCTCCAAAAGGCTTGCTCAGTTTCCCAGGTCTGAGAGGAGGGGGCACACCTTTGTAACGAATGTAACAGGCTGCAGAGAGTCAGATTCGAATCTGCCGGACCTCGTGCTGGAGCTTGGCGCCAGTTGCCAGCATCCCGTGTGGGTAGATGACACTCTTTCTCGCGGCTGACAGGGGTCCCCAGCTTGCAGACCTTAGAAAGATGTAGCTGTAAATAGTTCCTACACGGTGAAGTATTTGTTTTGCTTTGCATACAATATCTTATAAATATAACCTGCTGTGTATATTGCAAACTGATATATTTTGTTTGATTAACGCGGACTTGAAAGCTACTAATTCGTCATTCATTCATAAACATTGTGGTTGGGGAAGAATAAAATAACAATAAAAGTCTTCTTTGACCTCACAAGTGCATTTCTAGTGTGTTATGTTAGTGCTTAGAAACTAAATAAGAGGAAAGCACTACAACATCGTCATTGGCTCCTGGAACCCATAGGGCCCAACGATACCCAATGCTGAATTGCGCCGCGGTCTTTGACTGCCTACAGCGATGCTGCACAACGCCAGCGATGTTACCTCATTTCTCCTTGTCCCTCCTTACAGGTCAGGCAGCCGCCATTTAAAGGGGGCACATGGCAGGGCAACTAACTGCGTCACAGCACTTTTGGTCAGGAATACGGACAGACAGCGCCACACACCGATTACATCACGATTGTGCTAAACAGCCTTGTGAAACCTATGTGGTGTATGACCCTCTGCTCACCCTTCTCCTCCATAGGGCACGTCTGCTGGGGCAGGTGATGAGATGGCGTCACCCTCCGTTATACAGACCCTGGTGGACCTGTCGACAATGGAAGACAGACACATCATTATCACCTACAGACTTGATCGTGCCACAATCCAGGAACTGTGTGCCCAGTTGGAGCCAGACCTGATGGCAGCTATCCGCCATCCCACAGGAATCCCCCCTCTAGTGCAGGTCCTGTCAGTACTCCATTTCCTGGACAGTGGGTCCTTTCAAACAACAGTGGCCATGGCATCAGGGATGTCACCGCCAATGTTCTCTGCCCTGCTGAAACACATGCGTAGCTACATCGTTTTTCCTCAGGTAGAGGATTTGCCCACAGTGAAAGGTGACTTCTATGCCCTGGGACATATCCCCAACATCATTGGTGCCATTGATGGGACACATGTGGCATTTGTCTCCCCCCGCAGGAATGAACTGGTGTACAGAAACCGCAAAAGCTACCATTCTATGAATGTGCAGATGGTGTGTTTGCCAGGCCAGTACATCCTCCACGTGAATGCCAAGTATCCTGGCTCAGTGCAGGACACTTACATTTTGAGGAATAGCAGCATCTCTTATGTGATAGGGCAACTCCAGAGGCACCATGTGTGGCTAATAGGTGAGCCCAAGGTCCCAACACAGTTAACCTAGGTGTCTGGGAGAGTCCCTAAGGGTTGGAGGATGTCTAACCGTTTTCCCTCGATATTTGCAGGTAACTCTGGTTACCCCAACCTGTCATGGCTACTGACCCCAGTGCGGAATCCCAGGACAAGGGCAGAGGAACGCTAAAATGAGGCACATGGGCGAACTAGGAGGATAATAGAGTGCACCTTCAGCCTCCTGAAGGCCAGATTCCGGTGCCTCCATCTGACAGGTGGCTCCTATACTATTCACCAAAGAAGGTGTGTCAGATAATTGTGGCATGCTGTATGTTGCACAACCTGGCTTTGCGATGCCAGGTGCCTTTTCTGCAGGAGGATGGGCCTGATGTTGGTCTTGTGGCAGCTGTGGAGCCTGTTTGACAGTGAAGAAGAGGAGGCAGAAGAAGAAGATATAGACAACCAAAACAACATCATCATGCAATACTTCCAGTGAGTCACAGGTAAGAGGATGGCACTGCTTCTCACACATCATACTATTGTAGGACATTGCATAAATCTGCCTTTTTACCTCTGTGTATGGACCCTGACATGTCACTTTGGCTTTCCATTTCACAGATCTAGGTCCCACTTTGTGCCTTCTGCTATGTTTACTGCTGCCCAACAACTGTGTAACATTGGTATGTGAACATGAACATTGACATTGCTATATTTCTGACAGGTTGCAATTACACATTTGTTAAAGTACAGACTGACTCCAGATTGATTTGTGATTAAAGGGTGTTTATTTCTGTGCAAATAAGTGGAGGGGGTTGTGCAATGGGCTGGGGTGATGATGGACGAATGTCCATGGTAGAGTCCAGTCTCTTGGTCTCACAGGTGCATTGTCCAAGGGGGCATAGGAAGTGGAGTAATGGCAGTTCAAAGTTGTCAGGGTGACAAAGTGGGACAAAAGAGTGACAATCAGGAGAGTGTTATTTCCTGGCGGGGGTCTTGCAATGTTCTCTGTCTTGTTCCTGGATCTCAGGGACCGTTTGCGCAGTGGTTCTCCTTCTGCAGGGGGTAGGGTGATGGTGGCCTGTTGGCCCTGTGACGGGACACCCTGTCCACTAGCGCCGGCGGAAGTGGAGGGCTGTTCATCGTTCAGGCTAGTGTCAGGGGCCCGTTTTTGTGCCACTGTGTCCCTTATGGTGTTGGCCAGGTCTGCCAGCACCCCTGCAATGGTGAACAGGGTGGTGTTGACGGACTTCAAGTCCTCCCTGATCCCCAGGTAGTGTTCCTCCTGCAGCCGCTGGGTCTCCTGAAACTTGGCCAGTACCGTGCCCATGGTCTCCTGGGAATGATGGTATGCTCCCATGATGTTGGAGAGTGCCTCGTGGAGAGTGGGTTCCCTGGGCCTGTCCTCCCCCTGTCGCACAGCAGTCCTCCCAGTTTCCCTGTTATCCTGTGCCTCTGTCCCCTGAACCGTGTGCCCACTGCCACTGACCCCAGGTCCCGGATTGTCTTGGGTTGGTTGGTTTGCCTGGGGTCCCTGTAGTGGTGGACACACTGCTGATTGACGTGTCCTGGGGACAGAGGGATGGGCCTGCTGGGAGGGTGCTGTGCTGGTGTTTCCTGAGGGGGGAGGTTCTGTGGTGGTTTGTGACAGTGCCAGGGGAACCGACTGTCCAGAGGTCCCTGATGGGCTGGGCTGCTCATCTTGATCCAGGTGTGCAGAGCTGCTGTCGTCACTGTGGGCCTCTTCTGTGGGGGGACTGGATATGTCTGGCACCTCCAGTCTGGTGACGTTGGGTATGGGTCCTGTTGGGGTGTAAATGCATAGTTATGGTATCTGTGTGTGCCATCTTGTGCAATGGGTGAGTTACCCTCTACTCCTGTGCTTGCATTATTGTGTTTGCCCTTGTGTGATTAGTGATTTTGGGGTCTGGGTGGGTATCTGTACTGGACAAGCTTTGGTGATGGGTGTCTATGCAGAGGTGTTGCATGCAGGGCTTGGTATTGGGATGGGTGGGTTGTGATGGTGGGGCATTTGTGAGGTGTTGGAGTGATGGGGGTGAGGATGACGGTGGGGGTTTGTGATGGCATGCAGGTGGGGGGATATAGTAGTAAAGATATGACTTACCAGAGTCCAGTCCTCTTGCTACTCCTGCAAGGCCCTCAGGATGCAGTATTGCCAAGACTTGCTCCTCCCATGTTGTTAGTTGTGGGGGAGGGGGTGGGGATCCACCGCCAGTCCTCTGTACTGCTACCTGGTGTCTGGATACCACTGAACGCACCTTCCTTGTAGGTTGTTCCACCTCTTCCTGATGTCATCCTGTGTTCTGGGGTGCTGTCCCACTGCGTTGATCCTGTCGACGATTCGCCGCCATAGCTCCATCTTCCTAGCAATGGAGGTGTGCTGCACCTGTGATCCGAAAAGCTGTGGTTCTACCCGGATGATTTCCTCCACCATGACCCTGAGCTCCTCCTCAGAAAACCTGGGGTTTCTTTGAGGTGCCATGATGTGGTGTGGGTAATGTGTGAGGTGATGTTTGTTGTGCTGTGTGATGTGTTGTGATGGGGTGTGTTGTTTGAGGTGAGTGGATGTTGTATGAATGATGGTGTTGTGTGCTTGTGGATAATGGTGTTGTGTTTGCTATTCTCTCTCTGCTTCTTCACAAAAATGTTGTTGTAAGGGGTTGTGGGTAATGTGTGTGGGTGTTTTATAGTGGTGTGAGTGTGTGGGTGTGGTGTGTGTATGTGTACCAGGTGTGTGCAGTTAGAATTGTCCAATGTGGTTGTGTTTTATAAGTGTGTGTGTAATTTGAGCACAGCGGTGTGTACTGCCAATGGATTACCGCGGTTGAAAGACCGCCGCGTTGATTCGTGGGTCGTGATAGTGTGGGCACATTCCTGTTGGCGTGACGGTGTGGGTTTTGCTATTGCCAGTTTATCACTGACCTTTAGTGTGGCGGACTTGTGTGGGTGCCTGTATTGTGGCGGATTACGAGATGTGGGTCGTACTACCTGTAGCGGATTTCTGCCACTGTATGATGGCGGCCTTCAGCACGGCGGTAAGCGGGATTTACCACCAGGGTTGTAATGAGGGCCTATATATTTTTCTGGGCACAATGTAAAAAATGCTGAGTCATATTATTTTAAAGTACCACCTACTGAAGATATACATATACTATTGACGAATACAAAATGTATATATTCAGAATCCTTTGTTTCCCGGTTGTCTATAGAAGGCTGTGAATATTGGCTAAAATTGATTGATCTGAAAAGTGTATGGGGAACTAGACATTTGCAAATTTGGGTAAAGGAAGCTTTATTTAGAGCATGCCTCATACCCATACAAATAATATTCTTAAATGAAACAATACAACAAACAAGTTGTTTAGGGTTAGCTAAAATTAAGGAATTAAACACGCCCAATATACCTGCCCCTGCAAAGTTTTATAAATGGCAGAAATATACAAATGCAACTGAAGAAGATCAGCTCGACGAATAGGTCCAGAATCGTACATTTAATGTTTCACTAACACGTCCTGGCGGGTGGTTATTGTGTCATGAACGTTTTATCAACTCCTCGGGGGGTTTTAGAACTGGTAGGCTGGACCCTCGCTATATATCATCCGAACATGCGGGTATTGTAACGACATATAGTGTAGGGAAATTGTGACAGCAATGGTTAAGAACTTCCTCTCTAGATGCGGTTAAAGAACACCTCAGTCTCCTTTCTAATACCACTGACTTACAGGACTTCCTGTTAGGCCCCAGAAAACACCGTAGGAAGCGTTTCTTGTATGAAGTATATAATGAAATTTGGAAGCTTTCCCAGCAAGAAGCAGCTGCCCGGGCTAGGGCAAATATACCAGCGAAATCTGAAAAAGGCATTAGCTGTTGTGGATAATGGGATTAATACCTTGTCCCACTAGATATACACTTTAAATAACATAGTTTCTTCTGCTATATACATCATACAAACAGATACGTCTTCCTTATATCATGGACAAAGTCAGCTAAGGTCCATTATGCAATTGGGCTGGACACTTCAAACATTGAAGGCGGGTCGCGTTCCCTGGCAGCATGTCAGTGCGAGGTAGATATTTTCTTCCTTTAATTTAATGTGACAACAACAACTAATGGCTAAGAAAGAAGCAACTTATGTCATGCTTAATATTGAGAAATTAGAAAAGTTGCCTTTTACTGTGGCTGAAATACCATCTTCTGAGTGGCTAATACACGGGGTCATCAATCTGCCTATTTCTGCACTTCAATTCACCTCCTGTTTAAAGCACATTCTGGTAGGCAGATATGAAAGGCTGGGAGATAGTTACATCTATGAGGTGTGGGAGCTTCCCTTCTCGTACAAATGTCTCAGTGGCATGAAAGAAGTATTTCTTAGCGGTAGTGAATGCGAGACTTCAGTCAGCCATTCAATGGTTTGTAAACAGCTGTCCTTGCATGGAGCGTGTAACGCTTCTGCAGCAAACTTAGCTTGTTATCTGAAGGGCGTTCCAGTCCCCTTGATTAGACCTACGTTCCATGTGCTTTAAAACTGCAGCTACATCCTTCTCAATGGTGAAGACTGTTGTGGTATGCGAGTCGGAATAGTTTATGTTGTTTCGGTCTCTACGGTCGTTACATGCTGCGGGAACGTATTTTCCCCCCACTAAAATTAAAGAGGTAGCTGACATTTGGCCTCACATTGCTACTTCAAATGTGAATTTTGACAAGTTGAGCAGACTCAAGGCTTTATTGTTTCAAAAGCATGTGGCCCTTACATCTGTACGCGAGACCTACGCACTTCAGATGGCAAGGTCGTCAGCAGAAATACAATCCCTTTTAAATACAATCTTTCCGAGCCACTTTGGTGAACTCATGGGACGAATATTTAACGCGTACAGTACAACTGGAACCGCACATGTTTTTAAAGCTGTTGGTTCTGGTGTCATTCACACCGTCTCCTCCATATTCGGTTTAATGCCATCAGGAATCCACTCAATCTTCTCTAGTATTTTTGGAGGATTTCCGATAACTTTGGCGTTTTATAGCTGGCATCTTGCTGTTGCTATTTTTTATGCACAATGGTTGTCCCGCCGCAACAAGGAGGAATGAAGGCGCTCCCATCAGCGCAACTGTGTGGTGAACGCACGATGCAGTATTTTGGAGCAACACTCCTGGAGCAATTGGAGTGTTGCTGGTCTTCGTCATTCAGACCGGTTTTGCATTGTGTGCAGCCCGTATTTCGGTGCCTCTGGTGCTCTTTCGAACACGCACTGGAAGTCTGTCTTTCGACGCAGCGCTTGCCTACATTGGACGCTGATCTGTTGATGTTCTCGCTGAGGGTTCATTACCGGACATGCGCATTGAGGCTGCGTTTGCTACGAGAAGCTACTTATGAGTTGCCCTTCCTGGAAGATGTAGCTCACAACTCATCATTGGGCACACCACAGAATGCCGCGTTGGCTGAGGCTATGGAACACAACTGCTCCTTGATCCTTCTTTTTCCAACTTTAACATCAGTCAAAGTTGAAAATCTCCTGTCCTCTATGGTCCCAGAATCGATTGGAACTTTTCAAAATTGACTTTATCTAACTGTTTTGGCCTAGGCCAGCACTTTGTTCTCAAACGAGACACTCTTGATCACTCTGTGCTTCTTCCAAGGCTACAGCACGGTTCATTGCCGGTGAACATGGTAGAAGTTTAGTCTCCAACATTCATAGAAAATACACATCCTTACGTAGGGACATTTTCTCTGAACATTAGCTGTGTTATTATAAAAACACTTCCTTGTCCCTTACATGTTAGAGGGAGATTCCAGCCAGAGAACCACAACTGTATGCTGATTGATGAATGCTTCGCTACAGATGCTAACACAGACCACAGGCCTTTGCTCAGGTATGGGTGTTGATGTCTTCCCAGTGGAACCTGAAGGGCAGAATTAGAGCTTAACATGCTGTGCTCCATCATAGCCTAGGTAGGAGCTAGTCCATTGATTATAGTGACAATATGATAGCGTTGTTTTTATGCTTCATTCTTCTGGTCACAATTCTAATACTGTCATGTTGTGTTGTCCTGGTTATTGCAGCTCACGCTTTGCTATCTAAGATGCAGTTGTTTTATTAAACTCATTATTGAAACATATACTGCTTCTGTTTGTCATTTACATATGAGACTGAATTGTAAATGAGAGAAATGGATGAGACCTGAGTGACCACGACTTCCCTGAGAAGCCAAGTATGTCATGCGCTCGGCTGCCCAGTCATCCCTATCCTTGGGTAGAGATGAGGCACTGCTAGTTAGCCGGATTGGAGCACCAGGTGTCAACCACAGTGGGTTAGACTGAGTCTCCCACACCGCGGGCGATTCTGCCACTCAAAATTCAGTAGTCTCATTAGAATAATGAGAGCCTACGCGACACCTGCAGCCAGACATTTACTCTTCTTGCGTGTCTGGTGGATTCCCTGTAACTTTGGCATTAATTGGTGGAATTTTGCTCCTATTTTTGATATGCAGTGGCTATTCTCTCTTTGCAAAGCAGAGTGATGGAGCTACCACCAGTCCAGTTGTGTTGTGAACACATGATGCAGTATTTCAGAGTTTCCTTGCTTGGGGAGCTGGAGCTAGATTGGTCTTTGAATATCAGACCAGTCTTGACGTGTGTCCAGCCAGTCTTCCATTGCATCTGGTGCCTCTTTGAATGTGCACCTACAGTGTGTCTTGCCGTGCAGCCTGCACCTCCTGCAGATAAGGATCTGTTAATGTTCTCGATGAGGACTCATTCACGGACATGCCCCTTGAGACTACGGTTGATTTGCGAGGCATCCTATGAGCCACCACTTGTGGATGTGCTGGCTTCAATGACATCTGGCACAATGAACAGTGCTACCTCCACAGTTCATTCTGCGCCAGAGGATTCTTTACATTTCTGCTCTCTGGATACTTCTGCCAATACTTTGATCAACTTGTCACCTGCCGAAGTGAAGTTCTTCTTGGTCTCAATCTCCCTTGATGAAATTTTAGATTTTCTGCAAGACCAGAATTATTGTTAAAATTCGACCATTGGGTTTTTTCAAAATTAAAATGCGACACCAAATTGCCTTTTAATTACGTCTGTCTGTTGGCCTGCTTTGCTATATTTTAGGTATGATTTTAGATATGTTTTTAGAATTTTATGATTTTAATTAGAGCATTTTTAGCATTAGTCTTTGGATTTTGCACCATTCTTCTGGCAACAGGGGAGGGTGTTGTGGGTCCATTTGTAATTCCTTACTTAGGGACAGTGATGGCTTAGTTTAGGCTTGCGGCCTGTGCCCCTTTACCCAGATAACATGTTCTGTATTCATTTATTGATTTTAGTTCAGCTTCTTCAGTGGCAATGTTTTTATTTTTATAATAAAGCGCTATTCTGCGAAAGCGCCACTATTGGTGTTATGGATGATGTATTTTGCATCATGTTCTTTTCCTCTGGTTCACAAGAACAGAATGCGAGGCACACAGGATAATATTTTGTATTGCTGCCACAGGACTACGTAAACCGCACTTACCCGCGTGAGGCTTCTGTGCAAGAACATAAACATGCCCCCTATAAAAACATCTTGTAGGACAAAGGGAGCTATAGGGGTTTCCAGCCTTGTGTCTCTGCGGAGCCTGATCTGGAGACTGAAGGCCTTAACTTGTACCAAGGTAATGGGGGTTGGGTGCTCTTCTCATGGACACTGCATAGCCAGATTTGGCTTACATCGCCGTGCTGTTTCTAAGGGGCTAGAGATTAGGCTTTTAGGTAGGAATTGTGTATCCATGTAATTGCAATATGTTGGGGTTGTTCATATTTACATCTCTGATTTTAACAATCCAGATTTTATAATTCCTCATTATTCTAATTATTGCAGCTCATGTATTTTAAATATATTGAAAACTGCCCTGCATCTCTTTTATTGCCTATGTGTGTCAGAGACCTGTATGTGGAGAGAAAAGAGTAAGGCTTGTTTACAACGATTTTCCTGAGGGGTTTTCAGAGTTCCATGCACATGGTTGCCACAAATCACCTTTACGTTTGAATTTGGGTGAGGTTGAGCGAGAGAGCTAGGAGGTTTGGGCCGACAGCTGCCAACTGATGTAGGAGTGACTCAGGCGGTCATTCTGACCCTGGCGGTCATGGACCGCCAGGGCCGGGGACCGCGGGAGCACCGCCAACAGGCTGGCGGTGCTCCCAAGGGCATTCTGACCGCGGCGGTATGGCCGCGGTCAGAGACGGAAAACCGGCGGTCTCCCGCCAGTTTTCTGCTGCCCTGTGGAATCCTCCATGGCGGCGCAGCTTGCTGCGCCGCAATGGGGATTCTGACCCCCTCACCGCCATCCTGTTCCTGGCGGTTTTGACCGCCAGGAACAGGATGGTGGTGAGGGGTGTTGTGGGGCCCCTGGGGGCCCCTGCAGTGCCCATGCCAATGGCATGGGCACTGCAGGGGCCCCCGTAAGAGGGCCCCACAAAGATTTTCAGTGTCTGCCATGCAGACACTGAAAATCGTTACGGGTGCTACTGCACCCGTCGCACCCTTCCCACTCCGCCGGCTCCATTCGGAGCCGGCTTCCTCGTGGGAAGGGGTTTCCCGCTGGGCTGGCGGGCGGCCTTCTGGCGGAAACACCCGGCCTTCCCGGGAAACACAGAATAACCGCGGCGGTCTTCTGACCGCGCAGCGGTATTCTGGCGGCTCCCGCCGGCACCGCAGTTACCGCGGGAGTCAGAATGACCCCCTCAGTCACCTAAAAAGCAGAGATGCTGCTGCTCCAAAGCCAGCAGTCTTGTTGTCATCCAACACCATACCACTGTACTGTACTCTACACCAGTCTACTTTACACCACTCCATACTACTGCACTCTAAGCTACTGCACTCTACTCTGCACTAATGTACACTATGCCACTTCATTCTATGACTCTCTATTCTACTCTACTCTACGACACTCTTCTGTGTGCCAAAGCACTCTATGCCACTTTACTCTACACCACTGCACTCTTCGCCACTACACCCTATGCCACTCCAGTCTAGGCCATTTCGCACTACTCTACACAACTTCACTCTGCAATACTGCACTTTACGCCAATGCACTGTATGCAGCAGAATCCACACCAATGCACTCTACTCTGCACCAATCCACTTTATGCCACTGCATTCTACACCACTTTACACCATTATATTTTAGTTTATGCCAGCTACTCACAGCACTCTACCTTGCACCACCCCACTCTACTCAACATTCTGCTATTGAACTCTATGCCACTCTTCCTTGCACTAATGCATTCTATGCCAATGCACTCTACACCCCTATACTCTGCGTTACTGCACTCTGTCACTCAACTGCACCACTCTATGCCACTGCACTCTGCCACTACTTGCAACTCTGCTCTGCACCACTGCATTCTATGCCACTACACTCTATGCCACTGCACTCTAAAATGCACCACTCTTATCTATGCCACTGCATTCTATGATGCTGCATTGTACACCGCTGAATTATTTGTTGTTGCACTCTATGCCACTGCACTCTATGCAACTTCACACCAATGCACTATACACCAGTCTACCCTATGCCACTCCACTCTACTGTACACCACTGTAATCTACACCATTCTACTCTACGTCACTGCACTCTATGTCGCTGCAATCTACTCTGCACCACTGTGCTCAATTCCACTGAACTTTAGGTCACTCTGCTCAACACCACTCTACTTTATGCCACTGCACTCTATGGCAATGACCTCCACACCTCGGTACTCTGACACTCTCCACTGCATCACTCCACCCAACTGCATTCTGCAGCACTCCACTCAATATCATTGCACTCTATGCCAATGCACTCTACAGCACTACACTCTGCACCACTCTATGCTGCTGCACTCTACACCATTCTACTCTGCACCATTACTCTCTGCACTACTGTACTCTTCACTCTACTATGCAACACTCAAAACTATACCACTGCATTCTATGATGCTGCATTTTGCACCACTGGATTCTATGACACCGCTCTGTATGCCACTGCATTCTACAACACAACAGTCGGCAACACTCTTCGACAATGCACTCTACACCAGTCCACTCTATTCCACGTCACTCCACTCTACACAACTCTCCTCTATGCCACTTGAATACACAACACTCTACACCACTCTTTGCCATTTATCTCCACTCTCCCCTGCACGGGTAACTTTAAGCCATGCTGAACAGCAGCCACGCTGCTGTACAACATGGTTAAAACACATTGGCAAAGGCAATATCTCTTGCATAGGTGAGACTTATGGCTTTGCCCTTGCTTGTTTCGAGAGAGGTGCTGTTGTTTCCTGTCTCTTGAGACATGTAGGACACAAATGTACTATGTGACCTTCTGTCCACAATCTACATATAGTCCCTGTTCTTTTTCACTCCTCCAGCAGGAGGCCCCACAATGCACCTAACTGAATGGGTTCTTGTGTTGTATCTTTGAAGAGGACTCTTAAAGACAATGTACAAGATGCCCGTCCTAGTTTTATGTTTGTTTTTTTTATCCCGTATCTCGATTTGTAGAGTTGTAACCATTAGTAGCTGTAGTGTCTTATCTCTCGCTATCATTCTCCTTTATTCCCCTCATGTAACCTTTACTGAAATGAGTTAGAGGCTTCTTTCTGGCCATACCGACTCCTGGAGCCTTTTGTCTAAAGCCTAAGTAGCAAGATGGAGCTGCATACTTTAATGCCTAACTCCTTTATATGCAACATATATGCTTACCATGTTCCTACTGCGTTAATCTGTGTGCATTTTATTAATCAATTGTAGCAAGTGGCTGTATATTCGTTTTAATGAGAGCCACCCGTATATTTTGCTGAAATATAATAAATGTAATTACCACAAAAGGAATCCATCCGTACTCAACTATAGGACCGCCTCCTTCCGGAAGATGCTAGTTAAAGACTTCAGGTAAAGGTGCAAAAGGTCTTCTTCGAAAGGAAGTAATCAGGCAAGGTGTACTGTTAGCATGAGCAGAGGAAAAAACGCATAAGGCATAATTAAAAAAAACATACCTCAAGCAAATAGTGACAAAAACAAGTAAGAAGATAAAGAAAAAATATCAAAAATTAATAACAGCACACTTTAAGCACTAAAGGCCGGATTCTGATTTTGGCAGACGGGTTACTCTCCCCTAAATCAGGCTCCCATGTCTCACAAACATATGAAGGAAACAAGTGACAGATTTATATGTGAAAAAGAACATGACGAAGCGTTACAATGCATGAATGATCAGTAACAACTCTCTTCATACAATGTCCGTCTCTGATCAACCCGTCCTTCTAATTTTGCTCATAATTTTCATATGCTGGAATGATACGTCCTGTTACTGTGTTTTAAGCCTTGGCCATGGACCTGAGAAGCGGTGCAGCACCGTGCGTTTGGTCTGGCACAGACCTAGACGGAGGTGCCACCAGGAGCATACTTGATTATACACAAAACCGTTACTATATATATATATATATATATATATATATATATATATAATTGAAATAATTTATTTAAAAAAAAATCAAACAGTTCCTTGATTATACAAAGCATGCTGCAGTGGAATTAGATGCTTTGCCAGCATACCCCTGGATCCGCTTTGCATGTTGACTACAGCAATAAATTCAATAGGGCAAGTAATTTCAAACTTCTGTTTTGGCTTAAGTAAACTAAAACCTTTCCTTCGCAGGGATGTTCTACTTTGAATTGAATTGTTAACCTGTCCTGCTTGGGTATACTGATAGCTTCTCTTACACATTCATAAAACATGCTCTGACTGTCTGATTTGTTTCATATACATCGCTTTCAGTTTCCTCAGAACGGATTCAGGCTTATTTGTGAAGTAATTGAAATTTAAAACAAAACCTCCCCTTCCCTCAAGTTTTCTTTTGGGTCGGTAACATCTTCTGAATATGTCAGTCCGCTGGATGAAACTGTGAATTTGAAGCTGCCTCTTCAAGCTCATGTATCTTTACCTTCACTTTCTTACCCCTGTGTATTTCATTCGGCACCACTTCACTTTTGCAGAGTAAGTAACAGGAATATGTGAATAGCAATTTGGCTAAATTAGTTGCCCAAAGTTTCTCATCACTCCACTCTCCTATGTCATCTAATGCGAACATTATCGACCAGATAGTTAACTATCCCTCTTGGACCCTGTCCGCTTAAGATACTCTTGTCCCTCTCAAACTTGCTTGTACCGCTGCAGCTCAGCCTTTGTCCTCATGGTGATATCAGGTCTTAGCCACAGCCAAACGAAATTATACAAACGTGGCGAGAACATCATATTTCAAGACTCCATAGCGTCTCGAAATGAAATGAGTAGTTTATTATGTAAGAGCAACACCAAACCGATCTTCACTATCCTCAGTCTCCTCTACCTAACATTCACCCCCAGAACAGTGGAATGACATTGAGAGAGCGTAGTTTAAATATTATATATTTAGATGTGAAATGCTTATATTTAACAACGCTGCATTATTCATATTATTCATTGAAACGTATTTTAAACGTAGAGAATTATCGTATGCATAAACTAATGTCAACTATAAGAAATGATTACTTGTATTATGATTGATTGAATGCTAACGTACGAAGATTGCATTTATTAGCATCCGTAAGCCTTAAGTTAGCGTGAGTCGAAAACTAGCTGTGTAGCTCTCATATTAAAGCATATTTTTC
This sequence comes from Pleurodeles waltl, assembly GCF_031143425.1. Classification (NCBI taxonomy): domain Eukaryota; kingdom Metazoa; phylum Chordata; class Amphibia; order Caudata; family Salamandridae; genus Pleurodeles; species Pleurodeles waltl. The sequence continues at coordinate 848,261,576 of NC_090445.1, read as the reverse complement.
TGTTTCTCCAGTGTGCTGACTCACAAAATGCCATGACCCAGCAATTGTTCTTCTCTCCGTTTTCTGTAACATTGCTAGTTGTTCTCATCTGCATGCTAGCTGCTTTAGGATAAAAGTTATACGCTTTGCAACAAAATATGGACACTTTCAAGGACATTGAACCACGGAAAAGAGAACTCTTGACCCAAAGAATGTGCCAGAAAGTGAAGTAACCCCAGATGTGCCACCTACGAAAAACATCAATTATGAAGACCAATCAAAATGTTATAATACATCTTGAAATGACAAGTGCATTACTTAATGTTTAATTTGATAGGTTACAGATAGTGGAGTGTAGTGACTATCCAATAGAATTTTGGGGGAATGTATTACGAAAAAGGGATAAAAACTCATGACACAGGAGACTCGAGAGCATTAGGTAGGGAATTATATCGATTGCATCCAGAAATTCTGTCACTCTATTTGGTGACTTGAGACTTAGACAAACCATCCTCACCTTTAGTCGCCCCATTGCACTTTCTTCCTTAAGAGGGAAGTGTCCCCTGCCCTTAGACTAGATAGACTGACGGTGATCTAACTGATGTCCTGAAGTCGAAGACTGATCCTGTATGCTGACCTATCTTGAGGAGTGTAATTATGACTGTAACTATTGAAATTCATTTATTTGCTTTTCCTTTCTAGGTACCAACTGCTGTGTATTTTTGATTAGAGACCTTAGTTAGATGTTTTTCCAAATTGATGTTCTAAATTGTTTTGCATGAAGCCCAACATGCCGATGCTAATTAGTGGTTAGATGAGGCATTCACTTGACTGACGTAATTGACGTGACTGACGTGGTGCTATGCTGAACTAAGACATATATGAGGTTTTATGCATTTTGATTTGTTTACCTTCATATTACTATCTTATGTTTGTGATCTATGCATTGTTAAAATCTTATCACAGCTGCCATATCGTGACTATGCTCTTTTGCTTCTTGGTTTTGAGATTAATACATTTGCTATTAGATTGTAATCAATAGGGAATAAAATTCACAAAACTTCTAACAAGGTGTGGTTATTCATGACTGAAAGGTCATGGTTGCGCCGACAGTTTTAACTTATGTCTAAATTGAGATATATTGTGGTGATATATGTTGATAGTATTATTGATGTATTGCTTGACATATTGATCAGTTACCTCGTCTTACGGTGTCTCACCACTGGGTCCAAAGATTCATCGGCCTAAAACGAGTCCTAATGTGTATAAATTGACATAGAAGGACGCGTTAACAGTTCTGGTAGCAGAGCGACGGTTTGGCCCTGGGGGGCCCTAGGATGGAGTTTCATTGTTTAATTTGTTTTTCTGTGATAATGCAATTTGGAGAGATGATGGGTTGCTAAGTTCGCCATGGCTTTCCCGGGATCTCAGAGCCTGCCTAAATGAGTTGGGAATGTTCTCGGCATCATAGTGTGCGTGGTTAGGGTCTTTGTGCTTGCCTAAGCTTATGCATCTTGCAGGTGGTTGTGAAAAAAAAAAATTGTGTGTATTTAGGCCAAATTAAGTGTTTTTTAGCAGGAGTGGGAGTACTCCACAGTATGAGAGTAGGGAAGTTGGCGTACTTCATGTGAATGTAGCGCTTGTTGCTCAAAATTATCCACGTGGTTGGTTGTCGTGTACGGACCTGTTGAGGTCTAAGACTCCGGAGTATGATGATAAATGTGGCTCATGTTGTAATCTGTGCGGTTTAGTAAGTCAATCGGGTGTGGTTGACAAGTCGAGTTTGAGTTATAATGCATGTATGAAACCTTCGATGGAGATTTGACAAATTCTAAAGTGCACTAGAAGGAGTCATTGACAAGTCGAGAGTAGAATTTGCGGGTCGAATTCTGCTTGCGTATGCGGGGACTGAGAAAGAGAGAGTAGCGGCCGAGGCTTCAAGTGAAATCTCTGTAAAGTTCTGAAGCAAATATGTTACCCTTCCTGTAGTAAACCGGCAGATGTGTGTTGTCATTTTTAAGGTGCTCGCAATAATTTGCATTAGTTTGTGTGAGTTGTAAGGGTCAGTGAAGAGCAGACAAGCCGCAAGACTTTGTCAGCTGCAGTGTGTGTGAGTGTGACGTCAGTGGTGCCGCGCTGAGATAGGTCAGATGTCGAGAGGGGTCGCGCACGGATTGGCTACCGTCCGTGAGAGGCAATAGGTTGAGAAAGGGCAGGTGAAGAGTGTCCTGGGAACTAAGCCATTTCTGATTGAATACAAACATAAGAGATCGCGAAAATGAATTTTGTCAAAGCATTTAAGAGTGCTCTAAAGGGAGATGTGTATATTGTTGCAACCGATGGAGAACCCACACCACCTGAGGGTACTCCGGCTTATACGGTTATTGAAGAGAAAGGTGTCGCACCTTGTTTATGGATGAAACAGTGGCGCAAATTAACAGAAAAATAAGGGTGTTTAGCGTTTCCAGAGCATGGGACTTTTAACCCAAAGGTACTAGAAAATCTGAGGTGGATGTTAAGTACACAGAAACCACCTCCGAGACCGGCACATTATGAGGCTTTGGCGATTTGGGACTTGATGGCCCTTAAACATAGACAAGAAAGGTTTCAGAGAAGGCTGAAAAGGGCAGAAAAATCATATGCAGAGGTTAGGAGGGACAACGAGAGCAAAATGTGGAGAAGGGGAATCGTAGATGGGTTGAAGTTATTCCCAGCAATAACCCAGGGAGAAGAGACACAGGGAAAGAAAGCCTTCTGTAAAACCGACAAAGATTCAGGCAAAACTAAAGAAAATAAAAGGTCTTGGGAAGAGGAAGATGATTCAGATGATGAGGAATTTATGGATAGATTGTTACATGATCGTCCGCCACCATATGCGGTGAGTGACAATACTCCAAGTACTAGCTTGGATCCTGGGAACCAGACGCAGGAAAAGGGAGTTACTGATACAGTACAGACTAGCGATACAGCTTTGCTACAGAATGGTGTCAGTGTACCCACTGCGCCAGACTTGCCGATACAGTTGCAGCCTCCACCGCAGATAAAGCGAATCTACCCTGATGTTCCAGTACTTGAGACTACTACAAACTTGATAGTGCCGCCAGACCCGATATACACAAAGTCAAAGTTAATACAGATTGAATCGACTCCGAAGCTAACGTCTCAACCCCCACAGCTGATACCAGGGTATAACCCTGTAGCGGGACCACCGTTAGTACCTGTACCGGGTACACTGGAGCAGACCTATGGTGTTGAGGCCCCAAGAAGTCTGGGTCCAGGTCAGGCACCTGCCGCCATATCATTACCCATTACTGTTGGTCCCCCCCGTACCATTGTATGCACAAGGTAAATCAGGGATGTGTGATCAGGGAGTGATGACTCAGGAAGCGATAAGAGGAGGGCCTATGAGAACACCTCAGCTAATGGCCCCTGGAGAACAAGTAAATGAGCCACAGAGACCCTTAATGGACCTTAGTCCAGTAGGGGCACCTCTCGAAGCGATGCGTCAAGCAGGGTTGGGAGTTTTAACTCCCCAAACCATGAGCACAAATACCTCACACACCCCAATGATACATGCAGGGAATATTTCACTGCAGGGTTTTACAGTACAGCAGTTAAATGAGTGGTTAGAGAAAACTTGTACTTCACAAAAGACTGCAATGACTACCATTGAACCTGAGAAGGAAAAACAAGAAGAATACCTGAATTTTGTACGACTAGGGGCAGAAGCTGCCGAGTTAGTGGAAGGGACAATGGGAGTAAATAGGTTGGAATCATACACTGAGGCAGAATTGAGGTACTTATATCCCAAGATCACCAAAGAGGTAGGCAAAGTACATCAGAGATTATTGAATTTGGCAGATAAATATAATATTGATATAGGAAACACTAAGCATTTGAAAAGAAGTTACAGATTAGATTTTGACTCCAAAGATTTTGAACACATGAGATCTGCAGGCATGAAGACACATCTGAGAGAACTGTTGCAAAGTGCACAAATTTGGGGTGCATTGGAGAAATGGGAAGGCCGATGGACAAAGAAAAGAGATAAAGGAAAGGGAGACAGTCTAGGGTTCAATGAAGTTAGGACGTCACCTGACCTGGGATCGGTAAAAATCTTACCTATGAGAGAGACAGCTGGTGGTGTTTTAGTACATGTGCCGTGGTCTAGAGGAGATATTTTATCTTTTACGAACAATTATCCTAGATTAAGAGAGAAGCCGATTGAATGGTATAAAAAAACGGACAGGTTCGTGAAACTTGCAAAGTGTCTCTGGGAAGACTTGAATACTTTATTTGAGATCATTGTTCCGCCTGATTTGCGGTTCGAGTGCAAGAGAGGGGTAGATTTGCCAACGAAAGAGCCGGCAAGAGATAAGGTGACTGGAGCACCTTCAGAAGAGGTGATGAAATATTATCATAAAGTAATTGTGTTCTTGAAACAAAAGGTGTCGCCGAAGGTGACCGATTGGCAGAAAATCGACCGGACCTCTCAAGAGGTTAAGGAGTCAATACATGCTTACTACGAGAGATTGTTGAAAGCGTTCAAACATTACAGTGGTACTGAGACTATCGAACCGAAGGACATGAATCACCTTGTGTTTAGATTTGTTGAAGGGTTGAGACCAGAGGTTAGCCAAATGATTAAGAATCATTTCATTTGTTGGCAAGCTAAACCGATTGATGAGGTGTTGCAGTACGCGAAATACTGTAGTGACGAAATTGAGTTGAAGCAGAAAAAGTTGAAAGAAAAGGTGATGGTGATGCAGATAAGGGCTGCACAGGCAGGAATACAGGGAAATGGAGTTCAGCAGATGATACAACAACAACCGCAAATGAATGGTGTGTTTCAGGCTCAACCAAGAGGCAGAGGTCGAGGGTTTGTGAACCGTGGTTCGGACATGAATAATGTTGTTATTCAAAATGACGGTCAAGGAGTGAAAAAGATGTCACCATGTCACGCGTGCGGGGGCGTGGGGCATTGGAAACGGGAGTGTTCGAATATGGTGCAGGATGGTGCAGTTCAGCAGAGCATTAATGTTGGTACATTACAAAATTCGCGAGGTCCAAAAGTGACACATCAAAACCCGAATTTTCAGAATAATTTGGTACAAATGCAAGGGGTACAGCCCATGCAGCAGATGCAAATGCCGCGTTTTCAGTCAGTACAAATGCAACCAGTACAGCAGCAGATTCCCATGGTGCCTAGACAGCAAATGCAATTACCAATGGCTCTGATGGGACAGCAACAGGTGATGCTTCCTCAGCAGGTCACAGGCCAGGTAACCAATCAAAGTAATACTGTGCAACAATTCCCATTACGAGGTGAAAATGGCGTGAATGGGGATTGGTCAGATGACAGTTCAGACAGTGAAGAGTGCAGGCTTGCAGCATCCCTAGAGGTAGATCAGAGAGGCCCATACGTAGAGGGAAAAGTAATGGGCTATAAGGTTTCATTTTTGGTTGACACAGGAGCTACACGCTCTACAGTTCGAAGTGCAGAAGTCCCGAGATTACCTCTCTCAGGGCGTACTATACGAGTGGTTGGTGTGGCAAATCAGTACCTGACTAATCCGATTACTGATCTGGTGCAGGTTCAAATTGGCAACTTTCAAGGGCTGCACAGATTTGTTGTATGCGATTCAAGTCCGGTATCCTTACTAGGGAGGGACTTACTGTGTAAGACAAAATGTTCAATTACCTGTTCCAACGATGGAATAGAAGTACAGACAAATAGTGACGATGAGGGAGATGAGAGTCAATTAACAGAGGAAAGAGGAGAGATAAATGAAGACTACCCTTTGATTACTTTGTTTCCAATGTATACTTTGATCGACTTACCTGTCTAACTACAAGGGACCGTGACAGAGAAAGTGTGGGATTTGACTGGGAAAGAAGTAGGATTGATAAAAGGAGTAGAACCAGTCAAGGTTCAGATAAAGCCAAATGCAGTGTTCCCACAAGTGTCACAATACCACATGACCCAAGACGTCCTCATTGAGGTGTCACAAATAATTGCAGATTTTCTCATACAGGGACTCCTGAAAGAAGTATTGAGCAGTCCGTGTAACTCTCCCATAATGGGTTTAAAGAAGCCCTGTGGAAAAGCTCGAATTGTGCAGGATTTGAGGAAAATAAATGAAATTGTGATAAAATGCTGCCCTGTGGTACCTAACCCAGCAGTAATAATGTTCCAGGTTCCTTGTGATGCTGAATGGTTTACTGTGGTAGACCTATCACAAGCCTTCTTTTCGATACCCCTTCATGAGGACAGACAATTTTTGTTCAGTTTCAAATTTTTAGACAAGGTGTACAGTTGGTGCAGAATTCCTCAAGGGTTCTCAGAGTCACCATCCATCTTCAATCAAATATTGAAGAAGGACTTGGAGCCTCTTGTGCTGCCTTTTAATTCGACTCTTGTGCAGTACATTGATGATTTGCTAATTGCATCCAAAACCAGAGACAGTTGTAAATATGATACCATTGCATTATTGAATCATCTGGGAAAGAATGGACACAAGGTGTCACCCAGAAAGTTACAATACTGTCAAAAAGAAGTGAAATACTTGGGACATTTGATTGAGAAAGGGTCTCAAAGAATATCAAAGGAAAGAATAACAGCTGTTTTGCAGATGAATCCCCCAACAACAAAAAGACGTCAGGATGTTTTTGGGAATGGTGGGCTACTGTCGTGAGTGGATACCCAACTTCTCAATCATCTCAAAGGCTTTAATAAAACTGACAGGAAAAGAAGTCAAGGATGAGCCATACACAATAGCTTTGACAAAAGAGGAGCTTGAATCATTTGTAGAATTAAAAGAATGCATGTGCAGGGCACCAGCATTGGGAATGCCTGACTACGAGAAACCTTTTCTGTTTTGTCATGAACGTGATGCTTGTTCTTTGTCTGTTTTAACACAGGTCCACGGAGATGCAAATCGCCCTGTAGCATATTTTTCAGCTACCTTGGACCCTGTCGCAGCAGCCTTACCGGGTTGTTTGCGGGCAGTCGCAGCAGTTGGTCAAAGCCTTTCACAGTGTGAAGGCATAGTCATGGGATACCCTCTGACAGTAATGGTTCCACATTCAGTTGAAATTCTGTTGACACGAACTAAGACACAACACATGACAAATGCACGTCTCACTAGATATGAAACGATTATACTGGGGTCACCAAATGTCACACTAAAGAGATGCACTGTGCTGAACCCGGCAACCTTACTTCCCAATGAAAATACTGAAATCAAAGATGGGGAAGAATTTGAACATGATTGTCTTGAAGTGACTGAACTCTGTACCAAACCTCGCCAAGACATACAGGATACCTAGTTAAAAGAAAATTACTGCATTATGTTTGTTGATGGGTCCTGTCTAAGAGATTCAGCAGGAACATTGAGAGCCGGTTACGCAGTATGTACCATAACTGGCATTGTTGAAGCCTCCTGGCTCGAAAAAGTGTTTTCTGCACAAGTGGCAGAATTAATAGCTCTTACTAAGGCATGTCACGCAGCTATAAATTTGAAAGTCACTATCTATACTGACAGCAGATAAGGATTTGGAATTGTGCATGATTTTGGCCAACTCTGGTCACAGAGGGGTTTCATGACCTCCTCTGGTTCTCCTGTGAAAAACGGTGAACAAATAAGAGATTTGTTACATACGATTCAGTTACCTCTCGAAGTTGCCGTGGTGAAGTGGAGTGCTCACACTAGATCACAAGATTTTGTGTCTATGGGAAACAGCTATGCAGATCAGGTCGCAAGATTTTGTGCATTGAACTGCATATCGTTTAAAGAGCAGTGGGAATTGTTACCACAAACTGAAAATGACACAAGTTTAAGTCTAGCATTACGAGTGGTTGATACCTTAGACGAACTGAAAACATTACAAGGTCGTGCTAGCAAAGAAGAAAAACGTTCCTGGCAGAGAATGCAATGTGTACAAAGGGCAGATGATCTATGGGTTTCAGAAGAGGGAAAATTGGTTCTGCCAAATAGTCTTTTATCACAGTTTGCCCGACTCTATCATGGACAGGCACATCTGGGAAGAGATGCCATGATCAGGTCCTTTAAGATTGATTGGTTTAACCCAAAATTCAGACATGCCGCAGAAATTACTTGCCACAGGTGCGTCATCTGTCAACAGATGAATGCTGGAAAAGGAACTGTGGTAACTTTGAGCCATATTGGGAGAGCTGGAGGTCCATTCAACAAAATGCAAATGGATTTTATCGAAATGCCTGTTTGTGGAGGATTGAAGTACGTGTTGGTGATTGTGTGTGTTTTCAGTCATTGGATTGAGGCATATCCCACACGTAGGAATGACAGTCTTACAGTTGCAAAACTACTACTCAGGGAGCTGATACCAAGATTCGGGTTTCCGGTTTCTATAGAATCAGATAGGGGGAGACATTTCGACAATGAGCTGATTAAACTTCTGTGTGCCGCACTCAACATTGAACAACAGCTGCGTTGTAGCTATCGCCCTGAAGCATCAGGACTAGTTGAGCAGATGAATGGTACTTTAAAATCAAGAATGGCAAAAATGTGTGCAGCTACAAACATGAAGTGGCCAGACGCCTTACCTCTAGTGCTGATGACTATGAGAAATACCCCAGACAAGAAGACGGGATTATCTCCCCACGAAATTCTCATGGGCAGAGCTATGAGATTACCAGCAGTACCTACAAATGCACTAGTGAATATTACAGATGATATGGTGTTGGATTACTGCAAAGGTTTGGCTGATGTAATTCGCTCTTTTTCTCACCAGGTGGAAGCAAACACGTTGCCACCGATTGGCGATCCAGGTCACTCTCTGCAAGCTGGAGATTGGGTGGTTGTCAAGAAACACATGAGAAAATCGTGTCTTGAAGGGGCCATATCAAGTAATATTGACGACTACCACTGCTGTGAAGTGTGCCGGGGTTCCCAACTGGATACATGCAAGTCACACGAAAAAGGTAACGTGTCCTGTTGAGGAGGAACTTGAAGTTTCCGGTACAGCAACTTCAGGAAGAGAAGTCTCAGAGTCAGAGATCAGTCAAGAAGTAACTGAGCCTACTGAAGAGCCCACTGAGAACAGCCTCGGTCCTCAAACTGTCAATGAGTTCGAGAGAGGTGACAGAGTGCCTATCTCAGTTGAGGCAGCAGGAGAACTAAGACAAGGAGAAGTTCTCCCAGAATAGACGAGTACGGGTTAGAGTCCGAACCAAACTTAGAATCAGAAGACGAAAGAGAAGAAGAAAGTGTAGATACAAGTCAAAACGTGTCAGAGTCTCCCGAACCAGTTGCAGGTCCGTCAAGAGAAAACACCATATCACAAGAGGAGGGTGCTGTCCAACGCCCTGAAGGAAAACATCGAACCAAGACACATAAAGGCGATAATTGGCCAGACAAGTCATATCCTAAAATAAGAGAGGTATCAAATGAGACAATAATAGAAGAAAGTGATACTTTACAAGCAGATGATCGGAGAGAAGGAGAACAACAAGGTGAACGAAGGTTAAAAAGAAAAAGAATCGCGAACAGAAGATATACAGGTCCTGAATGGGCGTATGCTACAACATCTGAATGGCAACAAGAATTCTTAGCATTCTGTTTTGATCGAGAAGTACCAGGCCAATACTACGGTACCTGAAGATATTCAAAGGGAAACTAGGCTAAAATCGAATTCGTGAAAGCTGAAAAGAGAAAGAGACTCTGGAAAACTACTGGAAGTGACTCTAAAACCAAACTTGACTTTTAAAGAAAACCTGATTACGACAAGCTGCTAACCGGAATCGACAAAAGGGGGTCCTGGAGTGAGTGAAGACTCTGTAATATACGCAAAGAGTTTATCATCAAATTGATTGTTGACCTGCTATTCTGATTCTATACAAACATGGCTTACAATAGAAATAGTAGCAAAGGGAGTAGGGTGTGTGGTTGGTTAGGTCTTATAATAGGTGTTGTATGTGCAGTAATGATTGTGGGAGTGATTGTGGGAATGCCATGGAGAGAGAAAGAAACTATTAATGCATCTTCGAAACCTGAAACTACCACTACTAAACTATCACCGTGGGAGAGATTTGATCAAGATGCAAGACATATGCATGAGGGAACTAATGCAAAAGGGGAGCTTTCTACTAATGTCTTCTATCGCTTACTAAATGAATATGTGGAAACCATGGATGCGAAAGATTGTTATGTATGTACTAAAATTCCTTCGTCTGTACAGGAGGGAGTTACTTATCATAGCCTCCCTCTTACTTATGGAATTAGTTGCAGCTTGCTATTAACAAGATTCTATAATCAAGAGCATGTGCAATACTTTTATTCAAACTTGGATGTTGTGTTTTCCATTGTGCCTGTGATTGAATTTTTGAAAAAATTAGCTAAAGAGCATGATATAAAAATAGTTAGAGGATTCTTTGAGCCAACGCTTACATTTGGAACTGCTTATGCACATCGCAACAATCTGACTTGCTTATTGTCTCCGGTAGAGAAGAGCTTTTTAGATCACATAGATGATAGACGCAAAGCACTGAAAGAAAGATTAGAAAAAGGACTAGAAAAACGTACTTATGCAAATGATTATGCTTACACTGCTATTAAAACACAAGGCAAATTAGCTATAGACGCATTACATGTAGGTAGGCTTTGCATATATAGACCAAAATCTGATCAAGACAATTTGTTTGTTGGTACGAGTGAATGCAGGCATGTGTTTTTGTTTCAGAGTAAATGGACCTTTATGTTAAATGGACAAGATCCAGCGATCCCTGGAAGCTATTATATCTTTGGATTAAATACATATTACCGTCTCCCTAAGGGATGTATGGGACATGTTATTTGGGAATAGTATTCCCAAAGATATAACAGATTGATGACTTAAAACAAATACCTAAAACATCTGAATTACAACATTCTAGACAAAAACGAGAATCAGTGGCGGCTGTCATTGGTGATATATTTGGAGCCATAATCCCATCAGTAGGGGTTATCTTGAATTCTATGAAAATTCAAAAGTTGTCTACTATAGTGGATAACATGCTGACAAATTTACAGGAGCCATACTCCTGATGGATACTGAACTTGCTGCAGAAAGAGCTATGACTCTTCAAAATCGGCTTGCTTTAGACATTCTTTTAGCAAAGAGTGGAGGTGTCTGCAAAATGCTTAATGAGCGTCATTGTTGCTCATTCATACCAGATAACAGTAAGAAAATTAGAAGCATGCTTACTAACCTTACTAGAGATAGTACAGACTTGAAGGATCTGAAAGAACCTAGTGTTTGGGAGAAATTTGGGAAAGGAATTGCCCGAGTGGGAAGCTGGTCTACCAACATTTGGAATGGGGTACTTGTAAAGATTATGATGGGTCTATTAATTGTTTTGGTTTGTCTATTAGGATTATGGGGGGCATGTAAAATCAATGACAAAGTAAAAAGAAATTGGACTAAAAGAGCCCGACAAAATGAAGAAAGTGAAAGAGAGAAAATGTTCAATGAAATATGGGAAAGCTCACATAAAGGGCAAGATGTTGAAATGCGTATTATGCGCAAGGTGAAAAATTAAGACCAAAGAGAAAGATTGTGTGATGACGTGCGTCATCAGAGGAGGGACTGAGAGAGCATAGTTTAAATATTATATATTTAGATGTGAAATGCTTATATTTACCAATGCTGCATTAATAATATTATTTATTGAAATGTATTTTAAACGTAGAGAATTATCGTATGCATAAACTAATGTCAACTATAAGAAATGATTACTTGTATTATGATTAATTGACTGCTAACGTACGAAGATTGCATTTATTAGCATCCATAAGCCTGAAGTTAGCGTGAGTCGAAAACTAGCTGTGCAGCTCTCATATTAAAGCATATTTTTCTGTTTCTCCAGTGTGCTGACTCGCAAAATGCCATGACCCAGCAATTGTTCTTCTCTCCGTTTTCTGTAACATTGCTAGTTGTTCTCATCCGCATGCTAGCTGCTTTAGGATAAAAGTTATACGCTTTGCAACAAAATATGGACACTTTCAAGGACATTGAACCACGGAAAAGAGAACTCTTGACCCGAAGAATGTGCCAGAAAATGAAGTAACCCTGGATGTGCCACCTACGAAAAACGTCAATTATGAAGACCAAATCAAAATGTTATAATATATCTTGAAATGACAAGTGCATTACTTAATGTTTAATTTGATAGGTTACAGATAGTGGGGTGTAGTGACTATCCAAAAAATTTTACGGGAATGTATTACGAAAAAGGGATAAAAACTCATGACATAGGAGACTCGAGAGCATTAGGTAGGGAATGATATCGATTGCATCCAGAAATTCTGTCACTCTATTTGGTGACTTGAGACTTAGACAAACCATCCTCACCTTTAGTCGCCCCATTGCACTTTCTTCCTTAAGAGGGAAGTGTCCCCTGCCCTTAGACTAGATAGACTGACGGTGATCTAACTGATGTCCTGAAGTCGAAGACTGATCCTGTATGCTGACCTATCTTGAGGAGTGTAATTATGACTGTAACTATTGAAATTCGTTTATTTGCTTTTCCTTTCTAGGTACCAACTATTTTTGATTAGAAACCTTAGTTAGATGTTTTTCCAAATTGATGTTCTAAATTGTTTTGCATGAAGCCCAACATGCTGATGCTAATTAGTGGTTGGATGAGGCATTCACTTGACTGACGTAATTGATGTGACTGACGTGGTGCTATGCTGAACTAAGACATATATGAGGTTCTATGCATTTTGATTTGTTTACCTTCATATTACTATCTTATGTTTGGGATCTATGCATTGTTAAAATCTTATCACAGCTGCCATATCGTGACTATGCTCTTTTGCTTCTTGGTTTTGAGATTAATACATTTGCTATTAGATTGTAATCAATAGGGAATAAAATTCACAAAACTTCTAACAAGGTGTGGTTATTCATGACTGAAAGGTCATGGTTGCGCCGACAGTTTTAACTTATGTCTAAATTGAGATATATTGTGGTGATATATGTTGATAATATTATTGATGTATTGCTTGACATATTGATCAGTTACCTCGTCTTACGGTGTCTCACCACTGGGTCCAAAGATTCATCGGCCTAAAACGAGCCCTAATGTGTATAAATTGACATAGAAGGACGCGTTAACAACATAGTAAACAATCCACGCAGAAGTGAGGGAAAGAAATGTACTACCTGTTAAAACATAACACACACCCCTCTCACAAAGGTTGTCAAAAATGTATTATTATTTTTTTTTTAAACACAACATACCCGAGATGAGAAAAACAACTACTTAACAACAACTCAATTGCTAACACATAACATATATACAATAGTTCCAGATAATAAACCAAACAATCGGAAATAAAATATTTTTTCCCCAGGTGAAAAAACTTCAGCAAAAAAAACATATTACTCCAAAATCGATTACTATAGTAATCCTTCATCCATACAGATGAACGAATAGATATTTTGTGACAAAGTTCCTTAGTCTCACTAGCACCATCATTAGTATTCAACTTATTCTACTTATTGCTCTCGTAAACACTGATCAGTCTGGACATACTACACCACTCATCTGTGTGTATTCGCACAGCATTGAACTTCATTTTCATCATCTTAAAAGGTCCAAAAACCCACTCTTTCCTTTAGCATGGAAACATGATTTCTGATCCACACCTTATCACCTACACATCAGTCACTCCACTTTGCACCATGTGTGTTATCATACAGCTCCTTGTATTTAAACTGATGCTTAGCAATTCTCTCTCTCTCCCATCCTCTTTCGTTTCCCTTTTGTACCCTTCAAGCACCGGGGATTCATTGTGGTGGCAGACATTCTTCCTCTCAATACTCTAAAATTAGGAAAATCTGTGGTCACCTGGATGTAGGTCTATGCACCAAGAGTCTTCGGGGATTCATTGTGGTGGCAGACATTCTTCCTCTCAATACTCTAAAATTAGGAAAATCTGTGGTCACCTGGATGTGGGTCTATGCACCAAGAGTCTTTCCTTGAGCAAATTCCTCATATAACCACTACAACTTACTGCCTGTTGACTACACAATTTAACCAAACTATTCATACCTTCCACCAGTCCACTGGCTTGGTGAGAATAAAGTGCTGCCCTTCAGTTTTTGGCACATGTCATTCAAGAACTCCACCATCTGAGAGGAAGTGAACTGTGCTTCATTATCAGTAATTATACTCTCAGATACTCCTTCCCTAACAAACCATCTATCAAGAATGCAATCACTATTTGAGTAGTGACCTCCTTAACACACCCAGCCGAGATCCACTTAGAGATGTGATCTACCAGTACTATTACAAACCTATGAGCCTGGGATAGTAAATTGAAAGGCCCAATAATGTCCATTTTCAATGTATACCATGATTTCTTTTGTATCTCCACAGGAGATAAAAGAGCTCCCCTAGTCACTTTACCTTTGTCACAACTTGCACAATGTACACAGTCCTTGACCACCATCTCAACCATGCAATCCATCTGGGGCCATCATTAACACTCCCTCATTCTGGCCTTGGTCCTATTCCTTCCTAGATGACCCTCATGCACCAGTTTTATAATCTTGTCCCGCAGTCCTTCTGGTGACATCACCCTCTCTTCTCTACACAGAAAATCAGCATCAGTCGACAATTCATCATTTACTGTCAAAAATCCTTCCATAATACCAGTTAAACTCCTTCTCTCCAGACATCTTTTGGCCATGTACTCCCTTACCAGGGACAAAACCTCATCATCTCCTGTTGCTTTACTCTACTCTGCCCTGGTTAGTGCCTTTTCCTGTACCCATAGCACATTAGTCTCTTCGTCCTCATGCTTTTCATCCTCTAAAGGTAAACAGGATAAGCAATCTGCTGTTTTATTGCAAGACCCCTTCAAATTCTCTACCTAAAGGTTATACTCTCTTACACCTTCCATCCATTTGTTAATGCCTGACTTAGCTCCATCACTATCCTTGGAAGCAAACAACATTATCAGTCCATGGTCGACCTCACCATAAAAGGTAGTACCCATAAGAAAATCTTGAAATGCGGAATGCCCATGTGGATGCTAGAGCCTGCCTTTCGATAAATGAATAATTCTCTTCCGCACCCATTTCAGCCTTGGAAGCAAAAGCACAACTCTCTCCATTCACAATTTGAGACAACACAGCTCCCAAGCCCTTCAGACTGGCATCCATCGTCAAAATGGTTTTCTTAAAAACAACAAAATGTCCCAGAGTAGGTAATTTGCTGATACTTTGTTTAATCACCTTAAACACATTTTTACACTCACTTGACCATGCAAACGTCTCCCCCTTCCTCAGTAGTAATCTTATCAGCTGCACTATACTTGTGAAATTCTGAAAAAAATTGTTGTAATATTCAGCCAAACCCAAAAAGGAACACTCCTCATCCTTATTAGAAGGTCCTGGCACATCATCTATAGACTTGGTCAAATCAGGCTCAGGACTGATGCCTTCACTGGAAGTAGTGTGACCAGTCAGTTGCAGAGAAGGAGGACAAGATGGCGGCCGTGTGAGACACCTGATAGGTGCTCTCCCCACCGGACCCAGATGCCCTGCCCCTGCTCCTGATTTCCGACTCCTGACTCACTGCAGCTGCTACTTTGTTGCAAAGCCAGTACTCACTACTGACATGACTCTTTTGCTCGAAGCCGGCAGTTTTACTAATTGGGACTGGCAACTGTTGCAATGCAGTTTACTTCACCTGTGCTGCTTCTTACAGCCTTCAGTGCACCTGCCGGCATTCTTTTTACATTGTTTCCCTGTTCGCCTTAGACGACGCGTTGCACAGATGCCGGAGAAAGGACTGAAGGTGGGTTTTTCCGGACTAGCTGCAAGGCAAATGAAGCAGGAGAAGACTCGCGGTTCTTTCAGTGCCTCTGGCGGCTTCAAGGAATCCAAGACGGCGAGATCAGGTACACGGGGGTCAGCTGAACCGTAGAAGGAGAAGGAGAAAACGAAGATAGCAGTAAATGCAAAGCCTGTTGTCGCACCACTCGCGAAGTATTTAAAGAAAAAGCCACAATAAAATTTGTCTTATTCATGTGATGCAGACCGGCAGGGGGGGGCTGTAGGTAGCACTGCATTTTTTAACTTAAATACAAGTATGAGTGGATGGAAGTGAAGGCAGTGAAGTGTGTCAGGAGATCCCCCCAAATGGCGAGGGATGGCCCTATCCCCTCACCCTTAGACTTTTCCGTGATGGCACTCATGAATACTGAACAGGATGGGTGTAGGGTGTGTGAGGCACAGAAGGACAGTGTCTGTAAAGGAACTGTACCCCGGGCCCTGGATAGGTCTCATGTGGGGGCCCAAGTAAGTGTAATAGGGAAGTCTGAAAGGAGCGACCAGGTTATGACTAAGGAGCAATTTACCCCCAAGTTAGATCCGGACAAAGATCTGGGGGATACATTTTTTTCCTTGTCGGATCAATCTAGCTGGACTAGTGACGAAGATGCGGACCCCAATGAGGGGAAGAGTTGGGCCTGGAAAACCTCTTGGTCGGAAGCTGGCTCTGAGACAACTCCTGGGAAAGGCGAGAGCTCTGAATGGGGAAAGGGACAAGATCAATCTAGAAGCTTTAAGGCTACTACTGTGAGGAAAAAGAAGAGAAGCCCTAGCCCATGTTCAGCTAGCCGTCAACAACCAACTAAGGCACCTGAGGAATTGCACTGAAACTACTCCTCTACCCCTGGCTATGTGGATTAAAACACTCTCCCTAGCTCCATAACAGCTACAGGGTCAATCCCCTTGAAAACAATACACCAGAGCATTATGGAGCATTGGGAGGAGACAAGGGCAGAAATCCGTAGAAGGCAGTTAGCCTGCTGTGAAATGCAGGGGGGGTATCTGCCAGGTAGCAAAAACATGCTCCAAATTTGCTGAACGTATAGAGAGGCTGAGACTCTGATCTCTAAGTTAGAGGATGATGTTGCTGCAGAAGGAGAGACTAGTGACGTACTGAAAGCTCAGATGGATGATACCCTGAGGAAGTTGGCGGACTTCGAGGATAGACTTAGACTAAATAATTTGCAGGAGTTGGATGTTCCGGAAGGGGTGAAAGGCACAGACCCTTGCAGCTTTATGGTGAATCTTTTCACTGAGGCCTTCCTAGCGCTAAGCCAGTGGGACTGGGAAAGAGACATTTAGAAAGCTCACAGATTTCCCTTTACAGTAAAAAAAACAATCAAATGCAGAGGGAGCCAAGCTAAGGGCAATATTGATCCGCCTGCATAATTTCCAGGCAAAACAGGCCTTGTACGACCTCGCCCGCCCGGACTGTAAACGCACTGCCAAGGGGTGCGATTTCATTGTTAGATCGGACTTCTGTCATGCAATCATGGAGAAAAGATGGAGGCTACGCCAGTTGATCTCACCATTACAGGAGGAAGGGGCTCAGGTATTCCTGATGAACCCAGCCAAGCTAAAGGTGGTCATTAATGACAATACTTTTTACTTTCTCTCTGAGGTTAAGGCCAAGGGGTTTTTGGACTCACTGTGAGAGGCTAGGTCATCTGTATTTGTTATCTGATATTTTCTCATCTCTCAAAAATTATTTCTTTCCTCTCTCTTCTTTTTCCGTTTCTTTATATATATATTTTCACTCTGCTACTAGTAAATGGTGTTTATGAGGGTGGGACTCAGTTTGCTGTGAGGTACACTGTTCTGATATCATTCATTTAAGAACAAAGGGCATGGGGGCTGGGGGATGGGGTGAGCATGAATCCATTGTGGAATGTACCAGTTGGGTCTTGTGTTCTCTACGAACAGGTGGGGCGTGGTATTGGGATTGGTATTGGGACAGAGAGTAGGGAGGGTTGCTGGTAGGGAGGGGTGGTGGGGTAAGGAGGGTGCCTGCGATGGTAGGGGGTTCGCCGGGAAATCTGAGTTAAGGAAGGGCAAGGTTAACTGGCAAACTAGCACGTACGGGCAAGGTGGCTTCATGGTGATGTTAGGAAGAATATTCAGCAAAAGACAAGGGATGATAACCCTTTTGGTTCAACCAACTAAAAAAGCTCTATTTGCAGTCCAGCCCCCTCCCTGGTAGATAAAGGGGGTGGTTGGGTCATCTTAGAATGCAATATGGGTATGGCCAGTTTACACTCTGCACTATCTATGGATCAAATTTTGAAGAGGCTGATGTACTTGATGCTCTAAATTTGGAATTAGATTCATGGCCATCTCCGTTAGTACTTTGTGGGGATTTTAACATCCACTTGGCAGTTAATAAGGGCATAGGCAAGTCTGACAGTTATTTCGGCCGCAAACCTAAGGTATTTCGGGCTGTAAGAAGACAGATAAAGGAACATGCTCTTCTTGATGTCTGGGAAAAACCTGAGGCCCCAGACCCTGGCTACACATATTACTCTTCTCCGCACAATAAATTAGTATGTCTTGATTAGTTTTTTCCTCAGCTGCCCTAGCCTCTGAAGCAGAGATAGAACTTTCCCTTAGAATTTTAGCTGATCACAACCCACTACTCTAAGCTATACTGATAACTGGATTTCTTAGACCTCGCCAAGTCTGATCATTTGATAAAAAGCGATTACTTGACTCGGCTCATTTAGATCAAATGCGTCTTTGGTTTAAACAATTTGTAAAGGATAATAGAAACACAGCCACGTCAGGAATGGTATGGGATGTGTTAAAAGCTGCAGTCAGAGGGAAGACTTTGAGCCTTAGTTTACATCTGCAGAAGGTGAGGGCTTATGCTGGCTGAGGGGAAATTGACACAAAGTATAATGAAGGTGGAAGAGGTCAGTACAGCACAAGCTGAGCTGTGTTAAAAGCTAAAGCTAATTATCACCTTAGTAAGGCAGCAGCAGGCAAATATCAGATGTCTATGGCTGAATGTTATGAATATGGGAAGACCACTGGCAAAGTCTTAGCAAAGCAAATTAGGCAAAGAACAGTAGATTTGGATATAGCGGCTATTAAGGACTCTTACGGATGCAAATGGGAAAAATCAAAGGAGATCTTAGAAGTTTTTAGAGATTTCTATGAGAAGCTATACTCCAATTATTTGGAACAAGCAGCTGGTGAACACAGGGAAGCCGCAGAATTCCTGGAAGGGTTCAAATCAGAAGGCTTACTCAAGAGGAGAAAAATTTATTGGATACTCCAATCTCATCAGAAGAAATATGCAAAGCCATGATCTCCTTGGCTTCAGGAAAAGCACCGGGCCAGATGCCCTGCCCCTCGAGTTCTGTAAGGTGTTTTTCCAAGAACTACCGAATGATATGCTAGTAACTTTCCTTATGGCTCAGCAAGGTCAGATCCCATTGTCTTGGGAAATAGCCGGCATTGTAGTTTTTAAAAAAAGGGTAGGCCTTTTTGTTCTCCCCGGTCGTACAGACCAATATCACTGTTGAACTGTGATGGGAAAATATATACAAAGATTTTAGCAAGCAGGCTGGAAAGGGTCATCTCTCCATTAGTAGCCAAAAGGCAGCATGGGTTTATTACAGGCAGGGGGTAGTTGACCATATCAGAAGAATTATTTCTCTGTTTGATTTTGCGGAAGTACATCAAACACCACTTGGCTTGGTTTTACTAGATGGCGAGAAGGCATTTGAATGTGTTTCCTGGGAATTTTTAATGAGAGATCTTGAAATGGAAGAGGCTTGGGGAAGGCATTTTAACAGCTATCGAAGCTATGCATAAGGCCCTCAAAGCCCAGGTACATTTGGAAGGTTTAGAATCAGACTTAATATCTATTTCTAGAGGTATCAGGCAGGTCTGTCCATGCTCACCGCTACTGTTTGCATTCTATATAGATCCCTTTTTAACTAAACTGCAGGAGTGTACAGATATTAATCTGGTTGTCTACTATGGGGAGAGGTAAAAGGTTTTTGCTTATGCTGATGATGTGGCAGTGACTACTACTGATCTGGAGGGAGCCATAAAGGAAACTGAAAGGTTGGCTAACCTATTTGAAACATATTAAATGAGGATAAAACCCAGATTATCTGCTCAGGCCAGACTATTATTAGAGACAAGCGTGTTATATCTGATGCTGTATATTTGGGGATTAGAGTCACTGCTGCAGTAGATCAGATGCTGGAGCAAAATATGCCCGCTGCTTAAACTATAAAGAGACTTAGAATGCATTACTTAAATCTCTCTCTTTTAGGCAGTTGAATGAATGTTCTGCCTAAAGTACTACGGCCCTCATTACAACCCTAGTGGTTGGTGTTAAAGTGGCGGTAATACAGCCAACAGGCCAGCGGTAATTACCGCCAAATTATGGCCATGGCGGAAATCTCTCCGATAGACAGCCAATGTACCGACTACCAGGGCAGAAACAACAGGCACCACGGCGGTAGCCGCCTACAGCCAGGTGGAAGTCAGTGTTCTGCCCACCATATTAAGACCCTGGAAACCGCCACCTTTTCCCGGGGTGGTACCAACAACATCAAAAGCCTGGCGGAAAGTGAGCTCAGAAGGGAAAGGACTCACCATTGGAGACACAGGGAACAACCACGCCACCATGGAGCCCGAGCTGCATGTCTTACCCATGATCTTCTATGTGCTGCTCCACCACGAACATCAACACTGGTTTAGACGACGACGGTGAGTACAGCCACCTAGCACACAAGGGAAGGGGGAGGAAAACGACAGTGACACGCACACCCCACCCAACACCATACACACAATCAGCTGCATGACTAAAACATTTTTACCCTGCAACTCGGATGAATAATGCAAGGACAAAACGATTTTGAAAAAGTGAATGTAATGAGTGCAACACATCAAGCAAAATAACTTAGGCAAGATAATAGATATATACATATGTACACAAAAAGGGACACAGCCCAGTCCACAATGTTCGTAGGCCAAATGGCCTCAGGCCAAAGTCCAAGGACACACATGTCACCTGCATCAACATAAAGAGAACACTGCAGGGGCATTAGTTGGTAAATAGGCAGGCACCTCAGGGGGACGGAGGCACCTCAGCCGGGAGATGGAACAAGACCACTAGTTTTGGAGGGGGCAACATGCCCTGTGCTTGGTCCTGGGGAGTGCAAGGCCGCAGTCTCTTTAGTGGGTGACTTGCAAACTTGCTCTTGAGGGGGCAACAAACCCTGTGCTTGGTCCTGGGAGTGCAAGGCCACAGTCTCACAAGTGGGTGTCTTACTCACTGGTTCTGCAGGGTCGCCTCGTGCCCTGTGCTCTTGATCCTGGGGTGTCTTGGCTATGTGAGTGTCTTACCCACTGGTTCTGGAGGGAACCTCGTGCCCTGTGCTCTTGATCCTGGGGAGTTCAAGGTCACAGTCTCTCAGGTGGGTATCATACCTACTAGATTTGCAGGGGGCAGGCCGCACAGCAGCCCATGGAGGCAGGATTACATACCGCCCGCCGACAGTGATGGCTGCTCAGTGGTGGTGGTGCTGCTGTTGGTGGGGGGGGGAGGGCCTCGGATGGCTGCCCACGGGAGGTGGTGGTGCTGCTGGCCCACTGGAGGAGGTGGTGCCGCTGGTGGGGAGAGGCTCCTGCCCATCCCCTGCAGCCTCGGACGGCTGCCTGGAGGTGGTGGTGCTGCGGGTGGGGGGAGGCTCCTGTCCATCCCCTGCAGCCTCGGAGGGCTGCCCACTGGAGGTGGTGGTGCTGCTGGGGGGGGGGGGGCGCTCCTGCCCTTCCCCCTGCAACCTCAGATGGCTGCACAACCATGGTTGGTGGTGGGGCTCCGTCACAGTTCCTGCCCCAGGCCCCTTGCTCTTGTTGCCTGCTGGTGCAGACTCCTTGCTCTTCCTGGCAGCTGGGACAGGCTCCTTCACCTTCTGAGCAGCTACTGGGGCAGGCTCCTTGCTCTTTCTGGCAGCTGGGGCAGGCTCCTTTAACTTCTTAGGAGCTGCTGGGGCAGGCTCCTTGCTCTTTCTGGCAGTGGGGGTAGGCTCCTTTCCCTTGAGGCTGCCTGGTGCAGACTCATTCACCTTCAGGGCATGTGGCCTGGTTCCTTTTCCACCACGAGTGGTGATGGTGACTACTGGGCCCGTGGGCTGGGTAGCTGAGGTGCTTGGCTGGGTTCTTCCCACCCTAGCTATAAGTGTCAGACAAGGTGGAGGGTTAGGGAAGAGGTCAATTGTGGATAGGAACAGTGTTTTAGGGACATTGGGGCGGGAAGAGGGAGAAGGAATGGGAGTGGAGGAAGAGGGAGTGGTTGTTGGAGGTGTCTGTCTGCTGATTTTGGGTGCAGGTGCATGGGCTGTATGCTGTTGTGAGGTGGATGGCTGTTGGGTGTCTGAGTGCTTGCGGTTGTGTACCTCAGGAGGGGGAGGGACAGACACAGTGGGAGAGGACACAGGGGACGTGTGCATGGCTGTTGTGGTGGTGTCTGCCAGTGAGGTCTGTGTTCTGCTTGGTGTGGTGATGATGCTGGTAGTGGATGATGATGTAGTGCATGCAGGTGTGAGTGTAGACGGAACTGGGTGGGAGGAGGAGGAGGAGGAGGAGGGGAGACAGTGGAAATAGTGGATTTTGGTGTGTCTGCATCTGAATGGTGCTTGTGTGAGTGCCTGTGGGATGAAGTGTGGTGCTTGTATTTGCCTGTACCACTCTTGTGCATGGTATTGTGTGCATGCTCGTCTGCCTGTGTGCTTGGGATAGGTTGGGGTTGAGGAGAATGGGACTGGGAAGAGGAAGTTGGAGGGGGGAGGGTAGAAACAGGGACAATGGCTGCCATCAGAGAGGAGGCCAGAGCCTGGATCGATCTCTGTTGGGCCGCCACTCCAGTGTGAATGCCCTCCAGGCATGCATTAGTCTGTTGCATGTGGGCTGCCAGCCCCTGTATGGCATTCACAATGGTTGACTGCCCTACAGAGATGGATCTCAGGAGGTCAATAGCCTCCTCACTCAGGGCAGCAGGGCTAACTGGGGCAGGGCCTGAGGTGCAGGAGATGCCCACCTGGGTGAGCGGGCACAGGCAACTCGCTGTGAGGGCGGGGCTGGTACGGGGTGGCGGCTGTACATGTAGCTGGGGTGGTCACAGAGGTGTCCGCCACCAATAGGTAGCTTCCATCGGAGGAGGTATCACTGTCAGAACTGTCCCCTCCAGTCTCCACCGTGGTGCTCCCATCACCCACCATCCCACTGGTGCCATCAGCATCGGCGGACTCTGCCTCCTGGGTCCTGTGGGATGCAGCTCCCTCCGTCACCGGTGCCTCTGCTCCTCCACCAGGTGATGCTAATGCACATAAGGACAGGGTGACGAAATAAAAACGGGGGGGGGGAAAAGACAAAGGATACACTTGGTCAATGGCTGCACCAACACCACCGTTGGCGTACACAGCACCCTCACACACAGGGAACAGCCATACGCAATATGCCATAGCACTGCCTGAGAAATAGTGATCGCCAAGCCATGGGGGAGATGCACACACCGCCAAATGCAGCACACCTGGGACCCACCCAGCCCTGACCAGTAGTGGATGCCTACAAGCTAGGTAGCAGGATTTTCCCTTCTGAACCCTAGCCACCAGGGGACCTATGCTGCAATGTTAGGCCTGGCCTAGGGGCACCCACTGACACACATCCCCCACCCGGATACCACCCTACCATGCGTAAGTTGTAATGATGGGCACTGTGCTCATCCCCTTGTGGCTGCTGTGATGCCCTCAAGCACCCATCCAGCTCAGGATAGGCCACTTCCAGTATGTGGACCATCACGGGGTCAGGGTTAGATGGGCACCACTTCCTCTTTGGGAGGCCATCCCCAGCTTGGCCTCTACCATCTTCCGTGCCCAGCATCTCAGGTCCTCCCACCTTTTCCGACAGTGGGTGCTCAGCCTGCCGTAGACACCCAGGGTCCGCACATCCTTGGCTATGGTACGCCATATACCAGTCTTTAGATGGGCGCTGACCTGCAGAGGAAATACACAAAATAAAATAGAATCAGTCAAACAGTCCTGCCTGTTACACTTATGGCCCACCATACCCATTCACATCACTATTTACACACACATGGCCCAGCTACAACCAATACGCCACCCAGAGGACATCCACCCACCCCCGCCTACACGAGGACTTCACACACACCACTCCATGCATTCATGCCACATGCATCGTGCCCACAGTGTACTCCCTTCTGGTCTGGAGGTCCGTACAGCAGTTCGTACTGGGGTAGGACTCCATCTACCAGTCTCTCCAACTCTGCCGAAGTGAAGGCTGGGGCCCTTTCCCCAGTCACACAGGCCATGGTAGGTTCCAGACACAGGTCACAGCAGCACATGCAGTGTAGGTCCTCTCCTGTTGAAGATCAGGATGAGATAGAAAATGGCAGTCACGTCCGCGGCGGTGCATACCGTCACCACCGGCGTAGATCACCATTGGCCACTGTACCCCATAGGGCCCAATGTTAACCAATGAGGAGTTGCAAAGCGGTTCCCGACCGCCGCCTGCAACGGCGCACAATGTCAGCGGAATTACCTCACTTCCACCTGTTCCTCCACACAGGACAAGGGGATGCCATTTCAGGGGTGGGGGGCAGGCCCTGGATAATTGCTGCGTCACTGGTGAATTAGGGCATACTGTACAAATCACACTTCCCCATTACAAGTTAACAGCATGCAAAGTTCTGTTATAGCCCCATTGTTCAGTTTGTGACGGGCTCCTCACATTTTTGCTACACAGATAGCTACCGCTGCAGATGAATAGGAGATGGAGACATACCCCAGAGTACAGACCCCTGGTGGACTTGGCAACAATGGAGGACAGGCACATTTTCCTCACCTGTAGACTTGACAGGGCCACAATCACAGATCTGTGTCTCTAATTGGAACCTGACCTGATATGTGCTATCCGTCACCCCACCCGGATCCCCCCTCTTGTGCAAGTTCTACCTGTGCTCCATTTCCTGGCAACTGGTTCTTTCCAAGTGACAGTGGGCTTGGGAACAGGAATGTCACAGCCAATGTTCTCAATAGTGCTAACAAGAGTGTTGTCTGCCCTGATTAAACAGATGTGCAGCTACATTGTATTTCCCCAGGTTGAAGATTTGGCCACAGTGAAGGCCGAGTTCTATGCAAGGGGACATACCCTCAACATAATTGGTGCAGTTGACGGAACACATATTGCATTTGTCCCCCAACCCGTCAGAATGAACAGGTGTTCAGAAATCGGAAGAGTTTCCATTCCATGAATGTACAGACGGGGTGCTTGAGGACCAGTACATCTCCACCGTCAGTGCTCAGTTTCCAGGGTCGGTGCATGATGCCTTTGTCCTGAGGAATAGCAGCATCCCAAATGGGATGGCCCAACTACAGAGGCACAGGGTGTGGCTAATAGGTGAGCCCCAGTCCCCACCCAGTAGATGTTGATGTATGGGTATGGTGTGGGCCATATGGGATAGTGTGTGGCTAAATGTTGTCCCTCATAATTTGCAGGTGACTCTGGTTACCCCAACCTATCAAGGCTGCTGACCCCTGTGAGGAATGCCAGGACAAGGGCAAAAGAACATTATAATGAGGCACATGGATGAGCCAGAAGGATAACAGAAAGGACCTTTGGCCTCCTGAAGGCCAGGTTCCAGTGCCTCCATTTAACAGGTGGATTTCCTGCAGGGGGTCTTGGCAAGTGTCTCTGGCTTCTGTCTGGATCACAGGGAATGTTTGCGGGGCAGTTCCCTTCTGCAGGGAGAGGGGTGCTGGTAGCCTGTGAGTCCTGTGCCGGGGCCTCCTGGCCACTAGCAGCAGCGGAGGTGGAAGGCT
The DNA here is from genome assembly GCF_031143425.1 of Pleurodeles waltl. Lineage (NCBI taxonomy): Eukaryota > Metazoa > Chordata > Amphibia > Caudata > Salamandridae > Pleurodeles > Pleurodeles waltl. Next base: position 848,235,876 of record NC_090445.1, on the reverse strand, counting down.
GTTCAGATGTCTGGCTAGTGACAGGTGCCCAATGGTGTGTGACTGCCTCCCTCATAATATTGGCCATGTCTGCCAGCACCCCTGCTATGGAGATCAGAGTGTTGTTGATGGCCTGCAACTCCTCCCTGATCCCGTGGTACTGTCCCTCCTGCAGCTGCCTGTTCTCCTGCACATTGTCCAGGATCTGGCCCATCATGTCCTGGGAATGTTGATAGGCTCCCAGGACCTCTGCAAGTGCCTCCTGGAGAGTTGGTTCCCTGGTCCTGTCCTCCCCCCGGCGCACAGCAGTCCTTCCAGTGTCCCTGTTGGCCTGTGCCTCTGTCCCCTAAACTGTGTGCCCACTGACCCCAGGTCCCTGATTGTCATGGGTTTGAGGTGTGCCCTGGGGTCCCTGTAGAGGTGGACACACTACTGATTGACGTGTCCTGGAGACAGAGGTATGGGTACGCTGGGTGGGCGCTGTGGTGGTGTTTCCTGATGGGGGAGGCTCTTTTGTGGTGTGTGACTGGGCCTGGGAAACCGGCTGTCCAGAGGTCCCTGATGGGCTAGCTTGGTCATTCAGATCCTGAAGACCAGATTTGTTGTCATCACTGTGGGCCTCTTCTGTTGGGGGACTGTATATTGCTGGCACCTCCTCTGCGCTGACATTGGCTGGGGTACCTGTGGGGATGTAAATGATGAGGTTATGGTTTCAGTGTCTGACATATTGTGCATCCATGACTTGCCCTCTTTGGTTGTATTTGCCCTGGCAGCTTTCACTTATGTACATTGGTGTATGGTGGGATAGCCAATTCTCTATAGTGTGCATGCTTTAGTGAGGAGTGTCCATGCAGGGCTGTGAGGGGTGTCCATGCATTAGCAAAGCATGCAGGGCTTGGCATTGAGATGAGTAAGATGTGATGGTGGGGTATGTGGGTAGTGGTGGAGAGATGGGAGTCAGGGTGGGGGTATGTGTTGGCATGCAGGTCGGGGGGTGATAGAAGTAGAGAGTTGACTTACCAGAGCCCAGTTCTCCTACTACTACGGCCAGGCCCTCAGGAAGCAGGATTGCCAAGACTTGCTCCTCCCATGCTTTCAGTTGTGGGGGAGGAGGCGAGGGTCCTCGCACAGTGAGCTAGTGTCTTGCTGCAATGGAACGTACCTTCCCTGTAGGTCATTCTACCTCTTCCTGATGTCATCCCTAGTTCTTGGGTGCTGTCCCACGGAGTTGACCCGGTCAAGAATTCTCCGCCATAGCTCCATCTTCCTAGCTATAGATATCTGCTGCACCTGTGCTCCAAATAGCTGTGGATCTACCCTGATGATTTCCTCCACAATGACCCTTAGCTCCTCCTCTGTGAAGCGGGGGTGTCTTTGTGGTGCCATGGGTGTTGTGTGAGGTGTGCAGGTGAGGGTGTTTTGGGTAATGTGTTGGGGTGTGTGATGTGGGGTGCGTAAGTGGTGTATAGGTGTGTGTAGTGTGTGGCTCTGGTTGCGTCTGTGGTCTTGCTGTCTCTCTGGTGGCAATTGTTTATAATGGTAAAGTGTTGTGGGTAATGTGTGTGTGTGTGTTTTATAGTGGTGTGAGTGGGTGTGTGTGGTGTGTGTATGGGTGTCAGGTGTGTGCTGTTTGAATTGTACAATGTGGTGTTGTTTTGTTTGTGTGTGTCCATTCTGAGTGCGGCGGTATGTCCCGCCAATGGTTTACCACAGTTGAAAGTCTGCTGTGGTGATTCGTGGGTCATAATGTGATGGGTGTAGTTCTGTTGGCATAATGGTGTGGGTTTTGATACCGCCAGTTTATCACTGACCTTTGGTGTGGCGAATTTGTGTATGTGGCTGAATAGTGATGGATTAGTGTATATATGTCATAATATGGTGAACAGATATCCACGGCGGTAAGTTGGCGGCAGTCAGCGTGGCAGTAAGTGGGATTTACCGCCAATGTCATAACGAGGCCCTATATCTCTTCGAGTTTGCCAGAAGCTTGCTAGCCAAGTTAGAAGCAATCATTAGCAACTTTTTGTGGGGCTACAGCAAACCTAGAAGGGCCCTGAAATATCTCCCAAGATCTCGGGGTGGATAGGCGGTTCCCCATTTTGCGCTATATTATTATGCATGCTTTTTGCAACATATGAATTTATTAATTAGTGGAGATACAGAGGGGTGCAGCCATGCAGAGTCTCCCTTCATTTATGAAATGCTGCTGGGCTCTGAGGCTAAAGGCTGGCTCCTGAAATATATAGAACCCAGCTTTTAAAAGAACAAGATTTAAGGTTTAAATGGCTAATCATAAGATATGGATACAGTTAAAATGGCTGATTTCTATAGGAAGGATACATTTTTATACTCCATTGTTCCCCTCGTTACTCCCTCCTTTTGTTTTTCAGTTTCCTGTTATGGATATTTGGAGACACCAAGGGATAACTATGATTGGGGATTTATATGTCAACTCCATACTGAAATCATCATCAACACAAGCTTTTTTCAGTCATAGATAACCATCAAAGCATAAAACACGACCATCCAAAAATTACACACTTGATAAAAGAAAGAAATAAGAGGTTAAAAAAATATCAAACAACAATTATAATAGGAAAACTCTCATTCAATATCCTGCAGCATACATATTTACAAATTACTATATTTTGAAAGACGAGTACGTGTATGCCATGTGGCCTCAAGGAACTTGCTAACAGCACAAATTAAGGCAAATGAGGAATCGCTCTTCAAAATCCTTAAGGCAATACTACATTGTATTATGCCCATATTCTGGCAAACTGGATGAATCCATTGATGCCGGGAAAGGGCACACGCTGGACAAAAAAAAAAACACAAAATGTTCGACAGATTCAGGAATATCATTACAGCCAGGACATAAATCGGGTATCGATAGTGATCTCCATCTACCAGTTAAGGACATTAGGGGTAAACACCCAAAACGAAAGCAAGCGTACAGGCTCTTACCCAATAAATCAGGGAGAAAATGTAAATAAAATTCACACTAAGGATACCACTTAAAATCAAAGAATTGAGTAGTCAGTCGTCCATATGACGTGCAAAGAAGATAGTTGTTTCTGACATAGAAACAATAGGCAGATTCTGAGGGTTCTCCCACTAGTTCCAAAGTCCCAAGGTGCGAAACCATTTTGACACATACCTGAGCCATGGAACGGAGGCTGCATTAGGTCTTTTCAAAATGTCAAGGAGTGAGTCCCTGTAAACGGTGAGCTCTGGTGTGGTCCAGATCCTTAAATCATTTACGGAACTACAGGCACAGTATGTGCTGTCCCGGAATCATTTTTTTAAGTTCTTGCAAATCCGGGATTTTCTCCATTGCCATAAAAAGGAACTGTCCCCAGTGGATACAATTTCAATAATAGAAGCAATTAAGCGTAGGGATAGGATAGGAGTTCTCTACAGCTTATTAGTAGACACTCAGCACGATGATCTCGCTCTCCAGAATAAAAGATGAGGTATGTGATTTGGTAAAAAGGGGTCTGGTTGGAGGAGTCAATGGAGATGGCAGAAAATACTTTTTTTCAGCTAGTCTAAAAACCCAACACTATAAGACGTTATTCAACCTGTATTACACGCCAGCTAAGGTTTTTAAGTGGGGTGGCTGCGATGGGAAATGGAATCGCTGTTGGAGGGTGGTGGAGGGGCGGAAGCTGAGATTATTCATATGTTTTTTGTTTGCCCCAACCTGAAGCTTCTGGTTTATGCAGTAGAGCAGTTTCTCAGTGTCATTATTAAAGGGTGGGTCAGTCTTACACCTACATTAGTGTTACTGGGGGTGGTGGATTTGGCAGAAGAGATTGGATATGTAAAAAAATAAAAGATATTGCGTTTTTATGACCATGCCAGTACTTCGACTATGTATCGCTTTAGACTCGATAAAAGCAGAGCCCCCAACATTTGAAAAATGAAGGGCAAGGCTGTTGGCTATCCATATTATGGAATTGAGTTTACACAGACGCAAAGGCTATAGGAAGAGGTGCTGGGAGGAATGTATTTGGGGCAGTATTGACTAAATGGTCGGAAAATATTACTGGGTGAGCCAGGGACATTGTACTATTGCTTGTCTATGCTGAATTTATTGTTTTTTTCCCTCTATCCTGCCCAACTGTGATTTTGGTTTCTTTCTTTTATGGTTGCTGTGTCTGATTTATAAGTGCTTTTATGATGTAAGGTAGCCTTGCCTGGAAAAAAAGGAAATAGTGTGACCCAGATACAACACCGTATTCACTCTGAAACTGTATTCTTTTTCTTTACTGTCAGCCCATAGTCTTGTAACCTCTCAAGCACTTCACACAATTACTTATCACAGTCTTCCTCGTCCTTACCATACTCCAGAAAATCATCCTGAAATACTTTAATCTGACTAATTCCTTCTAGCAGTCCCATCATCACTCTCTGGAAACATGCCAATGCAAGTCCAAAAGGCATACAGAAAAAACGGTAAGCATCCAAGGGCATAGCAAATGAAATTAATTGCTTGGACTTATCACTCAACTGGACTCGGTGATTAGCAGCCGAGAGGTCCATCACACTGAACTCATGTGCATTTTAAAACAAAGACAATTCTTGCCCAGTATTAGGCAGAGGCTGTCTGTCAAACCATATGTTCTTTTTAAGATCTCTCAGATCTATGGACATCCTCAACGTTTTGCCATTGTCCTGTGGGGACAAAAACTACGGGAATTAACCACTCCGAAGATTCAATCTCCCTTATCCCACCTAGCTCCAAAGAATCTACTGAGTTCTTACTTCAACGGGTCCAAAATCAAATGCAGTACTTTCCTCACTTTGTACACCACTGGCCTTGGCCCTTCCTCAAGTATATTACAATGCCCAATCCCCTTCAGCCCTCCCAGCTTCTCAAAGACTTCTGGGAATTTCATTATAATATAGGTATTTTCGCATACTTCATTCACCAGCATGACTTGTTCACATGCATTGGGGTTAAGGGTAATACCCAAATCTCTTTGATGTCTCTATCCCAGCAAACAGTCACCCCTTTTTGCTACATACATTTTCCCTTGTGTTCTTCCCTTTAAAATTAATCAACATTGGAATAAATCCACATACATCAATGGTGGCACCCCCATAGCTAAAAGGTCTACTATTCTGCTCCATAAGTTCAACTCCTTCCTAGCCATACACATCTTCCCAAATGTGAGAGTACATGGTGATCCAGAATCTCCTAACACTGTTAGCTCTTTACCTCCAATCAAAATCTTACACCATGACATACTCCACTTATCTGAATCACAATTGATTCTTTTTGAAGTCACCTCTTCTGTGACTGCCAATACCATATTTCTTACTCCATCTCTGACTTCACTTGATGTACAGCAAAAAGAAAATGAATGTACAACCTTGTCTTCACTATTCACATCAGAAAGACTTTTGCACACAGTGGCAAAATGAAGTTTCAGCCCACATTTCATACATATTGCATTTCTAGCAAACCAATTTGGGTACATTTCTGTATGCTGCTCACTGCAACAGTAATAACACTTGACTTTATTTGTTTCTCCTTTGAACATTTGTTCTTTCGTAAAACTCTTCTACTTAGCATCTTTCTTTGTAGCAGTGACTCTGACAATTTCTACACCATCACAATAATCTTTTCTCATCTTCTTAACCCAACAAGCAGTGTGCTCAATGCCTTTTATGATGGCAATGGCTACCTTGAGATTAGGGTTCCGCTCCAAAAGCTGCTCTTGCATTTTAATATTGTTCATTCGACACACTAACTGATCTCTGATTAAAGAATCAGATGTCTCTGAACTCACATGTTCTAGCCAAATTTCTTAAGCATGCTACATAGTTACCTATCTGCTCCATCTGATCCTGTTTGTGTGCAAAGAACCTATGAAATGTAAGAACTACATTTATCTGGGTCCCAAAATGTAGTTCTAACATCCTTACTGACATATCATACGTCTCTCGGTTCACCCTTAGCATTTCCCATGGGAATTTCCTCCAAACTTTCATAAATATTTTTGCCTTTCATCCCAAGTTTGTGTAATAAAATACCCTGCTTCCTAGATTCAGAAAAATGTTCACCCTCAATCTCCACCAAAGATGAATCAAACTATTTTTTAATATACCTGGTGTAGGAAGTTGGCTCTGTATGTGCTACTTCAAAGTAAGGAATAGCATGCACAGAGTCCAAGGGTTCCCCTTAGAGGTAAAATAGTGGTAAAAAGAGATAATACTAATGCTCTATTTTGTGGTAGTGTGGTCGAGCAGTAGGCTTATCCAAGGAGTAGTGTTAAGCATTTGTTGTACATACACATAGACAATAAATGAGGTACACACACTCAGAGACAAATCCAGCCAATAGGTTTTGTATAGAAAAATATCTTTCCTTAGTTTATTTTAAGAACCACAGGTTCAAATTTAACATGTAATATCTTGTTTGAAAGGTATTGCAGGTAAGTACATTAGGAACTTTGAATCATTTCAATTGCATGTATACTTTTCAAGTTATTCACAAATAGCTATTTTAAAAGTGGACACAGTGCAATTTTCACAGTTCCTGGGGGAGGTAAGTTTTTGTTAGTTTTACCAGGTAAGTACGACACTTACAGGGTTCAGTTCTTGGTCCAAGGTAGCCCACCGTTGGGGGTTCAGAGCAACCCCAAAGTTACCACACCAGCAGCTCAGGGCCGGTCAGGTGCAGAGTTCAAAGTGGTGCCCAAAACGCATAGGCTTCAATGGAGAGAAGGGGGTGCCCCGGTTCCAGTCTGCCAGCAGGTAAGTACCCGCGTCTTCGGAGGGCAGACCAGGGGGGTTTTGTAGGGCACCGGGGGGGACACAAGCCCACACAGAAATTTCACCCTCAGCGGCGCGGGGGCGGCCGGGTGCAGTGTTAGAACAAGCGTCGGGTTCGCAATGGAAGTCAATGAGAGATCAAGGGATCTCTTCAGCGCTGCAGGCAGGCAAGGGGGGGCTTCCTCGGGGAAACCTCCACTTGGGCAAGGGAGAGGGACTCCTGGGGGTCACTTCTGCAGTGAAAGTCCGGTCCTTCAGGTCCTGGGGGCTGCGGGTGCAGGGTCTTTTCCAGGCGTCGGAACTTAGGTTTCAGAGAGTCGCGGTCAGGGGAAGCCTCGGGATTCCCTCTGCAGGCGGCGCTGTGGGGGCTCAGGGGGGACAGGTTTTGGTACTCACAGTCGTAGAGTAGTCCGGGGGTCCTCCCTGAGGTGTTGGTTCTCCACCAGCCGAGTCGGGGTCGCCGGGTGCAGTGTTGCAAGTCTCACGCTTCTTGCGGGGAGATTGCAGGGTTCTTTAAAGCTGCTCCTTTGGATAAAGTTGCAGTCTTTTTGGAGCAGGTCCGCTGTCCTCGGGAGTTTCTTGTCGTCGTCAAAGCAGGGCAGTCCTCAGAGGATTCAGAGGTCGCTGGTCCCTTTGGAAGGCGTCGCTGGAGCAGAGTTCTTTGGAAGGCAGGAGACAGGCCGGTGAGTTTCTGGAGCCAAGGCAGTTGTTGTCTTCTGGTCTTCCTCTGCAGGGGTTTTCAGCTAGGCAGTCCTTCTTCTTGTTGTTGCAGGAATCTAATTTTCTAGGGTTCAGGGTAGCCCTTAAATACTAAATTTAAGGGCGTGTTTAGGTCTGGGGGGTTAGTAGCCAATGGCTACTAGCCCTGAGGGTGGGTACACCCTCTTTGTGCCTCCTCCCAAGGGGAGGGGGTCACAATCCTAACCCTATTGGGGGAATCCTCCATCTGCAAGATGGAGGATTTCTAAAAGTTAGAGTCACCTCAGCTCAGGACACCTTAGGGGCTGTCCTGACTGGCCAGTGACTCCTCCTTGTTGCTTTCTTTGTTCCCTCCAGCCTTGCCGCCAAAAGTGGGGGCCGTGGCCGGAGGGGGCGGGCAACTCCACTAAGCTGGAGTGCCCTGCTGGGCTGTGACAAAGGGGGGAGCCTTTGAGGCTCACCGCCAGGTGTCACAGCTCCTGCCTGGGGGAGGTGTTAGCATCTCCACCCAGTGCAGGCTTTTTTACTGGCCTCAGAGTGACAAAGGCACTCTCCCCATGGGGCCAGCAACATGTCTCTAGTGTGACAGGCTGCTGGAACTAGTCAGCCTACACAGACAGTCGGTTAAGTTTCAGGGGGCACCTCTAAGGTGCCCTCTGGGGTGTATTTTGCAATAAAATGTACACTGGCATCAGTGTGCATTTATTGTGCTGAGAAGTTTGATACCAAACTTCCCAGTTTTCAGTGTAGCCATTATGGTGCTGTGGAGTTCGTGTTTGACAGACTCCCAGACCATATACTCTTATGGCTACCCTGCACTTACAATGTCTAAGGTTTTGTTTAGACACTGTAGGGGTACCATGCTCATGCACTGGTACCCTCACCTATGGTATAGTGCACCCTGCCTTAGGGCTGTAAGGCCTGCTAGAGGGGTGACTGACCTATACTTGCATAGGCAGTGAGAGGCTGGCATGGCACCCTGAGGGGAGTGCCATGTCGACTTACTCGTTTTGGTCTCACTAGCACACACAAGCTGGCAAGCAGTGTGTCTGTGCTGAGTGAGAGGTCTCCAGGGTGGCATAAGACATGCTGCAGCCCTTAGAGACCTTCCTTGGCATCAGGGCCCTTGGTACTAGAAGTACCAGTTACAAGGGACTTATCTGGATGCCAGGGTCTGCCAATTGTGGATACAAAAGTACAGGTTAGGGAAAGAACACTGGTGCTGGGGCCTGGTTAGCAGGCCTCAGCACACTTTCAATTGTAAACATAGCATCAGCAAAGGCAAAAAGTCAGGGGGCAACCATGCCAAGGAGGCATTTCCTTACACAACCCCCCCCCCAAACGAAAGAGGATGAGACTAACCTTTCCCAAGAGAATCTTCATTTTCTAAGTGGAAGAACCTGGAAAGGCCATCTGCATTGGCATGGGCAGTCCTAGGTCTGTGTTCCACTATAAAGTCCATTCCCTGTAGGGAGATGGACCACCTCAATAGTTTAGGATTTTCACCTTTCATTTGCATCAGCCATTTGAGAGGTCTGTGGTCAGTTTGAACTAGGAAGTGAGTCCCAAAGAGGTATGGTCTCAGCTTCTTCAGGGACCAAACCACAGCAAAGGCCTCCCTCTCAATGGCACTCCAACGCTGCTCCCTGGGGAGTAACCTCCTGCTAATGAAAGCAACAGGCTGGTCAAGGCCATCATCATTTGTTTGGGACAAAACTGCCCCTATCCCATGTTCAGAGGCATCTGTCTGCACAATGAACTGCTTAGAATAATCTGGAGCTTTTAGAACTGGTGCTGAGCACATTGCTTGTTTCAGGGTGTCAAAGGCCTGTTGGCATTCTACAGTCCAGTTCACTTTCTTGGGCATTTTCTTGGAGGTGAGTTCAGTGAGGGCTGTCACAATGGATCCATATCCCTTCACAAACCTCCTGTAATACCCAGTCAAGCCAAGGAATGCCCTGACTTGAGTCTGGGTTTTTGGAGCTACCCAGTCCAGAATAGTCTGGATCTTGGGTTGGAGTGGCTGAACTTGGCCTCCACCTACAAGGTGTCCCAAGTAAACCACAGTTCCCTGCCCTATCTGGCATTTGGATGCCTTGATAGAGAGGCCTGCAGATTGCAGAGCCTTTAAAACCTTCTTCAGGTGGACCAGGTGATCCTGCCAGGTGGAGCTAAAGACAGCAATATCATCAAGATAAGCTGTGCTAAAGGACTCCAAGCCAGCAAGGACTTGATTCACCAACCTTTGGAAGGTGGCAGGGGCATTCTTTAAAGCAAAGGGCATAACAGTAAACTGATAATGCCCATCAGGTGTGGAGAATGCTGTTTTCTCTTTTGCTCCAGGTGCCATTTTTATTTGCCAGTACCCTGCTGTCAAGTCAAAGGTACTTAAGAATTTGGCAGCACCTAATTTATCTATGAGCTCATCAGCTCTAGGAATTGGATGAGCATCTGTCTTGGTGACAGAATTGAGCCCTCTGTATTCCACACAAAACCTCATCTCTTTCTTTCCATCTTTGGTGTGAGATTTGGGGACTAAGACCACTGGGCTAGCCCAGGGGCTGTCAGAGCGCTCAATTACTCCCAATTCCAGCATCTTGTGGACTTCCACCTTAATGCTTTCCTTAACATGGTCAGACTGTCTAAAGATTTTGTTTTTGACAGGCATGCTGTCTCCTGTGTCCACATCATGGGTACACAGGTGTGTCTGACCAGGGGTTAGAGAGAAGAGTTCAGGAAACTGTTGTAGGACTCTCCTACAATCAGCTTGCTGTTGGCCAGAGAGGGTGTCTGAGTAGATCACTCCATCTACTGAGCCATCTTTTGGGTCTGATGACAGAAGATCAGGGAGAGGTTCACTCTCTGCCTCCTGATCCTCATCTGTTACCATCAACAGATTCACATCAGCCCTGTCATGGAAGAGCTTAAGGCGGTTCACATGGATCACCCTCTTGGGGCTGCTGCTTGTGCCCAGGTCCACCAGGTAGGTGACCTGACTCTTCCTTTCTAGCACTGGGTAAGGGCCACTCCATTTGTCCTGGAGTGCCCTGGGAGCCACAGGCTCCAGAACCCAGACTTTCTGCCCTGGTTGGAACTCAACCAGTGCAGCCTTTTGGTCATACCAAAACTTCTGGAGCTGTTGGGTGGCCTCAAGGATTTTGGTTGCCTTTTCCATGTACTCTGCCATTCTAGAGCGAAGGCCAAGTACATAGTCCTCTATGTCTTGTTTAGGCTCATGAAGAGGTCTCTCCAAGCCTGCTTTAACAAGAGCAAGTGGTCCCCTTACAGGGTGACCAAACAGAAGTTCAAAGGGTGAGAATCCTACTCCCTTCTGTGGCACCTCTCTGTAAGCAAAAAGCAGACATGGCAAGAGGACATCCCATCTCCTTTTGAGTTTTTCTGGGAGCCCCATGATCATGCCTTTTAATGTCTTGTTGAATCTCTCAACTAAGCCATTAGTTTGTGGATGGTATGGTGTAGTGAATTTGTAAGTCACTCCACACTCATTCCACATGTGTTTTAGGTATGCTGACATGAAGTTGGTACCTCTGTCAGACACCACCTCCTTAGGGAAACCCACTCTGGTAAAGATACCAATGAGGGCCTTGGCTACTGCAGGGGCAGTAGTCGACCTAAGGGGAATAGCTTCAGGATACCTAGTAGCATGATCCACTACTACTAGGATGTACATATTTCCTGAGGCTGTGGGAGGTTCCAGTGGACCAACTATGTCCACACCCACTCTTTCAAAGGGGACCCCCACCACTGGAAGTGGAATGAGGGGGGCCTTTGGGTGCCCACCTGTCTTACCACTGGATTGACAGGTGGGGCAGGAGAGGCAAAACTCCTTAACCTTCTGGGACATATTGGGCCAGTAGAAGTGGTTGACTAACCTCTCCCACGTCTTGGTTTGTCCCAAATGCCCAGCAAGGGGAATATCATGGGCTAAGGTCAGAATAAACTCTCTGAACGACTGAGGCACTACCACTCTCCTAGTGGCACCAGGTTTGGGGTCTCTGGCCTCAGTGTACAGGAGTCCATCTTCCCAATAGACCCTATGTGTTCCATTTTTCTTGCCCTTGGACTCTTCAGCAGCTTGCTGCCTAAGGCCTTCAAGAGAGGGACAGGTTTCTTGTCCCTTACACAGCTCCTCCCTTGAGGGTCCCCCTGGGCCTAAGAGCTGAACCTGATAAGGTTCAAGCCCCAAAGGCTCAGTTCCCTCAGAGGGCAGAACTTCTTCCTGAGAAGAGAGGTTCTCTTTTTCTGACTGTGTTGCAGTTGGTTTCCCAACTGACTTTCCTTTTCTCTTGGTAGGCTGGGCCATTTTTCCAGACTCCAGCTCTACTTTTTCACCCTGTGCCTTGCATTGTGCTCTTGTTTTTACACACACCAGTTCAGGGATACCCAGCATGGCTGCATGGGTTTTTAGTTCTACCTCAGCCCATGCTGAGGACTCCAGGTCATTTCCAAGCAGACAGTCTACTGGGATGTTTGAGGAGACCACCACCTGTTTCAGGCCATTGACCCCTCCCCATTCTAAAGTTACCATTGCCATGGGATGTGCTTTAGTCTGATTGTCAGCGTTGGTGACTGTATAAGTTTTTCCAGTCAGGTATTGGCCAGGGGAAACCAGTTTCTCTGTCACCATGGTGACACTGGCACCTGTATCCCTCAGGCCCTCTACACTTGTCCCATTAATAAAGAGCTGCTGCCTGTATTTTTGCATGTTAGGCGGCCAGGCAGCTAGTGTGGCTAAATCCACCCCACCCTCAGAGACTAGAGTAGCTTCAGTGTGGACCCTGATTTGCTCTGGGCACACTGTTGATCCCACTTGGAGACTAGCCATTCCAGTGTTACCTGGATTGGAGTTTGGAGTGGAACTTTTCTTGGGACAGGCCTTGTCTCCAGTTTGGTGTCCAGACTGACTACATTTTCGACACCAGGCCTTTTTGGGATCAAAGTTTTTACCCTTGTACCCAGGATTGTTTTGTGAAGAGGCTCTGGGCCCACCCTCCTGTGCAGGTTTTTGGGGGCCTGTAGAAGACTCTTTACTATTTTTATTTTTGGCTGTCTCACCACCTTTCCCCTGGGGAGGTTTTGTGACCCCTTTCTTTTGGTCACCCCCTGTGGAAGTTTTGGACACCCTAGTCTTGACCCAATGGTCCGCCTTCTTTCCCAATTCTTGGGGAGAAATTGGTCCTAGGTCTACCAGATGCTGATGCAGTTTATCATTGAAACAATTACTTAACAGGTGTTCTTTCACAAATAAATTGTACAGCCCATCATAATTACTTACACCACTGCCTTGAATCCAACCATCTAGTGTTTTTACTGAGTAGTCTACAAAGTCAACCCAGGTCTGGCTCGAGGTTTTTTGAGCCCCCCTGAATCTAATCCTATACTCCTCAGTGGAGAATCCAAAGCCCTCAATCAGGGTACCCTTCATGAGGTCATAAGATTCTGCATCTTTTCCAGAGAGTGCGAGGAGTCTATCCCTACACTTTCCTGTGAACATTTCCCAAAGGAGAGCACCCCAGTGAGATCTGTTCACTTTTCTGGTTACACAAGCCCTCTCAAAAGCTGTGAACCATTTGGTGATGTCATCACCATCTTCATATTTAGTTACAATCCCTTTAGGGATTTTCAACATGTCAGGAGAATCTCTGACCCTATTTATGTTGCTGCCACCATTGATGGGTCCTAGGCCCATCTCTTGTCTTTCCCTCTCTATGGCTAGGATCTGTCTTTCCAAAGCCAATCTTTTGGCCATCCTGGCTAACTGGATGTCCTCTTCACTGGGGTTATCCTCAGTGATTTCAGAGTTGTTGGTCCCTCCTGTGAGGGAACCAGCATTTCTGACTATTATTTGTGGAGTCAGGGCTGGAGAAGCCCTGCTCTCCCTAAGTAGGACTGGAGGGGGGGAATTTCCCTCCAAGTCACTATCTTCATCCTCTGAGTTGCCACCCTCAGAGGGGTTGGCCTTTTCAAACTCTGCCAAAAGCTCCTGGAGCTGTACTTTGGTAGGTTTGGGGCCCATTGCTATTTTCTTTAGTTTACAGATTGACCTTAGCTCTCTCATCTGTAGATGGAGGTAAGGTGTGGTGTCGAGTTCCACCACAGCCACATCTGTGCTAGACATTTTGCTTCTAAAAGTTTTTGGTTTTTAAGAATCTAAAACTGGTTCTAGAATCTAATTCAAACTTTTACAAACTTTTAAACTCTAAAAAGAAATGCTAACAGGGACTAACACAAGGCCCTAGCAGGACTTTAAAGAATTTAGAAAACTTTTCAAATTGCAAAAATCTATTTCTAATGACAATTTTGGAATTTGTCGTGTGATCAGGTATTGGCTGAGTAGTCCAGCAAATGCAAAGTCTTGTACCCCACCGCTGATCCACCAATGTAGGAAGTTGGCTCTGTATGTGCTACTTCAAAGTAAGGAATAGCATGCACAGAGTCCAAGGGTTCCCCTTAGAGGTAAAATAGTGGTAAAAAGAGATAATACTAATGCTCTATTTTGTGGTAGTGTGGTCGAGCAGTAGGCTTATCCAAGGAGTAGTGTTAAGCATTTGTTGTACATACACATAGACAATAAATGAGGTACACACACTCAGAGACAAATCCAGCCAATAGGTTTTGTATAGAAAAATATCTTTCATTAGTTTATTTTAAGAACCACAGGTTCAAATTTAACATGTAATATCTTGTTTGAAAGGTATTGCAGGTAAGTACATTAGGAACTTTGAATCATTTCAATTGCATGTATACTTTTCAAGTTATTCACAAATAGCTATTTTAAAAGTGGACATAGTGCAATTTTCACAGTTCCTGGGGGAGGTAAGTTTTTGTTAGTTTTACCAGGTAAGTACGACACTTACAGGGTTCAGTTCTTGGTCCAAGGTAGCCCACCGTTGGGGGTTCAGAGCAACCCCAAAGTTACCACACCAGCAGCTCAGGGCCGGTCAGGTGCAGAGTTCAAACTGGTGCCCAAAACGCATAGGCTTCAATGGAGAGAAGGGGGTGCCCCGGTTCCAGTCTGCCAGCAGGTAAGTACCCGCGTCTTCGGAGGGCAGACCAGGGGGGTTTTGTAGGGCACCGGGGGGGACACAAGCCCACACAGAAATTTCACCCTCAGCGGCGCGGGGGCGGCCGGGTGCAGTGTTAGAACAAGCGTCGGGTTCGCAATGGAAGTCAATGAGAGATCAAGGGATCTCTTCAGCGCAGAAGGCAGGCAAGGGGGGGCTTCCTCGGGGAAACCTCCACTTGGGCAAGGGAGAGGGACTCCTGGGGGTCACTTCTGCAGTGAAAGTCCGGTCCTTCAGGTCCTGGGGGCTGCGGGTGCAGGGTCTTTTCCAGGCGTCGGAACTTAGGTTTCAGAGAGTCGCGGTCAGGGGAAGCCTCGGGATTCCCTCTGCAGGCGGCGCTGTGGGGGCTCAGGGGGGAGAGGTTTTGGTACTCACAGTCGTAGAGTAGTCCGGGGGTCCTCCCTGAGGTGTTGGTTCTCCACCAACCGAGTCGGGGTCGCCGGGTGCAGTGTTGCAAGTCTCACGCTTCTTGCGGGGAGATTGCAGGGTTCTTTAAAGCTGCTCCTTTGGATAAAGTTGCAGTCTTTTTGGAGCAGGTCCGCTGTCCTCGGGAGTTTCTTGTCGTCGTCGAAGCAGGGCAGTCCTCAGAGGATTCAGAGGTCGCTGGTCCCTTTGGAAGGCGTCGCTGGAGCAGAGTTCTTTGGAAGGCAGGAGACAGGCCGGTGAGTTTCTGGAGCCAAGGCAGTTGTTGTCTTCTGGTCTTCCTCTGCAGGGGTTTTCAGCTAGGCAGTCCTTCTTCTTGTTGTTGCAGGAATCTAATTTTCTAGGGTTCAGGGTAGCCCTTAAATACTAAATTTAAGGGCGTGTTTAGGTCTGGGGGGTTAGTAGCCAATGGCTACTAGCCCTGAGGGTGGGTACACCCTCTTTGTGCCTCCTCCCAAGGGGAGGGGGTCACAATCCTAACCCTATTGGGGGAATCCTCCATCTGCAAGATGGAGGATTTCTAAAAGTTAGAGTCACCTCAGCTCAGGACACCTTAGGGGCTGTCCTGACTGGCCAGTGACTCCTCCTTGTTGCTTTCTTTGTTCCCTCCAGCCTTGCCGCCAAAAGTGGGGGCCGTGGCCGGAGGGGGCGGGCAACTCCACTAAGCTGGAGTGCCCTGCTGGGCTGTGACAAAGGGGGGAGCCTTTGAGGCTCACCGCCAGGTGTCACAGCTCCTGCCTGGGGGAGGTGTTAGCATCTCCACCCAGTGCAGGCTTTGTTACTGGCCTCAGAGTGACAAAGGCACTCTCCCCATGGGGCCAGCAACATGTCTCTAGTGTGGCAGGCTGCTGGAACTAGTCAGCCTACACAGACAGTCGGTTAAGTTTCAGGGGGCACCTCTAAGGTGCCCTCTGGGGTGTATTTTGCAATAAAATGTACACTGGCATCAGTGTGCATTTATTGTGCTGAGAAGTTTGATACCAAACTTCCCAGTTTTCAGTGTAGCCATTATGGTGCTGTGGAGTTCGTGTTTGACAGACTCCCAGACCATATACTCTTATGGCTACCCTGCACTTACAATGTCTAAGGTTTTGTTTAGACACTGTAGGGGTACCATGCTCATGCACTGGTACCCTCACCTATGGTATAGTGCACCCTGCCTTAGGGCTGTAAGGCCTGCTAGAGGGGTGACTGACCTATACTTGCATAGGCAGTGAGAGGCTGGCATGGCACCCTGAGGGGAGTGCCATGTCGACTTACTCGTTTTGGTCTCACTAGCACACACAAGCTGGCAAGCAGTGTGTCTGTGCTGAGTGAGAGGTCTCCAGGGTGGCATAAGACATGCTGCAGCCCTTAGAGACCTTCCTTGGCATCAGGGCCCTTGGTACTAGAAGTACCAGTTACAAGGGACTTATCTGGATGCCAGGGTCTGCCAATTGTGGATACAAAAGTACAGGTTAGGGAAAGAACACTGGTGCTGGGGCCTGGTTAGCAGGCCTCAGCACACTTTCAATTGTAAACATAGCATCAGCAAAGGCAAAAAGTCAGGGGGCAACCATGCCAAGGAGGCATTTCCTTACACCTGGTAAAACTAACAAAAACTTACCTCCCCCAGGAACTGTGAAAATTGCACTAAGTGTCCACTTTTAAAATAGCTATTTGTGAATAACTTGAAAAGTATACATGCAATTGAAATTATTCAAAGTTCCTAATGTACTTACCTGCAATACCTTTCAAACAAGATATTACATGTTAAATTTGAACCTGTGGTTCTTAAAATAAACTAAGGAAAGATATTTTTCTATACAAAACCTATTGGCTGGATTTGTCTCTGAGTGTGTGTACCTCATTTATTGTCTATGTGTATGTACAACAAATGCTTAACACTACTCCTTGGATAAGCCTACTGCTCGACCACACTACCACAAAATAGAGCATTAGTATTATCTATTTTTACCACTATTTTACCTCTAAGGGGAACCCTTGGACTCTGTGCATGCTATTCCTTACTTTGAAATAGCACATACAGAGCCAACTTCCTACATTGGTGGATCAGCGGTGGGGTACAAGACTTTGCATTTGCTGGACTACTCAGCCAATACCTGATCACACGACAAATTCCAAAATTGTCATTAGAAATTGATTTTTGCAATTTGAAAAGTTTTCTAAATTCTTAAAAGACCTGCTAGGGCCTTCTGTTAGATCCTGTTTAGCATTTCTTTTAGAGTTTAAAAGTTTGTAAAAGTTTGAATTAGATTCTAGAACCAGTTTTAGATTCTTAAAAAGTATTCCAACTTTTAGAAGCAAAATGTCTAGCACAGATGTGACTGTGGTGGAACTCGACACCACACCTTACCTCCATCTACAGATGAGAGAGCTAAGGTCACTCTGTAAACTAAAGAAAATAGCAATGGGCCCCAAACCTACCAAAGTACAGCTCCAGGAGCTTTTGGCAGAGTTTGAAAAGGCCAACCCCTCTGAGGATGGCAACACAGAGGATGAAGATAGTGACTTGGAGGGAAATTCCCCCCCTCCAGTCCTACTTAGTGAGAGCAGGGCTTCTCAAGCCCTGACTCCACAAATAATAGTCAGAGATGCTGGTTCCCTCACAGGAGGGACCAACAACTCTGAAATCACTGAGGATAACTCCAGTGAAGAGGACATCCAGTTAGCCAGGATGGCCAAAAGATTGGCTTTGGAAAGACAGATCCTAGCCATAGAGAGGGAAAGACAAGAGATGGGCCTAGGACCCATCAATGGTGGCAGCAACATAAATAGGGTCAGAGATTCTCCTGACATGTTGAAAATCCCTAAAGGGATTGTAACTAAATATGAAGATGGTGATGACATCACCAAATGGTTCACAGCTTTTGAGAGGGCTTGTGTAACCAGAAAAGTGAACAAATCTCACTGGGGTGCTCTCCTTTGGGAAATGTTCACAGGAAAGTGTAGGGATAGACTCCTCACACTCTCTGGAAAAGATGCAGAATCTTATGACCTCATGAAGGGTACCCTGATTGAGGGCTTTGGATTCTCCACTGAGGAGTATAGGATTAGATTCAGGGGGGCTCAAAAAACCTCGAGCCAGACCTGGGTTGACTTTGTAGACTACTCAGTAAAAACACTAGATGGTTGGATTCAAGGCAGTGGTGTAAGTAATTATGATGGGCTGTACAATTTATTTGTGAAAGAACACCTGTTAAGTAATTGTTTCAATGATAAACTGCATCAGCATCTGGTAGACCTAGGACCAATTTCTCCCCAAGAATTGGGAAAGAAGGCGGACCATTGGGTCAAGACTAGGGTGTCCAAAACTTCCACAGGGGGTGACCAAAAGAAAGGGGCCACAAAACCTCCCCAGGGGAAAGGTGGTGAGACAGCCAAAAATAAAAATAGTAAAAAGTCTTCTACAGGCCCCCAAAAACCTGCACAGGAGGGTGGGCCCAGAGCCTCTTCACAAAACAATCCTGGGTACAAGGGTAAAAACTTTGATCCCAAAAAGGCCTGGTGTCGAAACTGTAGTCAGTCTGGACACCAAACTGGAGACAAGGCCTGTCCCAAGAAAAGTTCCACTCCAAACTCCAATCCAGGTAACACTGGAATGGCTAGTCTCCAAGTGGGATCAACAGTGTGCCCAGAGCAAATCAGGGTCCACACTGAAGCTACTCTAGTCTCTGAGGGTGGGGTGGATTTAGCCACACTAGCTGCCTGGCCGCCTAACATGCAAAAATACAGGCAGCAGCTCTTTATTAATGGGACAAGTGTAGAGGGCCTGAGGGATACAGGTGCCAGTGTCACCATGGTGACAGAGAAACTGGTTTCCCCTGGCCAATACCTGACTGGAAAAACCTATACAGTCACTAACACTGACAATCAGACTAAAGCACATCCCATGGCAATGGTAACTTTAGAATGGGGAGGGGTCAATGGCCTGAAACAGGTGGTGGTCTCCTCAAACATCCCAGTAGACTGTCTGCTTGGAAATGACCTGGAGTCCTCAGCATGGGCTGAGGTAGAACTAAAAACCCATGCAGCCATGCTGGGTATCCCTGAACTGGTGTGTGTAAAAACAAGAGCACAATGCAAGGCACAGGGTGAAAAAGTAGAGCTGGAGTCTGGAAAAATGGCCCAGCCTACCAAGAGAAAAGGAAAGTCAGTTGGGAAACCAACTGCAACACAGTCAGAAAAAGAGAACCTCTCTTCTCAGGAAGAAGTTCTGCCCTCTGAGGGAACTGAGCCTTTGGAGCTTGAACCTTATCAGGTTGAGCTCTTAGGCCCAGGGGGACCCTCAAGGGAGGAGCTGTGTAAGGGACAAGAAACCTGTCCCTCTCTTGAAGGCCTTAGGCAGCAAGCTGCTGAAGAGTCCAAGGGCAAGAAAAATGGAACTTCTATTGGGAAGATGGACTCCTGTACACTGAGGCAAGAGATCCCAAACCTGGGGCCACTAGGAGAGTGGTAGTGCCTCAGGGTTTCAGAGAGTTTATTCTGACCTTAGCCCATGATATTCCCCTTGCTGGGCATTTGGGACAAACCAAGACGTGGGAGAGGTTAGTCAACCACTTCTACTGGCCCAATATGTCCCAGAAGGTTAAGGAGTTTTGCCTCTCCTGCCCCACCTGTCAATCCAGTGGTAAGACAGGTGGGCACCCAAAGGCCCCCCTCATTCCACTTCCAGTGGTGGGGGTCCCCTTTGAAAGAGTGGGTGTGGACATAGTTGGTCCACTAGAACCTCCCACAGCCTCAGGAAATATGTACATCCTAGTAGTAGTGGATCATGCTACTAGGTATCCTGAAGCTATTCCCCTTAGGTCGACTACTGCCCCTGCAGTAGCCAAGGCCCTCATTGGTATCTTTACCAGAGTGGGTTTCCCTAAGGAGGTGGTGTCTGACAGAGGTACCAACTTCATGTCAGCATACCTAAAACACGTGTGGAATGAGTGTGGAGTGACTTACAAATTCACTACACCATACCATCCACAAACTAATGGCTTAGTTGAGAGATTCAACAAGACATTAAAAGGCATGATCATGGGGCTCCCAGAAAAACTCAAAAGGAGATGGGATGTCCTCTTGCCATGTCTGCTTTTTGCTTACAGAGAGGTGCCACAGAAGGGAGTAGGATTCTCACCCTTTGAACTTCTGTTTGGTCACCCTGTTAGGAGACCACTTGCTCTTGTTAAAGAAGGCTGGGAGAGACCTCTTCATGAGCCTAAACAAGACATAGTGGACTATGTACTTGGCCTTCGCTCTAGAATGGCAGAGTACATGGAAAAGGCAACCAAAAACCTTGAGGCCAGCCAACAGCTCCAGAAGTTTTGGTATGACCAAAAGGCTGCAATGGTTGAGTTCCAACCAGGGCAGAAAGTCTGGGTTCTGGAGCCTGTGGCTCCCAGGGCACTTCAGGACAAATGGAGTGGCCCTTACCCAGTGCTAGAAAGGAAGAGTCAGGTCACCTACCTGGTGGACCTGGGCACAAGCAGGAGCCCCAAGAGGGGGATCCATGTGAACCGCCTTAAGCTCTTCCATGACAGGGCTGATGTAAATCTGTTGATGGTAACAGATGAGGATCAGGAGGCAGAGAGTGAACCTCTCCCTGATCTTCTGTCATCAGACCCAAAAGATGGCTCAGTAGATGGAGTGATCTACTCAGACACCCTCTCTGGCCAACAGCAAGCTGATTGTAGGAGAGTCCTACAACAGTTTCCTGAACTCTTCTCCTTAACCCCTGGTCAGACACACCTGTGTACCCATGATGTGGACACAGGAGACAGCATGCCTGTCAAAAACAACATTTTTAGACAGTCTGACCATGTTAAGGAAAGCATCAAGGTGGAAGTCCACAAGATGCTGGAATTGGGAGTAATTGAGCGCTCTGACAGCCCCTGGGCTAGCCCAGTGGTCTTAGTCCCCAAACCTCACACCAAAGATGGAAAGAAAGAGATGAGGTTTTGTGTGGACTACAGAGGGCTCAACTCTGTCACCAAGACAGACGCCCATCCAATTCCTAGAGCTGATGAGCTCATAGACAAATTAGGTGCTGCCAAATTCTTAAGTACCTTTGACTTGACAGCAGGGTACAGGCAAATAAAAATGGCACCTGGAGCAAAAGAGAAAACAGCATTCTCCACACCTGATGGGCATTATCAGTTTACTGTTATGCCCTTTGGTTTAAAGAATGCCCCTGCCACCTTCCAAAGGTTGGTGAATCAAGTCCTTGCTGGTTTGGAGGCCTTTAGCACAGCTTATCTTGATGATATTGCTGTCTTTAGCTCCACCTGGCTGGATCACCTGGTCCACCTGAAGAAGGTCTTGAAGGCTCTGCAATCTGCAGGCCTCTCTATCAAGGCATCCAAATGCCAGATAGGGCAGGGAACTGTGGTTTACTTGGGCCACCTTGTAGGTGGAGGCCAAGTTCAGCCACTCCAACCCAAGATCCAGACTATTCTGGACTGGGTAGCTCCAAAAACCCAGACTCAAGTCAGGGCATTCCTTGGCTTGACTGGGTATTACAGGAGGTTTGTGAAGGGATATGGATCCATTGTGACAGCCCTCACTGAACTCACCTCCAAGAAAATGCCCAAGAAAGTGAACTGGACTGTGGAATGCCAACTAGCCTTTGACACCCTGAAACAAGCAATGTGCTCAGCACCAGTTCTAAAAGCTCCAGATTATTCTAAGCAGTTCATTGTGCAGACAGATGCCTCTGAACATGGGATAGGGGCAGTTTTGTCCCAAACAAATGATGATGGCCTTGACCAGCCTGTTGCTTTCATTAGCAGGAGGTTACTCCCCAGGGAGCAGCGTTGGAGTGCCATTGAGAGGGAGGCCTTTGCTGTGGTTTGGTCCCTGAAGAAGCTGAGACCATACCTCTTTGGGACTCACTTCCTAGTTCAAACTGACCACAGACCTCTCAAATGGCTGATGCAAATGAAAGGTGAAAATCCTAAACTGTTGAGGTGGTCCATCTCCCTACAGGGAATGGACTTTATAGTGGAACACAGACCTGGGACTGCCCATGCCAATGCAGATGGCCTTTCCAGGTTCTTCCACTTAGAAAATGAAGACTCTCTTGGGAAAGGTTAGTCTCATCCTCTTTCGTTTGGGGGGGGGTTGTGTAAGGAAATGCCTCCTTGGCATGGTTGCCCCCTGACTTTTTGCCTTTGCTGATGCTATGTTTACAATTGAAAGTGTGCTGAGGCCTGCTAACCAGGCCCCAGCACCAGTGTTCTTTCCCTAACCTGTACTTTTGTATCCACAATTGGCAGACCCTGGCATCCAGATAAGTCCCTTGTAACTGGTACTTCTAGTACCAAGGGCCCTGATGCCAAGGAAGGTCTCTAAGGGCTGCAGCATGTCTTATGCCACCCTGGAGACCTCTCACTCAGCACAGACACACTGCTTGCCAGCTTGTGTGTGCTAGTGAGAACAAAACGAGTAAGTCGACATGGCACTCCCCTCAGGGTGCCATGCCAGCCTCTCACTGCCTATGCAAGTATAGGTCAGTCACCCCTCTAGCAGGCCTTACAGCCCTAAGGCAGGGTGCACTATACCATAGGTGAGGTTACCAGTGCATGAGCATGGTACCCCTACAGTGTCTAAACAAAACCTTAGACATTGTAAGTGCAGGGTAGCCATAAGAGTATATGGTCAGGGAGTTTGTCAAACACGAACTCCACAGCACCATAATGGCTACACTGAAAACTGAGAAGTTTGGTATCAAACTTCTCAGCACAATAAATGCACACTGATGCCAGTGTACATTTTATTGCAAAATACACCCAGAGGGCACCTTAGAGGTGCCCCCTGAAACTTAACCGACTGTCTGTGTAGGCTGACTAGTTCCAGCAGCCTGCCACACTAGAGACATGTTGCTGGCCCCATGGGGAGAGTGCCTTTGTCACTCTGAGGCCAGTAACAAAGCCTGCACTGGGTGGAGATGCTAACACCTCCCCCAGGCAGGAGCTGTCACACCTGGCAGTGAGCCTCAAAGGCTCACCCCTTTGTCACAGCCCAGCAGGGCACTCCAGCTTAGTGGAGTTGCCCGCCCCCTCCGGCCACGGCCCCCACTTTTGGCGGCAAGGCTGGAGGGAGCAAAGAAAGCAACAAGGAGGAGTCACTGGCCAATCAGGACAGCCCCTAAGGTGTCCTGAGCTGAGGTGACTCTAACTTTTAGAAATCCTCCATCTTGCAGATGGAGGATTCCCCCAATAGGGTTAGGATTGTGACCCCCTCCCCTTGGGAGGAGGCACAAAGAGGGTGTACCCACCCTCAGGGCTAGTAGCCATTGGCTACTAACCCCCCAGACCTAAACACGCCCTTAAATTTAGTATTTAAGGGCTACCCTGAACCCTAGAAAATTAGATTCCTGCAACAACAAGAAGAAGGACTGCCTAGCTGAAAACCCCTGCAGAGGAAGACCAGAAGACAACTGCCTTGGCTCCAGAAACTCACCGGCCTGTCTCCTGCCTTCCAAAGAACTCTGCTCCAGCGACGCCTTCCAAAGGGACCAGCGACCTCTGAATCCTCTGAGGACTGCCCTGCTTCGACGACGACAAGAAACTCCCGAGGACAGCGGACCTGCTCCAAAAAGACTGCAACTTTGTTTCAAGAAGCAGCTTTAAAGAACCCTGCAACTCCCCGCAAGAAGCGTGAGACTTGCAACACTGCACCCGGCGACCCCGACTCGGCTGGTGGAGAACCAACACCTCAGGGAGGACCCCCGGACCACTCTACGACTGTGAGTACCAAAACCTGTCCCCCCTGAGCCCCCACAGCGCCGCCTGCAGAGGGAATCCCGAGGCTTCCCCTGACCGCGACTCTCTGAAACCTAAGTCCCGACGCCTGGAAAAGACCCTGCACCCGCAGCCCCCAGGACCTGAAGGACCGGACTTTCACTGCAGAAGTGACCCCCAGGAGTCCCTCTCCCTTGCCCAAGTGGAGGTTTCCCCGAGGAAGCCCCCCCTTGCCTGCCTGCAGCGCTGAAGAGATCCCTTGATCTCTCATTGACTTACATTGCGAACCCGACGCTTGTTCTAACACTGCACCCGGCCGCCCCCGCGCCGCTGAGGGTGAAATTTCTGTGTGGGCTTGTGTCCCCCCCGGTGCCCTACAAAACCCCCCTGGTCTGCCCTCCAAAGACGCGGGTACTTACCTGCTGGCAGACTGGAACCGGGGCACCCCCTTCTCTCCATTGAAGCCTATGCGTTTTGGGCACCACTTTGAACTCTGCACCTGACCGGCCCTGAGCTGCTGGTGTGATAACTTTGGGGTTGCTCTGAACCCCCAACGGTGGGCTACCTTGGACCAAGAACTGAACCCTGTAAGTGTCGTACGTACCTGGTAAAACTAACAAAAACTTACCTCCCCCAGGAACTGTGAAAATTGCAGTGTCCACTTTTAAAATAGCTATTTGTGAATAACTTGAAAAGTATACATGCAATTGAAATGATTGAAAGTTCCTAATGTACTTACCTGCAATACCTTTCAAACAAGATATTACATGTTAAATTTGAACCTGTGGTTCTTAAAATAAACTAAGAAAAGATATTTTTCTATACAAAACCTATTGGCTGGATTTGTCTCTGAGTGTGTGTACCTCATTTATTGTCTATGTGTATGTACAACAAATGCTTAACACTACTCCTTGGATAAGCCTACTGCTCGACCACACTACCACAAAATAGAGCATTAGTATTATCTATTTTTACCACTATTTTACCTCTAAGGGGAACCCTTGGACTCTGTGCATGCTATTCCTTACTTTGAAATAGCACATACAGAGCCAACTTCCTACAATGTCTGAGTGTCACACAGGTTGCCACTGTCAAACCTACTTAGTGCTCAATATATGATACAGAATTGGCTCACTACTTTGTCTCTGTGCACATATAGTGGGTGCACAGAACACAGAGTTGTCCACAACTTTCAGAAATACCTATCACATCAATCTACTGCCTGAACATGAATGTTAGCATATGGAAGTGTCCAAAGTATCAGGACATGGGCAAAATTAGCATTGACACAGATAACTGGAAGACACGTGCCAAACCATGAAGTTCATAACACACAATGGACAGGTATGTCTCAGTAACAATGTGCAGAATAACTAACAAATCTTTTTACTACTTTTAGCTGACCAAGGATATGGTCTGCAGCCGTGGGTCCTGACCTCATTCCCCCAACCTAAGAAGGAGGCTGAAAAACAGTAGAACCAGGTACTGACCAGGACTTTGAAAGTGGTGGAAGAGACGTTTGGTGTTCTGAAGTACAGGTTTCAGTGCCTGGATATGTCCGAGTGAAGACTTCTCTACTCACCCCCTATGGTGTGCAAGATCATCCTGGTTTGTGCTACTCCACACAACATTTGTGTCCCATAGGACTTGGAGCCAGAGGATAGTGAGCCAATGGAGGAGGAGGAGGATGACAATGATGGAGACCTCCAACACACAATGGCTTGACGTCGGTAACATGATACCATTGTGTCAAATTTCTTTTCATAATTACTTTTGCCAATGGATAACATTTGAAATATTCATGAACGTTCAACAGGAAAATAAATATTCCAACTCATTCATTAGGTTGTTTTTATGTCACAGTCAATAGAAACTTAGTCAATCACATCTTCACAACTACAAGTAGGCCTAAACATGTATCAACCATGTTGTCAGACCCGTTGAGCAACAAGGGCCATGGCTCCAAATATTCAGTCAACCAATACAACAGTGCAATGTGTGATGCAGTGTACTGCTTGTAAGGGACAGGCCAGGCTTGCCACATTGCACATCTAAACCGTACATTTGTGTCCTCACGTTCTTTAGAAGAGTAGTGCTGCACAGCTTGCAGTCTTGCTGTGTTCTGCAGCAGCAAAGCGTGTTTTGTATGGTACTCCATGAGTGTTGCAGCACAAATCACCTAATATGTCCATACCTGAGGCAAACCACTCAGTGTAGTGTGTCTCACTAATGTGGTAGCATGCAGAATTGCAGCACTTTGCATGGGAAAATGTTGTAGCATTAACCTTCACAGATCATGAGTGATAGTTGTCATGGAGAAAGGCCTAGTATGATGCGTACAAGTTCAAATTTTGTTTACAGAATGCATACATGCATGTCTGGGGATCCTCAAAACACTGCACATGTGAGTCAATTCGTGGCCACATTGCTAGATATACCACTTCAGGTCACAGTTGTCAAAATACAAATTTCACAGGCATTGCACAGCCATGTGATGAAACTCAAAGATCTGTAACACAACAATATGAAGAGATGACTTTGCAATGTGAGTAATTACCCAGAGAAGTATGACAATGGAGATGGTTTTTGCAAACATCACAATACCTGAAAAATACAGAGATGCCAAGAGTGTGAAGAGTCCATGTCAAAAGTCACACAAAACTGTACAGGTACACACACTAACTCATTGAAACGGTGTGATGGAAGAATTTGGATGTGAATTTACCTCTGCATGTCAAGAGTAGTTTACCCCTGCCATGAACGTACAAGTGCATAGTTGAGGGAATCACAAATCTTTTATCATTCCAAAGGGGAAATGGCATTTGAGTGTGTACCATTACATATGCCTGTGTCAGGGAATGCAGTCTTCTTGGACAGGTGGGCCAAACAATGACCTGCCCTCATAGTGGATGTACTGCTACTGACAAGCGTAAAACAGAGATCAGGTGTGTTTGGCAGCATGATGTTCATTAAAAATCAGTAGTGCAGTGGCAGCCCATCCTTTAGGGCAGAGGGGCCACGCCCCCCCACCTTTTGCCCCCCAT
Source organism: Pleurodeles waltl (assembly GCF_031143425.1). Taxonomy (NCBI): domain Eukaryota; kingdom Metazoa; phylum Chordata; class Amphibia; order Caudata; family Salamandridae; genus Pleurodeles; species Pleurodeles waltl. The sequence goes on along the minus strand of NC_090445.1, from coordinate 848,209,128 downwards.
GAAGAGTGTCTGTCAGGCTGAACAAAGGTCAGCCTGACAGACACTCTTCATGTTCAGGTCAGGCAGCCAGGAGCAGACATGCGTGATTTGCTCAGACTCCTGGCTGCCTGAGCTGAACTTTGCTGGGCTGAGGAGATCACAGCTCCTATGGGCGTGACCTCCTCAGCCTTGAGGCCCTCCCCTGGCTGATGAGGAAAGCGTCACCAATTGACACTCTCCCTGGGCGCTTCAGTTTAAGCCCTGAAGTGCCCAGGGTGAGTGTCAATCAGTGACACTTCGTCACAGAGTGGGGTGGGGTCAGCAGTCTCACTGACCCCATCCCACTCTGTGACGAGGCTGGGACTGCTGCCTTCCAATGAGGGAAGGCAGCAGTCCCAACCCTCCTGGGACCTGAAGGCCGAAGGTAAGTGTGTGTGTGTGTGTGTGTGTGTGTGTATACGTGTGTGATGTTTCATATTGAATGTTTGGTGCGTGCGTGCATGTTTGAATGGTATGAATGTTGTTAATGGATGTGCATGCGTGCATGAAAGAATGAGTGTGTGTGATGTTTTAAAATTTATGTTTGGTGCGTGCGTGCATGTTTGCATGGTATGAGTGTTGTTAATGGATGTGCGTGCGTGTCTGTGTGTGAAAGAATGAGTGGGTGTGTGTGCCCCACCCAACCCCCCTCCCTCCTAAAGCTGCCGGCCGTCACTGCAGTAGTGAACATGACCATGTGATCCTGGTTCACTGCAGCGTGGCCCAATGGCTCACTCACCTATTTCAAAAGTATGTTGCTGGGTATCAACCTGCCCAACATCATGTTGATAAAAATATGTGTGCATGATAACATGTGTAGAACACATGTGCCTGTGCAAGACATACATAACACAAAGCTTGCAATGTGGAACATTGTGCACATGCTGAAAGTGTGTGTGCTGCAAGAGTGTATTCACCTTCAGACACTCCAGCACAGTCCAAAGGGAGTGTAGAACCAAACAGAGAGGGATGACTGAGTGTGTGTGCTGCTTGTCATGATGTTTGTTTACATCCACACGTGGATCACAGTATGGTTCCCCTAGTCCTCTGACTGTAAACAGGTGAGCATATAATCGGCAGCATGGCCAAACAGTGCTGAACAGATAGTCTCCATAATGCACGGCTATTTGTGAGAACAAATTGCATATAATGTGCTGTATTTAACTGAATACAAAACAATCATGCCTTTACCCCTGTGCCAGTGCTGTTTTGGCTGCCTAGGGCCAATGCAGGCACACTTGCACCCTGGAGCAATGATGCAACTATTGCATGCAGGAATGTATGTGTGCATGAAGGGGTATCTTCCTGCTAACCAAAATATTTTGTCAGCCACATTCCACACTCTGTGTGCTGTAGAATGCAGTACACATAGAAAAATGAAGTAAAGAGGAGAATTTAAGGTCTAACTCATTGTAATGCCACTCCTGTGAAGGTAGTACTTATTGGCGCATTTCAAGGTTTACCTGGTTTGGTATGTTTGGGAATACATAGATAACCATTGGATGTGAATGGGTAGCCCCATGCAATGGTTAAGGAGCCTCTCGCTGGTGCAGAGTAAGGCAATGCAGTGATTTGCAATACATTGTGGCACTTGTGATTAATGACACTTAAGGGCTACACAAACTGGCCTTGTTTGGCTCAAACAATATACAAATATATTTGTGTAGCACATTTACCATGGTGCAATGTGCAAGTGCCACAAATATCGGTTTAGACACAGAGCCCTCAGGGCAGACGTATCCTTACCAGCACATTACATCGTGGACCTAGCCTGGCTTTGTGTGCAAATACATGGCTTCCTGACAATCACATGTGCCATATTGGAATTACACCATATGTTTCTGAAAAATTCAGTAAATCTGCAAGCTGGGTGGCACATATACTTTAATATGGGTGAGCCAGACTGTCTCTGTGCTTCCTAAAATGTGTGTTGCATTCGTAACACATCTTATGGCAGGATTCCTGACAGATTGAATGAATAAAGATATTGGTCAAAATAGGAACTACAACAGCGTAGCACATAGGCCCCAGGAGCAATCATCACAGGAGAAATTCTTCTCCCTCCCAGACACTGTAAAAAGCAAAATAATGCACTCTAACAACTATAACTATCCCTAACAGATGAAACTCTAAAAAGACAAACTCTCAAAAATCAGTGACAAATATCTTAACAGAACAATGAAAAAGGAGAAAAAGGTATTACAAAGACACAAGATTGGACAGAGCACACACTGACAAGACCAAAAAATCACCACTCGCACAGACACTTTCAAAAACGTCTTCAGTGCCCAGCACAAACTAACGGAGAGTAAGTGAAAGTGAAAGTTCCTTCATACTTCCTTGTATGCAGCCTGCCACACCCATTGTGTCATTTCCTAGGTGTATCCGGGACAGTTTCGACAAATGATTAATTTTTTATGATGCATCAGTACAGAAATTGCCATTGTGTAATGAACACACATCGCATTGGCACTTCCGCAGTTTTTCCACATATTGGCATTGACGTGCAGCTTATGACTGCAGCCACATATTGCAGTGCGCCATGCAGCAGGGGCAATGCGTGGGTTCTGACCCACGCAACTGACCTAATGGATGGGATCTAATGTAGAGGACTATGAAATTCAGGAAATCACACATTGGACACACTTCCATTTGTCCTAGATTTTTAGCAGACACGTTTAAAGGTTGGTTTTGTATGACATTTCATTGGTTATAGTGTACATATGTGTTACATTATACTTTCTTAGATGTGACAGATTGAGTGACAATGTATTGTGAGAGGAAGAAAGTAAATATTGTTATGTATTGAGACATTTTCAAGTTCTTCTCCCTTTTGTGGTTTGTAGTAAGCTAGTAGGCTTGGATGGACTTCGGTAGCTGCGGTGACGCTGAAATTATTTAATATATGTGTTACTATACCCAGTGTTGTATAGAACTCGGTAGAGCTGTGGACTGTGTGGGCTCCACTTGACAGGTATGCATGAGATAGGGCAGTGTCCAGGCGGTGGGTCGGTGTGTGTGTTAACATTCATGCCTCTGTCACTTCATGACAGATGGGCCAGCACAATGGGCCGTGGAGTTAGTCTGGGTTCAAGGAGCGCAAGTGCATTTCTCTTTACCCATCCAGGTCAACAGCAGACAACATGGCAGCACAGCAAGGCAGAAATCAAGAGCTGTCTGATTACACTTCAGGAGTCACAGTCGTTACCGGGATATACACCTGAATGTCACCCACAGCATTACTAAATACATCACATGCCTGAGGCATGCTTCAGGCACGTGATGATGGATAAATCTGAACTTTATCATCCAGCCAGCTCAGGCCTGCTAGTGAACTAGCTACATCCAATAATCTTGTCATATATACAAATGTGTATCTAAGCTGTTATGTCAATCTGAAATACTGGGATAACATAGTTTGTAAGATATAAATGTAAGCATATGTGAAAGCACTGTTTATAATGCAATGTCCAAAATCATGTCTTCTAGGTAGACATCTACCATTCACAAGTGCATAGGTGGACACTTCCCCGAACCCCAATGCTACCAGTAAGGACAAGTATGTAGCATTTTGACATCTGTGTATGATCTATGTGAAATGTAACACTGTGATGTGTTCAGGGAGGTAACAATCACCGACTATTAATTTGCTGTTAGTGGGCTGAACACAACAGAACCTGCCCGCAGATTCATTTGGAATGAACAAGGAGGAATTTCACTGTGAATGTAGGGTGTAGGTAAGCAGGCGAACAGGATCAAAGCATCTTTACATTTGTGTTACTGTTCATATTTCTATAGTTATGTAGCTTTGGGCACAGTAGCCATCGTTTGGTGCATAACCTGTCAGGCTTGTATCTTTCCGCAGGAGTGAAAGGGACATGACATACTTCCCAACTTTCCTGTGAATCAAACGGATTCCTAAGCAGTCATGCCTGGCTCACCGGGATGAAGGGACAAATCTTGACCAGGACCAAACCAGAATTCCACCTTGCGATGTACAATGGCTTTTCAGTTTCTGAAAACAGAAGAACAACCTTTAGTACTTAGGCCCTCATTACAACCCTGGCAGTAAATGCCGCCTATCGCCGTGCTGACGGCCGCCAACATACCGTGCCCGCGGTGGTAATCCGCCACGGGTATTATGACCCACACATAGAATTCTGCCACAATACAGACACCCACACAAGTCTGCCAGACCAAATGTAAGTGAAAAACTGGCGGTACCAAAACCCACACCGTTACGCCAATAGGAATACGCTCACAGTATCATGACCCACGAATCACTGCGGCGTTCTTTCAATCACGGTAAACCATTGGCGGTACACACCGCACTGCTCAAAATACACAAACACTTACAATGCGAAACCATTTTGACACATACCTGAGCCATGGAATGATCGTCAACATTTTAACTCACTCTGAGACCCTCTGCGAATCAGGCCCAACTGATTCCTTAACATAGTTTATCCTTCTTATTGTGTTTCTACACAGACAGTATTATCAACCATCAAATCTGTCTCTCCTTTAGATCTGTGATACCTCTGACATCCTCTCCATTGCATTTATATCCATCAGCATTGCTATCACTCATCCTTGGAATGGGCACTCTACATTTGGCTTCTGTACAAGATGCTGGGAAATGGGCTACTTTTGCCATTCTTCTAAAAATAACTTTATCCCATTTCCATATAGTTCTTCTACTCCCATGTCATATAGGAACATGACAACCTTCAGATCTATCAATACCCAGAGGCCAGCTCCATTCTTGACTTGTATCGTACTGTCTTTTGGCTTTGTCACAGCACCCACACAACTCGTTTGCACTGACTGATGTGCTTAGACTGTCACAAGAACAGATGGAATTGCCATGTTGATTTTACTGGATCTTTACAGAACCTCTGACTCTGTGTCACACCCCATTCTGATCTTGCAGCTCTTGAAATGCGGATTCTGTGTTAAGGCTATTACTTGGCACTGCTTATATCTGTCAGATCGTTGGCAGGTGTCAAACTTCCACAATATAGTTTGAATGTTAAGCTGATTTCTCCCATTTTTCCCTCACATTATTTCATATATGTCTGTGTGGGTCCCTTTCTCGTTTAAATCAATGTTACAGCATACATGGACAATGCCCGCATTGTTATCAGTCTTAAAATGAAGTTGAACTCAATTCAATCCAATTTTCACTCATTCTTCTCTAATATTGGCACATGAAAATGGAAAATTCACTAAAACGTAACTATGGCAGCCACTGCAGTCCAGATATTTGGTGCACTCCCAAATACCTGGAGCTCATAATCGTGGCTTCCTGAGCTAATCCATCTCCAGCTGAGAATCTGTCAGTCTATTTTGAGCCAACCTAATATTTTCCTTTGAGTTTATTACGGTATATACCAACTGCTCCTACTACTTTAGGATACCACAGAAGATTACCTCTTCCTTGCCTTTTGATTGCACAAAACTGTTAATCAGGCCATGATTTTATCATGGCTAGACTGTTGTATCTCCCCTCTAATGGGTTGCTCCAGATAGCTCAGAACTCTGCAGTTTGCTTGCTCCATGGCCTCACTCAAAGGACCCCCCTCTCTCAGTATCTTCATTATTCGCATTGACTCCTGTTCCTAAGTGTTCCCTTTTTTTTAAGTTCCTTAGGCTCATCAAGCTCATCTTAAAGGACTTATTATTTGTGATCTTATCTACTTCCTTCCAACCCCACCTGTTTGCTGTGCTCCAACACAGCCAATTGATTGGAGTGTCATTCAGGAGTCCGCACCTTCTCCTACTTATCCCTGAAATATTGGAATCTTCGTGCTTTGACACGTCACCTGAAATGTAATCTTATTTTGTTTTGCAGACTGCTGAAAATTAGGCTATTTAATGCCAGTTGAACAATCATTATCTTTGATTAGCACCAGGACACAGTAGTATGGTATAGGAGTTACCTAAAAATACACTTCATCATTCATCATCATCACTGTGTCACTGTAAGAAACACAACCTAAAGTTACCGTGAGATAAATGACAGCTCCTAAAAGCTTATACCACATCTCAGGGGAAAATTATCTCTGCATGCATCTGGACTGAACTTGGTCTCTGATCGGCTCACAATTCCAATGAAAATAATTTGAAACCAATAGGGTTTTCTTCTGCTGTGTTAATTAAAAAATGAAATGATGATATTACATAGAATCCTGGGAATTCTGTACAGAGTGTTTTATGCCTAGTTTTAAATTTTCATGTCTGTTAATCTGACAATTTATTCTGATGGATACAACTCACCGCAGATTCCTCACCTTTTGAATCCCCCTAGATGCCAGATCGGATTCGGAAATTGTTCTAGCAATTAGTAAAGATTGCCAACATGTATCACCATTAGACTCCACAATGGCTCTGTACCACCTCTAGAAGGGACAGCCTCAGACGTGGGGGCTGAGATTGTTTGCCTCTGATATCCGGGGGTAAACCCTACTATGGCTCTGCAAATTGCACCAAGTACAACTCATCAACACTTGACTCACAGTGGTAGCAAAGGCAAGCACTCTGCATGTGTCTCAGGTAGTGTGGGTGTTTGTTGACTTCTTCACGAACAAATACTGGTTAATTCAGTTTCTTGAAGTTAACTATTTTATTGGAGTTTCAGATACAGGAGAAAACATTTCAGCCATACATCTCAGCTCAGGCACTGGTCATTCCTCTTTGAATTACAACATTCTATTTATGGTGATCCATACCCAGGATAAAAGAAGCCTTTGACCTACCTACTCAGGGCACTACAATGGCAAGTGACTGAGTGCAGTCTTCAATTGATGGCGATGACAGCCATAATAGAATACAAACCTTTCTGTCCACCAAGACCATGGAGCATAAAATAAATTTCAGGAATCCTAAAGGGAACTGTGAAAACTGTGGGAAAAGAGCAGGCAGATTAAGATGACAGGAGGATAACATCTACCATCTCAGGAGCTAAGTTATGTCATAATTCTTTTAGGGGCTAACCAAACATCTGGCCATACCCTTTCCTATATTTTCTCTCCAATCTTCCTCCTTGTCACATAACCTCCGAGTTCCTACTTCCTTGCCAAGTGGTGCATAGCCTTCTGTGCCAACCCTGAAGTCTTCCTTCACACGCTGACCCTTGTTTTTCTGCAGTGCACAAATGCCCAGCCTAGGGCAATGGGTGTCTTGCACTCCTCTTTGTCCGTGTGGGCTGAAAAGTACTGGGCAAACCTTGTAATAAGAATTGGGTCTTTTTTCTGGCCATCATGTGCAAGAGTAATGCTGCACACTCACTGAAATGCCACTCACTTCCACTTTTGTCTCCCAATTAAACAAAGTTGAGAATTGAATGTCCACTTGCACACTGATGTAAGTTTAGAAACTGGAAAGCTGTTAGTACACTAATAATACTCAACTGGAATGTCCACCAAGAGCTACATATTTAAGAAAAGATAGGAATTTGTTTATAAAAGGTGAAAGACAAGAGTAGGGATCAATAGTTTACAAGTAAAGTTAATTATCTGCCATATATGGGGGTCTTGGCCACTTTACCCTTAACTCGTTCTAATGACAATGCCATAAAAGCTGTAAATACACTGTGTTTCACGTTATCGTTACAGATTTTTACAATGCATATTGCAGATGCAGAACAGAATGTTTTTCTAGCAGTTCTGTTCAGTCTTGAGTTTGTTGTCAGACACAGGTGAACCACGGCACCAGATGTGAGCTTGGTAGTAATAGGATCAGTTACACTAACGAACACTGAGCACAACCAAGCCTCACATCAGACATCGGTGGAAGCAACAATCAGAACGTGTGTTGACAGAGGGGCATAGGCCAGTAGGGGGGACCAGTATTCAGGGACATACACCAGCTCACAAAGAGCCACAATCGATTCCAAGCAGTGGTAGCTTCCTTAGGAAGGATTAGGTTACTTGATTAGCTTAGGCCTTTTGTCTTACACCCCACAATGATAAATGCATTCTTTTACTAGTAATAAAGGTTTAGAGTCCTATCCATTATAGGGCTTTCAGACTCACACTGCTTGAAATCCAGAAGTAAACTAGGGCAATAGGGAGAATAGACAGGAGAGCAGGCCCCAACTAGCACCCTCCTCAGCAGGTTCTAGGTGAGGTGAGGTGTCAGCTCCAAGAATATGAGAAACAAGTACCTTCACAATGACAACCGTCTATGATTCATTCCTGCCAGTGAAATGGAGCCAACTGTATCAAATTTGTGGCCTTTTCAACTATCCATAACATATCTATCACAAAACCCCATTCAGCCTTAGCTCATCTGATCAACTGATGAACCTTCAAGGATGAACGATGAGGGAAGATGCTTGGTAGCTAAGGACCAGGCACGTGGACTGCCATTAACCACAACCTAAGAAAAATAGAACATATTTCCTTATTTTGCAAAATAAACGCATTTAACTGAAAAATGCTAATTTTAATGCTGGATAACACACGTCTAAGAAATGCAAAGATTTGTAGTAGGTAATCATATTTATGCCCACACGAGTTAACAATGTATTTACTTAACTTAGCCTTACTAATGATGTCATATTGAATGTTGACTATACACATTAGGGATACGAGGTATGTTTAAACTGTTGTTTTGCAAGAAATGGTTTTATCTTCCCTGCTGCAAATGCTGTAATTTTTCAGAAGCCTTCTTTTAGTGAGTAAGCATTTCTTGTGTATTAGACAACTGATTGTGAGGTTCTCCCTAGGATTAGAGGAGATGGCAGGAAACGTGACTCTTGGGGAAAACTGTCTGAATTACAAGATTTGATCAAAGTACCAAACCAAGGACATGATTCCACAGCTCATTGTGAAGAATTGATAAACTGGGGAGTTTACCTGCTCTCAAAATTTGCTGAAGACTGATTGGTTAAAAGGAGCGGGAAATGTGAAATGTGTTGCCATTAGTGTTTTGGTAGAATTATATTAGTGTGTGTTCCTTACATTAGAGAGTGTCCTTCTAGAGAGTTCTTTTTACTCACAGAAACTAGGTATGGAGAACATACTGCAAAACGTAGGAGGCAGACCTGAGAGAGGTCTGTTGACCTAGAGCTGAGAATACATTCCAGCTTTTACTAACTTGCATTACTTGAGTGTTAAGGTTTCGTGCCTATGCATTCTATTGAACTCATCCGAGCCCTTCATGTGGGTAACTGAAACTAATATCTTACCTCTAATATTGAAGACATTTGCTGTTTTATGCCCAAACCCCAATAATTTAGATTAGGGATTTTACCTTATGGAACACACGTGTTGCATTGTCTCTATATTTTTTGTAACTCTTACTAATGTAATTATTTTATCTCATCCTGAAATATCAACTTATGGATTATTTGAATTTGTAACATTGATGACTAAGTTTAATACTTACTAAATGATTCATTTGACTTTACAAATGTTAATAAAACTCTTTAAAAACTCACACCAAATCTCTTTGTTGATTCCTGTGAAGCCCCAATTGGACTTCACTGTTAATGGCAATTGATGTAAATTATTGGTCCTTATCATCTCTCTGTGTCAATTACAAAAAGGTCCATATGACTAATGACAGGGGTTATTTGATGATCATACTCAATAATTAAGATACAAGGATCTCCGCTCTGACAGAACTCAATGCATTCTTCACATGCAGACCAGAAAAGTAGGCTGTTCAGTGTTATCTTCAATTAAACAGTGGACAAACTTCAGTAACAGAAAGGCATCAGACAGGGTGAACATCAGTTTATTAAGGCTCCTTTGCTTCCAGCTTTACCTGTATTACCAACACTAGCACTCTACAAGAACCAAAGGACTACAGATAGGGCTTTAAAAAAACTCCTAAATAAATAAAATGATAGGATGATGGGGTTTTCTCAGATGGAATTCAGCTCATCAGTGGCTGTTGCTGGGGATGCAACTCTTCTACTAGATCCAAGCCAGAGACTGACCTACTGGAACTCATACAAGCCAGTACCATTAAACATAAAAGCTTCTCTTCTGCTTCATTGTAGATTTTGTCTAGCTAACCCAGGCACTCACACAGTAAACTAAACTTAACTTCACAAAGAGTAGGAGGGATTAGCAGAACCTATCAAATGCAGGAGGAAAATAAGGGAAAGGGCACCCAATAATTATAACAACTGTTCTTAAGGCAATACCTGATTTTTTTACTACAAACATAGAAGAAAGGGATAAAAATCCTCTTACCTATACAGCCAGACTCATCCAATTTTCCAACATCCCAATGCATTTTGAGAGAAAGTGGTGTCCCAGTTATGAAAAACTATGCAGAGTAACAGAGAGAAGCACGGGAGGCAGTATTCCCACTTGGGGTTGAGATACCTTTCAACTACAATCAGTTGCTGCTGACTGTTCATTTTGCCACGGCCTGGTTGGAGGAGCTTTGTGGGATGTAACATTTTCTTCTACAAAGGGCAAGAATACATTTGATGAACATCCTGTTGATGTGTTCACCAGTGAATTCCAACCCTACAATGGGACACCAGTTCCAGTGCCGCCATTTAATTTAACAACCGCATGCATTCTGGCAAAGGAAGCCGAAGCTCACACAAACTGAATTGTTATGAAAGGGTAATCCTGTCTGCAAAATAAAAGCCCCTTTTTGGAAACAAGATGTTTCAGAGTGTTGAAGCCAGCGAGCATTGCTGCACAACAAGTGAGAGTTTTGAAAGCGCCAAAGTCTCCTAGTACCACCTGTAACATGTAAGTTGTCTGCACGCAGCTCTCATTTGGAGGCCTCATTCATAATTTTTCAGTCTGTCATAGGAGAATTACCATTGGACAAGAAAATCAAATAATGGCATTGTTGACAATTTCCTCTTATCAGAAAGGGTTGAGCCTCCGGATCAGTGGAAGACAAAGTGAAATAAAAAGCAAGATAAATATAACTCACCAAAAAGTCTCTTACTTGCCTCTTTTATCATTAGATTTATTCGGTGAATGTAGTTAAAGTTACATCAGCAACATAGCCGACACACAGAATATAATACAGAAAATCAAGTCTCAAAGAAACCATGCACAATCTAGTTTAAAGTCAAACAAATAACTGGGTCAATTAGAATAAGTAATAAGTGTCCTGCGTGAGAAGATGAAGTTATATGCAGAACAATAGCTCTATATGTACCCAGTAAGTTAAAGAAAAAGCTTCTACGGATGACAGTGAAAATGTGACCTCTTAAAATACATGACATTCCTGAGCAACAGATTTAGAAAACTAAAAAGGTTACATCAAATTAAACATATTTCTCTTGCATTCAGTCTAAATGTGCATTCGTAAATTACAGCTGCATTGTGCATTTCTAAGCAAACATTTCATATCAGGGTGATCTGTTCACTAGAAGCAGAATTTGAACTTTAAAATACATTGCATTAATTCACATGCTTGCTCATCATTTCTTCCTGTATGTAACATGGAAGAGGAAACTTCATGTAATAGACAATAAAGACTTTCCCTCCTGCCAACTAGCCACAGAGTTCCAGTCTTTAAAAGTTGCAACTTGTTAGCTAAAAAAAAAAAGAACACAGAGGAGCAAGGCCATCATTTGAAAATTAATTCAAATTAATTTTCTGTTTTACATAGAAAAAAACTTGTGCACATTTATTTGTTGTGCATGTTCCTGTACTACCTAAATCTAGCAATTAAAAATGTCAAGTCCATTTTAACTTGTTAATTACCTGTATCAACATCTTATGGATTTGTATAACTCCTTTGAGCAAACTGGTGCAAAGCACTGTTCGTGGTGAGAAAGGAGCACCTTTCCAGCGCAGAATACTTTTTGAGCTGGAAAGTAAATACCCCTGCTAGAGTTTGTGCTGCTTTGCTTCACCTCGTGTGGCTTGGCCCTGGCCCCAGCAATTACTAAAGCTTGCCCTAAATGTTCATTAGACATATTTCAATGTCAAATTGGAAAAATAAGCTTTTTTTATTAGCAACTTTATTATGGAAGGATTTTCTTCTTTCCCTTTTACTTAAACCAGGGCCCCCTTGGAAGGAGGGGTCCATGCACAATTGGCCACTCTACTCATGCCTTACAGTGTCTCTGTCATAAAAGCAAACTGGGACAGATGTCAAAGTCTCTTCCAGGGACCACAATCCTTACCTCTTTTCTCCCCTTGTGTCTCTATTTAACGTGCTACTGTTGGCCAATGTGGTCTGCATTCTTATGACTTCAAACTCAGAAGTCGCTTCACAATTATGCATCTGCAAGATTATGCAGGAAAAAAGATAAAAAGAAAAAAGGATGTTTAAAAGGGGGATTACGTAAGTAAAGAATGGAGCACAAGCTGTAAGAAGAGCAAGCAATGGCACACTTTAGGGCTTTCAGAAGATTTGGAAAGGGCTATATATGATCCTATTCAATACAATACGTACATACAGAGAGGGAAAGAACTAACCCCAAACAGTAGTCCATAGGGAGAGAAGGGTGAAAACAAAAAAAAAGAAAATGTAAGAAAGCACACAGGCTGATAGGTGAAAGGAGAACATAAATGCGGAACAAAAGGGACGTTAAGGCTCAACAAATGAAATAGAAAGTAAGATAATAGCAAAAACATAAAAAGAGAAATCATGAAAAATAAATTATAGGCAAGAATACAAACAAAAGAAAGCAGGGCTTGAAAGTAGTGAAGAGAAGTGGAGAAAGGGAAAAGAAGAAACCAGCAGACGCATAAACATGAGCTGGGTGTTACATGACAACTTATGAGTGAGATCACACATGAAACGTAAGTGCCTCTTTAAGAGTTGTAATAAGCAAGACAATTACTCCAGTTCTGGTGACACAGTTCTGATGTTTAATAATTAGATAGCTTAATCTCATCAGTGCACTGATGGTGTGAACTCTGCATCAGAAAAGTCCTCTGGTTGAAAAGAAGAAGCTTAAGAAAACAAATATATTTGAATATTTACTCCTAAAATGCACTGATCTCACGTTAAAGACCATACGCTACCCACTCCATTCTCTGCCCCAACCAGGGTCCGACTGGTACAAAAAAAAGAGGCCCAGGCATAAAAAAATTTTTTTATCCCCATTTGTGAATTAAATAGCTAAAAAAATGGCACACATTTTCAAATTGGGGCAGTTTTGAACTTGTACAGAAACTGTTTAGGAGTTTTCCAAGTTATGAAAGACTGCATGCCTTTGTGCTTGCTGCAGGCAATGGCTGGGGTAATATCAAAGTAATCAACAGACCACAAAACAGGCCCACAAACAGTCAATAAAACGGACCACACACTGACCTGTCAGACCGGACATTCTGACACTGCTAGATTGCTGTATAGGCCTGTCCAACTCTGGCCAAATAGCCCGCCCTTTGGTCCGTTGCCTTAATTCTATGATTGCTTTTGGTGAAAAGATTTTGTGCCTACTGTGCCCTATAACATATATAACACAGTAACCAAATCAACTATATTTCAAAGGTGTGTGCTGAAATTGTTCAGTGTTTAATGGTGTTCTTTACAAGATTTAGAGCTATGTGCTATAAACCCCCACAAACACAACCCAGCAGACGCCCGGCCAGAGACCACAGCTTAACTGCGCACTACTCAACATTCGATCCCTCTGCAGGCACATCGTGGAAGTCTGGGACACCATGACTACTCTCGCACCCGACATAATGTTCATCACTGAAACTTGGCTCACCCCTGCATCAGCACCCAACATTGCTACCAAAACACCTCCCGGATACAAGATGATCCTTCACGACTGCCCCAACAGACACAGCGGAGGCATCGCTATCATCCACAAGGACGCCCTCAGCTGCACTGCTTCGGACGATGACACTACACCAATCATGGAACACCTCAACTTACAGATCAAACTGGACTCCAATCAGAAGGACCCTCGTCTACAGATCCCAGGCCCTCGCCATGATTTCTGCAACTCCATCCCAAACTTCATCGCCCCCCTGGCGATCTACTCCAACCACAAAACTTTCATGTGAGACCTGAACTTCCACCTAGAAGACCCTTACAGCACGAACTCTACAGCGCTTCTTGAAAACCTAAGCATCATAGGCCTCTCACAACTGGTCACTGCCCCCACACATAGAGCAAGACACACTCTTGACCCTATCTTCTCCACCCAATTTGACAGAGTTGAATTTTTGCACACCACCAAGATGAGCTGGACACACCACTGCATTGTCCACTTCACAATTGACATCAGCCAGAACCCCAGGCAGTACCCCCACCCACCCTAACCATAACTGGAGCAAAGTCACGGAACCCACCTGGATTGCCGCCCTCAAAGAAACTACCCCGATTCCCTCAGACACCCTCAAAAACAGTGTCCAAAACTTGGCTGACTCGATCTCCACAGCCGCATACAGAATTGCACCCCTGAAAATCACCACCACCACCAACAAGCAGGCCATGTAATTCACCCCAGAACTACTGACCCTCAAACGGCACTGCAAGAAACTTGAGAGATACTGGCGCTCCAAGAAGACCACCACCAAACTCAACTCCTTCTGATCCTTCCTCAACAGTTACCACCACTGTCTAAAGGAGACCAAGAAAAAAGCCCTCACGTCCAGCATAGAGGCAAGTGCCAACCACACCAAGGAACTTTTCAGCATCTTTAGAGAATTCACATGCCCCTCTGCCACAGAGAGAACACGATCCACTCCTTCCAAGCCCTCTGTGACACTCTAGCAGACTACTATTACCAGAAGATCTTCAACTTCTACAGCAACTTCGACCCCCAACCCACCAACCTCAACCACCTCCGCACTCAAACCAACACCTCCCAAACCCACCAGATCACCGACTGGAAGCTGCTCTCCACTGAAGACACCATCTCCATCTGAACTCCATCCACTCCGGACCCCTTGTGGACCTCTGGCCACATCACATCTACATTCTAGGAAGAGAAGCAATTATAAGCTCCCTCATTGACATCCTCAACACCTTCATCACTACTGCAACTGTACCCGATGCTTGGAATCATGCCAAGCTCAAGCCAATACTGAAGAAACCCTCAGCCAACCCCAAAGAACCCAAAAACCTCCACCCCGTCTCACTTCTCTCCTTCCCCACCAGAGTCTGTGAAAAAGCCAACAACCGTCAGCTCACAGACTACCTCGATGAAAACAACCTGCTCGACCCTTCCCAGTCCGGTTTATGACCAAATCACGGCACCAAGACCACCCTGATTGCAGCAACAGACATCAGACGCTTCCACGACCTAGGTGGATCAGCGGCCCTCATCCTCCCCAACCTACCAGGAGCCTTCAACACCATCTCCTACCACACTCTCATCACCAGACTGCACAACATCTGCATCCAAGGCAGCGCACTAAATTGGATCTCCTATTTCCTCTCCAGTCAAACACAAAGAATCTACCTACTACCCTTCACCTCCGCACACAGACATCATATGTGGTATCCTCCAGGGCTCCTCACTTAGCCCCACTCTCACTCTCTTCAACACCTTCATGACATCACTAGCAAACAACACCCACACCCACGGACTCAACATGATCTCCTATGCTGATGGCACTCAGCTCGTCCTGTCCCTCACAGAGGATGCCATCACCACAAGGGCCAACTTCCAAAACACCATGACTGACATCGCTACCTGGATGAATACCAACTGCCTTAAACTCAACTAGGACAAAACAGAGGTCCTCATCTTCAGAATAGGACCTCCTCCTGGAATGACACATGGTGGCCCAAGCACTCAGCCCCTCACCTACCCCCATCAGCCACGCTTGCAACCTCAGAATCATCCGAGACACCCGACTAACCATGAAACAACAGATTAATGCTATCTCCTCGGCCTGCTTCCACACACTCTGCATGCTTTGCAAGATCTTCCGATGGATCCTCATCTCAACCAGAAACACAGTCACCCTGGCCCTCATCTCCAGCCTTCTCGACACTCTACACCGAAACCACCAAACAGCTCCTGAACTGACTCCAGACCATCCAGAACTCGGCCGCAAGACTCATCCTTGGCCTCCGCAGAAGAATCAGCCTTCACCTCAGGGACCTCCACTGGCTCCCCGTCCAGGAAAGATGCCTCTTCAAGCTCCTTATACACTCATACAAAGCCCTCCACAAACCCAGACCTGCCTACATAAACAACCACCTGACACTCCACCAACCAACCAGAGAGCTCTGCTCCTCCACCCATGCCATGGCCCACATCGCCTGCATCCGCTGTTACCGCTCTGGAGCGTGCTCCTTTTCCTACCTCACCTCCAGGTCCTGGACCGTCCTCCCCCCTCCCCTGCGCATCTTTCCATCTCTGAAGGACTTCAGCAAGCAGCTCCTCGACCGCCATCACTCTCTGACTGAGACTCGTAGATCCCACCAGCGCCAGGAGACCCCTAGGGAGACAAGTCGCGCTCTACAAGACCTAATGATTGAGTGATTGATAAATATGAGGTAATAGTGAAAAGTTGGGTGTTCCAGGTTAACATCATTCTATAAGTTGGCCTGTATGTTATTGAAAAACAGTAACCTCCCAACAAATGATATTGTAAACAGCCCCTTATTTGCCAGAGACACAAGCTCACTGCATCACATTCCCTGCAGTTTTAATATTGTGCTGTGGCAGGGACAGTGAACAAGATGTGGCAGCCCTGTTCAGTGACTCCTGGAACGGATACAGAGTGTTCCAGCCCTATGCCTCTACATCTGAAAAGTAGCTAACAAGCCTGATACCGGAGAAAGGGAGCGACTTAAACGCTAGAGATGGGTTTGAGCTAAATGCCTGGCTCTGGCTCAGCTCGAGGTCCCCTTTCGAGGTCCCCTTGTACCTTCAAGCTCAAAACGAGCTGGGCCTTCAAATGGCTTCTGCTTGCCCTCCTGCCTACACTCTTACCTCACTTAGGGTGACCAGAATTTTTAAGCCAAAAACTGGGACATTTCACAAAAATAGAAGGACTACAATTTTACTTCAACCGAGCGCACAGAATGGCAGTGCTCATCAGCATAGAGCTACAAAAGAGACAATAAGAACATAAATCAAATGCATTTTTTTTAAAGACAGTATAATGCCTGTTAATTAAATTGCTTTCTGATAACATCTGCTATCTATCTCTGCTTGGGTAATAATTTTAAAAAATCACATCCCACCGTTTTCAGGCGACCCTCTGTAAAAACCGGCACATAAGCTAAATGTCCTGGGATCTTCCAGGACAGCTAGTGAAAAACCCTGGCTGTCCTGGCAAATTCGGAACGCCTGGTCACCCTAACCTCCCTGCACACACCAGCCCTCCCACTCTCTTCCCCTGCCATCTTTCTGCAGAGTGTCTGCCTCCACCCACGCTTGAAGGGGTAATATAAAACACAGAACGCTTTCACAATGCAAGCACTGTCATGAAAGTGTAACTGCTGAATTGCGCGGTGTGAATCTAGGAAACCTGCAATATATCTGGCATTTTCACTTTAGTTCAACTGTGTGGTCCTAGGAAATTATTTTATTTTACTGCGCCTCCTTTTCCTTTATCCACGCATTTGATAGCACCTTGAACTACATCAGCTCAGGATATGAGATATTCAAAAAAACTAATGTACATGAGCTACTTATAGGAGGTAAATGGCACTTAGCCACTTAGCTTGCTATCAGCATAATTGTGGAGGTGGGGCAAGAAGTGGCATGAATGTTTCTAAATTCATCTTCGGAAATGTTCTCTTTTAGCAAATGACTCTCAGTTGAGCGATATAAACTAATGTGCTGAAGCGAAACACTTTTACTAAAAGAAAACCTTTTTTTTCAATGTGAAACTTGCTTGTTCTGTTTTTACATGGCGTTTGTTGCATGATTTACTTGCCACATATTTTTCTGGCTTGTCTCCTACTTGACCTTTTACAGCCCAGACCAATGGTGCTGCAACAATTTTAATAGAGGGTGTGCTGTCAATAATGTTATATCACTGAAGTCATAGGAATTGTGAAAAATCCGAGAGTCACGCAAAGAACAAGTGTGGCCAATGAGCCACACCCACTCAGTTGGAAAGTAGTAAGGGCGGGGTATGAAGCCTGTGGTGCATTTTGGAGCACTAATGTGGTAGTGCATTGTCATTTAAATTGCTTTTTTCATTGAAAGGGCCACAAATGCACATAGGCATGCGGTTTTACTAATAAAACTAGAGGGCTCACAAACGATAGTGTGCGGAAATCGGATTTCAGCTAATATTGATCAACTTGCCATCATCAAGTGTCTTGATCCTATTAAAAGCTTTGTTTCATCACACTTCACAATTGCAAAAGAACTTTGAATTATGTATGTAGTTAATTTACATGTATTTACATTTTGGTTTGTTAGTAAAAAAATACATTCCCCGTCCATCTCCTTCCCTCTCTTTCAGCAAGGAGAGTAAACACCCAATGTGTTGTTAAAAGAATAAGCAGCAATGTATCCTAGGATAAACCTCGACATTTGACCCTTGTCTAAACGCACAGCAAATATAACACGATAAACACAAGAAATAATGTTATTTGCCTCTCACTTTCTGACTTCCAGCCTGGTTAATTTGGGTTGCTGCAGCACACCCCGCACCTCCATTTCCAGTGCCTGACCCCTGGCCTCACTCTATGTTCATTTGCGTGCTCGCCCACCTCTACTTGGTAGAGTTAGCCTAAAGCACCCAACAGCTGAGACGGGAGTCGTGGATCTGCCCCTGGCAGGTGTGGGGAAGTGGGCGGATCCGCTCGTCTACTGTCGTTCAATATACAGGGAAAGTCTGGAGCCGCCAATTGGCTGAGGACTGGTTACGCCGACCGCAGTATTAAAGCGTGGGCTGAGGCGCAGGTGTGATTTACTTCTACATCATTAACTCTAGGTGCAGGCGCGGCTTCCCGAGATGATGGGGACAGGACAGGACTTCACACGGTGTTCCTGTGTTTTTTGTATGGGAATGCTTAAGTTCCTGATCAGGTGAGGCTCAAGGCGAGCGTAAAGGTGTTCCTAAACGCGAAAAAATAGGACTCGTGCATTACACTTCAGCAAATTGGTTGCTTTACGGGCATTACAGGTGAACCGGCATGATGTCTAACTTTTCTAGTCCCAGCTTTCTCTACAACGTCATTGCTTCTGATGTTACTCCTTTTGGTTGCAGGACCATGGCAAGTGGGAAGGGGCATTCCTTGCTCCTGTTTGGGGCCCCTGAAAATACGTTGGCAGGTCAGGTCCGCTTCTTGTGAAAACACTTGTTTTCTTGAACCTGCCCACAGCTTGAAATAAAGAAGGGTTGAGCGCCCTCTTTGTAGTCGGGGTGTATTTAATGCATGACACCCTTTCATTTAAAAGGAGTGTTGGCTAGTTAAGCAAGAAACGAGGGTATCATTTTTCCTGTCTGCCTAAAAATGCTGCGTTTTGACGTCCTGGATGAGCTAGTTGACTTTACGCTTATGATTAGGGAGAGATGGGCTGACATACCCTGAGCATAAGTGTCCAAACACGTTCATAATTTGGGCGATTGCTGTCAGTGTACCTTGGTTCGCGTATCAGAAAAAAACCTCAAGTACTTATAACGTCTGACATGAAGCACGATGCACCCAAATGGCCTAGCAGTAGTGCCAAAGGCTTAAACGCACGTAAAATTGTCCTAGGTAAAGCCACTTTTAGGGTCCAGGGCTCCTGTTGTATACATAACAATCATTCTTGCCACTTGCCAGCCCTAGATAGTTGAAAGAGTTTCTAGTTTTGTGCCTGGTTGCGCAGTGGCTTCGGGGGCCTGGTGTTTTTCTGCCGTTTTGAACCACATATTCAGGATAATGGCTGCTAGTGAGAGGCGCATGCTTTGCCTCCATCAGTGTGGGTATGGTTTTTCAATTTTTGCCAAGGTGAATTTTGATTTTTTTTCCTCTTTCAATAAGGGGAAAATTACATGCAAGCGTAAGTTGTTCTAGTTTCCTGTCTGTTTCTGCGGGTTCTGAGAATACATTTGAAACTATACACCATCTTACATTATACATGGTGCTTACTCCCATTCGGCGTCGATTCAGTTATGTAAACAGTAGGTGCATTGGTAATTTAAGCAATTGGTCCTCAATAGCCGAATCAGAAGAGTCTGCCACGCCTCAAACTGATGTTCACAGCACCTCACATGGACTCTTTTTTTTTTTTTTCTGTTTATTTTAAGCTTTCCTGTACTGAAAAGTAAGTTAAATTCCATTCTCCTCTTGTCTCACCTACTTTTATTTTTTTTTCTCTAGATTTTTACTTGCTGGCTATTTTACGTTGGGGATATCGAATGCAGATGTTCTCTTGGATTTCTCAGGTAATTAGCCTTTCAGCACAACTCCTAAAGCACCCTGGTTCATCTCTTGATAGGGAAGAAAGTGGTGAACAAGAGGCTTCCTTGAAGAACAGTAGCCTCAACTTTCTATAGCACAGGCTGGTCGATGGAGGAGATGGCTGAGAAGTTGGGTCTCATTACCATTGTTCAATACTTGTTCAACAGTTAAGTTCCAAATCAATGTACATCTTTAAATGGTGACATGGATTTACTCGGTAGTAATGGAAGTGGCAGGGAGTAAACATTTAGTCATAATTGTACCCATCAAGCTAGACTCCTCCAGGAGATCAGGGGTTGTAATCTGAAAATTAAAAAAGTGAACAAACCATGGCCCATATTTATACTTCTTGAGCGTCGCGTTTGTGCTGCTTTGCGTCAAAAAACGGCGCAAATGCGGCGCTACAAAAATATAAATATGGGCCTATGTATTTTACGCTACCGATTTTATATAGACGCGCCGAGTAGGGTGCGATCCAGCTATTGAGCCCTTCTGGCATAATTTGAAGGGGTGGCATGCAGGGGCACTTTATATAGCACTACAGTACTGGAATGCATAGGCACATTTGCACTTTATGCTCGGATTCCTAAATGGCACTACATTAGTTAGGAGGCTGTTTGAGCACTTTACACAGAAATAAAAATTGCTTTTTGCGGCTTAGCATTAATGCACTTTAAGCCCCTCCCTAAAGCATGGCTCAGTCTCAACCTGTTTTAAATGGTATTGCTTGCAGACAGCCGAATGACACCTCAGCACTTCACTCCTGGGAACCCTATCTGTCTGCTTTTGCTGCACATTTTTATATATTGTACATCTCCCTAGGAGTAAATCTTGAGCTAGAGAATGCTAGCAAATTTTGCCTTCTATCTCTTTAAAGCAGTGGTTTTCAAACTTTTTAATGCTGCACGTCCGCGTGTAAAAAAAAAAAAAGGGAAAAAAATCATAGGCCCCCCTCCATATTTTTCACAATTCTATTAGATTGGCGGTGTTTAAACATGTCTAGACTTACTGAAGCATTGCAGTTGTAACTATTTTAAAAACGCAATCGAATACATTACACCAAACACACTATTATGGTCAGGCAGGCCTTAATAACATGTAAAAGTGTCCACGATGTGATTATTCGAGGTGGTGGATTTTGGAGTCCCTTCTTTTTTTTGTCACATAATTTGTGCTAGGATATAAATGACAAAACATGTTAGTGATGGCCCATTACTGAGCAGCTGACTGCTGCTCATTTTGTTTTCAGCTTAAAACAAATCTCTGATATCAGCACAATGCCCCCCCTGTAATTTGAGGCCCCCCAGTTTAAAGACCCCTGCTTTTAAGGTTAAATTTGACAATTCAAGTAGCCACCCGCCACTTAACACTTTAGTGCATTTAGGATTTGAGGAGCAGGGCTAGGAAGCCACGCGATAATAAAGTTCTGCTTTGCATTATTCTGTACGGAGGAAATGGGCTAAAAACTTTGTTTTAAAGTATTTTATTCTTTTATCCGGAAACTTGACTACAGTGTTACTAATAACTGGTAAATGGCAGACAACAGGAATTTGTATTTGATATGATTTATTTAATTGGCGTTCGTTTGTATTGCAATGCTTTTAAATAACTATACAAATACACTTTAAACTATAGATGTCCTCAAAAGCATTAGGTTCTTTGAGTGGCACTCATGAAATTATATATTCCAAAAAACACTCATGGTGTTTGAAACAGCGCTAGTGTTGTGGTGCTGGTCCGTCATCTAAATGTCACACATAACTGTACTTTTAAGTTTGTGCTTTTACTGTCCACAGTGCAGCATTATAAAAAAAGGTATTTCACAGGGACCCTGGAAGTGTGCGAAATATTTTATTTTCCAGGGGAAATATGGGGTTTATCACTGACAGACCCCCAAACCACTCTTAGCTTACCCTTGTCACTAGGATCAAGCAGCAATACAGGACCGAATTATGCAGTTTAGTTAGCAAAACTATGCCGCACATTCACTAGCAGTATTTGGATCTAGTTTTGCTAGAAACAACAAATTTGTTGAAGTCTGTAAATTATGTTGAAAGTCCATAATTATGCCCCTCATGCTGCATCCACAGAATTGTTAATTCCAATAGCCTTGATTTATTTATTTGTAGTTTTTTAATCAACAATCTATTCATTAAAGGCCCTTAATTAGTTGCACCTTGAAGATAACTACTTCAACAATCTTCAATCATCATTTATATAGTGCAGCTTCTCACACACTTAAGGTGCTAGCTGGGGAATGCGGGTCAGTCGAAGAGCCAGATCTTGAAGTCCTTCCTGAACTGAGCCAGCAATGAGGACTGCCTGAGCTGGACCAGCATAGTGTTCCAGGTTTGAGCAGTGAGGTAAGAGAAGGATCTTCCTCCAGCCTTGTTCTTCCAGATTTTGGGGATGGTGGTGAGGACCAGTTGGGCCTAGTGGAGTTGCCTGTATGGAGTGTAGGAGAGGTAGGCAGGTCTGATGTTGTGGAGGGCCTTGTATGCATGGATTAGGAGTTTGAAAGTGATGTTTGTTGAGGGAGAGCCAGTGAAGGTCTCTCAGGTGGGTGAGATGTGGCTGGGGTTGTCCGGTATCAGTCTGGCAGCAGTGTTCTGTATTCTCTGGAGTCTTGATTTGAGTTTCTTGTTGATTCTGCCATAGTGTTGCTGTAGTGGAGTTTACTGCTGACAAGTGCCTAAGTGACTATTCTTGTGCCGATGGGGATCCACTTGAATATCTTCTGGAGCAGGTGAAAAGGGTGGCAACAAGAGTAGGAGACAGGTTTGACTTGGCGGGCCATGGACAGTGAGTTTAGCATGATTGAGGTTGAGTGCATGTTCAGTTGGAGGTGGGGCATTTCTGAGGGCACTGGGCCAAAAGTAGTTGTCCCAGGCAGTAGTGGTGGGGCTGAAGATGAGGCTCTCTGTCTTGTCCAAGTTGAGCTTGAGGCAGCTGGCCCTCATTCAGTCGGTGATTGTCTTCATTTTGTTGTGAAAGTTATTTTTGGCTGTTGAAAGTTCATCAGTGAGGGAGAGAATGAGCTGTGTGTTGTCTTCGTATGAGATGATGTTGAGCCTGTGGTGTCTGACGATCTTGGTGAGTGGAGTCATGTAACATTGAAGAGGGTGAGGCTCGGGGAGGAGCCCTGGGGAACTCTGCATCTGGTTTCCATTGGCTTCGTGGTGAAATGTTGGAGCGTGACTTTGAGTTCGGCCAGTGAGTAAGGAGCGGATCCACTCTAGGGCTTGGCTGCGGGTGCCAGAAAATTGTAGTCTGGTGCACAAGATGGTGTCAACGATGGCGGAGAGGTAGAGGAGGATGAGGGCAGCCGTCTTGGCGCAGTCCAATATGGTGCATATGTTATCAGCCGCTGCTAGGAGTGTGGGTTTGGTGCTGTGGTTGCTCCTGAATTCGGATTGGGTGGGGTCGAGGATGTGGTTGGCTTTGATTAACTCGGTGAGCTGTTCATTGATTGCTTTTTCAATCACCTTTGCTGGAAATGGGAGCAGTGAGATTGATCTGTAGTTTTTCAGCTCAGTTGGGTCTGCGGAGGGTTTCTTCAATAGGGGGTTTATCTCTGCATCTTTCCAGGCACCTGGGAAGATGGCAGTCTTGATGGAGCGGTTGATGGTACGACATAGTTCGGGTGTGATGATGGTGCTGGCTTGATTTAAAGATGTGGCGGGGGCAGAAGTCTGAAGGTGCCCAGAGTAGGTGGTGTTCTTGAGCTTCAGGGTGTCTTCCAGGGTGAGGAGAGTCCAGTGCTTCATGATCAGTTATTGATTGGCATCTGTGGTGGTAATGGTGGGGGGAGGGGGCGGACATTTGCTTGCTAAACCTTTGTAGATGGTTTGAATTTTCCAGTGGAACAAGGTGGCGATTCTGTCGGAGGTCTTGGGAGGGTGGGATGACTGGTGTCTGTGCTGGGTTTTGTGAATTCCCTGACTATGGTGAAAAGTTCCTTGCTGTCATGCATATTGATGTTGATTCTCTCCTGAATGGCTGATTTTTATAGTTCATCTGATGAACTGGTGCTGTGAAATTAGGGTGTCTTTGTGGTTTGAACTTTTACTGCTTCTCCACTTAGTCATGAGTCATCTGCATGTGCTCTTGGATTCCTGGAGGTTGGCGGGGAGAACCAGCTTGGTCTCCTGTGGTGTTTATTGCCCGTGGGTTTCCTTAGGTGGCTAGGGTGTTGGCACAATTGATGATCCATTGATGGAGGTTGTGGGCTGAGGCATTTGCGTCCGCAGTGTTTGGTGGTTGGGAGTGGCGGAGCGCAGCGGTGACTTGGGCTTTGGTGACCATGGTCCAGTTCTTGTTAGGGGATGGTGGACGTGGTGTCGTTTGACCGTCTTCGTGAAGGAGAAATGGACACAGTGGTGGTCAATCGAGTGGAATTCAGAGGTGTGTGAAGATGCGTCTTCTGGCAGAGAAGATTGGGTCAAGGGTGTGTCCTGCTGAGTTTGTGGAGAGGTTGACCAGTTGATTGAGTCCCAGGGTGGTGAAATTCTCCATGAGGGTTAAGGGGTTCTGGTCGCTGTGGTTATCGAGGTGAAAGTTGAGGTTGCTGAGGAGTATATAGTCCATTAAGGCGAGGGCATGGGAAGTTATTAAGTTGGCCAGTGCCTTGCTGAAGGGTGGGCAGGGTCCGGGGGGTTTGCTAAATGAAGATGCCAGAGGGTGGTGTTTGGATTAGTCTGCATCTGAAAGTTCAGGTGTTCGGTGACGGGGTCTAGAAATCAACACTGGTTGTGAGGTGGAGTGAATTTTTGTAAACGGTGTCGACACTTCCCCTTGGTCAGTTGATGTGGTCTTGATGTATGATCTTGTAGCTGTTGGATGGCAGCGGAGATGTCCAGTGCTGAGCAGGTGATAATCAAGGTCACTGTGAAGAAAGCAACGTCTGGGATGATTGAGTCAAGGAGGCCCTAAATTTCTATCGCATGTCTGAGGGAACAAGTGTTTAGTATACATCTGAGGTGTCCGGAGGTGCAGGGGGTTAGTGTGCAAGGACAGGTGAAGGTGCAGGAGAATGGGGCTTGGGTGAAGCACGGTGGAGCCTCTGCTGTTGAGGGCATGCAAGGTGCTGGCATATCGGTGGATGGTGTGGGAATGAGGGTCCATGGCACTGGGTGCAGTCCAGGAACGGACATGTGCAGATGGGCTTGCCTTGCGCATGCCCACTGCGCAGCCTCACAGTGGCTGCCATTAAGAAGGGCTGGTAGGTGGGAGAGTGGGAAAACAGAGTGCTGGTGGGGGGGGGGGGTGGCACAGAGGATGCACTGGGATCCGAGGAAAGGAGGAAAAAAAGGCAAGAGTAAAGACCATGAAAGGCAATAGAGCAAAACAGAAAAATGGCACAGAAGAGGCGAGAGACGGAGGAAAACACAAAAAACAACCACTAGACCATCAGGGATGAGGTGCTGGTGGGAGCCTGCAGGTGGAGGAGGGAATTGAACTCCGAGCCAGGCAGGCCCAGAGGGTGAAAAGCAGCAGCAACATGTGGAGCTGTGCAGGGAAGCAATGCTAATCAGAGGTCAGTGAAGTTGCCCTTCACTGCGCAGTGGGCGCCATTAAGAAGGGGTGGGAGGGGTTGCTCAGTTGGGAGGGTGTGAAAACAAAGTGCTGGGAGAGGGGGCAAGGTAGCGGCAGGGGAGGCGTGGGGATCAGAAAGGAGGAAAAACAGGTAAAAATACAGAAAGAAAAGGGAAAAGAGCAAAAAGGCAGAAAAAGGGCACAGAAGACAGAATGCAGCAGAGAGACAGAAGGCAGCCCCTAGGGATGAGGCGCAGGAGGGAGCCTGTGGGTGGCGGAGGGCCTCAAACACAGTGAGCCAGGCAAGCTCAGAGCAACTCACTGAATGTTTAATAGTTTTTCCCCAAAAATTTCACATCTTAGGATTCACTACTTTTCACTGCAGACAAGACAGTATATTCTATTTTTCTCTTACTATTCAAAATATTTCATCCACCCTAAAACATGCAAAATAGAAACGCATACATAACGGGTAATATGGGTGAATATGTTCAGCTGACAATTACTAACTAGTAAGTCTTCAACCTCATTATTTCTCTCCAGAAGCTCTGAGGGCAATATTTGCCCATGTTACATATTTTTTTCCCTAAAACATGATTTTCTTACAAAAGGATATAATAAAGCGATACAGTATGATTAATACAGTATTGAATGCAAACAGTTTTGTTAGGAGAAATAATGACTTACTTGAAAGGTTGCCACTCTGAATGCTTGTCTTTTTGTGGTTACTCACCCAGGGTCTCAGTAAAAAACATGGTTGCCTTATATTTTTTGACTAAATCTCACCTCATCACAAGAAACATCTCAGCCTTTAGACTTCTGGAAAGACCTAGCTCTGTAGCAGCTGGCCATAATAACCTAGGAACTGCCAGTGTACTGTGAGTTGGACAGTGACAAATCAACTGATGGAGATCTAGCACATTTGCTATACTTTTTTTTTAAATACCTTTATTCAGTTTTACAAAACACATTAACAAATTGGCAGACAGTTTACACGAAGAGTTTCACAATACCTGTGATGCACTGTGATTGTAACAGTTGATTCCAGATAACAGGGTAAACAATGTTCCCCCTGTCAGTCACCAGATCCTCCGGGTCTGTGCACATTCCCAACACGTCCACCACTGAACAGCTCCAAGACTTTGATAGATAAATCACAGAGACTGAGAGTTCAAGAGGGGATTAGGAAGGGAACAGCTGGGAAGGAGACCTGTAGTAAGAAAAAGGTTAGAACACACAATATGAAAGTTATATCTCCCGAAATCAATACTAGATTATGATTCTAAGCCTAGTCCCTCTGAAAACATGAACAATCTAAGAGTTAAGTTTAAAATGACTAAGTTTCAAAATGGCTGGATACTTGTAGGGGAATCAAGATGAATTAAATAAACCTTTTTATTCAAGTACTTTCCTTTACATGAGAATTGGAAAAAACATTCTGACAAAATTCTAAACCAGTCATATAAATCCTGTTTTGAGAATGTATACTAGGACCATACAATATTGCATCTAGAACTTCTGGCCTTCTGTGTACTCTTAAAATGTTTCAACACAAATTGCATATATATATATATATATATAGATGTACAATATGGATTCAGGAAACAAATCACATAACTTGTCAACTCAAATATTACATAATAAATATCTTAGGATAGTGGCATATACATGAATTAAACTCCAGGAGAGAATCATGTGTCTTGCCAATTTGAGTGTTACCATGTAAAATACCAAGAAATGGTAGCACGCAATGTATAACAAAGTCAAATCTTTATGAAATAAATTGCGCGTCTTGCCTATTTGTAAACTACCATATAAATGTCAAGAAATGGTAGCGGGCAAGTAATTTGTTACTCATTTAAGAATTAAACCAAGAATATGAAAATTCTCACTAACGGTGTCGGGACAGTCCAGCCACTGTCTTACCGCCTGGAACAATGATCACCAATGAAGGATGAGGGTAGAAGACTGGAAGATCCAAATAGGCCGCCGGGACAGGAGCTCAGGAAGAAGCTGCTGCTCTGCACCAGGACCTCTGAATAGTGAGCACTGGGAGTTGGGCTGGCTCTTTTATAGTCTTGGCCCAGCCCAGAACCATGCCCAGGGATGTTGCAGGGAAAGTCTCTGGAAGACCCTGGAAAGGGGCTACACCCTAACACACTCTGAAAACCTGCAGCAATACATTGCAAAGGAGCAGTATTTGTAAGCATATTAAAAATAAGTTTTCAGGATTGAACTCTGCAATGCGAAAGGTTAAACCACAACATATCAGCACAATGCATAAATTACGTTGTTTTGAAAGTGCTGGGTTTTTGCATTTTTGTCTCCAGTAGAGCACGGACTGCTCTGGTGTTGCCCCCCCCCCCCCCCTCCCCACGAACTGAGCAGTTAGTCCTTACTACATGTGACATGTTGCTCTACTTTTTGCTTAGTGTATTGGTAACACTGTCAGGGCCTCACTCCCCTGCCCCCCCTCCCCCCCCCCCCAATTAACTGTTGTCGCTGTTCTTGGAAGTTGTATTTGAATCTGGGTGTAGGAGAGTGTCTAACAGGGCTCTCCAGTCAGCTTTGTCATCACTCGCTTTATCGTATCATCTATTGAGCTTCATGTGGGTCTCCTCTGCTAAGGAACTTTCCGCAAGTCTTTAAGCCACAGTCTAATCTCAGGTGCCCTTTGCCCTATCCAGGTGATGGTGACCCTCCTTCTTGCTAATACTAAGGTGTGGGTCAGTTCTTTAACTCATGCCCAATCCCAGTCTTCAATGGATTCTCCCAGTCCAGATACTAAGCTGCACAAGAGTGGTGGACCCACTGTGCCTATTTGCATGGATCTGTACAACAGTGAAATCAAATGCTGACCTGAGCTGCAACCTAGGAAGTTCCAGAGTGCTTGTGGGGGTCTGGGTGCTGCAGGAAAAAGATGGCCATACCACCCTCTCCATTTCTGCCAGAGCAGCATGGTGCAGAAAATGATAAGGCTCAAGTGTGAACTCCTGGTGGGACTCTTCGAAGTACAAATTGCCTAATGCAGTGCATCAGCCACACCTGATAAGACATGTTTCCATTATCAGTTTGATTGGTTTTAGAGTCCAAATTGGTTTTTCTCTGTGAAATGGGGCCAGTTTTAATACTGTCTGCACATTACCGTGCCATCGGAGAGCTGTTTGTCAAACTATATAAGGAAAGTCCTGCAGGATCCATTCAGCCTCCATCAACTATTTTTGCAAATGTTCCGGTGTGACTCTGCCAGTCAGTAGGCGTTTCTCCCAGCTCTCGTCTGAGTCAAGCCATCAAGCCACATGCTGGAGGTGTGCTTCCTAATAATATAGGTCAAGCCCCCCCATACTTGTATCATTTGATAAAAGTTTTTAGTGCCACCCTGCTATGATGTCCCACCCATAGAAGTGAAATAAGGGTAGAATCTAGCTGCTTAAAGACTTAGGGAGGGCACTGCCAATTACCTCAGATATTACAGCAGTCATGACCACTTGTATAGCGTCCTTAAAACTATAAATGAAACATTAGCAGTAAAAGTTTTGAAGAAAAAGCCCAAGTTTTTTTTGTTTTGTTTTTTTCTTTTTTTTAACCATGCATATGCCTTTACCAAAGATGCTTATACAACAAATATTTTGTTGTAAAGGCCTGTGTGGTAAAGGCATTTGTTGTAAAGAAATGCGTGGTAGTGTTGCAGTATGACTGCGGAGTAAAGGCATGCATTGTTCGATTATACAACCGGCTAAAACGGAACACGCAGAATCCTGGCCAGTCATACTGAGCAAAGTATATCTATTATCATTTGAGAAACTTGCATATCTGTTTTTCCTATCCATACCACCTCAGAAGCAGGCCACCCCTCACCCAATATGCAATCAATCAAAAATCTGCCTAGTGGGGTGATCAACAAAACTGTAAAGTCCCTCCTGACAGTTGCTTTAATGATGTATCCATCAAACAGCCTCTCGTGATCTTACTTACAGCCATTCAACCCCTTCATGCTCCACTGAACCCAGTGTTCAACATCTACCAGGTCCCTCCTCGTGGCCTATCCTAGTTTGGGCTCAAAGTCCAGGTTCAAGCTAGGTGTCTCCGCTCCAGCACCAGAAGCAGACAGTTTGCTCAGTGGCAGGCAGTTTGATGGTGCTAAACTGCATATTGCCGTCCTTGCTAATTGTCTTTTTGGGGACCTAGAGGCTGTGAGGTGGGGCTGGTTGTCCTTTTTTGTTGCTGCTGTGAAGGTCTGGGATGGCATGTCCACTGCGCTGCCCCAGCCCACCCACCCTACCAAGTTTGAAAATGGCTGGATCCTGGTCGGGAGCCTGTGGACTAGCCTCTGATCTCAAGTCATTCCCAAACCTTTTCTGGGTGGTCGAAGAAATGGTCTTTTTCCTTATACAAAACTTTAAGCTTTGCAGGATATAGAAGCATGTACCTGAGATTTAGGGCCCTCAACTTCTATTTGATGCTGAGAAATGATTTGCGTCCTTGTGCTTGTTTTATATGGTCTGGATGTATGGTGATTTCCCTTCCCTCAAACGGAGGTGCCAGACACTCATGCGCTGCTCAGAGAATAGTCTGTCACAATAGTTTAAGATCTTGGTGATGATTGAGAGGGCTCACTGGAGCACAGTGGTCACCGGGACCCTATGTGCCCTCCATCACATGCACCCCTAATTTAGCTTCATCCTTATCCAGTTCTCAAGAAATTGCTCCACTGATGTCCCTCCCGCTCGCTCCTGGAATCTGAGGAGACACACATTGCATTGTCGAGTGTCCTTCTACATCCTTTGCCCTCTGTTCCAGGTCTGCTGTAACAGGTCATCTGAGCCATCTGTTTTTTGACGGGTGCCGCATCCCTCTGCAGTACAATTGTTGTCCGCCATGGATTTAACTTTATCTGCTACTTTCCTCAGATCTGAGATTGACATCAGTTGAGATTACCCTGATTTTGTGTGGGGTCCCTGTATTACTGTTAATGGTTCAGATCTGGATCGCTCTGTCTCCTGCCCATCTTAGGATCTTGTATGCCTGTTTGCAGTGTTATTTTGTGTTTATTGTCCCTTAATAATGTATTGTGTGATAGTGTTTTTGCAATGTAATCTTGCTGTCATATCTTTACCCAATGCTGTATTTAAGTCGTTTGGGCACTCAGGCCTCTGACAGCACCACTAGAACTGCTTTTCTTTTGTCTTTGAGTTCTAGGCACCCTGCCCGTGAGTCACAGGAAGTGGTCATAGTGAGTTGTGGGGTCTGTGGTGCCACTAAAACCATTGCATTAAAGTTGTGGGGAGCTGGCGGGGGCACAGTACTGTCTGCAGGTAGTGCAACCACCCCCTCCGTCTCTATGATGGTAGGCTCCTCCCAGTTTTCTGTCCTTCAGGACTGATAGATTCTTGGGTCTGCTTGGTAGTCCACGATGCCAACTCCAGGCACTGCAGGTTGACCCTATGTCCAGATGTTGCTAGCTGGTGGACTTTGGGGACCCCAGGGCTGGCTCTCTCCAGTGCAGTGGATTTAGGCAAGTCTCAAGGCAGTGGGCACCCCTCTTGTGGGGTGTGGTTGAAGCACGTCCGGAATCTGCAGTGGGTTCCAGCCTCATGGGGGCCACTTTCCTCAGGATAGCCAGTGCATGGGGTCCAACCTCCCCAGATGTGGCAGCATAGGTGCCAGTGAGACAATTTTCAAGCCCATGCACCCTGTGGTTGCCTTGGTAGTGTGGGGGACACCCACTTACATAGCCAAAAGTCTTTGTGCCCTCTCTGTTGCAGATTAGGGGGAGAGGATCCACTTTTCTGCCACTGGCCCCTTAACAATTGCGTGGAGACTGACGGGCATTGCTCTCCGGTATCATGCACTTGGTCATATGATCAATCCTTGGCCTTCCACTGACTCCCTGCATCAACCAATCATAATGGAAGACAAGGCCCATTCTCTTCCCCAGAGCTGAATGCAACGTCCCCCAGGCTCCACAGGTCTCAGATGAGTGCTCCAGTCCTGGTCTTAGGTGAGGAGCTTGCAGGATTCACAGGCTGCTGAATCTCCCACTTGTGTGTGCGCTTCTGCTTCCACCAGACAGTTGTGGAGTTTCTCAACACTGAGGCCCCTCTGACTCACCAGACAGGCATGCCTGGCTGGGGGAGAGATTGCAGGTATCGTCCGCCACAATGTCTGGGCCAGTGTGGTCTGTGCATGGTGCCGTGCTGTATCAATTTGCCCTCTCATGCCTTTGCGCAGAGTGGCCACTTGAGCTTTCAGCTGTGATGCTCAGTGTTCACGCCATCAGGGTGTGCCCGAAGAACAGTAAACCCAGGCTCTGCAAGGCTGTGATCTGTTTCCTCCCCCCACTAGCCCTCTATGAATCAGTGCAGCCTATATTCTTTCGTGCAGTAGACCCTGGCTCGTGTCTTGTATATTTGCAATCTGGGCACCTACGGTGGACTCTGGAAAGAGCAGGGGTCCCACAGCATGAACTTGTTATAAGGGGGTGACAGTATTTGTGTAGTGAGGATTTACCAGGCCAGGATTATTAATAGGAGTTGGTGGAGCTCATGGAATTCTACTCTGCAGAATTCAATGGAGTTGAGAAAACTCAGTGGAGTTCTGTGTGGGAGCAGAGTACCGCCTGCCCTACTGACCCTGGCGATCAATGCGCCTTATCTCTGAAGCACTAAGCAGGGTCAGGCCTGCTTAGTGCTTCTGAGATCCAGTGCGTTCAGGCCAGGGTGTATGCTGACCCTAAGGCAGCAAAAGCTGCAGTTTCAGGCCTCTTGTGCTGACACAGCCCACAGGCCTGGAGCCTTCTGGTTCCAACCACATCTCAAACTTCTCCCTTCAAAAACTGCCCTTCACAAACCTGCTGCAGAGGGCCAATCACATCCCCTGTTTTGCACCAGCCTTGCAATTTCTTCCTCTGAACTTATTCACAGCCTCAGACCACCCTTTATTTAGGGCCCAGCACTAGCAGCAGCCAATCAGCTCGCCACCAGCAGCCTGATGCTCCCTTTTCTCCAGCTCTCCCTGCTGGCCTCAGAACCGTACTCTGAGCACCACTTCCTTTCCCAGGGACTCAAGGGAGATGGGTTATTTTTCAACTGGAGTTCTGACGGCAAGTTTCCTTTTTTCCCAGCACAGAAACCATCTTATACAAATCCTGTCCATGCCCAGTGCCGGCCCCTGTGTGCACACAAGAGATGGAGAAACGAGGTCTTACCTAGGTCCAGACGGGTCCTCGTAGCAAATGACCTGGTTCTCTGCCTCCCTCTCCCCTCTACGCCCGGGCTGAGGAGAGTGAAAGGAGGTTAGCCTGGATCCAGAGTTGCCACTGGTGCAGACCCTCCGCAGCAGCTCTGAGGTGGTGCCTGGCTGCAGCCAACATCTTTGCGCTGAGTGCGTACTGCACCCCAGTTAATGGCCACACAGTGCAAGTGCAGACTGTCTAGGCTTGCTCTGTGTGGCCCATAACTGGGCTGCAGTGCGCATGCGGTGAGCCCTGCTCTGCTGCTGGAGCTGGTGGAGCTTTTGGGTGAACTCTGTGCTCCAAGCAGAGGGCTGAGTGCCAAAAACTGTTAACTCCACTGGCACAGCAGAGCTCACTGCCCACCCTAAGTTATTACTCTGGATTGGCGGGGTGCTCCCTTAAAGACATCCACATTTCCAGGCCACACCCCAGCATTTTACATGGTTACCCAGTAGATATCCTGTCTCTGTAATATAAACATGTGTCTCCTATTTTTCTCTGCTCTACCACTTGTTAAAGAGAAGTTCACCTTTCTTCCCTTGTAGTTAAAAGAAAGTGGAGTTGATGATATCACATACTCCTTTACTTGTACTTTGATGTATTGACTTTATTGTTTAATAATCTATACAGGTGGTTTGCAGTTTAAGGACTTTAGATGTACATTCCATTAAGTGGGTACTCTCAAATTCTGTTAATCATCTGCAATGGTGACTCCAAACATGGTCTTATAGCGTCCTAGTCAACATTCAGTTTCAGGGGGTCGTGGGCCTTTCTACAGATAAACGTGTCAAAGGAAATTACACTTTTTTGCCAAAGCCTTTCTAAAATGACTGCTTAGTTGGCTTGCGCTTTGCGTAAACCTCTTGAAGAGAAGGCCATAGTGTATTCATTGTTGCCCGCAAAATCTGCCCGCACAAGCTGGCTTTTGTTGTGATATAACTGATACATCAATAAAAATATTCCCCACCTTCACCCCCAACTGTCCTTTCCCTTGGCCTCCCACCCCTCGCTTGGGCAGGCACTTAAATATACCAGTGACCTGACATCAGTTATTTGTTTTGGTTTCTGGAGAGGCATTGGTTTGCTCAGATACTGTAAAAGTGAGTATCTACTGACTCTGCAAGGCTTTCCAAGGTGTATTGCTGCTTGGATAACTGCTATGCACATTTTGATTTGAACTTTAATCCTCCTTTCATGATAATATGTATAATATACATACTTAAAAGGGTTTTCAGATAACTTTCTTCATCCATTGGCCTTTTGTCATTCACATCTTGCTTCCATCCACTACAGCATGCAGCAAGGGGCAATGGGTCAGCCTACCAAATCCACTTGCTAACTGCGCTTTGAATAACTGTCCTTTGTTTTTTGAAAAGGTGGACATCCACACAACTGGAAATTCCGGTTTGTTTTTTACTTTATCATTCCTTTAGGATTGCCTGGTGTAGTAGCCTTAGAAGTGGGCACAGTGTACATTCCAGCTTTCAGTTTCTGCCTCCTGTCAATGTAGTTGTAAATTCCTTTTTGAGTGGCCTTTGCTTTTCTGACTTGAGGTATTTCACAGTATACCTTATTGTGGGGATGTGGTCCTGGACTAATTTCACCAATGGTCTTTAACAAACTTATCCGAGGAAGAAAGCCAAACTTTGTGTTTAACTTGCAGTGTACTTGCAACACTTCTATTTTAACATAAGTAGGCTGCAATCTGGGTTTTAGTACTCAATATTTTATTCTGTGGCTCTTCCTTCCTTCTTTCTCCTTCCCTGGTTTTTCCTTCCTTCCCTTGTTTTTCCTTCCTTCCCTCGTTTCTTTTAGTCTACAATTCCTGCTTTTTTCTTAACATTATTTCTTAGCTCCTTTCTTCAACTGATTTCTTCCCCTTTTCTCTTTTGCCTTCTTTCCCTTTCTTGTTTGCCCTTTCCTTTTGTCTTTTTCTTCCTTTCATTTCCTTCATTACTTTAATCTGCTTTACTTCCTTTTTTGCCTGGCTTCCTTCCCTTTTTTCTCAAAGGCAGAAAGATGGCAGCCATGCAGGATGGATTGACTATTAGGTCTGTCTTAGGCAGACCATCTGATTTTACTAAAGTAAGTATAACAGTTACTGTGGGTGTTTTCAGACAGAAGGTGTCCATTTTTCTTGAAGAAAATGTGAACAACACAATTGCACCCACTTCCACCCACTTCAGCATACATCAAAGGGAAATGCCAGTCCACTTCAGCCATTGACTGACTTCACTTTGAGTTTCAGCATGTTGCCCTTTCATAAGGAGCTTGTCAACACGAAGTAGTTCATTCAGTGCCATGTAGTACTATGGCAATATGTACTTTTTGTGGTTCAAATTTTTTGTAACTTTTAGCCAATGTTTTTTCAGTCAGTCAAAATTCTTTTTGTCAAATGCCATAAAAGCACAAGAAATTCATGTGGCTTAAAATGTATAATATATAAAAAGAAATGTATACAATATCATTTAGAAAGCAATTTAACAGGATAACCTAGAGCCAAGGCTAATTACACTACCATATCAGCCTAAACATATCTGTTCCCAGTAGCAATGACGGATATAATAGATTTTAAAACAAAATAGTAAGCTTAATACCCTTGACATTTATGCAAGCTCATAACAACCTTATAATCCAGAACCTTTGACTAAATTATAAAAACAGTATAATAAAGTTTTAAAAAATATCCAAGATAAAATAGCAAAACCTCACTTGCATCAAAATCACATATGGATTTCAAGTCATATCTATTTCCAAGTTAAAACTATTATAGAGCTATATCAGCAGATTCATATTGTTTCCTGATAGCAATAGCAGATCTAATAAAAATTAATACAGGATAGCAGGTTTGAGGTTGACCGTTTTTTTCAACATATATCATAGCATCAATATAGTGTGTGAGCTTTAATGTACATAAAAGAGGCAATATAAAAGCATATCTGGGAGTTGTATAAAGTGTACAGAATAAGTGCCAAGTACTCTGCTTGGAACAAGCATCACAAGGACCAGTTGGTAAATCTTTTTGCCAAATCTGTTGCTTGGAGAAGGGCACTTTATAGTGAATTAAATTTAATCTAAAGATTAAAAGGGAACATATTACTGGACTCAAGAACCAAGTTAGATAAGGTCCATAGTAACTAAAGCTGAGATTTGGACTTACGGTTAAAGTCTTCAATTTCAGGGCACTATGAAATCTAAGGTTCAAGACCTAATCAGTATACTGTTTCACCACTTCCTTTATCGGCAAAGACTCGATCCGCAATCATGTTCTCAAGCCTCAAATTTTGAAAAGATGTTTGCTTACACTTGGCCAAATCAAAAAGAATTCCTGGTCTCATCTTTGCAATCAGTAATACAATCTTGTACAAGGCTAGCTGCAGGGTTTCTCCAGCATTTAATCCACAACAAGAGGTGGGCAACAGACCTCAGGTCCTCTATATATCGTAAACCTAGTTCCACGTGGCAAATATTTGCTCCGCTCTTGGGTACCATCAGTAATCTATGGGCGAATTAATTCTCAATATGTTGAAGCAGATTTACTTTAGCATTGCCCCACCCCATATGTAGCTGCTGATACACACTTAGAATTATAAAGCATTAAAATCTGAGATATTGGTCTGTGGCCCAATTTGCGGGTGAAGCGAAATATCGCTTCTATGTCTCACCAGTTGCTAGGTATTAAATTTAAAATGAGAGTTCCATAGCATAGAGGCACGTGCATGCATACCTAAATATCAGTAGTCTTTCACCTTATTAATATTTCCGCCCATGGTGAAGTGCTTGGATTTTGTATTTTGGGAGCCACATGTCATTACATAAGTCTTTGAATAGTTTACTTTCAAATCAAGGTCCTGCATAAAATTAAAAAAAAAGAAATCCAGGAGGCCTTGAAGACCATTAGCTGTGTGCATGATTAATACAGCATCATCTGCGTATAATAAAACTGGGAGCAATCTCTGGCCCATTTTGGGGAAATCCTTCTCATGTTTTATTAACAAATCAGTGTGTGTGTGTGTATATACTCCTCTACTTGATGGAATAGGGGAGATTCTCTCACCATGCAAGCCAAACATAACTGAAACCTTTAGATCCATATGTAAGTACTCTATTAACACCAACAGGTTCATATTAATCCCCAGGGTTTCCATAATTTGCCTATGCTTCCCTCGGTTTACCAGATCAAAGCGCTTGAAAGATCAATAAATGCCATCTGGATAGATTGTTTTTGGCAATTACATATTTGCTGAGAATGAGATGCAAATTTAGTGCTTATTCCACCGTGTCTAGGCCAGGCCTAAAGCCATATTGAATTGGGGATAAAATCTGTGCCTCCGTCACCCAATCCTCCAGCCGTGATAGAATCACACTCCCCAAAATGTTTTTTGTTTATATTGGACAAAGGCCCAACAGCTTTCCAAACAAAGGATTTGCAAAAAAACATTTAAAAAAATATGCCGAAAGGCTGGCAGCCAATGCCAGAACCTTTGGATTTGCCAATGCTTGTTTAGGTTTGATATTTTTGCCACGCAGCAGCACTGTTAAGTGCAGCAATGTTTATTTCCCAGACAATAACTAGGGATATGTCATCCGATAAAATGAAGTGTCCTTGCCATGCAGGGGAAGAGAAAAAAGGCAAGCAGAAAGATTCCCTTTCGCTGGCATTGCAAAGAGGGAAGAAGGATGGAAGAAATATCTTACCACCAGGGAATTCTGCTGGACACCCATGAGTTTGTGGAATTCTGCATTTGGATTGTAAGAGTTGATCTTGTCATGAACATGACCAACGACTTAGATATTTTAAATAGCCACCACGTGGACTTACCAGAGGTGGTAGTCTTAAATATGCCTGTTGTGGCGATCATTGCTGTCAATGATGAAACTGTGGTGAACAGGTTGTCAGCTGAGCTGAAGAAATGTGCCTTTACCAAAATCAAGTATTGTAGAATTTGGTAATTCTAATTGTAGAATAGCCCCCTCTCTGCAACAGAGGATGGACTAATCTGTCAATATCTGGAGTCTGACGAATGGGTTAGAAGAGATCAAGTCTGTTGCATTTATACATGCTTGTTTTGCTAGCCCGCTAGTAGCTTGACTAAATTAATGATGTGATTTCCTTGTGTGTTTTATTTTTTTATATATATATATATATATATATAATATAATTTTTTAATACATGCATGCTCTTTCTTGTGAAAGCACCACTGTTGTAGCCTCCTCTCCCCCAAGCCCAAGATCTCCAGGCTTGGCACAATTCACTAGCCCTGAGGAGGTATCTCCATTATCCACAAGAATGCCACCAGCTCCATGGACTTGTTTTCCAACAAGGATCGCCTGTTTAAACGTAGTCACAGCCAACTTTACCCTAAGTGACATTGTACAGACCACTGGGACTGTGCAGACCCCATAATAGACAATGTTGCACCACTCTACCTTGACCCTAACAATTGAACTGAACTTACTCCTGGAAGACCTCACCACCCCAACTCACTAGCACTTTGCAAAGACCTAGTAGCTTAGGCCTCCCCAATGAGAAGGTGCCTTCCTACATTCTGGACCCTATTTGCACTACAATGGGGCAACAGTCGACAAGCCAACACTGGTCTCCTGGACAGACCATGCCCTTGTAAAGTTGAGCATCCCCAATGCACACGCACCACTGCCAGATCAGCTTGCCAAAAGTGGAACAGCATCACTGGCAAGGACTGAAACACTGCTACAAACACAGACTTCAACACAGCAACAGCCTCCCCAAAGCAAAACAAGAATATCAACTGAATCACTTCCTGCAGAGACTCAATGGGCCTCCCCCCTCAAACACAAAATAAAACAAGATATAGACTAAGGCCAATTGATACATGGAGGAACTCGGACTGGTGAAACACCATTATACACAAATGGAGAATGAATAAAGACAATGGAGGCAAAAGTATGTTCAAATCTTCCCTGTGACTGAACCAACAGATGAGCTGTCTGGTGGATCACATCAATGCCAGTACCAAAAGAAGCAAGTAAATCTTCCCCATAGTTAAGGATTTCACCTCACCAGAGGCTGCCGTCACTGCAGGGGTCCAACAAGGGGTGTTTGAATTGATCTTTCTCAAATCTTCAGCAATAATATCAACACCATTTACAGCAACTTCAACCATAAACCAGACTGACCTCACTAAACTCCTCCCAATCTTATCCAAAGAACCAGTGCAAACCACATACCCCATCTTCACCCTAGAAGAAACTGTTGCCACCATAAAGTCCATCTACTGGGGCGGTGGGT
The DNA here is from genome assembly GCF_031143425.1 of Pleurodeles waltl. Classification (NCBI taxonomy): domain Eukaryota; kingdom Metazoa; phylum Chordata; class Amphibia; order Caudata; family Salamandridae; genus Pleurodeles; species Pleurodeles waltl. The sequence goes on along the minus strand of NC_090445.1, from coordinate 848,169,802 downwards.
GCGTCAGACCCTTGACCCCACCATGCCTACTTCATAGAACTACAATCAATCAGTGCAATAGTCACCTCCATTCTGAACACAACCACTTCTTTTGTGACCCTCCAAATGCTTGGAAACCTGCAACGGTTCTCCTATTGCTGAAGAAACCCTTTGCCAACACTCGCCAACTATAGACTGATTACCTTACTACCATTACTGGCCAAGGTCTTGCAGAAAATCATCAATAGACACCTTGCAAAATACCTCAATGAGCAAAAAACACCTTAGCACAACTCAGTCTGGTTTCAGACAAAACCACAGCCCAGAAACTGCCCTTATTGCGGCCCTGAGTGACATCTGTAGTCCTCTTGACAGAGGAGACACAACAGCCCTCATCCTTTGGGACCTCTGCAGCATTTGATATTGTTTCCCTCCCCATTCTCATGCAGTACCAATACGAAATTGGAATTGATGGACATGGACTCTGATCATTCTGCTACTTCTGACTGAAAAGACTCATTCAGGCAGCCTGGCACCGTACACCTTTAATTCCTACAACCTCATGTGGAGTTCTGCAAGTATCCTGCTTGAGCCTGGCCGCCTTCAGCACTTTCATGATCTCTCTGTTCAGCATCTGCCTCATAACATCAGCCCTATGCTGTTTAGATGCAACTCCTCCCCTCAGGCAAGACCCACAGTACCTGGATCAGGTTAAATGGCCACATGACTGAAATTGCCCACTGCATGAAGACTATCGGTCTGTAACTAAACACCAACAAGCCCAGTATTCTGATCTTTGAGCAGAGCAGTTCACTATGGGACAGCTAAGACAACACTGGCCACCCATGCCAAGAACTTATGGATCATCCTCGACCATGAGCTCAACATGGCTGTCCAAGTCAATGTCCTCACCGCCAGACGCTACCACACCCTAGAGATGCTGTTGAATGTTATTAAATTGCTCCCAATCAAACTGTCTCGCACGCTCTTGTCACAAACCAGCTGGACTGTAGGTACACCCTCTGCTGGAGTCGGCAAAAATTCACCCAAAGACTGCAGACCATTGAACTCTGTGGGCATAATCACACTCAACCTTCTGCGCCACACTCTAAGCACACCACACCTGAAGTAACTACACTGGCTGCCCATACACAAACGAGCACAATTGAAACTACTCCTCCCCAATTTCAAGGCACAACATACCACTGATCCTGGATACCTCATCTGCTGTCTCAAACCTTCCAGACAACTATTTATCCTGACTCCTACTTGAAGACATCCCATGCATATGGACAACTAGCTCAGTTGCTCGAGCCTTCTCGTATATAGTTTCTAAAATGGTAAACTACTTTCCACTACACAAGAGCCTCCTCCTCACTACTTGAGTCCTGCAAGAAGCTGAAGACCTGTATTTTCAAGTAGTGCCACCATGCCCTAGGTTTAGCTAAAGTCACACCTGCTGAGTGGCAGTCTACCCTCCTGGGGTGACAGTACATTCAGCAAATCTGCCTAACAGAAGTATGGCTCTGTTCTGAAAAGTAAAATACAATCTGTTGTATGATGTACATACATTTCCAAAAGAGTGAGTTGCATGCATTTCATCTCAACTTCCCAAAGGAGAATTGCCAAACAGCTGTTTTCTCCCCAAGCTATGGATCTGGGAAAGGATGGAAGTGGAGTGATCTTGAACACTCTTAATATTCATAATGTTGTCTATTGTAACTGTAACTGCATATAGTGCTTACGACCTCTGACGAGGCGTTGAAGCACTCTTCGGCAAGTAGCGCACTTCTCCAGAACCCAAAAGTATTAATGGTGGATAAGTAAAGGAAAATATGAGTACAGTACTGGTATGAGTTGATTTGACCGGGGGATGTTAGTAGGAGTGAAGCTTACAAGAGAATTTTTTTTAATGTATTCCCCCTCTTGTACAGTATGACTAAAGTAATAGAAATGTAGATACATAGGGTATATATGTGTGAGGAAATATAACGGATCTAATTTGGGGTTTTAAATTGTGTTGTATCAAGATTTAAGATTAGCAGTATTTGGGGTTAATTTATTTGTGGGGTTTTTCTAACATTTTCTTTCCTCAGTTTTCAATAGCCCAATGCTTGCTGATAAAATAAGGTTAACATCTGCTCATTGTGATTGCCAAAATGGAAGCAGGGATTCATGAGTATCTAACAATTTATCTGAACTATGCACTGACCTATGAACATTTTAATCATAGAACAATTTACACACATGTATACATACTTGTATGTACAAATATGCTCACATATACACACATATATTTAATCGTAAGTAAATATACATTTGTTAAACAGGCTTAAAGCAAATGTACATATTCTTATGAAATATTAATTATGCATATTTCTTAAAGAAATAAACCTTTCCAGATATTTACATGAAATCAGATTATAAATGACTGCCACTGTCATTGTTACGCTCTTTATTTTTCCATTTTAGGTCAGGCTGCTTGTTGGAACGACTCGGTGAGGATCACGCTTCCCCCACTGCCTAAAAATTATTCCTGGCAGCAGATCTATATCATAAGTATGTATCACATGATATTTGACAATTAAGTTAAATATGAAGTGTACTCTATACAGCACCTGCAGAAATTGTTCGTTGTACAAAGGTTGCATTCTATATGTGATGATTAATGTAGCAGACCAAAGAAATGTATTCTGGTGTCATTTATTTACCCGTTTTTGTATGCCATTATATAGCACCGATTAAACCCAACAGCCAGAAGCCATATAAACGCTGGCTCTCAACATGTCGGACCCATAATAGAGGAACACATGAAACTCAACCAACAGCTTAGCGGTCACACAAGGCGAGGTTAAGTTAATGAGCTCCTTTGGTGGGAGTATAGGCATGTATATACAATGACCTCTTTATCCAGTAGAATAAAGGGAATGATACCTCAAGGGGTGGATGAAGCGGCTGCCGGAATAGTGTATGCACAGCAACAGTTATGCTGGCTTGACAACGGAACACATCAGTCAATAAATCGATAAAGGGAGTGAGAGGCTTCCAAAAGAAAACGCGAGATGTACATCCTTAAACAGAAATATATTGTAAGGGGTCAGTAGTCCACATCGGAAAAGCGGACGTAGGGAACCCCACGCTGCCTCGTAGTGCTGGCCTCCCTGGGGACACTTCACGGGGTTAAGGTCGTTAATGAGATCGTGTATAGACTGGACGTGCTTCCAACGGCAATCCTGGACCATTGGGGCTTAAGTTCAAGCAATCCTCAAACTAAGGTTAGTGGATAGGGAGTGAACCGGGCATGCATGTGATTTATATACGTGTAAACTAAAAGGTTCGGTGCAGATTTGTCGCAAAACATACCCTGTTGAGGGGTCATAAATGACTCATTTTTTGGTGTGGAAGGTTTTCCTTCCAATTGTTGTTTTCCTTTATATTATTGATATTAACAACCAACCATGTTTTCCATAAACCACAGAAGGCAGCTGCTTGAACAGCCTAGCATACTTAAGTAAACACTTTACACTTGGGTTGAACTAGAGCCCATCTCTACTATTGAATTTAGTAATTGTAATTTTTCAAAACAATCAAAGGAATAAATCACTTTATATAGTATCACGAGTAGACTCATAAACTTTACTTTATTTACTACGCAGGTATTTTAGAGTACAGGCTGATATTTTTGAATAGGTTGTCTATCCTCTACACCAGTCCAACTTTCATAATTCTGCTTTAAGTGCAGTAAATCTTTCCAGGCCATCATTGTAAACTTGAGGACAGTCGCTATGAGAAGCAAATTTGAAGTCCTGACTGTGTAACCCTCCCTTCATATATTAACTTTTGTAGTTCTAAACGTTGGACACTCCTAAAATTTCAGATTTTTCCATAGATGAGCTTGTAGCCCTCCTGTATGAGTATTCAAATATAAATTATAGTACCTTCATGGTAGCATCTAAATCATGCGTTATTTGTTAACAGTTTACTATTTTCTCTTGTGTTTAATAAACTGATTTTTCCGAGGTTAGCTTTGATACTTTGTTACTCTGGAGGGTCTTTGTTTCCCTATCTAATGGCAAAACACATAAACCAAATAGCAGATTGTAAAGTCAGTTGCATACTTTGCCACCTAGGAAAAAGTTTCGTCTGCATCATCAAATAGAAGTATTTGTTTTACTCTTTAGCTACTTGTTGGAAATCGCTCTTTTTGCAGGGTTATCCCCAAAGTTTTGCTTCGGACCTGTTTTTGTTACTGTGCAGAATGTCATTTTCACTGGCCTTAGGCCTCTGGGCACTTAACCACTGCTGATCAGTGCAGAAGTGAAAGTGCTTTCTGTCTAAAATGTATTGGTGATTGGTTTATCCATTATTGGCATTGATTTACTAGTATGCCTCTAGTATAGTGCATCAGGTGTGCCCAGGGCCTGCAAATCAAATTCTACTTGTGGACCTGGAGCGCTGATTATGCCACCCAGGTGAGTATCCCTGCAGATATGTCTCAGGCCTGCCATTGCTGTGCTGGTGTAGGCAGTTTTATGCTGCCATGTCAACCTGGCAAGTGCACCCACTTGCCAGGCCCAAACCTTCCCTTTTTAGTATGTATACATCACCCCTAAAGTAGGCCCAAGGCAGTCCCATGGGCAGGGTACTGTGTATTTAAAAGGTAGGACATGTACCCGTGTGGCTTGCTTGTCCTGATGCTGAAATACTGCTAAATTTGGTTTTCACTAGTGCAAGGACTAATTCTCTCATAGGGTTAGATGGGGATTGGTTTGAAAGATCTTTTAAATGTAACTTCCCATTGGGAGCAGATGGAGACAGGGTGTTTGGGGTCTCTGAGTGGTATTTTCAAATTTACAATTCAAAAACTCAGAGTGGGCATTTTCTTGCTTAACCATTCTGTGCCTTTCCTTGGTAGTGGAATACACATCTGGGTCAAGATGACAGTTGGGCTGTTTGTGCATGCACTCTAGACAGTCACACAGAGCTGAGGTGTGGCCTGCATTTCCTGATGGGCCTTCCTGAGCTAGAGTGGTGGAAGGAGCTGACACTTGCACCTGAATAGGGCTGTGCCTGGCCTTACACAAAGCAGTATCCACCCCCTGGAGTGTCTCTGGGCCAGGGCAGGGAAAGACTGGGTCTTGTGCACAACAAACACTTCTATTTGAAGTTTGCCTACTTAAGACAGAAATGGATATAAGTACTGGACCTCTGACACCACAAAGCTAGAATCCTTCTGGACTGAGGACATTCTGCTGGGAAGAAGAGCTGGATGCTGTAGGAGGGACTGCTCTGCCTGTTTTGCTGTGCTAGTCTGCTGCTTCTGTCCTGGGAGTGAAAGGATTGGACTTTGCTTTCTAACACTCTGCTTCCAAAGGTTCTCAAAGAACTTGGACTGAGATTCCCTCCTGTTAAGTCTCAGGAACATCAAAGAATGAATCTGCCAGCACCTGAGCTCCCTTGCTGAGTCCTGACTTGCCAACTGGTGCCAAATCCAGTCCCTGGGCCTTTGGGAGTGAGTTGTGATGCAATGAAGAAGAACCTTCAAGCGGTCCTGAAGGAGAGGTCGGTATAGGCGCACAGAGAGCGCCCACCTTTGCTGCAAGTCTGACTATAAGGGGACCCTCCCTCTCCAGGATACCAGAGGCCACTAGCCTCAAGTGTTAGGGTCCTCCCCAGGTATTCCCTTGGTTAAGGTAGGCCCTTCCTCTACCCCTTTCTAATATGATTATTTCTGCAGCGCTTAAGAAGCAATTGCAACAGGGATCCAACGCCCTGATGAATGCCCAGAGACCCTCCATAGCTCAAGTACAAGGGCAGAAACCTGTTGGCTACTCCTTTTAGATAGGTGACCTTGTGAGTCCTTGCTCTCACACCGGTTCCCCTTTCCTTTTTAATCACACCACACAGAACCCTTTATTAAATTTACCCGGCTATCTGAGTAGGTGTTTTTATTTCCCTAGCATAGCTGGATCCCATTTTCCAGAAATTAAATTTACGCACTCCCTCCTGTTCCTTTAACAGTGAGGTTGAGTCCGCCCAGGTGGCACTGTCCTACCTGGGTGAGGGTAGGTGGCCATATGATAAAGCATGACACTATATAGTGTGTGAGACCACCTAGTCCGTAAAGGAAATCCCCCCCCCCCCTCAGACCATACACCACTCCACCGCTCACCCACATTTCACCTCTAGTCGAGGTATACGAGTGGTCTAGTGTCACAATTGATACACTACGACCGGCTCACGTTACAAGAACCCCTGTACTCTCATTTGTGATTTAGTATTGTTTTTTGGGAGTAGAGTACGGTGTGTGTTCCTCTTGCTCCCACATACTCTCCCTTTGTGTAAAGTGCAATCAAGAAGAAACCAAGCACATAGACTCCAGAGCAATTTTGGAATCAACGCTCGTTTCTAACTCCATGCTGCTGCTTGCACCAGAGCCGTGGAGTGCAACAACTGTGACAGATGATGTAGGCCTGCTGTGGAAGCACCTCCAAAGCCCTACTTTAGCATGAGTACCGAGAGCTGTGCCACCGACACTGCTGCAGCACCTTTGGTCCTGTGGTGTGAACACAACACTTTAAAGTCTATGCCTGTCATCTTGACCTGCTGGATTCATTGACCCCCAACTTGTCATAAGGAACCAAAGCCTCACCAGCAACACCACATCACCTCCCCTGCAACTGTAAGGAACCAACACCTCACCTCTCTGGTAGCAGTAAGGAACTGATGCTGCACTGGCGACGCCTCACCTCCGACTCTGTACAGTGCCTTTTTGTTTTCTCACCATTTTACAAGGTACTGTACCTGGTGTCTGTGCGACTTCGTGACCAGCCCAGACTGCCTTGCAAGTTGTCACTGTTGGGAATTACCCTGAAAAGGTGCCGTGATAGCTCCTTTTGGAGTTATCTTGTTTCTAAGCACTTAACTAAGATGTAATCTTTGAAAATTTGTATCTTTTCCTGTTATGTTGGATTTTTGTTTTGGTCTTGTTTTACTCCAATAAATATTGGCTATTTTTTCTAAACGTTTGTGTGTACAAATCCTTTACACATTGCGTCTGAGATGAGCCTGGCTGCTTGAGCCAAGCTTCCAAGGGGATGAGCAGGGGTTATTTTAGCTGTGGCTTCCTTACACGGACTAAGTAAGAATCCCTACTTGGACAGGATGCAAACCACTTCCAACTAGAGACCCCATTTCTAACATTGGTAATCAGTGGTGAGGGTAGGACTTGCAATTGTACTTTACATACAGTGATTGGTGTACACTACGTCCATTTTGCAGACTATTACACCCCAACATACTGGTTTTGATTTTTCTCTCTTTGGAACTTTTGAGTTTGATTTACAATTGTTGCAATCTGGTGAGCCATCAGTTGGAGATGCATAGCTGGTGTTTGAGCAGGAGAGGCTGGAAACCAACTCAGTGCCTCAGATCAAAACATTTTGCAAGGAGCTCAAATGTCCTATTAAAGCCCTCACTAATGAGGAGCTGCCAAAGGCCCTGAGCGCATGGTTGGCAGCAAAGGAGGCTGATGAGCACACAGGAGGAGAATGCTATTGTAGAGGGAGAGGAGCAGAACCTGCATGATTTTGTGGAGAATCGGGCTGTGCCTGGGAAGAAGGCACCTCCCAGCAGCAGTATTTCCTCAAGATGTCTGACCCCAGAGGAGCTGGAGGACAGGCAGGAGACTAGCAGACTCTGAATGAAGCTGGAGAAGCTCAAGCTGAAGAATGACCAGGAGCACCAGTTGGGACTAGCAATCTTCAAAATAGGAAGAGAGAATATTGCCATAGAGAAGAAGAAAATGTTTTTTTAACTCTAGCTGAGCTTGAAGGAGCTGGATCTAAAGAGCAGGTCCAGCACAGATATCTCAGTTCTACAGTGTGGTCTGAGGGGAAGATAACCACTGATCTATGCAATTTCCCACAAACCACTATGGGAGGTTAACAGGTTATAACTGGGCACTGAGGGTGCACAGGGTCCCTGAAAGAGATTAGTTGTCAGGCCTTTGAAAGTACTTCAGTGGAGGGACACTTTGTTGCAAATGGATCCAGAGGATCATATGAGGTACCCTTCCATGAAAGACACCCTGACCAGGAGGTATGGTCTCACCCCAGAAAGTTGGCGGATAAAGTTTAGGCAGAGTGCTAAACCTGGTTCTCAAACTTGGGTGGAGTATGTTTATTCATTCTGTAGAGCACTCTGTGGTTGAGTCAAGGGCAGCAGTGTAACACATTAGCAGGGGCTATACAATTTGATTGCATGATAGCAGTTGTCTAACTGTTTTCCATAGCTGTGCCATCACCTGATTGACGGCAAGCTTACTGACACCAGGAAGCTTGCTAAGGAGGTGGACCGCTGGCTCAGCAACAGGGTCCAAAAGAAGTTATATGTGGGAGATTCAGCCAGTGGTTGGCAGGGTCCTCAATAGAAGAAGAAATGAGCTCAAGGGCGACACACAGGTCTCAACTTAAGGGAGAGAAAGGTTCCTGTGTCCCTATTGACGAAGGGAGGTTCTGGTGGGTGATGACCCAGGGTGCCCCATTTGCAACCCTGTTGCTTTGTGTTGTAAGCACACAAGAAAGGGAACTCTATCCTAAGAAAACCCCCACTGGTGGCCAGACAATTTGGCTTCAAGGGGAGGTATTCCCTAGGGGTGGGGTCATAGACTTTGCTGTAATCTTAGTTGGGAGGTGAGCTCTGAGGGTGTGTTGGTAATCCCAGAGGGTGGGAGGTGGTGTAGTGAGTAACTTCCCCCAGGTGAAAGAGGATGGTGGGCCCAGTCACTGCTCTAAGACTGGGGCTAGCCAGACCATGGTTGTGGGAAGACTAGTTTCCCCAGAGCAGTACATTGGCTGGGTGCGTAGCGGGTCATAGTTAGTCCCCAGATGCTCGTAGCCTGCATTCTGGGGAACTGGGAGGGACTGTACCAAAGGTGCTCTAACAGTTGTTTGCTGGGGGTACCACTCCAAAGCGGAAGGTACAGAACCTCCGCAAGAGGGACAGGAGGGGAATGGAGAGCCCACCCTGTCCTCTGCTCAGCCTGAGGGTAGAGACAATTAGTTGAGTCACCAGTCTCGGGATACCACCCTTGAACTGGTGGAAGGTGAAGTGGAAAAAGGGTGCAAGGCACCTGGTGCTACTGCCACCACATTTCTAAACCACAGATGCTAAAGACCCAGGGATGGCCTGGGGCCTGGCTCCTGACAGCTGTCAGTGGCCTCTGTTGGTTGTCCTTGTGGTCAGTTTTCCCTGAGTTGGGGACCAAAGTCGGACCCAAGGGGTGGAATGAGCCACATACTTTTGGATGTGGCGGTACTGTCAACCTTACCTCGCTCATGTATGCATCCCAGTAGGTAGTGCTGCACAGATGGAGTCCACAGACGAGATGGGTTTGCCCTGGGCTAGTTCAGTGGGCCCTGAGTGTGGACAGAGGTTTCAGGCATAGAACTGGCAAGGGCCCCTGCAGTAGTGGCCCATTGTCCAGGTTCTATTGCTCTAAGCAGGAAAGTTCAGCAAGGTATTAATCATCCTACCATGGCTTTAGGCTGGGAGGGGGTGGTGCTGGAAATGGCCCTTTTTGCAGGGGTTATTCCCAAACCTTTTGCTTTTGACCTCGTTTTTGATCCTGTACAGATTTTTTTTTTTTTTTTTTGTTGTTGCTGGCTTTAGTACTCAAATGTATTGGTGATTGGTTTATTCATAATTGCAATATTTGATTTACTAGTAAGTCCCTAGTATGGGGTACCAGGTGTACCCAGAGCCAGTAAATCAAACTACCGGTGGGCCTGCAGCACGGATTGTGCCTACCACATGAGAAGCCCTGCAAGCATTTCTCAAGCCTGCCATTGCTGTACCTGTGTGTGTCGTTTTACACTGTCTTGTCGACCTGGCAAGTGCACCCACTTACCAGGCCCAAACCTTCCCTTTTATGAACTACACAGTACCCTAAAGTAGGCCCAAGGCAGCCCTATGGGCTGGGTATGGTGTATATAAAAGGTAGGACATGTACTGGTATGATTTACATGTCCTGATAGTGAAATACTGCTAAACTAGGTTTTCACTATTGCAGCGACTATCTTTCCCATAGGGTAACAATGAGATTGCCAGAAACATCTTAAGTTTAATTTCCCATTGGGAGCAGATGGAGAAATTAAGTTTGGGGGTCTCTGAATACACAACTTAAATACACCTTTTGGTGAAGTTGGTTTTGGAATTGTAAGTTTGAAAATGCCACTTTTAGGAAATGGCCATGTTCTTGCTTAACCATTCTGTGCCTATCTGTGGAATCCACGTCTGGGTCAGGATGACACTTTGTTTATTTGTGAATTCACTTTAGATAGTCGCACACGAAGCTGAGGTGTGTCCTGCATTTCTTGATGGGTCTTCCTGAGCTAGAGTGGTGGGAGGAGCAGACACTTGGACCTGACTAGGGCTGTGCCTGTTCTTACACAAAGCAGTCTCCAAACCCTTGGAGTGTGTCCTGGGCCAGGGCAGGGAACAGCAGGGCCTTGTGCACTACAAAGACTTCTCTTTGAAGTTTGCCTACTTGAAAGACAGAAATGGGTATACGTACTGGACCCCTGACACCAGTTAAAATCCTTCTGGTCTGAATACATTCTGCCAGGAAGAACTGGAAGCCATAGGAAGGACACTCACTCTGCTTGTTGCTCCTGCTTTCTTGTGCTGGACTGCTGCTTTTCTGAGAGTGAAAGGACTGGACTTTGCATTCTACATCTTCTTATAAAGGTTCTCCAAGGGCTTGTTCTGAGCTTGCCTCATGTTAAGTCTCTGGGACATCAAAAACTTCATCTGCCAGCACCTTGGCTCCCTTGCTGAGCGTCCTGACTTGCCAAGTGGTGAAAAATTCAGCCCTTGGGAGTGAGTTTTGGTGCAACTAAGAACCCAAGCACAGACTCCAGAGCGACTTTTGAACCAGCACTGCTGTCTGACTCAATGCCGTGTGCTGCACCAGAGCCGTGGTACCCTCCGAGTGCAATGACTGCAACTGACATTGTAGGTTGAACTCCACCACAGTGCCTCTGAAGTCCCGCCACAGCACGAGTACCATGTTGCCAGCGTCCACGACACCGGATTCTGCCACAGTATGTGGCACCATAAAGTTGACGCCTCAACTTGACCTGCTGGATTCATCAACCCCCTGCCTTGTCCTAAGGAACTGATGCCTCGCCTTTGCCGCATCACCTCCCCTGCAACTGTAAGGAACCAATGCTTCACCTCCCCTGTGTAGCAGTAAGGAACTGTTGCCTCACCTACCCAGTATCAGAAAGGAACCAATGCCGCACCAGCTCTGGTGACACCTCCCTGACTCCATGCAATGTCTTTGTTTCCTCATTTCCCAAAGTACTGTACCTGGGGCCACTGCAACTCCATGACCGGTCCTCGCAAGTGGTGTTGGACTGTTGGTAACGACTCCAAGTTGCCGTGATAGCCCCAGTTGGAGCAATTGTGTTTCGAAGTGCTTTAATAAGATGTATTATTTGGAAATTCATATATTTACTCGTGCATGTTGGATTTTTGTCATTTTGGTTGTTTTACTCCAATATTGGCTATTTTTCTAAACTGGTGTGGAGTACTTTTGTGGTGGTTCCCCCATGTAACAGTGCACAAGTACAAATACTTAAGACACTGCCTCTGTGATGAGCTCGAGTGCTTGAGCAAATCTACCAAGAGGGTGAGTAGGGCTTAGCTGTGTGGCTCAATTACCCCGACTAGAGCGAGGGGCCCTACTTGGACAGGGTGCAAACTACTGCCAAGTAGAAACCTCATTTCTAACACTACTCCAACACTACAAACTCCAGCTGTGCAACCAATATGGAGGAGGATGGGGTGAGATAGATGGGACAGCGAAATACAAAGAAGCATTTTCAAAAATTGATACTATAGAGCTGTGCCAAACCACACATTTAAGAATGTCCACCTTGTCCTAAATACATGCCAGTAGACCCAATTCAGGTGGGAGACTGTTTTTAAGCCGACAATGGCTTAATTTTGGCTGTCTCCCGTCTGAAATTGAATCTGCTAAATTAGATGTCAAAGACACATCCGTCTCTTTTATATATTTATTTTAATCCCCCACTTTCCTCTTTTAAAGTGTGGCATGTACGCTCCCGTCACCCTCTTGACATTCATGCGGAGTCTTGCAAAGGAATCTATTTCAAGTTCATTTCTGCGAGTCAGTCGGCACACCTGGAATCGGTGCCTCAAGCAGATTGTGTCCTGATTACCTTAAACAAGGAGTGAACAGCCTCTGTTTTTACTGATGTATGAATTTGCTGGTTGTGCTTCACTCTGTTCTTTGCCAGATATCCGAGAGCCATTTCTATGCCTCTTTAAACAAATACATTCTTTATGTGAATATTGCAAATCCAATATACTCGCTTGCATCTCCCCGATAAAGTCGGGTAAAACCATAATTCATAATCTTTATTTGTAAAATAGCCACAGCTGGTTACTGCGTATGCTGGGTTAGAGTGAAGAAGGCTACAGTGAATTAAATTACGTAGACCGCAAGACTGAAGCACTGATAAGACTGCAGTAAATAGCTGAATTCAGAAAATAAGCCTCCAGCTACGCTCTCACGAAACCGACCACTTGCTGTTCTCGATCACTTAGGCCAATTAAGGGGGCGTTCTGTCTCTTACCTACCAACAGCCTGTGTGTGAAATCACTCACCGATGGGATGACGCTTTATGAACCAGTAAGACCAGTCCATATAAAATATTGGGAAACTACAGCAGTCTCAATCAGCCTGGGGGGGGGGGGGGGGGGGATACCAAAAAAGAGGCTTGCACGCCGTCAAGTGGGTAAACGTGTTTGCTGTCCAACTGTATACAGCTAAACTGTCATTACCATGGAAAAGCTGGAATTCGAAGAAAAAAGCAATAGATGCCTGTTATATCAACCCAGCGTCTGTTCTAGACCTCGTCATCCGGCACACTGCTATGCAAACACCATATCTGCACCTCTTGTCATCACACATGGCATTGAATCACAGCTCACATGGATCACAACACCTCTTCCAAGCATACTGCTTAGCTTGGCGCCCATGTAGGTATGCGCGTCAGTGCCTCACATGGGCATAGTAAACGCTATATAAATTGTAAAATAATCCTGTAATGGCAATCTCAAATGTACAAATTAAGACGGACACAACACAGTGCATAGCTATAGATCAAAGTAAGAGGGGCAACCATTCAACTTGTCCTGTCTCCATATGTTTTCTCATTTAACAATATGGAAAACCAAGCTCGAGCAATCCTCTAGCATAAGAGGAACACGGTGTACCATATTACTAGCCTCTGCACGTGTTCAGGAGCTTTTGTGATTCCCAGCCTCCCTAATTTTTCTTGTGGGAATACAAACTGCACCACTCTGCGCTGTTTAGTCCTGTATCCTTATCCTGTGCCTTTTTAGAAGGGCTTGCTGTACGCTAATGTTTTAGGTGATCTTGTATTATGTGCTTTGAGTCGTTGAAATGTTTGATGCTGCGGCATCCAAGAACACTTATATTCTCTTTAGTCTCGTATGAAGTCACTATAACCATTATTTGGGGGTAAACGCCAAAGTTTCTTTTCAGTTATTATGTTCACTTTGACAACAAACAAAAAAAAATCACGAGCAATAGTTCATAGTGGTTTTTTTTTATAGTTGGGGCAGGGACTGATTCACCATTCTTCTGGGCATTGCCACAATGTGCTTCATCCAAGCAGTATCATAAACATTTTAGAACATACAAAAAAAAGTTAGATCAAAGAAAAATGGAAGAGAATGGGGGAGGGATAGCTTGTACCATGCGAAATTGCTTAGAAACTCCATCTCTGGTACTCTATTTGCTCTCTTAAATTGATTTGTGAGAACAGTGAAGTAAGTTACCTGGGAAGAAAAAAACTGCACTGAGAGCTTCCCACATAGCACCCCTGCTAGTTATTACTGGTCATACAAGTAGATTGCTATTATCGATCTTTTAGTGTCCTTAGGAAAATGCCCACAGCCATGTGGCAAAAGGGGGCAAGAGGTGGCTCCTCCACTGAGATGATCCTCAGGGACTTTGCATCCGAGTTGGCATTTCTGCCAGTAACTGAGGTTGTGCAGACCAACTGTCGACACCTGCAACTGTCACCAGCCCCTTATACCAGGGTTGGCTTTTGAATTATCTTTTGCACATGGCATTTCTCGGTTTGCCATGCAGTTATTCTTGTTCTTCAGGATGCCCTCTCTTCCCGTCATACAAACATGGAGGATTTCATTACTGGGTGTTCATAAATTCTGTCGTCCTTATGCCTTGCTTTTTGGAGTATTAGACTATGTGCTCTGTAAATTTCTAAACCAGCTACTACTGGTCTTGGATTCTTGAATGTTGACTAGTTGGACAGCAGGATTGTCATGTAAGAGTCCGGAGGCATTCAGGTAGGAAGTAAGCTCTTAATTTTGTTTTGGGCCCTTTGACTACAGCCTCAGTCTGATAGGTCCTGTTTGGGGCTATATCCTCTATCCTCGTGAAATCAACTCCCAGACTTCAACCACATTGAAAAGTTTTTTTTTTTTTTTCCGCAATATAGCGCATAGCTACCTGATCGGGCCTTCCAATAGTATAGACCAAACATCTGTCGGTTGTAACAGCAAAAACAGTAAAAAAAAACGAACTGAGGTTGCCCTATCTGGAACCTGGCTTCTGAGAGCAATCACATGGAGTGTCCATGGACTCAATGACAATAAGAAGATACGCAAGCAAAGTGATAGCTTACTGGCAGAGACAAAGTTGATCTTGCTTTGTTGCAAGAAATGCATTTAGCAGTAGGAAGCCGTGTCTTAGTGCAGCACAGGATGGAGGGGCAGTGCTATGCAGCAGGTTTTCCGTTGCATGCAAGGGGCATACTTATCTGGGTATGGAAGGAGGGGTACTTATTTGGGTACGGAGGGGTTCAGGGATCCGTCTACGGGAGCTCAGTGCAGACACAGGTGGCAAATACATAATCTCTAAATGATGCAAGGAAGACTTAGTGGTCCTCTGTCGGTGTATACAGCCCTAATTAAAATGACCCTCATTTTTTTTGCACACTAACAGCAACTACATCAATGGGATGACCTGCCAAAGCTTTGGGGTGGTGATTTTAATTGTTTGCTCTATCCTGATTGGGATAGATCAATTGGTCGGATTACTCTACAGGCACTAGGTAGGGCTGCTGTCTTTCCCCACTGCTTTATGCGCTGGTTGCAGAGCTGTTGACGTGCACTTCGGGCATAATAACTCCCACAGGCCTTCATTTCCCTCATTACACAGTCCCAGCATATGCGGACAATATCTTGCTGTATGTTGGAGAACCTGCGTGCAATTTAACCCTGTTGCTGAGGGAAGTGGCGCCATTTGGGGGGGCATGCTGGTATGGGAGTGAAATGGGATAAGTCTGATATTTCTGCTCACCACCATGCGAAATGACCATGATGCAGAGCCAGATGCCGATTTGTGCATTTGGCTTGGAATTGTCCGGGAGTATCAGGGTTCTGGTGTGCTGTTCTGCGAGTTGGGTTACATTGTGGGGGGAGTGCCTGGACCCAGACCCGCTACTGGCATTACGGGATATGACAAAAATGTAACCAGTGCTACCAGGAGACTGACTGCTATAGGTTTGATGCTGGCAAAGTGCAGGGTGGCAATGGGCTGGGTGCAGGGTCTGACTACAGTACAGGAGTGGCACAGTGATAGGGCCTATTGTAATCTACATTCGGACACTTACAATGAACATTTGCCAGCACAATATATGGAGACCATATCAAGCCTATCTAGCAAGATCGAACGAGATGCTGACTGGGGTGGGCGACTCCTACCTATCGTAAGGAGGGAATGACACTCCCCAATTTATGGGTGCAAGGCATTGACCTCGGGATACTCCGAATTTGTCACACACATTGACTATTTTATCTCCAGTGACGAAATGTGCGTAGTGCTATATAATTTGAATATTACGTTCTCAATAGCATTGCACATTTCAGGGAGGGGGGGGGGATTTGGTTGTCGTGACTGTTAATGTATGAGAAGTCAATCTGTCTAACATCTTATTAACAATATGTCCTCAGTATAAGTGGGAGTTAGAACTTGTGGGGTGTGATTTTTGGAAACCTATCGATGTCCCTTATTCTTTAATGACTTATTAGTATGTTGGTAACTGTGAAAGTAAGTTATTACAAAAAAAACTATGCATGAATAAATAGGATTTTAGTATGAAATAATTGGTTACAAATTACATGAGAATCGAAGGGGACTGTTAGGCCGTGATAACGCGTCCAGCCCTTATAAATTACCTGTACCTGGACACGTAGGAGGTCGGTGAATCTTTTAACCGAGTCGGGCTCTCCTCATCCTCATTAGTCAAGTCACTCAGATCAATAATCAACTACTGAAATCGGTAATTAATACTCAATTAATTGATCAATATAACACATCAGAAATCAATAACAGTTGGTATTTCGGCGCACCATGACCTTTCAGTCATGAATAACCACACCAGTTTATTAAAAGTTAGTGAATTTATTTCCCTATATTAACAAAGCTAGCACAATGTATATATGTCTCAAAACCAATTGATATATGTATATGAACATTACTAGCTGTCCATAACGGCGGAAGAAACGCAATCTACGCAAAATCTGAACGATGATACACTCTGTTATAGCAATGCAAATCACCAATGTGAGTAACTGTATTTGACTAATTGCATACATTCGGTCAGCATAACAAGATTTCAATTCTTCATGATACATTAAATGAATACCTCGCCTAACCTCTAATTAGCATTGGCATGTGGGACTTCATGCAAAACGAATTTAGTCAACACAAATTTGGAAAACTTCTAGCTAGGACCCTATCAAAATAGCAGTTGGTACCTAAAAGGAAAAACGCAATGCATAATACATTTATCCTTTCATATTTACCAAATACAATCAGCATTCAAGAACAGTCTTCGTCCTTCAGGTACCGGTTGATCAGCATGGGGCAAGTTTCAAAGGGGCAAGGTTAAGGCAAGCTTCCTTGCAGCGGAAAGGAGAATGGGGCAAAGTTACTGCATGGGCAAGACGGGGGCAAATCAAAGTTAAAGTCTCTAGGGTGAGAATTCTTAAAGTCTCTTTCTCTCAGATAGAGAAAAGGGCATCAGGGTGTTGTCCAAAATGGAGTCTGGCATCAGGCTTCAAACTGTCATTGAGGAAAATGGCTGACTTCTCTTTGTCCGGTGGGTTTAAGTAAAACATTCCAAATTCTGCAGGGTCTTCCATTGGAGGGTTCATAGGTTGGCTTCAAATTGTCCAATCAAAAATTGTCTTTTACTAGAACTTATTTGTGCATACATTAGCCTTGGAGCCTTGGAACACAAGTTGTATCCTGGTTTGCCAATTATTTTACTATCTGTACCTTCATTGTCCGCACCTGCAGAGACTGACCTTGTATCAAAGGGGATGTAACCGGCCTAGCACGAAACCTTGGAGATAAGTGTACCAGCCAGTTTCTACTGGAAAAATACAACTTCAAGCAAGAATATATGTTTCATTAGTTCAAGAAAAAAAATCACGCAGTAAGAATTTGAAACCAAGCAACTAGGCCAAAGCCTGTACTAAATTTAAGCTAAACAAAACAGTTTTCAAACAAGAAATCATGGCATACATTTGCGATTATGACGGATTACTACATTTTCAATACTTCGTGATTAATAAAGCCCGTTTATAATGATGGCGAACTACCCCGAGGGCACAATTTCCCTCGTACATTATTTTCTTTACTAAAATCACACTACATTATACGTATTGATTACACAATATGTATGAATATAGGTCGGACCTTCTTTTTCTGCGTCATCAGCCGTTAGGTCTTACAATGGAATATAAGACGTCAACGTTTTTAGTCACATTACTAGCTTGAGTAGTTTGTTCTGCTAAGACATTTGATTTAGTATTGGAAATTACGCGTTTATAACTCCATGTGTGCCTCATAAATAGTATGATTCTCCTCCAAATGTTGCCAATTGAGCACCAATTGTTTAATTTTTCGACTTAAGGTGGTCAATTAAACAAACTATTTATGGGCTTCTCTGAAGGCATTGAAGTGTGAATCAGTCCAGTATATTACAACAAAGTAGTTTTAATTCCTTTTTGTTAAAGTTTTAAACAATTATATTTAATCAATTAATTAACTCAAAATAGGCTGAGGTTAAGAGATGTATTCAGGAGTTTTCTGAAGTTGGTTTTGGGTAGGTCCAATCTGAGGTTAATGGAAAGGCTGTTCCATAATATGGGGAAAAGAAGTATGAAGGGACATCCACCGCATTTGGCCCTGCTAATCCATGGTATTGTCAGCAGCTTAAGTTTCGCAGATTGTAAAGACCTCCTGGGAGTATAAGGGGTAAGGAGTTGCTGGATGAGAAGTGCATCTTTCCAGAGAATTGCTCGTTGTGCCATACATTTTGCTTTGAAGTAGATTATTTTCTGCACTGGAATCCAGTTCTGGGTGGCTAAGGCTGGAGTGGCTGAGTGGGGTTTTGGGATATTGTGAAGTCTGTGCTGCAGCATTCTGGTCGACCTGTAGTCTGACCTGCTTGGGGCTTCCTAGGAAGAAGGGATTTCTATAGTCCAGATGAATTGATCAGACACTCAAGGACTACTCCACAACGATGGAGGAAGGCATAGTAATGCTTTCCTTAGCATTCTCAGTAATCCAAAGCATGTCCCTGCTAGTCTCATGGCCTGTGTTTTCCTTGACAGCTTGTAATCTATCCAAAAGCCTTACTTTTTTTTTTTAACCACTTGGGAAGGCTGCGGGAGCTCTCAAAGGTGGTCTGGCCAGGATGTTTACTTTCCGCCTAGAACGCGTTACGCATCTTTCTGACATTGTCTGTGAAATGATTTGGACACAAGTTTTTAGTTGTGCGAATGTCTGCCATTTCTGGCTCTGGGGGGCCATGATAAACGTGGTCTCGTCAGTGTAAAATACAAGTGCAAGGCCATGTGCATGTTCTATCTCTGCCAAGGGGAGCATGTATAAGTTAAAAAGTGTGTAGCTTAGGGAGGAGCCCTGTGGTATGCCGCAGTTTATGGAGTGAACAGTTATGTTTTCTTCGCAAACCTGGAAGCTCCTGTTTTCCAGTAAGGTTGTCAGCCAGTTGAGGCAGCTTTTCATATTTCCTTTTTCTCCATCCTTTGTATGAGGATTGGCTGCGAGGTGGTGCTTAAGGCCGTGCTGAGGTCAAATTGTATCATGGCAGCAGAGCCTCCTTGATCAAGAATTGATCAAAGGTCTTATGTGGCTTTTAACAGGGCATTCTCAGTGCTGCTACCTGGTCTGAAACCTGTTTGGGTGGGATGTAGGATGACGTATCTAAAAAAAAAAAAAAAAAAAAGCTGGGGAGATGTTTGTTCACGTTTCTCTAGCACTTTGCTTGCTATGGGGAGTAAAGAAATGGGCCTGTAATCTTCTGTCAGAAGAATATTGGCCTTGGGCTTCTTCAAAAGGGGCTTGACTATAGCAGTTTTCATTGTGGGAGGGGCACTACCACTGATCAAGGGGTGACTTAAGATGTCTGTTAGAGCTGACAAGATAATATTGCTGCCTTTTTGGTAAATATCTGAGCCTGCTTTTATGGAGGCTACAATTCCCTCTCAGTCTGAATTAAGGCAGGAAATGAGATCAGTTTGGCTCGGGTCCTAAATTTTGCATGCAGGGCGGGCCTGAGGTCTCCATTGTTGGCAGGGAGCACAATGTATTTTACCTTTTATTAATAAAGGAATTTGCAAACCTACTGTAAAGTTCAACAAAGTTGGACGGCCTGTGGTACTGGTGAGTATTTTTATAATGCTTTTGACCACCCTGATCAATTACTTGGAAGAAAGGTTGGTGTTTACTATTTTTGTGGTTAAAATATTAGATTCTAGCCTATCTTATAGCCTGTTCTTTTATGTGGCTTTTCTATAGGTTTCTCTGCTAAGATTGTCATAGGATTTTCTCCAGTTTATTTCCATTTGAGCCTCCTTTATTTTTTTTTAAATATATAAAAAAAAAATCAAAAAGCTTGGATGTGCACCATGGAGCCCGATAGCTGGTCAGCTTGTGCTTTTGAAGTGTACATGGAGCGGAGGGATTCAACAGTTTACCCAGCTTTAAAATATTCTGCACATTTCCGTAGTGTCACTCTTTGTGACTGGGGTGGAGTCATTCTTTACGCTTGTCCATTTGCCTAAATCTAGTTAGGGCCAAGCCTGTCTAGGTCTAAAAGGGGCCGTTTTGGTACAGACCTGGGAATTTCTAGTCTCAAGGGGACTATACAGTGGTTGGAACATGGGATAGGAATGGCCTCTTCTGTGGCTATGTTAATGTTTAGTAAAAAAAACAGGATGAAGGAGGTGACGGTGTGCAGGTATCTTAACACTTTTTACTGTAATGGTGCTAATCCTGTGTTAACCTAGTGAATACTTGTAAGGAACTGCCTTCCTTGGCATGGTTACCCCCTGACTTCTTGCCTTTTGTTGATGCCAGTTCTGATTGAAAGTGTTCTGGGATCCTGCTAACCAGGCCCCAGCACCAGTGTTCTTTCCCTAAACTGTACCTTTGTTGCCACAATTGGCAGAGCCCTCGCACACAGAAGTCCCTTGTAAATGGTACCCTTGGTACCAAGGACCCTGTTGCCAGGGAAGGTCTCTAAGGGCTGCAGCATGTCTTATGCCGCCCTGGGGGACCCCTCACTCAGCACATGCACACTGCCTCACAACTTGTGTGTGCTGGTGGGGAGAAAGACTAGGTCGACATGACACACCCCTCAGAGCCATGCCCACCTCACACTGCCTGTGGCATAGGTAAGTTACAGCCCTAAGGCAGGGTGCCCTATACTGCAGGTGAGGGCATATGTGCATGAGCACTATGCCCCTACAGTGCCTAAGCAAAACCTTAGACATTGTAAGTGCAGGGTAGACATAAAGAGTATATGGTCTGGGAGTTTGTCAAACAGGAACTCCACAGTTCCATAATGGCTACACTAAAATCTGGGAAGTTTGGTATCAAACTTCTCAGCACAATAAATGCACACTGATGCCAGTGTGGGATTTATTGTAAAAAATACCAAGAGGGCATCTTAAAGATGCCCCTTGAATACCAGTCTGACTCCTGGTGATAGGCTGACCAGTTTCTGCCAGCCTGCCACAACCAGACGAGTTTCTGGCCACATGGGGAGTGCCTTTGTCACTCTGTGGCCAGGAATAAAGTCTGTATGTGGTGATGGTGCTTCTCGCCTCCCCCCTGCAGGAACTGTAACACCTGGCAGTGAGCCTCAAAGGCTTGTGCCTTTTGTTACATCACCCCAGGGCATCCCAACTAGTGGAGATGCCCATCCCTCCAGCCACTGCCCCCACTTTTGGCAGCAAGGCAAAAGAGATTAATGAGAAACGAGTCACCCACTAGTCAGGACAGCCCCTGCCTTTATAAATCCTCCATCTTAGTTTTGGAGGATTCCCTCAATAGGATTAGGGATGTGCCTCCCTCCCCTCAGGCAGGAGGCACAAAGGGTGTAGCCACCCTCCAGGACAGTAGCCATTGGCTACATCCCCCAGACCTAAACACTCCTGAATTTAGTATTAGGGGCAACCCTGAACCCAGGAAATCGGATTCCTGCAACCTACACAAAGGACTGCTGACCTGAAAGCCTCGCAGGGACCACAAACACCAACTGACTTGGCCCCAGCCCTACAGGCCTGTCTCCAGATTCAAAGATCCTGCACAGTGACGCATCAGACAGGGACCAGCGACCTCTGAGGACTCAGGACTTCCCTGAACCCGAAGGACCAAGAAACTCCAGTGAGCAGCGGCACTGTTCAAAATCTGCAACAAAAACAACTTCAAAGAACTTTCTTCCTGCAGGAAGCGTGAGACTTCACACTTTGCACCCGATGCCCCCAGCTCAAGCTCCAGAGAACAAACACTGCAGAAAGGACTCCAAGGTGACTGCAACAACGTGAGTAACCGGAGACAACCCCACCCCCTTGCACCCCCCCCCCCTTTGCATGCCCACAGCAATGCAGAGGATCCAGAGGCTCCCCCTGACCATGACTGCCTGGTAACAAGGAACCTGACGCCTGGACCAAGCACTGTAGCCGCCAGGACCGAGAGGAACCAACCTTCTGTGCAGGAATGACCAGCAGGCAGACCTCTTCCTAGCCCAGTCTGTGGCTGGCCCGAGAAGCCCCCCCCCTGCGCCCTGCCTGCATCGCCTGAGTGACCCGGGGTCCCTCCATAGCTTCCTATAGCAAACCCAATACCTACTTTGCACACTGCACCCGGCCGCCCCTTTGCCACTGAGGGTGTGTTTTGTGTGCCTGTTTGTGTCCCACCCCCCCATGCTCTACAAACCCCCTGGTCTGCTCCCCGAGGGCGCAGGTACTTACCTGCCAGCAGACCAGAACAGGAGCACCCCTGTTATCCATAGGTGCCTGTGTTTTGGGCCCTCTTGTGACCTCTGCACCTGACCGGCCATGTGTTGCTGGTGTGGTGACTTTGGGGTTGCCTTGAACCCCCAACGGTGGGCTGCCTATGCCCATGAGACTAAGGTGGTCATTCTGACCGCGGCGGGCGGCGGTCGCCACCCGCCATGCGGTCACTGCCAAATGGCCGCTCCGCGGTCAGGAGACCGCGGATGCCATTCTGGCTTTCCCGCTGGGTCGGCGGACGACCGCCTAAAGGGCGCCCGCCGGCCCAGCGGGAAAGGCCCTGCAACGAGGAAGCCGGCTCCGAATGGAGCCGGTGGAGTTGCAGGGGTGCGACGGGTGCAGTTGCACCCGTCGCGATTTTCACTGTCTGCAAAGCAGACAGTGAAAATCTTCATGGGGCCCTGTTAGGGGGGCCCCTGCACTGCCCATGCCATTGGCATGGGCAGTGCAGGGGCCCTCAGGGGCTCCACGACACCCGTTCCCGCCATCCTGTTCCTGGTGGTAAGAACCGCCAGAAACAGGGTGGCGGGAAGGGGGTCGGAATCCCCATGGCGACGCTGCAAGCAGCGCCGCCATGGAGGATTCCCTGGGCCAGGGGAAAACCGGCGGGAAACCGCTGGTTCCCCTTTTCTGACCGCGGCTTTACCGCCGCGGTCAGAATGGCCCTGAAAGCACTGCCAGCCTGTTGGCGGTGATTCCGTGGTCCCCGGCCCTGGCAGTCATGGACCGCCAGGGTCGGAATGACCCCCCTAAGTGCTTTACTTACCTGAGACAACTAACTAAACTTACCTCCCCAGGAACTGTTGATTTCTGCAGTGTCCACTTTTAAAATAGCTTATTGCCATTTTAACCTATACTGTGTGTACTACTGCTTTAATTCAAAGTTCCGTACTTACCTGTGTGGAGTACCTTGCATTTTATGTACTTACCTCAAATCTTGAATCTTGTGGTTCTAAAATGAATTAAGAAAATAGATTTTTCTTTATAAAAACTATTGGCCTGGAGTCAAGTCTGAGTGTTCCTCATTTATTGCCTGTGTACAACAAATGCTTAACACTACCCTCTGATAAGCCTTCTACTTGACCACACTACCACAAAATAGAGCATTAGAATTATCTAGTTTTGCCACTATCTTACCTCTAAGGGGAACCCTTGGACTATGTGCGCACACTCTCTCACTTTGAGATAGTATATACAGAGCTAACTTCTTACATTACTCCATTGCTTTTCCTCAAAGTGAAGGTTAAGATCTCCGAATAGTGTAAAATTTGCTTTCGAGGCAGTTCTGCAGCTATTTTGGGTAATGCTTGGACAGATTGTGTGACAGAGCTTGGGGAAGCGATACAAAAGGATACCTGAAAAGGCAAATGTAGAAGTGATCTTCAATGTGAATTGGGGGAGGGGGGGGGGGGGGGGGTCACTGTCCAACCAGCATACAGTCACTAACATTCCATGCATCATCGCCTTCTCACAGTATCCACATTTATCATTCTATAGCAGGCTCACTTAGCCCATGGGTTGAGATGCATCACTGTACATCGCCTATCCTTACACAAGCGCACACAGGTGACACTAGATCACTAGACATGAACCCTCCACAAGACTGGAGACCTGAAGTTGTGAGCGCTTGTTGGAAGGAAAAACTGCTAACTTGCACAATATTGTGAAATTGCAAACAAGGTCTCATCTGGTGACCATTGCTAAGTCCGGCAAGCTACAAGTAGGAAATGCCATAATGAAGTCTTGAATGTCCTAGGAAGAAATAGGAAACACAATTTTTAAGTTGAGCATTGCATTAAGATCATAAATAGGGAATAAATCCTTGGATCTAAAAAAATCAAACAAAAGGGTTAAACGAAAACAAATCTACATAGAAATTTAAAAATAAGCAATAAATCTTAGTAAATACATACCACACATTTCTTGGCTTGATTGTGTATTTTATTTCTGATAGCAGAAGATGTGTTTCAGGAAAATAAAACAATGTTGCCTTTGTCAGAACAGAGAAAAATTACAGTTCTAATGAAGAAAATGTTTTTGCTGCTATTTTCATTGGTCAATGTATTTTGACAAGTCAGAGCAACAAACTTTAGTTCCAAGATGGGAAAAGTGGCAAAGATCTGAAAAATTGTACTGATAGAGCACAAGACATGTAACTCCACTTAATAGGTGATAACTGGAAATCTAATATTTTCTAAAGAGGATGCAGGTACGTATAAATGACCTATAGAATGTCTTGATGAAAGGTTCGACCCGCAAGCCAATGTAGATTGAGACTACATCAGGCAGAAGTAGTTGATTGACAATTTTTGTTACAAGGTTACACATACTAGTTATGTTCTGTGAATTTGACAAGCTTCACAATGTGAAAGCTATAAGGCTGAGAACCATTGAAGGCTGTAACTCAACAGAATTATTGAAACCGTTGTTTGAAAAAATGTTCCAACTATACAAAAGATGGCTCGTACAAAAGTATGAGCAAAGACTCTCAAAGTGTATGTGAAACAAGGCTGTCTAAGAATAGAACAACTTTAGAAAACGTCAGCCAAATCTGAAAGAAAAAAACTAAGTCAGGACAAAATGTATTCTACAGATGTAGAAACATTTTCACACGGGGAATTCCCCAACCACGGGACAAAAGTTGAAAATCATTTTGCAGCTGTATGTAAAGTTAGGACAGATTACAGGAAAAAAGATACAAAAGGATGGAAAAAACAAGGTAAAAGCTACATAAGACAAATGGAAGACCATGATACTGAGTCAATTCAAGAGTTCTCAGATATAAAAATAAAATTAAATGGAACACTTGTATATGAGGCAAGAGCCATCTAATACTCATTCTGAACAAAAATGTTTAATATAAACATCCTAAAGAAATGGCTGAATTTGGCATTTGTATAGGTTCTCCCAAAGCACCATTTGCTTTAGATAATGGCGCAATATGCAGTGTCCTATGCACTGGAGATAGGAAAAAATTGCAAATAAGTCCATTCAATTTAAGTATATTTCAGTGAGGGAACTAGACATAGATAAATAATAAAGGAAAGCTCAGACGCCCACCTATGGAAACATATCCAGTGAAGAAGAAATTCCTGTTTTTCCAAGGAGAAGTTCCGTGTCCTTACTTATTAAGCGCAACTACGCAACCTATGGTCAAATTGTAAGTGTATTTCAAAATCTTGGTGAACTGAAAGAGAAAGTGATTACTTAACATATAAATGAATTGATTAAACCAGTAGCACAGGTACATAGATTCCCAATACATCTACAAAGCAAAGTGGAAGAAGAAATATTAGAACATTGGAATGTTGGCATGTCCATTGAAGACAATGGACTGCTGCGGGCTTTTACAGGCCGGTAAAAGCCCGCAGCGCCAACATTCCAATGTTCGCTTTGTTCACAGCAACAGCTGTGAACAAAGCCTCACGGAGCCCGAAGGGATTTAAATCCCCTCGGGCTCCGTGATTTTTTTTTTTTTTTTTTTATAGAACATTCTGCCCTGTGTGGCAGAATGTTCTAATAGCCTTAGAACCCGCCGTAGCGTGCTCTACCGGCTATTAAAGTCCCTCTCCCTTGTTAAATGCCCTCGCCTTCGGCTCGGGCATTTAACACGGGGAGCGGGCCTTTAATAGCCGGTAGAGCCCGCTACGGCGGGTTCTAAGGCTATAATCTCTTTACAAAAGCAAGACATTAATGAAGTAGCGACTCGCCCAACACCCTAGGTTTCTCCAGTAGTTGTGCCTAAGAAAAACAGACCAAATTAGAGTGATGTATTAATTCACAAAACGTCAATTGAAGGAGCATGACATCCAGGACAACACTTGGATGACATCAGTAATCTCAATGATGCAGAAGCATTTTCAAGACTAGATTTATGTAAGGGCTAGCAGTTAGAAATTGATGAACAATAGAGCTACATAACCTTATCTAATAATTTATTTATTTTTTTTTTTTTCTGAGTTCTTTATATGTGACCAAAATAAAAGGATTGTTTTCTATGCAGAATAAAAAGGAAGTTCTTGCCAAAAACGCTTCACATTTCTAGAGTTTTAAACAGCCAGTAATAGATGAAAGTAGTAAAACCGAAGGTGCTTGAGGAAGAATCTTTGAAAATGATTGAGTTATGTTGTAGGTGGAGATACCTACATAGTCATTTTGTCAAGCTTAACTTCCCAATCAAATGTTAGAACCAATAACACCAATGGTGTAACTAGAACCTCAATAAAATAAACCAAGAATCCTCAAAGACTGACTGAGAAATGTTAACTGGACTAATCTGTTCATTGTTTTTAACGGTTTTCTTTTTATAAATAGGGAGAAATGTCATATTGTGTAAATGGCTACTTATAGAGCATGACTGTTTAAGAGTAACATATGAAACCACCTGTAGCTAGGATAGGAATGCTGTGTTTTGGCAATAGTTTGTTTAAATTTAGGATGCAGCAGAGTGGCCTGTTATAAAGCTCTCTGAAATAAAGCATCCTTTACAAAAACCAAGGACTCCAGAGTTTCCTCTGTGTACCACGTAGAGTACAGAGACAACCAGTGCTTCTGTTTCCTTGTTGCTGTTTTTCAGTTTGTTCTCAGAAAATTGCTTCAAGGACTACAGCATCTATTTTATTTTCAATCCCCATCCTAGCATCCCAGGGGATCAATGGGATCTAGCGGAATTTGCTGGCTATGTAGACTGAGTCAATTTACTACTCAACTCTGTACCAGTGTGCAGTGTCTGGGAGCAAGAAAATGTCACTACGGGTATGGCAGCAAAGGGTTTCGTTCAGCTGGACTTACTATTTTGCAAGAAGTACTTTTGATCTTTGAGAGTAGGCACTCATGGGCAAATAAGACTCATGGTTTGCTCCAGATTTAGTGCAACCGACTAAGGGAGCAGACAGGAATGCCTGAGACAACTAGAAAAATTCTAGTTTACATAGGATGACCAAGGCCCTTGCTCTACCTCTCCACCAGACGACACGCTCTTGCACACTACTAAATGATGCAGGAAGCAAGTAGCAGGTAACTTTTTATTCTCTGCGGTGCCAGTAGAAAATTCAAAACTTCTAGGCTTATCAGGGGAAGGAGGTCTTCCAATACAGTACTGTGCTGGTCTGGAATGCTTCTCAATTTGCTATAATGCACAACAGAGAAATCTGTTCAGTCTCCCCTGTATCAAATCAAGGCTATTCAGAAGTGCCGCCCACCACCTCCCCAAACAAAGGCCTCTGGTCAGTTTGAGCTAATTTACTTTAAGTATAGAGTCTATATAGGTGATAGCTCTGTACAGTGCTAGTATGGTTGTAGTTGGTAGGGAGGCCTGCATAGGTCTCGCCCACATTCCTGCCAAGTGCAGGAACAAGAGCTGCATAGCAGTAGTTTGCATCCCAGCATAGGAAGCGCTAATCATGTGTACTTCGATTCACTGCTATCAACACAATTTGCAGCCGTTTATTCCAGAGGCTAGAGTAGAGCAATGACCTCTCTCCCTAATCACAGGATCCTGATGCAATCACAATCTGCAAGGGCAGAACACCATGGGCATAGGTGGAGCTGCCTTCACCAGCACTCCCACAAAGAGATTGTGACCATCTGCCGGTAGGCCTCAATATGATCTAGACACAGGCAGTATCTACAGAGGCTAGGGTTCAATTTCCAGCTAGTCTGTTGGCTTGCGCGCCACACTTCAAAATGGCCACCAGATGCTGCAGGGCCTATGTGTGCCTAGTACCACAGACGTTGATGGTTGATCTGGTCTGTACCAAGCAATAAACTACAGCTGCATATCTTCCATGATGTCCTGACTGCAATTTTAACCTGCAAGATGTGGCCTCATGGGTACAGCCAGCCTGGGACCCACACAAAGGTGTGTGTGTGTGTGTGTTTTTTTGTTTTTTTTTTTGTTGCTGTTGTTATCTTTTTTTACAGTAAAGATCTTCCAGCATCTTCAGGCTCTGTGGAGTAGCCTCTGACAACCTTTACTATGTTAGTGTTCTCAATTTGTAAGTAGGTAAGGTTCCCTTTTGTTTACATGCACCTTAGAAAGCCCGGTCTCTGCCACTTGTGTCCCCTCCACCCATTTAGCATCCACCATAGCGGTGTGGCAAGATAATGGAGTTGAAATTCTTGGTGGCTTCTGATTAATTGTACCTTGTAGTTTTTTTATGCTCCAAATCTTGTCAGACAGTGCCAAGGTAAGTCTGCCCATCATTCTGACAAGCTCTGACCCCCTGGAAAAACTAGGAAGGCTTGACATTGTCCTCTTGGAGGATGTTTGTTCTCTGATCATATGGCCTTATGTGCATATGGTCAAAAATACTACTCTGTGAATACCGATAGAAAGTCTGGTTCAGTACTCCTGCAATATTTCTAGGAAAGGCTCCCTTCAGGTGCCCTCTTTAAGATGCAACATAGAAAGATGGAAGTGTATTACTTAAGCAGTTATGATTAAAAGAATCGTGTGGTATATGCAGGTTTCAAATGTGCTGTTCCTCTTCATGAGGTCCTTGAAGCATGTATTTCATAGCACTAAATGTGCAGGCCCAACTTCTATACACCAATGTTTCACCTAAGTCAGCATCAACCGCTGAATGAAGTGTGCCATAGGTGTACCCACTTACTACTGTCTTTATTCTAGTTACTATAAATAGACATTGGGACCATTGGAGAATTTGTGTTCAAATTAGAATGTGAGGTAAGTGTGCAGAGCAACCTACTCTCGAATTCATGTGCGTATACTCACATGAAGTATTACAATTGAATCAAAATTGGTATGATATCGTGTTTTTCTGGCATAGTTAACTAAGCCTCAGTTACGTCTTAACACCATGTTCAACATTGATCCTGTAGCAAGGTTATTTTGTGTTTAACGGCAGTGCAATAATTTGTAAATAAAATGGTGCCGGTGCCCAGAGACATCCTCTTAAACAGGCGGCTGCTGCAATTAAATGTGCGAGCACGGAATCCTGAAGGCAAGGTAATCCTGACGCCATCTCGGGCCTCTTCAATCCATTTATAGGCACTCCCTGCCCATTCAGCACACTCTTGCAGCTTTCTACTTTCTCCCTCTGTGACGCTTTTTCGTTTTTCTCTTCCTCCGCATTTCCCACACGTGTCTTTTGCTCACAGTAATTGCCTGAGGGGAAAGAATAAGCGCCGGCCCTCAAAAATAAGTGCCGGTGCTCAGCACCAGAAACAGCAAGCACAAATTAAGCACCGTTTAAAGGTTTGCCTGACACGACGTGCAGCAAGTTGTGATTTATACTGAATGACATTGTTCCCAAAGGGCCTGCTAGATAGAGTCCACTAGCAACACTTTCCTGTGGACCTTCTGTTTGCATGTGGTATTGCATTAATTCACAATGGCTGTGTTTATAGTCTGTTTTGACACCTTCGGACCACATTAGTTTAGACTTTTTGTATTCTGTTAGGGGTGATGCCCCATTTCTTGCAGATTTTGCTGCATATTTGAGACGGTCTGTTCCTGATTTTGCAAAGTAATCTGTATTCCATTGAAAGAGCGCCTTCATGACAATACTTGTATGCATTTAAATGAAACTTACTGCATCTTACTATTTCTGGAGTGTACCTTTCATTTTTTTTGTTATAAAATGTTATGGTTATCCCAGAGTTTGCTCTAGAACTCACTTTGAGTCTGTTCTCTTATGGACTGTATTTTGAAATGTTGGTTTGAACCCTGCCTCTGGGTCACATTGCATCATGATTTGAGGCTAAAATTGTCACGGGACCACCTACATTTGAAAGCGCTATTTAGATTGAATTTATAGGCCTACGGCATGCCCCGGCACACTAGAGTACATTTTACTGCAGACTGATTCAGATCAGTGCCCTCGGAGTACAATAGTTTATAATCCAGAAGAGCAAATAATTTACTTTCATCCCTGTATCGTTTGTAGGTGCAGTCTAACGGGTAGATGTTCTCGATGATGCTTCCAAAATGAAATCTTGATAGTTTGAATAGGCTTGCCCGGTCAGGTACAGGACTGTATGAGAAATAAATTCAAAGTTCTTTCTCCCTCTTCAGTCCCTCAAGACTACTCCATTCCATCAGCATGTGGAACCATGCAAGGTACCCAGCTTAATGTTTCGCTGCAAATTTCAAATGAAGCTCCTCAACCATGTAGATCTGCACTTCTTTTAAATAGTGTCAATGTAGTGCTCACCAAATATGCGGTCTTTTTTGTGTGTAGTACTGTCGGAGCAAAACCATCCAGCAAATCTGGACACTCCAGAAGGTACACAACGCTAAAATTTAAAGCAATACAGAAAAGTCCCTATTGAGCAGAAAATTGGGGAAAGGTCCGACAGCATTGCTAGTAGCGTTAAGGAAAACTCGGAAATCTCCGGCTCACTCCCAAAAGCAATGGATTCCTATACACAATTTTTGCATATAAAAATAGATTGCAAACTCATACTGTGATCAAATGTGTATTTTCCAGCAAATCGGTACACAACTGTTTTGTTACTACCTTTAAAACCAGAGCACATCCCAAATCCATGTATTTGACACCCTCTATGCTAATGTCATCTAGAGATGTTCTATCAAATATGACCTTAACAGGACTTTCAATTGCTGAATAGACTAGTGAAATCACAACCGAAGGTCCTTAAATGTTACAAGACCTAGGGAACAGGAAGAGTTCACTGAAAATAATGTAATCGTAAGAGTAAAAAATAAACCATTACATGACCGCGTAACTGTGCTCTGGATGCTGTGGGGAGATATGAGCAGGGAGGAAGCAGGAGGGAGTGACAAACACATCTATTCCATTGTAAAGTTGAACATAGAAGCGTGGCGTACCTAAAACTAAATTATAAATCCAGTTCTACATATTGTAGGAAATTGTGAAATTGGTTTCGGTTACAAATGTTAATTTATCATATATACTTTTATAAACATAATGCGTTAAATATCTTAATGCGTGAAAATAAAATCTGAAAACAACCTAACAGAACTGTCTGCTTCTTGTGACGGCCAAATTGTCCCCGTTTGACACTAAATGTCTTTTACAGATTCTGAAGGCGAACAGATGGATTGTGAACATGTGGTAGAATTTCAGACCCTACAAATAACTGCACATAAAGACTGTATGAATTACCAGGTACGTTTCTGGCAAACCGCTCCTGCATGACCTAGACGTGTATGGGTACAGTGCACCCGCTCCTTATTTTTCTATTGCTGCTCCATGTACACTTAAAGCAAAAACCCTTACACTTACAGCTGTCCAGAAACCGAGAATCGGCTAGAGTGAACGCGAGTCCATTTAAAACATTTTACTAATTATTTTTCTTAAAATAATCCGGCTAGTGGAGGGATGCGGCCTTGACTAGAATAATATTTGCATGCTGGAAGTGTAAGGGTATTTAAGTGCGATATTCTAGTTTTTGGAATGTTGAAACCTATCCCACCAGCTTTTAGGGAGGGAGCAGGTCCATTCTGACACATTGCTGTACATTTCCCCATTGCCAGATCCTTCTGCTGCACATTGCAATATACCTCTGTATACCAATAGCCAATGTTTAATCATTGTCTTGTCATAATGAGACCAACTTATGGCACTCGTATAGGCAAGGGTGTATCCTAGTTTGGAAAGTTTAAACATAAAATCTCCCAACCGTCACAATGATCACTGTTGTATCCCAGAAAGAAAGGCTAATCTTGTGCCTTTACGTGAGCAAAATGGGTTGTTAAGCATGAGCAAGAACAATAGAAACGTATTTGGCAAATGTAGGTCTGAAAGTTGCTATTATCTTGCTGCATAGAAATAGTCTGGCAGTATACACAGTACATATAATTGTTGGTGCATGATTATACATGTCTGAATAGTGATATTGTTGGTGTTTTATACTGCAATAACATTTGAATATGATGGCTGTATGGTGCCTGATGGTCTCAGTGTTGAAATATGATAGTTTGTGTATTTGGGTGTGGGGATTTCATTGTGTATGTACGAATATATAGGTGGTTGTGAATGTGACTGATTATATTACTGGGGATGTGTGGGCACACTGGTGATTGGGCATGCATATAAATGCTGGGAACAAACATATGACATTGGTTGAATGGCAACAAGATGGTATTTTGTGAACCACTTAAGTGGTGGATGAATGAATAAGGGTTGCTGTATGATGGTGGCTGTCGTTTTTTGACAGTGGGTGTGAGGAAATTTGATGGTGTGTATGAATTTAAATTGGGGGCATATGTGATTGATTCAGTGGTGTTTTTTGGGGTTTGTGGATAGTCTGAGTGGTTCCATATGGTGAAATGGAAAAGACCGTATGATGCTTACTGAGTCTATTTGCTTGTGTGTCTTGTCATATTTTGGCGTATTTGTGTATGATTGTTTTTGTGGTTGGGTGTTGGAACATGATGTACTTGTGTATTATTTAATGGGATGTATACGCAGTTGCAGTTAAGCCTGACTTGGTACAGCTGAACGACTGCACTCTGTTTCAACTTTACATTTTTGTTTGGGATTTGTTTTTTTGATGTGCATTTTCGAAAATATTCAATTATACAATTTTAACATTCGAAATTTTCATCGTAATCTTTTTTTTAATTTTTTTTTTTCTTTTTTTTTTAAAGCAATTAATCATGAACTACCATTCTAGGCCATTAGTTTATCACCATGTAACATGTCTTAGAATTTGTGAATATACAGTATGATTACCCATACAATAAATCAAATTCTGTTTTTAAAAGCTTTTTTGAGGGGGAAAAAATGTTCACGACGTTTTGTCGTAGAAGGCGGATTTTTACAAACAAAATGAGTTAAATGTATAAATTACACCAATCAACTCCTCCTATGTCTTCTCTGAGCGATTTATCTGGATACTTGTACGTGTGCTGCTTTATCTGGAACTTCTCTTTTGTGTGCTATACTTTTAGTACAAATTGTTCCCGTTTTCGATTGCATCTGGGAGTATGACTTCGGTGTTCAGAAGTCTGGATCCTGGGAGGCAGCTGGGTTTACTTAGCAGGCAGAGCCGAATGTTCGTGATGTCACTTAACCGCAGATTTGGGTTGTCATGTTGTTGCAATGGCATCAATGTAAAATGGTTTGTAGTACGAAGTATGAGGTGGAGAACAGCGCATCCTACTTTACGGATTGGTCTGGTCATTTCCATTCTGCTGTGTTTTTTAGGGTTGAGCCTGCGTTTCATGCGCTTGCCCATGCGTTTTGCCTGCGAGACGCTTTAGTAGATACAAAAGGGCTCGGAGCCCAGGCCATGTTACGTCCGTGTCTTTCATTGGTTCGTGGGCTTGCCTTTTAAAATCTGCTTGCTTTCATTAGTGGAAGGCACACGTCATTCCTTTTCTGGTGGTTAGCCCTCCTCTAGCGCAGCGACCAAGTACTGAAAACATGCGAGGCTCTGTTTCCCATCAAGTTTGTAGACTACTTTTAATCCTTTCGCAGCGCGATGTCGCTTGGCAGAAGTGCATGACACCGACCCAGGCACCTAATTTCCAACCCCGCTGCTTTGAGTGCACCCAGCTAGGACACAAGCCGGGGGACTCTGTTCAAGGAAATCACCCACTGGTGGGACCTCTGCAGGGGTGGCCAATGTGGCCTTAGGGGAAAAGTAGTCCCCAGGGACAGATCATAGGCCATGCAATAATCTCCCTCAGTTGGGAGATAGACTCTGAGGGTGGGAGTAGTCACTTCCACCTGGTGGGAGTGGATGGGGTTCCAGTCACTGCTCTGAGGGACACCAGAGCTAGTCACTCCATGATGGTGGAGAGAATGGTTAGAGCCGTACACCGTCCAGGTGTGTAGAATAACTCCAGCCCATGGAGGAGGTTTTTTTCCACCCTATGGTCTTGGTATCCCTGGAGTGGGGTGGGGAAGGTGACCCAGAGAAAGGGTCATAGTTAGTCCCCAGATGCCCATAGACTGCATTATGGGATCCCAGATGTAGGGGCGAGATGCGTGAGCTCACCCCTGTTCAGCCTTTGGGTACAGACCCTGGCTTGATTGACCAGTGTCAGGATTCCACCCTGGAACTGGCGGGAGGCAGATTGGAAGCAGGGTGCAAAACCCCTGGGGCTACTGCTCCCCTCCCCCATCTGAGATGCCTCCGAGGTCAGGGAAACCTCAGGAGCCCATAGGGGACTCTCTGCCAGCCCCAAGGCTGGAGGAGAAGCTTACACAACGGTCCCACTCGGGGCCTCCACTTACTGGATGGCCTGAGGTCTGGCTCTTGACACTGACAGCTGTCAGTGGCCTCTGTTGGTTGCTGTCCTTGTGGACAGTTTTCCCTGGGTTGGGGACAGTAGACCCAAGGAGTGAAGAGGGCCATGGTGGTACTGTCTGCCCACTGGGATGCATCTGATCAAATTAAGGTCAAGTGCTTCACAGATAGGGTCTACAGATGTGAAGAATCCCCCATGGGTCAAGTCAGTTGCGTCCCTCTGTCTATACTTTCAGGGGCCACAGAGTTCAGAAAGGCATATAACTGGCAAGTGCCCCTGCAGTGGGCCACTCTCCTAGTTCTATCACCCTAAGCAGGGAAGTCCTTCAAAGTATTGATTAATCTATCCTGGCTTTAGGATGTAAGGGGATGTGTGGGCAAACTGACACTCTTTGAAGGGTCAACTCAAACGTTTTGCCTTCCTCATTTTTGTTGGCTTTAGGACTCTTGACACTTTACAACTGCTAACCAGTGCTAAAGTGCATGTGCTCACCCCCTATAACATGGTAACATTGGCTCATACCCAAAAGGCATATTTAATTTAATTGTAAGTTCCTAGAAAAGTGCACTACTTATGCCCAGGGCCTCTTAATTAAATGCTACTAGTGGGCCTGTAGCACTGATTGTGCCACCCACTTATGTAGCCCCTTAAACAGGTCTCAGACCTGTCATTACAAGGCCTATGTGTGCAGTTTCACTGCCACTTCAACTTGGCATTTAAACTACTTGCCAAGCCCTAAACTTTCCTTTTACTATGTATAAGTCACCCCTAAGGTCAGCCCTAGGTATACCATAGGGCAGGATGTTATGCAAGTAAGGCAGGACATGTACTTATGTGTTTCATGTCCTGGCAGTGGAAAACTCACATTTGTTTTCCACTACTGTGAGGCCTGCTCCTGTCATAGACTTGCAAAAGAACTGCCCTCATACCACTTTTAAGTGGTAGATTCTGGTCTAGAAGGAGCAGCCCTCATGTTTAGTATGGCCAGAAAGGGAATATTAAATCCAACTTCACCAGTAAGCAAGATTGTCTATTACTATTTTAGAAATACCACTATTATAAAGTAGCCATTTTTTGCACTTATTGCCATCTGTGCCTTAGTCTGTCTCCAAACCCCGTCTGGTCTCTGCTGGTTGACAGCTCCCCTTGTGCATTTCACCCAGACAGCCACGAACACAGGACAATCTGTCATGTTCCCATTCATCTGCATACCGAGTGGGTCTCCCTGGGCACGAACTGTGGAGGTGCTCTCTTACATTTAAAAGGCCAATGGTCAACCCTCACACAGGACTGATCACTTCCCTTCCCTTACCCCGCCCCATAGGGATCCTGGCAGACAGGACAGGTCTGTATGGGGACCATATGCACTTCATAACCACTATTTGAAGTTCCCCCACTTCAGACATTTTTGGGTATATAAACTAGGTTTCTGATCCCACCAAATCAGAAACTTTTGGACCTACACCTGTAATCTGTCAGACTTCCAGGCTGCCCAAAGTACTCATCTGGACTGCTTTGCTGAAGGACTGCTTTCCTGCTTGCTGCTCTGCTGCCTGGTGCATCCGACTCTGCTGGAAGGACTCTGCCTTGCTCCTAAAGTGTCTTCCAAGGGCTTGGATTGAGCTTGCCTCCTGTTTCTGAATTCTCGGGGCCAACAAAGACTTCACCCCTTCAGGAAATCCTCATGCATCGGAATATCTATGCAAGGTCTGCAGAAAACGATGCAGCGCCTGCTTCGCAGCTGGAATAACACACCACCAACTGGAACGACGCAGCGCTGAGTTTGCCACATTGCCTACTGGATTGAAGCAGCTCCCTTTACCAGTGCATCAAGGATTTTCAACACATTGGATTTGTTCATGGGTGTCAAAATATCAACACATTGCAGTAAAGAACCAAGGCTCTTGAAATTCAACACATCACATTGCAGCGTGGAAAAACGCTTCGTCTGTGCTGCGCCGGAAAATGTGACAAAACACCTTATTTTTCCACGCATCTCCTCTGCAGCCCCCATGTGTCATTATTTTTGATGCATCCCAGGTACTGTAATATACAAAGATACAACCATTGATTCCTAAGGATTGAGACTCTTAAACCTTTAAAAAGTGCCATTTCAACATGTGCTTTTTGGATTTATGTCTTGACCTTATTTTATTCAGATAAATATTTATTTTTCTAAACCTGTATGGCATTTCTGTGGTGGTTTTACAGGATAATTTGGATTGTGTTGTGACTTACCCTGACTAGGATTGTGGTCCCTACTTGAACAAGGGTGTATACCTCTGCCAACTAGAGATCCAATTTCTAACAGTGCCCTGCTGGAGTGGGAAGGCATCTGACAGGGTACCATTTATTCTTACTCTGGCTACCTAGTTGGCATAGACCCATCGCCATTCATGTGAAATGAGGGCCCAGAGTATGATGCAGGAATAAAATAAGGGCAAGCTGTTTTGTCAAATGCCTTTTCTACATCGAAGGTGATGGCCACTGTTGGGAGGTGGTATGGTGGACCTTTTCCCATAACCCATCCCAAGGTGCGGCTATTGTAACTTGCCAGTCTTTAATTAAAAGATCCTGATTAGGATTTGTGTACCTGCTTGGTAAGGATAGGCTTCAATTGTTGTAAGATTTTTGCATACATTTTGGCCTCCTCTCCATTAAGGAATTTTGCCTGTAGTGTTTGGATCGTAGTAGTTATTACCTTCTTTGGAATAATGACTATTGTTGTCTCTGCGTCAGTGCCAGAACTTTCTTGTGTGTGCAAAGTAGTTAAAGATGGGTTCCAGTGGGGTATAAATTGTTTGTGCTTTATGAAAATTAATCAAGAGCCCATCAGGACCTGAGGCCTTGACACTTGGGATTATTTAAATTGTATCTGCGATCTTTGTTTAGAGCTGATCTGTTGGTGTCAGGATGGTGTTAATTTGTAAATTAATATTTAGAAGTTGTAGAGACCTCTTTGGGTTAGTGAATCGCAGTAGTGTACGGAGCACCATAGATATTTTTAAATATGTTGTAGGTTTCTTTACTTATAGCTTTGGTGCAATAAATACCCTTGATGGTAATCAAGGACTTAGTTCTCTTATTTTAAGTAAGCTGCTAATGATCACCCCACTTTGAGAGAAGTATTTTTCACCTTTTGGACAAGGACCTATAGATAGGCTAGTTTAATATTTTTGTTATAGTCCTATTTTAGGCATTTGAGTTTATCTAGTAGGGTAGAGGTTGTATTTTTTTTTTTTTCCGTGCCTGTTCTGTATTTCTGCATCTTTGACTTCATTATTCAGGGCTTCCAGGATGTCTGTCTTCACAATTTTAATGATGGCCAGACCCTGGCTATAACATTTTAGGATATCCTACAGGGTAACTGAAGTCACAATGTGGATTTTCCTGCAATTATTATTTCAGTCTTTGGTGATGGATTTATCATCTTCTAAGAATTTGGGGCTTGGAAGCCGCAAGATACCCCCCCCCCCCCATAGAGGTTTTCAAGAAAGCTTGCCGCATGGTCTGAGAACTATTGGTTCAATTGATACATCTTTTACCTTCTGTAGTAAGGTGGTGTCTGTTAACAAATCAATATGCAAATAGCTTGAATGAGGAGGAGAGAAAGGTAAAATTCATGTCCTGCTTAAGAAGCCTCCATACATTAAGTTTATGGTCCATACAGAGATTACACATGGGTTTGTGTTTTAGGTGTCTAAATGTAGCAGTAGTGCCAATCAAGGATTGGGTACACAATCCTGTAGATGACTGTTTTGCTTTACGTTTGACTGAGCCAAAATATACACACTGAAAGGAGTCGAAGATTCTCTGGAATGCACTTCTTAATCTGAGGAAGACATTTATTATGGCTTTTGGCAAGGTTGGTTAAGGAAGGTTTGAACAATAAAGTGTACTTTCAGAATACGCAACCATAATGTAAGACAATGTATAAAGAATCTCTAATCTATAAACAGCAAATATATACATGCAAGAATACACTCCTATCAATATATGTGTATATATATTCATTCACAATGCAAAGCGAATAATTAATAAAAATGCATCTCCTTAGGGCCTGTCAGGTACTTAATCTTTCTCATGCCAGCAAGACGATGACCCCGTTCCACTGAGATCTCTATCCTCATTGGAAATATATCAGGCATTCAACGTCTAAAATCTTGACTGAGGTCTTGGAATCTACGACTGCCAATCAGGGGCATCTTTTATATCTTAATTAACCAGAAAAGGTTTCTAGAAAACCCGTCATCAAAAAATATTCAAAAATGCGGACTAGTTTAGGTAAGCTTTGAAAAACACGTTGGGAGTTGGCCAAAATACCAAGGGGTCTCTCCCAAAGTCAAACTGTTCCCTGCTGTACCATAAACATCAGTCTAGTACATCCTTATCATGCTGACCAACTCCTCCATATTATGTACTAGCTCTTCGGTGAGAAAGAACACTCAAATAGAAAACACGTTGCATAACATGTTTGTACAGAAAACTACTCTTACTTCTAACGTGGCAGTGAGGCTAAGCTGAATACAAAATGGAGTCTAACTAGTGACCTCTAAAGTGACGGTGGGCAATTAAGCCAAGTGCAAAGTGGTGGGACAGTCCGTGGTCAAAACACATCACTACATTCCGCCCTTTGACCAGTGAGTCGTGTAGCTTATAGGTTTAAGATCTTCTTTTTTTTTTTTCGGTCTAAACGTTGCAAGCAAATTAGGAATACATTGTACACAGCAACTTAATGATATAATAACTAATGCTACAAAAATTCCACCCAAAACTTTGCATAATTGTCCAAAATTAGGTAACCATTGAAACAACCAGTCCTACCATTTCTGATCTATATCCTGCTTTACCCCTGAATCCATGGTAGGTTTTAGCTTATCCACATTGAGATGAATGTAGTTATCTTAAAATCTGGCATGGATCAGTATTGTATACAGCTAAACCAGGCACGCCTACAA
This sequence comes from Pleurodeles waltl, assembly GCF_031143425.1. Lineage (NCBI taxonomy): Eukaryota > Metazoa > Chordata > Amphibia > Caudata > Salamandridae > Pleurodeles > Pleurodeles waltl. The sequence goes on along the minus strand of NC_090445.1, from coordinate 848,130,178 downwards.
TAGAAAGACTTAAGCTTAGATACTCTGATTGGGATAATTGAATATCTGAGTCGCAATTTTCCCCTAGGTGCATAGTGTCTATAGGATAACAAGTATGTATAGAGTTAGATGGAAACATCATGAGTCCCAGGTGTGTAAAAGTACATGACCCACCCGTTATGTTAGCTGGAATGTAAGTGAAGGCTAGATTTCCACACAAACAGCAAGCCAACTGGCAATTTGACATGTTTAATGTGACTGGCAGCAGTCCCTAGATGACGACAAACCATATGATTCTACATGTTTGTGCAATGTAGGTCTGTTGGGTAAAGCACAAAACTGTGTTCCCATGGTAAGTTTTGAGAGGTTGATTTCTCTTCTAAACTCAATTGAATGAATTTTCCAATGTCACAGGAATTACAGGACCTTTAACACACGTCACCAGTAGGAATGTTGTAGGTAATTATCTGGGTGAGATTGTCCCACTTTTCATCGGTTGTTTTGACAGTCCCTGCAATTTCTAGGGAGTCAACATGTTGTTGCACATCTTCATCCTGGTTAGTAGCATTGAAAATTTCTAATAAGATGCTTGTTGGCGTTGGTATGGTGATCAAACACATTGACAAAACATTCAGTGCTTCTCATGGCGCCCATGCAAAAAATCTGATCTGTTGAGCATGGTCTGTGCCAAATATTGTAACTCAGATGCAGTAAAGGTGGTGCACGATATGGTCCATCAATCAAGTTGAGATTGGGGGTGTTAGGTCTCCCCCGACCCCACACACCCAAAAGGGGACCAAACTGAACACTTAAGGCAAAAACAAGCTGTAGTATTATCTGTAAAATAAACCAGTATGATAATTCTCGCAAATAACATTTGTCAGCTGGAATAGGTTCCCATTTTTCATTTCCTGGTTTCATAATCAACAGAACATTACTGGGGCCCTTTGCTATCATTTCTGGAGGGCCATTTGGGGATTCAACCCACACTTTAGCACCAGGGTTTTTATCAGTGGAACCAAAGCCTCACTCCCCACATACAGTAAGAAGGGCTGGGGCAGTCCCCTTCCTCACCCATCCTCCATACACTGGAATTATGACAAGCTGTACAATCCTGTCTCCAATTTGAATAAATCAATCAACTTCTCCACTATTTAACAGAATAACTTTGATTTCTCCTTGGTAATCTGCATCCATCACCCCCTAAAATCTGAATACCTTTGAGGGCCAACCCAGATCTGGGAGCAATCAATCTGAAATGCTCTGGGGGAAATCTGTACTCCAACACCCGTTTCAGGTTTTCTGTCTGTAAGCTTGTAACGCATGTAAGTCCAGACCTGCAGATTCAGGTGTCGCTCTGTAAGGAGCTAAGGATCCAGGTTTTATTTCCAGTATGTGATGGTATTGGTGGCCACGTGGTTGTATTTGGAAAGCTGGAGTTAACTTTCGCAATAGGGGTGTTTCAGCACTTGTTAATGGTCTATTCAGAATCTGGAGGGATTCATTTAAATGATCTCCAGTTTTTCAAAGTTCCATCAGATAATTTCTGAAATTGAGCTTTCAGTAAACCATTCATTCGCTCAGTCATGATGCCTGTGGATAATAAGGAATATGATATATCCACCCAATATTGTGCTGAGAACAGTAGTCCTGCACCAATTTGCCTTTGAAGTGCGACCCATTGTCACTCTGGACCTGGAGTGGTACTCCATAGTATAACATTAAAAAGTCCAAAGTTCTGATAATATTGTGCTGAGTAGAAAGTTTGCAAGGGACAGCAATCTGGTATCCAGAATAAGTGTCCACTACTGTGCAGGCGTATTGCCACCCACGACTAATAAGTAGTGGTCCAATGTAATCAACTTGCCAGATCTGTCCTGGTAACTTTACTCTCCCCAATTGACCTTTGACTGTTTGTGGGTCGGATCTCTGTGTGTGCTGACAAATAGGACATTTGAAAATTAGTTTTTATCAAGTATAGGGGAATGTGCATCCCTCTAATCTCTGCCCACCTGTAAGTGGCTTTTTCTCGCAGGTGTCCACATTTTTGGTGCGCCCATTTAGCCATCCCCACGAAGTCAGAATCTGATATTGCCACTTCGGTTTCTGAAATTTTGGCTTTATCGTCTGCAAGGGAATTGAACCAGCGTTCTAGTGAGTCAGTGGGACAATGAACATCTACATGATACAGTGACTTTACTTTGTTCTAACATTTTCCAAATTTCCTGCCACAACTCTTTGCCCCACACCTCCTTTGAGTGGATAAACCAGTTATGTGCATGACATGTGGGAAGCCAAGTGGCTAAACCATTGGCAGTGGACCAAGAATCCGTGTAAATATGACGAATCCAAGGCATCTCTTGGTTTAGAGCCTGATACACAGCATACAACTCTGCATATTGGCTACTTTATCGTTCTCCTGTGGTGGTCAGCAACTTTTTGGTAACTGGATTTTGACACTGCTTTCCAATTCCTATTGGTACCCTCATTTGGATGAGCCCTCAGTGAATATGCATGTTTCCTATGCTCAAGGGACAAAGATTCAAATGGCGCACCCCGTCTTACTGGTGACTGTTTTACCTGTGGTGCCTTCTGCACTCTCTCCTCATCCTGTACCGGGGCTTGTGACGCCTGTTCACGTAGGGCTGCAGTGCCTGCCAGTCCTACTCAAGCCCTGTCTTGTATGTACCATTTCCAGCATATGATAGCCTCTTGTGCATGTCCTATATGGGGAGATTTAGGTGAACTCCTCATCCAATGCATAATTAGTTCAGGTCTCAGAATTACATTATGACCTAGTGTTGTTGCTCAGTATCCACTAGAGCCCAATAACCGGGCCAAAGCTGTTTTTCAAAAAGAGTATAGCACTCCCTAGAGTCAGGTTGTTTTCTGGTCCAGAACCCCAGGGGCACCCTCATCCTTCCCTGTTTTTGCCACATACAACAGTTTGCGTTATGTTCCTGAACAGTTACATGTAACAGAGTGTCTCCTTTCTACACTGGCCACAAGTCTAAGGCCTGTTGAATTGCTTCCTTTGCCAAATCAAAAGCACGCTGCTGCTCTTCACCCCATTCAAACTCCTGTTTCTTCCTTTTCACTTCATACAGAGGGGCCAAAATCTGACTCAAATGAGGACTGTGCAGTTTCCAAAAATCAAACAATCCAATAAATGTCGGTCTCGTGCTTAGTGCGGGGTGTGGCAAACTCTAGAATCTTTTGCTTTGCTTGTAATACCTCTGTGTCCCTGATTCCACTGAATGCCTAGAAACTTCACATTTTGAGATGGTCCTTGTGTCTTATCTGTGTTAATCCATCCCTTACTTTGCAAGAGTTCCACTGCTCTCCAACTGAATCTGCACCTGTTCTGTCTCTCCCTGAATCATCACATCAATGTAATGGGTCAATTGCACACCTGGAATCCCAGACACTTCATCCAGGTGCTTTGCCACCAGCCGGTGACAGAGATAGTGGGGCTATGTATGTACCCTATTGGAAAAGAGAACATCTTAAATTGCCTGCTGCAGTGGGGGAATGAAAATTGCTCTTGGCATTCTGGCGCCAAGGGTATAGAGAAACATGTTGGCTATGTCATTAGTGGCATACCATGTCCCTGTGTTTTGGTATCCGTTCCATCAAAGTGATATGAGACTCCGGCTGTTAAAGGAGGTGTATGTTTAGTCAGGTGCGGGAATTAACTGTCCTTCTGTACCGCCCATGAGGTTGTTTAACGGGCCTGAGGGGATTGTTCCATTCAGTAGTAGTTGGAGCTATTACACCAGCCTCAATCATGTCTTTTTATAGTTTCACTTATTTCATAATACCCTCCAGGAATGCGGTATTTTTTCAAATGAATTATTTTAGTTGCCAAGGGCACCTTCATTGGGAATTTTTAAACGACCCATTTCCATGGCAGCCACTGAAATGTATCTTTTTATTCCAAACTGATAACAACCATCATCCAAATACAGTCATTCCTTTCAAAATGTCAATTCCAAGTATGTATTCCAAAAGCGGCACAATCAGCACAGTATATTCTTTTTGCTGTTCTCCCTATTTTTATTTGTACTGTGGTTTGTACAGCGGGGGTCTGTTTCCCCCCCCCCCCCCCCTTCTCTCCCGCCCTGTGATGGTGTTAAACTTAGGGTTTCCATCAATCGGAGGCCTCCGCTCCAGTGTCAACTGAGGCTCCAACGTTTTGCACATTTTTGTGTTTCCAATGTATTTCTAAATCAACATGAGGTCTGTTATCCCAACGAGCCCACCTTTGTACTGGAGCTTGGCCAGTTTCCTAGTCTGATTTAAACTTGTCAACTTTTGTCCAAGTGAGGTCTGGATATATGCTTTCATATTTGCAAGCAGGCTCACCCCCGTCTCGGTTCTCCAAAGTTAACCAGTCACTGTCCAGGTTTTCCTCACTCTCAGAGGAAACCTTTTTCTCTTTCCTGTCCTTTTCTTCCCTTAATATCCGTGACTGGCTCTGTTTCACACTTATTATCTTTCGTATTTAGCTTTTTGCTGCTTTCCTTTCTATCTAAACCCCTCTTACGGTACATTTCCCACTAGCTTCTGGAATCTATCCCATCAATCTTCTTTTTATTTTTATTTTTTTACACCATCTTTTAGTAGCGCTGTAAACATGTCTTTTCTGGACACTCATCTGTGCCACCCTCAGACCTTGATCTCTCAGGTTTAACCCAAATTCCCAATTCACCTAACTCTGACTGCTTCTAGTACATCCTTCAAAGCTTGCCCCGTCTGATAGTCATAATTACTTGCTTACAGGCAGGTGGAGCAAGGCAAATTATTTTGTTTCTTATTGGCAAGAAAGCAGTCCATCTAACAATTAGTGCTCATCACCCAAGAAAATTATTTCATTGCCTCCTCCTTAATTCTTTGCCTAGCATCACATAAAGAAGACCAGGGTTTCTCATTGGGAGGCCACTCTGAATCAGTGGGGTACTTCAGATTACATCCATCAACAACTAGTTGTAACAAAGTAGTCTTTCCTTGAAACCCCCTGAACTGTTCCTGTATTACTGGATTAGAACTTAGAGTACAGAACTTGCAAGAGTCCCCAACATAACACAAAGCACCAGTTTCGAGCAACCTCACAACCCAAGCAAGTATGGAGTCCCCTGATCTGTTTAAAATGATCCATAATGTAATTTACTTCTTGCTGAGTGTAATCTTCTAAAGCATGTAGTGCAACTCCTGCTGGATCTTGTGGTGTGTGCTGCAATTTCGGTCTGAATATTGGCTGTGCATGCACTGCATTCTGCTCCTGTAGGTACCCCGGTTCCCTACCTTTTTCGCTCTTCTTCACTAGAGTTTGACTGCTCACTGCCGGTCCAAATGCTATGCATCCAAGATGAATCTCGGCACCAATCCACACCAGCAGTAGCAATGACTTAATGGACCTTTTTCTGACTTATCCTTCCTCTGTTTACGATATTTGTTTTGAGCTATTTTGATTGCAGCACGTTCTGCAATGGTTTGATACGTGTACCTTCTATTGCAATAATTTATTTTGGGAAGACAACATAGCAATACTATTTGAATCCACAAGCTGCTTTTCCAGTTCATTTACCCTTTCTAACTGTTTACATTTGTCATACATTTTTCTATAGGCAGACAAACGTATCCACCCCTGTCTGCCAAGAACTGAAAGATCATTCCCTTCAACCGGTACTTTTCTTAAGCAAGACAAAACATCTGGTTCTGCTTCATTCAAATATTCATCCCAGCTTTCTGATAAACCAGCCAAATGTGAAAATTCACTAGCTAACTCATAAGGTGTGTGGCACATCTAGGAATTTGAAACACTTTTCACTTTTTTAGAAGCAGATGCTTTAGTCTTACTGCCAAACATATTTTCACTTTTAAATGTACACTTTTAACCTACAAACTCTTCCCTTGCCGACCTATGCCAAAGTGTGTTGCTTTACTTTTGACTGAGCCAAAACATAAACCCTGAAAGGAGTCGAAGATTCTTTGGAATGCACTTAATCTGAAGACCTTTCTTATAGCTTTTTGCAAGGTTCGTGAAGGAAGGCTTGAATAGTAAAAAGTGTGCTTTCGGAATGTGCAACAATATAGAAAGACTATGTATAAAGAATCTTCAATCTATAAACCGCAAATATATACATGCAAGAATACACACTGATATGTGTATATATAATCATACACAATACGAAACAATTAATAAATCATCACCAAAGGGCCTGTCAGGTGCTTTATCTTTCTCATGCCAGCAAGACGATGACCTCGTTCGACTTCAAGAAAGATCTCTACCCTCACGGGACATATATCCGGCATTCAACATCTAAAATCCTGACTGAGGTCTTGGAATATACGACTGCCGAACAGGGTCCTCTTTTATATCAAAACTGGAGAAGGCGCTTTCTGGAAAACCAATCATGAAATATAAAAAAAAATGCTGGCTAGTTTAGATAAGCTTCGAAAGAAACATTTTGGGAATTGGCCAAAATCACAAGGCATCCCTCCCAAAATCAAACTCTTTCCTGCTGTACCATAAAGATCAGTCTAGTACATCCTTCTCATGCTGACTGACTAACTTCTCCATATTATGTACTAACTCTTTGGTGAGAGCACGCAGAAATAGAAAAAATGTAGCATAACATGTTTGTACGGAAAACTACTCGCACCTCCAACATGTCAGTGAGGCTAAACCAAATACAAAATGGAGTCTATAACTAGTGACCGGCAACTAAGCCAAGTGCAAAGTGGTGAGACAGTCAGTGGTCAACAAACAAATCACTACACTGATATATTGGCTGAGAGAAGATTTAGGTTTAGGGATTGCCAGAAATATAGTTTAACTATATTTGGAACATAACAATTTAAAGCAAAGAGTTCACACTCCATTTTATTTAGTCTGGTAATGGAGCATGTACCCTCCTTATCCTGTTATGCAGCAATAATAGTGACTTGAGCTTGTTGATGTGTGATTCCATTCTCTTTAGCCATTGCCCTGGAAGAGATGTCTTCCCAGCCTGTTCTCCAAGAAAGAGCTTCTCTGGAGCTGTTTCTTTTCTTGTAGGAAGAATGTGACCCTTCAGTATGTCACAATCAACCATTTGCTTCCTCTTGACTTTGTTATTTAGGCCTTTTAGTGGTAAGTGCTAGCACGCCCGGTCCTTAGTAAGTAAACTTGCAAGGGGAAGCATATAGGTTGATAAATCTTTGTATCGCATGGTGTCAGTCATGCAATGACTATTGAATCAATAACTAACATCAATAACCAAGGAACAAACTCTCTAAAGCACAGTTAGTTAACCATACTAATCAAGAACAACCACTACGCATAGAATGTTTAACAAGTTTTATTTCCTATTGATTACAATTCTAATCATCTGTTAATTCAATTGTTATTAGTCCATCTTTATTAATCGGTTAATAGAAAAAATACTTCTCAAAGGAAACCTGAGAATGCAAAACCATAAGCTATGAATATCAGCACGAAGAATGCTATTCACCAATTTAATTCATCAGTCATTTGTCACTGTCAACGTCACTCCTGACAACCTACCTAACCAAGATCAGCATTAGCATGTGGGTCTTCATGCGAAAACAATTTAGAGAAAACATCAATTTAGAAAAATTCTACTTAAGAGAGAATCTCTATAAAACAGCGCAGTTGGTACCTAGAAGAAAAGGCATAAAATCATTAGTTACATTTTCATAGCTACCTATCCAGGATGGATCAGCAACAAGTCAGTCTTCGTCTTCAGGTCATCAAATGGTCCGCTACGGATCAGGCTGAGTATGAGCCCAATATCAGCACCTCAGACAGCGTCTCCTGACATCAATCTCTTCCCAGATTAGCCTAAATTCTCAAGTCTTAGCCCCTTGACATGACTTTATTAGGGTCTCCCAGTCCATCCCACTAATTGCTAATTGGTCGGAAGATATGACTCTAACCTATAGTTTTTATTTACCAAATTGTATATTTCACAAAACGCTGATTGGTTCTTCTTGCGATGAGGACATCATCCGGCTCTTCAGGTATCAAAATTGTTGCACATGGGTCTCTAGTCGGTGCTTCCATTTTTCAAGTCCTGAGAAAGTACATTTAGCCAACACTACACAATTGTTTCAAATTGTCTTCATCTCCTGTCCTTCTGTACATTTGCAGAATATTCTAGCTAAGCAGCTTGAACTTTGAGTGGTTCAAGGTCTCTGTCTCCAGTTACTAGTCCTTTGCAAGGCGTTAGTTCTCCATGTTCAGTGCGAGCAAGGCCCAGTGGAACTAGGCCTCTGGTTTAGCCAACTTAACAATACAAAACAAAGGTTATACATTTCATTATGATCTATTGCATTTTTCTTATATATTTTAATTATTTCGCATATTTTGGTCATTTTAGTACATATGGTGATCACTCCCTGAGGGCACATTTTCAAACACGCACATTATTTACAAATTTCTTTATGCATTTTTCTCATTAGTAAATACAGAAGTCTTTTAATAATTTCTTAAGATATCTGCTCCTACGTGAGGGATACACCTTAATGGATGTCATGGACTATTGGAATATGGTAGGAAATGCTAAATGAGTCATGAATTGATACTTTGATATGTCTGTGTGGCCATGGATGAGGTAGTGCTGTCTGATAAGGAGGGGAATGTAATGGGTCTGGGTAGGGAGAACTGCAAGGTAAAGCAATGTACAGGTGTTTATTTCAATAGAAGTATGTTCTTATGACAGTACCATAGTGAGGCCACCCTTCACGTGAGTGATCTTACTGGAAGCGCATCTAATTGAGCATCTATGTGATCTGAGCTTCGTGCAAGAAATGCAGACTGGGCAAAATATGGTTCAACTTGTTACTTTTTTCAAGCAAAGGTGATCGGTTTTAAGTTTGATGGAAATAAGCTTGCTAAAACGTTTATATGAAACAGTAAATTCAACTAACTTAGTCCTTGTAGACACCAAGGAAGTGGGTAAGATGGGACACAATGAGGTACCTTTGACACAGATGTGCCTATTTACAGCTCAATGAAGACGTAGAAAGGGTTACATTGTCTCAGTCATCAAATTGAAAGTGCTCATTTATCAGGTGTTTTTAATGGGATCTGTATAAAGGCTCTCCTTGAACTAGCTGGGATGCTGTGCGAAATACAATCTGACCAGGATCAGTTGTTGAAATCCCTGCACCTCACTCCAGTCAGAAAAGCCTGTTCTTGGGGAAGAATCCAGTTTAATTCACAGTGGGAGGCAGGTTAAAAAAGCGTGGCTTGGAAGCACTAGACCTTCAATGGCCAGGCTTCAGAGCACAAAGGAGTCTGTCCATACTGGACAGCTGTGGTCCTTGCTTTCCACGGCTTCCAGCAATTGACAAATGTTTTCCATGTAAAACGGATGATAGGTGAATGTGTTTTGATGCAGGTCTTGAGCCAGCCCACTTGAGCAATGAGGTCAATCTCTGGGCCCTTGGCTCTGCTCGCTGCCACTCCTGATCCACAGGTCATGCTGCTGCTATCAGCTGGTAGAGTGCTGCAAGCAAAGTACAAGCTTAAGTGAGGTAGGGTGGTTTTGAGGTTAGGGGAATGGTATCTGCCGGTTTCAACATGGGAGCAGGTCTGATGCTACATTGTGCTATTTTCCTTAACTTTTAATCCTGGCCACCTGATATACCCCTGTTTAAGAAAAACAATGTCCAGAGATTGTCATTTTGATTTGTTTTTTGAATCATTACAGAAGTAATTTAGGGTAGACCTTTCTGGTCCAGCCAGAATTTTTCTGGATTAGATTTTTAAAAATGTGGGATGTGTTGCAGTGATGTAATATTTCAGGAACCATGAGACCTATATACTTCATTGTGGTGCCAAAACATAGGTTTTGGGGGTCAAGTCGTCCGACAGAGAAAATACCTCCTCAGAGCAACCCTGCCACCATTTTCCAGAATGACAGCTATAATAGAGGAAGAATAGACATATATATATATATATATATATATATATATATATACAAAACCAATAATGGTTTTTAATCCTTTTATGGTTACACCGAACAATGTTTATGATCTGAACATGGAAAAAAAATCTATCACTCCTGTTTACGACACATTTACCTAGTTCACTTTATTTGTTTCTGAAATTGCTTGTGGTACCTTTTTCAGAATGTTGAACATTTGAGTAGAGCATATCAACAGGGACATCTTTATGTAGCACTGGTTTTGCAAGTTCATGGACACCCAAGTTGTGTGAGTAGAGGCTTTAGAAATTTCGTAGGTAACACACCAATCTCTTTGAACCAAATTCACACAGATCTTTCTCTACATACGTGTGATCCAAATTGATTTACATATCTTTTGATCAAGTAGAATGATATTTTAATGTGTCCTCATAGAGAATGGCGTTTGAGGGAGATCACTTCACTGGACTGATCTTTTGAACGCACTGTACTGAAGATCGTCAAATGTGAGTCAGAACTCATTCTCCTTATGCACAAGGTATTTTTCCATTTCTATAAAATTACTTTCTTCTGTCTCAGCAAATCCTTTTAGAAACATCACAGGTTCAGCAGTTAAAGCTCCAAGCTTTGTTCCATTTTTGCTCAGTGTCGACACCTGTAAAATATGAACAGTGGGCATCTCTGGGTCAGTGTTTTTTCTTGCCCGTTCCATAACTGACAATCCTTGACTTATGAACATTGAAACTAATCAGAGTAGTACATTAGTCAGCACAATGACTCGATTGGAACCATTTAGAACAGCCCCCTCAACACGTGCCACAACACAAAGATCAGCTTACTCTAACTTGCTGTTACGTTATTGAACAATGTCCCATACCTTTTGAATATATATCTGCAGGCACCAACTCCTCATTGACATTCATTCCACTTGCAGTAATAGAACATTCAGTGTTCACTGAAGGATCAGCAAGGCTTTAGCCAGTTAACATCGCTAAATTCATCTTGTTCGATGTTGACTAGAATTTCTCAAGTTGAACATGTATAGGTGTCAAATGTTTAATGCAGGCAAGATCAATTGCTCCACCTGTAGACATGTATTTTTCTCTCACATTCTTTGACAGATAGCTTAGGATACCTTTCAAAGACAATGTGCAGTTCTTGCAAGGTGCCCACTGACTTTGACCTCTGAAGGACAGGCTGACTGACCTCTCTAAAGTTTTGAATCAATGAAATCTTGATCATTCGTAATTGTGACAGTCCACAACAGCTGTTTCAATGAGGACACATTTTCAGAGTGAAATTTTTCAGGTAAAAGTTTTTTTGTTGAGATCTTGCACAAGTTTGTGCTTCACTGGTTTGGTTGCAGCATCTCCATTTAAAAAAAAAAAAAGCGTTTTGTTGGAAGATCATCATGCGACAATGTCCTTGATAAATTCACACCTTTCTTTTGGTACAGCCATCTCTCTGTGCTCGCAAAAGTTGTGGGTTTTTTTGTAACCTGTTTTGTAGTGGCTTCTTTCAATTCAAATTTCTCTTGCTTCAGTTCTGCATATAGTTTCGATCCATATTCTACGACGGCTAGTAGAAGTGTCTTTATATTGTTATCCGCATATTGTTTGGTCACTAAGTTATGTAGTCACACAGGCTGTCATTTCAAAGGGGTTTCCTTGCTGCTGCATGGAATGAAGAAGGCTGTCAAGTTTATTAATGTTACCCTCTCTCCCAAGTTTGTGGTGAGGAACTATTTCACAATGTTCCAATTAATTTTGAATTAGTCATCTCTCTGAAAACATAGCAAATAGAAAGGACTTCACGGTAAACTAGCTGCCATTGAGCAACATATTCATTTTTACCTGTCTGACCAAAAATTGCCTTGGAGCTTTTCTGTGATCTGTGGATCGTCTGCTCCAGTTTCACACCTGGAGCTACAGAATTGAACCTTCCTTTCACCACAATGTCTTTGGATAAATTTTCAGTAGAGGTATGTTTTTTCACCTCCTAGCTTCACTCTTTCCCAAATACCAGTGCCCATATCTCAGTTTATGCAATGGAATTTGCAAAACACAGTAATCAATGACTCGTTTTCACATGCAGCTCCCAATCCCATTCATGATCAGCATGTGCCAGGTTTTTCACTAATTATGTGTAAAAACATTTTCCTAATGCTTGCAAAGTTCTGATTTTTCTTCACATTCTTTGATCAAACTCTACGAACTTTTTCTAATTTTGAACTGTATTGAAATTGCCTGGCTTTGCATTATGCCTTTTGACTGAAGTGCCCCACGTGCCTTGTTCACTTCTTAGATAAGATGTGCAAAGCCTAATTAATCATTCTTGTTCCAGAAAGCATTCCAATGAAATGTTTCTAAAGGCTCCGCTATGAGGAGCATACCTTGTAACGAAGAAAAATTAGTTCCATTCAATACTGATTGGACACTTTTGCTCCTAAAGATTTCAGCCTCAGTAAGTGCATTGTCCATGCCCCATCCACTGAGATGACTTCCTGCACAACACAACTTTGGTCATGTGGAAAATGCCCATTGTTGGATAAAGATCATCAAAGTCTACTGGATTACTCCTAAAAATGTCAGCTACAATATGGAAAAACACCTTCATCGCATAACATTGGCAGGATAAGCTGGTCTTCAAGCTTAGCATGTATATTTTGGAAACTTTTTAGAGCTGTGTATACTGTTGTGTAGTTTGTGACTGGAGATAGTATTGCTGGTAAAAGCCCAACTTTCTTCAGTGGGACAGTATTCTGGGAGATCAGTGCCTGAAGTCCAGCACACAGAGGAACTGGCTTTACTTCATCCTTCAGTCTGCACTGAAGAAGTGATCTGAAATTCTGTTAAATCAGCTTTGGACCACAGCATCGGGTAGAAGATCCCTGTCCTCAGCCACTTTGAAACATTCTAGTAGACTGGGTTGTTGATGGCTTGTATTGATTTCACACACTGGCAAGATAGATCGCTTACGTTTTCAGCTCTGTTTATGCCTATATCTGACACAGCTTGTTTTCCAGCAGGTACTTCATTGGTACAGTCTTGGAAAAGCACATCATGTGCTGGATGTTGCAGGCAAAGAAGAGCTGTCTTAATCAGAATTATGAAGAGCAGCAATTGTAAATCCTTTCTTGATAAAGTGACTTGGAAGTGGTGTGCTGTTGTATTCACATGTTTTTACAGCATTAGCTGCTAACAAGTTCCTGCTCTGTACGAGTTCATTATAACGTGTTGATACACCAATCCTATTCATTGAAGTGATTAGCTCTACTTTTACACTTGTCATAGATTGCCTGGGCAGTCATGTGGAGCAGTTTTCTTTTTGCTGTGATGCAATGCATAAAACATGATTTGAAAGACATTTGCATAGCATAACCTGTTGGTTCATGTGATTGTCTTCCACCTCTTTGCTTATCTTCAAAGCATCAATGTTGTCTGCTTCTGCTCTGACCTCAAGAACTTTAGTTCGTAATGGTGTTGGTTTGCTGATATTAAACAATGATGTAAAAAATATTAAGACAACGTGAGGCATTCCTGTTGACTCCCATGATTTGAGGAACTCTGGGGCATCACAAAATTTGTCATGAAGTCCAAAATCTAAATCTTTCAGAACGTTTCTTAAAATAGTTCCTGCTAATTTTATTGCATCCTGTGATATTATTTTGGCAGCAAGAACTTCAGGAGTCAAATCAGCTGAAAACACCATAAGTGGCTGATTCCTTTCGTTAGGCTGACAAAACGAATTCGGTCGTACGGTGTAACCAGAAAAATATTAATTCCATTATAATGGATCAATACACTTTGATCAATGTTGACCATTATTTCTCTGATCTCGGAGTGTGAACCCATAGCCAGCGCTCAAGAGTGGATTTAAAACTTTATTTGCTTTTTCAAACTGAAGGCCGATGGTTACGTTGCTGCTGGGAGCTCATTGTGTATTTATATTTTCTAATGCATGCTTGCAGTTTGGGTGGGCGTACAAATGCACTGCATATACATTCACCTCTGTTTAGGTCAACTACTCAGCTGAAAACTTCGTCTTGGAAGAAAGTAGCGGAAGATAAAAAAACATGTTCGCCCTTTGAGACTCGCATACTCTGTACTTTCATTCATCCATCCCTTTGGGCCTTGTTCTGGCTAAACTGCAGATAACACTTTGAAGACCTGCTTCCTGACCAGTTGTTGGAGGTGGATGAGTGGTAGCTATCGTTCTAAGTGTGGATGTGCATTGGGTTTGGTGGTTGTTGCTTTCTCAGAACACTCATGGTTCTTGTTGTGATTCACTGGTTTCTGCTATTTTTTGACAAATTATTTCCGGGCTTTTTTTCCCATTGTATACGACTTGTAGCACTTGTTAAAATGATAAAATATTTGATCCTCTTCACCTATCAGTTTCAGTGTTTTGTGAAATTTTGTCTTGATATATTTCTGCAGCATCTGGAACTTATGCCCAGCTGCAGTTGATGTTGTTTTTTTTTTTTGGAATAGTTTGACATGACACATTTTTCTTTGGAGTCCCTCGGATTTTGTAGTTGGAAACATTGTCAGGAGGTAAAGATACTGCTACCACCTGCTTTGCTCATGTTTACGAATTTGAATCCATGGAAAATCTAAAACAAAAACAATATTAAAATAAATTACTAATATGATGGCTAAAACACCTACAGCCGCGATTTTAGAAAATGGCAGAAGGGTTGCTCTGAGGAGTTATTTTCTTTCTCTAAGACTACTTGATCCCCAAAACATGTGGTTTGACACCAAGTAAAGTATGTCTCATGGTTCCTGAAATATTACATCATCACTGCAACATCTGCAATTTTAAAAAATGTCGTCCAGAAAAAATTGGTCCGTATTAGCAATGTCTACCCCAAACTAAATTATTCCTCTAATCCAAAAACAAAAATCAAAAATGAATCTCTGGACAACTTTTTTTTTTTTGTGTGTTTTTAGCGGTATATCAAAGGGCCAGGATTATAAGCAATCCAGTGCCATCCTCCATTAGAAAAGGTTCACAGTTAAAATACTGTTATCACCAACTGGTGGTTAGCCCTGCCCCCTCCCGCATTGATTTTGGTAATTTGGCTGCTGTGGAGGGAAAGAAATGCCATGGAAGTGAGAAGAGCTTGTCCAAGCTCCCAAAGTTGCTGCCATCTTGAGTGGGCTGCAAGCCACACACCAGTGTGTTTATTTTTGACTGTGAAATGAAACTTTTTTTTTTTTTTCTTTAAGCAATTAGGTTTTCTTTGTTTTGTTTCTGCTTTTTTTAGCATTGCTTAATTGCAAACATTGTTTTCGTAATCACAGCTGCAGTATCGACGTAAAAGTTAACTCTATTTAATACATCTCCGAACACATTTTTTAACTTTTTGCCGGTTTTCATTGAGATAAATATTTGGCAAGGACTTTTGTGCTATAATTTTCTTGACTTAAAACAAAGTTTCAATTAAAATGTCATTTAACCTACAAAACTGAAATTTCATATTTCTTTTTTCCTCCTGCTCGGCCTTCCTCAAGTGCAAAAGCTGTTTTCTACCAGGTGGCTTGCTGCAAGTGGGCCACTATGTGCAAAAGTAACCTTTTCAGTAGTTGTCTTGACGTTAAGTACTTCAGGACTATTGTCGCTGTCATGTAGTGCAAGTTAACATTAACGTGAAGTGAAATAAAGTACTGCTCCATCCCAAGTCCTTGCTAGTTTGGCATTGCACCGAGGACAAACACTGGTTTTGTGGAGGCTGTATTACTGATTTTATGGTGTCTTACACAATGTTTGAGCTATCTCGGCAGGTAGATGCTGGAAATGGCAAGAAGATTGATCTAACTCTCCTGAGGGTGCTTAGAGAAATGTAGAACCTACAACTGGTGGTGATGTAGTTGTAATGAACTAGCAACGTGATTTTCAAAGGACCTCCTTCATCCTGTGTATGGTCTTTGTGCCGCATGCAAATATTTAAGTGACTGGAGGAGTAGATGACTTTCAGTGCATGTGGTCTTGTTAGACCACGGTAAAGTGTCTAAATAGCCTTTAGTCAGGACCACTATCCTGCAACATGTGAACTGGTACCATTTGTAATTGTCAGGTTGGTCTCGACTAACCATCCCAGCCTGCATCCTTCTAGGACAACTAGTTATCTGTAATAACCTTTGCACTGCTAGATTTAGAGCAAATGTTGAGTGGCAGCCCATAATGTGACTAGCCAGTGGTAAGGGCTCACACTCACTGCCACCCATAAACTTACAAGCACACATTCCTACAGGGCCAGCTTAGTGCTGGTGGCTCGAAGAGTGACAATCATTTTTTGGCATCCTTCTCAGATTCCTCAGTACCAGCAGGTGAAAGTGCCCCTTACCTCTCCATAGCTCCTCTCACATAGATGTAATTTATTTTAAAGCACTGAAACGATTGCTTTACTAATAATGCATATCTACCCAAACTTTTTTTTTACCCAACATTAAGAATAGATAACAAAAGACTTGGAGGGGCTGGGGTGAGGGGGTGTAACAACGGCCAAAGCTATTTTATGCAGCTCCGAGTTCGTACCAGTGACTGTTCTATATTAGGGTTGTATCTTATGAACTGCGGTAACAAAAGTATCTCGGACACAAGCACTAATCCACTCCGCTATCCACATAAAATACAGATCTGTGATCTGAACAATACTCATTATTTGCAGCAGGCATACTAATCCGCTGTGGTACTTTTGGGTGAATTAAAACTGTCACTCGTCGGATCTCTCTAGCACCAATATTCACTAGTTTTGCCATTTTCATTGCTGGCTCAAAACTGGCCCTCACAAGGAACTCTGCAGCAGATGTTTTTAAATCATGAGTTAATGCTAAACCCAGCACCACCCACCCCTGGTCAGTGCCAATCGTGGCCTCATCACTCACACTGCCATAAAGCTAGCCCTGCTCTCATACTCTTACCTATCCACACCCATTCACACCCACCCATTCAGAAGCCCCATGCATTTACCTACCAGCCTCTCTGCCCTTAATGACGGACAATGCCTGGGAGAATGCAATTTTCACTCCTCACTTTGGTTCCAGGATTAGTGACTGAAATACTTTTTCAGAGTTCATGTACTTACTGATCCATTAGCCACCCTATGTCCTTATGGGCTGCTAATGAAGTTTAAAAATTGATGCATATATTTTAATGGATTGTAACAGTTTCGAAACAGTAAGTATCTGTTCCATAAAGTTCTGACAATATAGAATGCAATATCTGCGCCTACTGTTCACAAATGTACAAGTGTGTTTTGTCAAGCATGTGTATGGAGCCATGAATGTGGAGAGTACGTAAGATGTCAGACTGTTTAAGAAGTGCGTCCGTGTTGGCAGGCTGTGTTTATACTGAGACTTTTGTGAGTGTATTGTGTTGTGAGTTGAAGTCTTTGAAAAGCTTTGGGTCATAAGTATGTAGTCCAGATTATATGTAGTGTCTAAAAAAGGAATGGAGTCAGGAAGATGTGTGCGCTTTGGGCTTCTATACATATTATGAATTAGTATGGCATGGAGTGTATTGGTCATGTGTATCAGTCCTAATAGATAGAGCTGGGAGTGTGTTCAGTATGTGTGCATCAGGAGTGTCTCGAATGGATCTATCAATCGGGTTGTATTTGTGTAGCGCAGCTTCTCACCAGAGAGGGTATCCAGGTGCTGTGCTGCAGGTATCAGTTGAGGTCCAAGAGCCATGTCTTGAGTCCCTTCCTGAATTAGGCCAGCGAGCGAGCAGTACAGAGGTGAGGGTGTTCTGGGGGTGAGGTGGGAGAAGGACTTTCCTCCGGAGCCACAGATACATGGTATTTGTGCAAGGATGAGGTATGTTGTATGGAGATTCCTGGTAGGGCGGTGGAAGAGCAGGCAGTGGTTTAGTTAGGCGAGTCCTTGGTCATGAAGGGCTTTGTAGGCATGGATCAGAAGTTTGAAATGCCATCTGGACAGAGCCAGTGGAGGTCTTTTGGATACAGGGTGCTGGGTGATGAGTCCTCTTGGGCAGGTTGAGGATCAGTCTGGGAGCAATGTTCTGGATCATCAGGAGTCTTTGCAAGTCTGGTGTTGGTACCTGCATGGAATGCATTGCTGTAGTCTAATCGACTGGCGATGACGGACTGGCTGTCGCATTTTTCCTGGTGCTGCCGGGCAGCCACTTGAAGACTTTGCGGAGCATGTGGAGTGTATGGACGCAGGCTGACGAGACAGTAACCTGACCTTTCCTGGAGAGTTTGCTTTCCAGGATGATGCAGGGGTTGCGGACATGGTCTTCTGGGGCGGGTCTGAGCTGAGGTGTCTGCCAAAGACCGGAACTTCTGTATTGTCTGTTTTGAGCGTCAGGATGTTGTCCTTCATCCAGGCTGCAATGTTGTTCATGCAATTGTGGAAGGTGATATTTGTCGTGGTGGGGTCCGTTGAAAGTGAGTAGACAAGCTGGTATAGTCCATGTAGGAGCTGTTGATGTTGTGTGATCTGAAGATTTCGGCAAGTGGGCATATAAATGTTAGACGGTAGGACTGACTGAGCCTTGGGGTTTACCTCAAATGGTGTTTGGGTTACAAGGTGAAGGGGGCGGGGGCAGTCTCTCTGGGTGCTTCCCATGAGGAAGGAAGTCATCCATCTTAGCACATTGTTTGATTCTAATCTGGCAGAGTCATTTGAGGAGTGTGGATTGGGAGACTGTTGAACGCTGTGAAGAGGCCTAGGAGGATCAGGGTGGCTGATTCTCTTCTGTTGAGTAGTGTGCAGATGTTGCCTGTTGTGGCGATCAGGGCTGTGTTGGTGCCATGGTTGGCTCTGAACCCTAATTTGGAGAGTTCTAGTAGGTTGTTGCTCTCCAGGTGTTCTGAGTTTGAGGGTGCTGGCCTTTTTGGGGACTTTGGGCAGAGAATGGGAGCAAGGAGATGGGACGGTAGTTTTGGAGTTCACTGGGATCTGCCAATTTTTTTTTTTTTTTTTTTTTGGGAGGAAGGGTAACATCTGCCGGTTTCCAAGCACCAGGAAGGGTAGCTGAAGTTATGGAGGCATTGAGGATGGTTGGGAGCTGATCTTGTCTCAAAGATTGAAGAATCAGTGGGGGCCCCAGTCGGTGAGTGCTCCTGAGTGAATGGAGTTCGTGAGGATGGTTGTGTTGAGTTGTTACCAAGCGGTGAGCAGGTGGTCAGTGTTGGTGGTTGATAGGAAGCTGAGGCAGTCAGAGGGCTGGGGTTCAAAGTTTCTGTAGATGGTTGCTATCTTATACAAGTGGCTGACGAGGGCATCACAGAGTTCCTGAGAGAAGGGGGGGTTCAAGTTTTTGGTGGCTGACTGGTAGGTAAACTCTGGCGATGGAGAAGAGTTCCTTGGTTCGGATGGTGCTGGTGTTGAGCTGGTGGGACAGGACCTTTTTTGCAGTTTTGAGTTGATGGTGGTAATCATTGAGGGCTGCTTTTGAAGGTGGCACTGTTGGTGTGGTTCCTGCTGGTGCACTATCTTCTGTCCAGTTGCTTGCACCTGTGTTGGAGTCCAGTGCTGCTCAGTGTGTAGATTCAGGTGTATGTAGTCTGGAGTTTTGCTGTGTACATCAGAATGACTAATATACTTTCTATCCATTGCATAAAATTGACGTTTCTGACCAAATTTAAACAAGTTAAACAGTAAAGGTATGTTCAGTGAGCTCTTTAAACAATGCAGTCAAATACATGATTGACGCACCCCTACTGGTAGTCAGGTCTCCATAAAAGTGAGAAAAGTCTCCAGACTACGATCCTTTAATCAGAAATGGGGTTAATTTTGCCTCAACTTTAATACCAAGGACAAAAGTGGCAACTTTACTGATGGGCCTGTTAGTGACTCACTGCCACTGTTTTCATTCACAGAAAAAGTGTTGGTTTAAATTGTGTTTTTTTTTTTTTTTTTTTTTTTTTAAACCCTTGCTGGTATAATTGTTGCTCTCAGCCAGCACCATAGACCAATTAAGGCACACTTGGAGGGAGAGGGTTGAGGGACGGAGAGTGTTTTCTTCATCCTGTAGTTGAAGGAAGTATGGAGTTAGAAGTGTTTCCAATGTGTTAATGGGCATCTGTGGTATGTGAACTGTCTTCTGTTTCTATATGGTATTTCTGTTGATTTGACCATAAATCAATTTTGACAGTTTACTGAATGTGTGATGCAAAGAATAAGGGTGTGGCAAGTGCATTGGAGATAAGATACGAGGAGCTGAGAAAAGAACAAAGGGTGTGAAAGATGGATTTGGAATCACAAGTGTAGAAGTCAAGGAGTGGGGGAAGACTGCCAGACCCTGTTGAGGCTGAGTGGATTGTGAAAGCCTCGGGCAGCACAAGGTGTAAATACGTTACTGTTCATATGGGTGTTGTCTAGGTATATGGGGCTCATCCCACACATTGCATATCTTGTGCTGTTTGAATGCGGACATCCCTCATACTGAAGCACAACAGCACCCTGCACACAAGGATGCTATGTGGGACCAGAATAGGGTGGGACCTAACTAGCAGTGAACAGGGGGTAGAAGATGATACATTTGTAATAGGGGGACTAGCTGGTTGGCTCATGGAGTTTTTTCATTTGGCAAACTGTTGCAAGGTGAAATCTGGCCAGACTGAACAAGGTTTGGAGGAAAGCAAATATTTTCCAGCACAGTTTCTGCTTCGTGAGCTTTGAACCTGGTATGTCAGTTCAGCATTTCTGCGATGTTGAAAAAAAAAAAAAAAAAAAAAAAAAAAAAATCCTCTTGTTTGATTAAATACACTAAATGTTTGCTCCATGTATAATCTAGCTCACGTATAGGGTACACATGATCCATGCAAGACTTGCTTCTTAGTTTACTAATAGGTTTGCCATCAGGGCAGGAGTGTTTCTCAGTTTGTTTAAATACTCTTAATAAATATATTACTAAAGCATGATGTGGTAGCGCACTGTCATTGACAGACAGTAAATCTCCAGGAAATGTCAAAATCTTCCCATTAACTTGCAGCTTTACTGGTAATAATATATAGTGTTCACAATCTGTGAAAATTGTTTCAGAAAACATTTAATTTGCACATCACCAAGTAAAGTGTATTAATTTTTTTTTAATAGGATAAAAAAAAAACACACAAATACAAAAAACGGTGTTTCACAGCTACTGAAATATATATTTTGAAATGTTTGTAAAGTTGACTTAGGTTTTCCTAAAACACAACATTTATATAACTGATACCAACAGCCTTTTATTTCACATAGGTCAGACAGTTCACTTTCCAAAGTCCTGGAACTCTGCAGTCACAAGGAAAAGTATTTGCATTACAAGAAGAAACTGACTTTTGACCTGTCTCTGAACACAGAACAAATGTGACCAGAATAAGATTTAAAGGCAACTTAATTGCTAATTCAGTTTCTGACTGAACAGATCACCTGTTCTTTGCCCACTCTCCAGAAGGGGTGAGTACGAGCTTAAAAAAAATAAAAAATAAAAATATCCAAGCTCTACTTCCTAAAATAAAACTTGCTATAGTTGAATAGATTTTTCGAGCCTGGAGTAAGGATTACCTTTGTGCGCATGTTGTGGAGCCCACCTTTAGATAGTATTGCAATAAAGTCTCCTTTCCTGTTTGCAGAGCCCAAAGCGGACAGGCATGTGCAGCAGTTTGACACTGTGCCAGAAGTCACACTAATGATGTCCAACAATAGCTTTTCTGGTCAGTACTAGGTTACTGTGCTTACCCATCCACTCCTATCTCACTTCAATCTACCCTATATAATCCACCTAACCCGCCCCACTCCACCCTTACCCATTCCTCTCCAAACAACCCCTCTCAAATATACTCCACTCCATTCTTCCCCTCTACCCTGATCTATCAGACTTTACTCTACCCAAATATATCCCACCCACTCTGATATACCCAACCCCACTACACCCCACTACTCCATGCCACTTCAATACACTACACTCTAGCCACCACTTGGCAGTCTACCCCACTCCTACCAATCTACCACACTCCACCCCACTGAGTTACCCCAATCTAACCTACTCCTAGCTGATCTACCCCACTATAATCTTCCCCAGTCTACTGCACTCAAATCCACCCCACTCCAATCTGCCATGCTTGTATAGCCAACTCCCTAGCTCTTATCTACCCAACCCCACTCTATGCCAATCCACTCCTCTTCAATATACTACAACCTAGACTATTCCACTCTACCCCCAATCCACCCATGTAATGCTACTAACTTTTAGCCATACTGAACAGCAGCCACACTGGTGTACATAATGGCTATAACACATTGCCAAATGCAATAGTTTTTGCATAGGCAAGACCTATTGGCTTTTCCAATGCTTGTTAGCCAATGGCTGCTGTGGATTGGATGCCTTTCTGATAGTGCATGAGATGTCATTCACATTTTAAATCTGCTCACAGGAATATTTCCTGTTTCTTCCTCGTGGTCCTGCATTTATATAATTGATAGAAATATTGCCTTTCTGGTGAAGTTTCAGCTTTCATGTAAGGGACCCCAGCCTCTACTCATTTCTTGCACACGTCTCTGCTGTGCTACTGATCTAAACCAGTGCACAGGTGTATAAGTGTTTTGATGTTCACTTTGGAGCCAGTGCTATTATTGTCAGTCAGGAAGGCATGCATTAATTTAAAACAAACACAAACTTTTACTTTGTAGTTCTTGCTCTTCTTTTATCTCAGTACTCTGCTCAATAGTTATTACTTATTTCACTTCCACTACTGGCATGAGCATGCTGGTCAATGATTCGGCCTAGCAAATAAACTATTGCATGAGCATCAGAGGCTCAACTGGCATGCAGTGCCTAGCAATTGCAAGGTAATGTTTGCTGCCTTTGCTGAATTACATGCGTGCACTTACAATGCTACTAGGTGCTGCAATACACGTTCCAAAGATGCAGTGCCAAATACTTATACTAAATGGAGTTATGGCTGCCAACATTGCTGAATTCTACATGTACAGTACTGAATGAAATTATGCTGAAGGTGTCTTAATTAAAAATTGAGTTTGTGTATGTTAATAAATGAATTATGTAGAAAATGAATAACAGAGAAATAATGCACGCATTTGTAAAAGTGACATCGAAGAATGGCCACCAGTGTTGACGAAATGTACTAATTAATGATTCTGATGAAATATTGAAAAATGTATTGGATTAATGTAGTAATGTCATATTTAGGGTTATGAATTATGCTTTAGCTTATTAATTTTAGACCTTAACTTAGCGAGTGTCTTGGCCTAGCTTTGCCAGAACTCATGCAGAAGCTGTATTTCTTAGCAGCTAATAAAATGCTGATGGAGTGAATTAAACTGTGAAGTCCATTGTGTTAAGTGCTTAACCAAAGCTTTCTGTGGGATCTGACGGACAGGAGGTGATGTCCCTAGTAATGTATCGACTTGTGTGTGAGGTGTACTTTCCCAGGACGCGAACAATGAAGACACTGCCTGAAGATGAAGATGCACCAAATTTGTTACCTGATGAGCCGAGTGATGAGAACCTCGTAGAGAGGACCAATCAACTTTGTGTGAAGAGCGGAATAGTGGAATTCATAGATTTGGTATAGAAATATTATTGGATAGAGTATAATCGTACGATTAACAGACCAATGGGGGATTAGGTGATAGTTTAGGTGTCTTTGATAGAACAACGCAACAGAGGGAGAAGACTTCAGATCATTATTCAGATTTAGGGAATTACTGCTTTCGAGAGACGAGACTCGTGATTCTGTCATTGGGCTCATACTCTGAGCCTGGTGCTCTGCTGATCGATTGACCTGAGGACGAAGACTGATTCTGCTTGCAGACCATACCGTGGATAGGTAGATATGACAATGTGACAATTTCATTTTTATGCCTTTTCTTTGTAGGTACCAACTGCACTGTCTTGATAGTTTCTCTAGCTAGATGTTTTCTAAATTTCTGTTCTAAATTGTTTTGCATGAAGCCAACATGCTGATGCTAATCTGGGTTAGATGAGGGTATTCACATGATGACTGACAAATTACACGGACTAATGTTTTGAAAAGTATCTTGCTGAATTCTGTGTATGCCATATCCTTGTTGCAGCTGACTCTGCTTTTGATTTGCATTGTTGCCTTAGAATGCATTGTGATTCAAGCTTTGATTAGATTGCGTTTCTTCCACCGCTTTGGCCAACCAGTATTGTTTCATTTGATATTGAGATTCATCTACATGATTTCAGCATTGTTAATAGTAGGGAAATACAGATTACTAAACCTTATTAAAGGTGTGGTTATTCATGGCTGAAAGGTCATGGTGCGTGATTTACTGAGACTAATGATTGTGTATTGGAGCTATGGCAAACATTTTAAACGAGTTAAAAGGTTAATCGACCTATTCGCGTCCCCTTGTAAGTTTACTTATTAAGGTCAGATGCACTAACAGAAATGGTAGCGGGCTGATGGTTTATCTCTAAGAGCTTGTCATAAGTGTCCGGTATAGGTTAACAGTTGTGGTAAATAGACTGATGGTTAGTCTCTTTAAAGTGCTCAGTATTTTTGAGATTTGGATTTTGTTTTCAAAATGCTAATCTGAGAGAAAATGTGTCCCCTTAAGCCTCGAAATGACTTTCCTGGATCCTGCTAGTGGTGTTGGGTATGTTCTCGGCGTTCTAATGACAGAGTGAGAAAGGTTGCGCTTGCACGCTTATGCAAATCGCAGGTCAATTGTGACGTATGTGAGAATTTAGGGAGTTTGTGTACTGTAAATGAAGTTTTAGTAGGCGTGTGTACTCTGCAGTGAGTAGGGAAGTTGTCGAACTTCACATATGTGGCGCTTTGTGCTCAAATTGTCCACGTGGTTGTTATACGGACCCTGCGTGGTCAGACTCCAGAGTATATTGAAAAGTGTAGGAGACAGTTGGTTATATGTTGTAATCTGTCTGACTTGTTGACCACACCTGATCAACCTACTAAATCAGTGTGTGAGTTAAAGTGGGCAAGAGGAAATTTTGCAAGTCCTATGTGTAACGGGACAGACCCATTGATCAGTTGAGAGTAAACTTTGTGGTTTGAATTTTGCAAATCTGGGAGACTGAGAAATGGGAATAGCTGCATGAGCAAAAGGGCAATCAATGAAAATCTAAGGTTTCTGAAGTGATTGTTACCTTTCCTGTAGTAAGCCAGCAGATTTGTTTTTGTTTTTTGATTAGTGCTTGCAATATTTTGCATTAGTTTTGTGTGAATTGGAGTTTGGGAGGATGAGCCGCAAGACTGTCACTCACAGTAAATATGAGTGTGACGTCTTTGGAGCCGTGCTGGGATAGGTTGGTTGGTGAGAAGGGTCACGCACAGATTGGCAGCAGTCAGTGAGATGCAATTGGTTGAGAACGTGGGTGAAAGGAATCTTGGGAGCAAGTAATTTCCTGATATGATTCACATAAACAAAAGTAGAAAAGATGAACTTTTTCAAGGCGTTGAAAAGTGCCCTAAGGGGGAGATACATGCATTAGAGTGAGTGTAGGAGAGCCTACCCTGCCAGAGGGTACACCAGCGTACGTTGTAATGGAGGAGCGAGGTGTTGCCCCATGTCTTTGGTTAAAGCAATGGTGTAAGTTGACAGCGAAAAATGGGAATTTAGCATTTACTGAAAATGGGACATTTAAGTTCAGGATTTTGGAGCAATTGCGGATGGCGCTATATGAATCAAAGCTGCTTCTGAGACAGCACAGTTTGAGTCGTTAGCAGTTTGGGAGCTGGTAGCTAGACAGCAACAGCAAATGAAATTCGAGAGAAGAATAAGAGGGGTAGAAAAGTAATTAGCGGAAGGGACATGGGATTGAGAACAGAAGAAATGGAGATCAGTGACATTGCAGGATGTTAAGTTTCCACCAAATATGCAGGATGTGACGGAAGGAAAGAAAATGACTAGAAAGACTAATAAATGCCGGTCTGAGTAAAGAGGCAAGAAGGTCTTCCGCAGTAGAGGAGAACTCAGATGCTAAAGATCGTGTTTTCAAGATACTGAGAGACCAACCACCACTGTATACGGTGCAGGAGTGGTCAGAGTACTAGTGTTGACCTGATAACCCCGGCACAGGCAGTGGGGACGGGGAGTCCAGTAAAGGTTAATGCCAATCCGACATGGAGCGGTGCAAAGTAGTCCTAATGTGTTAACTACTCCTGTAGTTCAGACACAGATGCAGCTGATACAGAGAATTGATCCTAATGTGCCTGTTCTAGAGACAACTTCGAACTTATTGGTGCCTACGGAGCAGGTGGTTCAGAGACCAATGCTGGTTCAGACTGAGCTGACTCAGATTTTTTTTGCCCCAAGTGCAGCCACAGGTGATGTAGAGATTCGCTCCATTGACAGGGACACAGTCAGACTTTACTCCGGTAATGACTCAGAGTATGGGAGTTAATCTCACAATGTTCAGGTACTAGAGCAGCCCTGGATGCAATATCTCTGCCGATTAATGTTGGTCCAGCTGTACCATTATTTGCGCAAAAGAAACCACTTATGAATGAACAGGAAGCAATGTCCCAGAGTTTGAGGAGGGGACCAAGTGAACAAGTTCAGGTAGTCTCTTCTGTGGGTAAGACTTTTTTGATGGATCGAGATCACTGTTAGTTCTTAGTCCACTTGTTGCACTGCCAGATTCTGTGACTGGACCAAATGCAGGTCAGAGCTTGAAATTGACACCGCAGACTCTGAGTGCAGTGGTACAGCAGGTGGCACCGGTCCAAGCGAATAACATTTTGTTACAGGGACTGACAGCTCAGCAGTTAACTGAATGGTTAGACAAGCAGAATATCCCACAGAATGCTTCCAAGGATGAGGAGCAATTGAATTGTCAGATTAAGCATGGAAACAGGTGCACTAGTTGAGGAACAATGGAGGTGAATAGATTAGAATCCTACACAGAAGCAGAGTTGAGATGTTTATGCCCAAGGATTACAACAGAAGTAGGCAAGCTGCATCAGAGATTGGCAGATTTGGTAGAGAAGCATGGCATAGAAATGGAGAAAACATAGCATTTGAACTGAAGTTACAGGTTAGATTTTGAGGCAAAGGATTTTGGACACATGAGGTCTGCCAGAAAGAAGGTGCATCTTAAAGAATTATTGCAGAGTGCTCAGGTTTGGGGAGCTTTAGAGAATTGGGAAGACAGATGGGTAAAGAAAAGAGACCAGAGGAACAGATTCTCTAGAAGTGACTGGGAATGTACAACAGGACAATGATCAGGTGAAGGTTTTACCAATGAGTGAAATCCCAGGGGGAAATTTTGTTCATGTTCCCTGGAGTAGGAGTGACATTGTCAATTATGAATGATTATCCAAAATTGAGAGAAGCCAGTAGAGTGGTAACAGCAGACATGTTCCTGAAACTTGCAAAATGTTTATGGGAGGACTTTATCTCCAGTAATGTGTTTGTGGTTCCAACTGACTTGTGGGTTGAGTGTAAGAGCTGTAGATTGGCCCAAGAATATTGATTGGCAGAGAATTGACAGGACAGTGCAGGAAGTAAAGGGGTCGATACATGTGTACTATGAGAGATTGGTAAAGGGGTTCAAGGACTATAGTGGCAAAGAAGCAATTGGGCCGACAGCCATGCTGCATTTTGTGTTCAGATTTGTAGAAGGACTGAGACCTGAAATAGGTCAGATGATTAAGAGTCAGTTGATTTGCTGGCAAGTGAAGGCGATTGAGGTGTTGGAGTATGCGAGAAATTGTAGTGATGAGTGAGTTAAAGCAGAAAAAGTTGAAGGCGATGGTGATGCAGATTAAGGGGGCTCAAACAGGAGTGCAAGGACATTTTGTGCTGCAGCAGGTAAATATGTTCCAGCCTCAGATGAGAGGTAGAGGTCATGGAGGTAATATGAATTGTGGGTCAGAATGATGTGCAGATATGAAGAAACTATTGCTGTCACATTTACAGAGCTGTGGGACATTGGAAGTGAGTGTCCGATGATGGTGCAGGAAGGTGTTCAGCAAGGTAATGACATCAATTCATTTGAGAATGAGAGGACCGCGACTAAGGGATCCCAATCCAAATTTTCAGAATAACATGAATCGAGTGCAGAATTTTCAGCCTATGTAACAGGTGCAAATGCCCCATGCACAAGTGTCACAGTTGCAGCGGATGCAGCAGCAGGTTCCCATGGTACCTAAACAGCAAATGCAGATACCTCAAGCCTTGATGGAGCAGCAACAGATGATGCTTTCTCAACTGGTAACCTATCAGAGACAGGATAGACATAGTAACACAGTGCACCAATTCCCATTACACAGTAAGAATGAAATGGTGAATGGATGAGTGACCGTTCAGATGTGGAGCCATGTGTGCTTGCGACTTTAGAGGTAGATCAGAGAGGACCCTATGAGAATAGAGGTTATGGGTCACAGTTTCATTCTTGGTGGACACAGGAGCTACATGCTCTACAGTGAAGTGCAGAAGTTCCGAATTTGCCCCTTTCAGGTAGAACAGCTCAGGTTGTGGGGGTAGCAAATCAGTATTTGACAAACCCAATTACAGATCCAGTGCAAGCTGAGATTGGCAACTTCCAGGGACTGCATAAATTTGTGGTCTATTCAAGTCCAGTATCCCTACTTGGAAGGGACTTGTTGTTTAAGACAAAATGTTTGATTGTCTGGATCTCAATTCCATTATTTGAGCAAGTAAATAGCGATGATGAGGAAGACCAAGCTCCAAAAACAGTGTGAAACTACAAATGAAGAGTACCCCTTGATTGAGTTGTTCCTGATGTTCACAGTAAAAGAGCTCCATTCTGATTTGTAGGGAACAGTATAAGAGAACTTGTGGAATTTGACAGGAAAGGAAGTAGATCTGATTAAAGGAGTGTAGCCAATTAAGGTTACTTTAAAGCCAAATGCAGTTTCCCCCAACTTCCACAGTACAACATGACACAAGACGTCCTGATAAAAGTAGCTCAGGTAATTGCAGGTATTGTGAAACGGAGTCCTGAAAGACTTATTGAGCAGTCCATGTGATTCACCAGTAATTGGGGTGAAGAAACCATGTGCGAAGATTCTAATTTTTCAATATTTGAGAGATTGTGGTCAAGTGCTGTCCCATAGTGCTCAATCCAGCTGTGATAATGTTCCAGATTCCATGTGATGTAGAGTGGTTTACAGTTTTGTCACAAGTGTTCTTTTCTGTGCCCCTTCATGAGGATAGCTAATTACTTTTGTTTCAAATTTCTAGATAAGGCCTATTGCTGGTGTAGGCTTCCTCAAGGGTACACAGAATCACCTTCCTTGTTCAACCAGATCTTGAAAAATAATTTGGAATCATTAGAATTGCCTTTCCAATATACTCTGGTGCAGTACATTGACTTATTGATTGCGTCCAGGACAAGGCCCTGCTGAACCATTTGGGGAAATATGGTTAGTGTCACCATTGAAACTGCACTATTGCCAGAAGATAGTGAAGTAGTTGGGTCACCAAACTGAGAAAGGGTCGAGGAAAATATCCAGAGAAAGGATTACGATGATACTGCAGATAAATCACCAGACCACGTCAGGATGTTTCTGGGAATGGTGAGCTATTGTCTCCAATGGATCCTGAATTTTTCAGAAATTTCAAGACCACTGCAGAAGTTGACTCATAAGGATCTCTCAGATCCCATGGTGCTAGATCAGGATGAAATGAGTGTTCAATGAGTTGAGTTTGTGCAGAGTTCCAGCGTTTGGTATGCTGGACTACACGAAGCCTTTCACATTGTTTTGTCATGAGCGTGATGCATGTTCATTGTCTGTCTTGACTCGGGTCCATGGAGGTGCTCATCGCCCAGTAGCACATTTTTTTCAGCTTCTTTGGACCCAGTTGCCAGCAGCCTTACCAAGTTGTTTGCATGCAGTGGCCGCAGTTGGTCAGTCTTTCAGTGTAAAGGTGTAGTGATGGGATATCCCCTGACTTTAATGGTCCCCCACTCGATTGAGATTTCACTGACAAGTACAAAAACCCAATACTTGACTGGTGCTAGGTTGACTAGGTATGAGGTGAGTATTTTGGGAGCACCAAACAGGACACTGAAAATATGTACAGTGCTAAACCCGGCAACTTTACTGCCACGTGATACTGGTGAATTGGAACGAGGAAGATGTTGAACAGGTTTGTCTCGAACTGAGTTGTACACAAAACAGAGACCTGACATTAAAGATACCCGATTGGAAGAAAATGAGCAAATTATTTTTGTTGATGGTTCTTGCCTGAGAGAAAACAGGAACACTGAGATCAGGATATGCTGTGTACACAATTACAGGTACCTTGGAAGTTTCCTGGCTTTGAGGAGTGTATTTTGCTCAGGTAGTGAAATTGGTCACTCATACTAGAACGTGCCATGTTTATACTCTCTATTGAGGGTCATTATCTACATGGATAGTCAATGTGGATTCGGAATGGTTCATGATTTTGGTCAATTGTGGTCGCAGAGAGGCTTCCTGACCTTCTGGATCACCAGTGAGAAATGGTGAAAGAATAAAGGAGCTGGTAAATGCAATTCAATTGCCTGAAGAAATTGCTGTGGTAAAATGCAGCGCACTTTTAAAGTCAAGACTCCGTGTCATTGGGGAATGGCTATGCGAATCAAGTTGCAAGATTTTGCGCATTGAACTACATATCATTCAAAGATAAGTGGGAACTGTTAACTGAAGACACAACATGTACAAGTTACACATTAAAAGTGATTGACCCTTTGGAAGAATTAAAATGAGCAAAATGAAATGTGTTCAAAGACCAGATGAATTGTGGGTTTCTGAGGGTCAACTGGTTTTGCCAAACAGCCTGTTGTCTCAAATGGCACGGTACTATCATGGTCAAGCGCACATTGCGAGGGATGCCATGGTTCGTCTGTTCAAAATTGATTGGTTCAACCCTAAGTTTAGACAAACCGCTGAAGCAGTTTCCATTGTTATTTGTCAGCAGTTAAATGGGGGGAGTGATAGTGATTAACTTGAGCCACATTGTAAGAGCAGGCGGTCCCTTCAGCAGAATGCAGATGGATTTTCAGATGCCTGTGTGGAGAGGATTGATGTGTTGGTGATGGCATCTTTAGTCACTGGATTGAAGCGTACCCTACACGAAGGAATGATAGTCTCACAGTAGCAAAACTGCTGCTTAGGGAACTGATACCGCTCTTCGGGTTTCCAATCTCTTTAGAATCAGATAGGGGAAGTCACTTTAACAATGAAGTGATTAAACTGTGTGCAGTATTGAACATTGAGCAGAAGTTGCGTTGTAGTTACCGCCATGAAGCATAAGGACTAGTGGAGCAGATGAATGGTACCTTGAAGTCAAGAATTGCAAAGATGTGTGCAGCTACAAATTTGAAATGGCCCGATGCATTGCTTTTGGTGTTGATGTCAACAAACACCTGATAGGAAGACAGGACTGTCTCCTCACGAGATCCTCATGGGGAGAGCAATGAGATTGCCTGCCGTACGAGCAAATGCACTTGTCAACATTACAGATGATGTGGTGTTAGATTACTGCAAGGATCTGGCTGATGTGTTCTGTTCTTTTTCTTAGCAAGTGGAAGCAGCCACACTGCCACAGATCCATAATCCAGGGCACAACCTGAGAGCAGGAGTCTAGGTTGTCGTCCGAAAGCATGTGAGAGACTTGTTTGGAGCCTTGTTGGAAGGGACCGAAACAAGTGGTCCTAACTACAACAGCTGTGAAGTGTGCTGGGATCCTGAACTTGATTCACGCAAGTCACATGAAGAAAGTGGCATGTCTGCTGGAGCATGAAGCATTGAGAGTACCAACAGTGAGACAAATCTCCAGGCTGAAAAACAAAGGGGAACTGAGATCAGATCTGAGCTTGTTAAGGACGGTTTAGTTACTCCTGTGAGACTAGGGTGGAGACCTCCTGGAGAGTATCGGAGAACTTACCTCAACTGATGCAACAGGGGACCCTAGTCAATAGAGGGTTCCCCCGAGAAGCAGACTGTTCTCTGAGACAAACAGTGCAATTGCCAGACCGAGAAGGGGAAGGAGTTGAGGTGGATCAAAGATCCTCCTGAACCAGTTGCAGGTCTGTCAAGAGAAAACACCACAGAGAAAGAAAAGGGTTCAAGTCTAATCTTGAACAGATTACTGCCAGAAGGCTCACTGAAAGGAGATGGTGGCCAAAATCGCAAGTGGAGAAAAGGAAAGAGGTGGTTGTCGAACAAGCCATAGAGGAAGAAGTATACGAGAAAAGAATTAAGTGAAGGAGCTGAATGGAGATCGACAGTTGAAGAGAATAAGTCGAAGATACGCAGGTCCTGAATGGGCATATGCAATTACAAACGAGCGGCAGCAAGAGTTTCTTTTTGTTTGCTAGGGATGTTCCAAGTCAATATTTTGAGGTGACATGAGAAGATTGATGAACTGAACTGTTGAAACAATCTGAGAGAATTATTATTGAGAGACTAACTGGAAAATACATTGATAACCTGATTTGACTTTTTGAAACCTGATTTGAAAAGCTGCTAACTGATTTTGACAAGAAGGGCTGCTGGAAGTGAAACTGAACTGTTGAAAGAATAGTTTTTTTGTTCTTTTTGCTGCACGTTTTCCAAAAATACTTCTGCTTTCTGATTCTTTACAGATCATGGCTGCCTTACATAAGCAGGTTAAAGATGCTAGGCACTGTAAATATGAGCTTTGGGTTGGCAATTATGTGTTGGATATTGTTTGTTCTTGATGCGCAAAGAGCCAACCATGCTTCTACCTTTTGAGATGACTACACTAATGGCTTTAGAGAGGTTTAAATTAGATGTAAAGTTTTTGCATGACTATACTAATGCACAGGGAGAACTTTCTTCTAACTTTTTCTATCACTTATTGAGTGAGTATGTTGAGACAATGGATGTGAAGAATTCTCTTGTGTGTACGCAGATTCCTTCGTCAGTCAAGGAAGGAGTCTCCTGTCATAGCTTAGCGTTAACATAAGGAATAAGTTGTAATCGGTTACAAACAAGGTTTTATAACCAGGAGTATAATCAAAATTTCTACTCTAACCAAGATCTTGTGTTTTCGTTTGTTCCTATCATTAGGTACTTGAGTAGAGTAGCTAAGGAAAATGACATAGTATTAGTTAAAGGATTCTTTGAACCTACATTAACTTTTGGCACAGCTTATGCCCATAAGAATAACCTGATATGCTTGCTTACACCTTTAGAGAAGAGATTCTTAGTTCACACTGACAGAAGAAAGGTTGCTGAAGGGGAAATTAGAAAAAGGCTTGGAGAAAAGGACTTCCAAGAATGATTATGCTTGTAGTGCAATTAAAATCCAAGGGAAATTAGCTTTAGATGCACTACACGTAGGGAAGCTTTGTTTATACAGACCAAAGCCGCGCACTGACACATTTGTAGGTATGAGTGAGTGTAGGCATGTGTTATTGTTTCAGAGTAAATGGACGTTCATGTTGAATGGGCAGGACCCTGCGATTCCTGGGATTTATTACATCTGTGGTCTTAATGCTTATTAGTCTCCCAAGAGGATGGTATGGGACATGTTGTTTGGGGATTGATTCCCAAAGATTTACCAGATGGAGGATTTGAAAAAGTTTCCGAAAGTGACTGAATTATATCATAAGAGTCCTCTTCTGCGATAGTGGGAAATATAGTTGGTACAGTGATTCCTTCAGTGGGAGTCATCCTGAATTCGTTCAAGATTCGAAAATTGTCTACTGTTGTGGATAACATGCTGACAAATTTTTCAGGGGCTTTTCTCATGATAGATACTGAATTAGCTGCGGATAGAGCTAGGACTCTTCAAAATCATCTTGCTTTAGACATTCTTTCAGCAAAAGATGGCAGAGTCTGTAAAATGATAAACTCTAGGCATTGTTGCTCATACATTCCTGTTAGTAGATAAGAGACGTACTTGCTAATCTAACTTACGTAAGTAGTGATTTGAAATAATTGAAAGAACCAGGTGTTTGGGGAAAATTAGCAAGGGGTTTGCTTCAGTGGGAAATTGGCTCAGCATTTGGAACGGGGTTCTATTAAAATGAGGATTATGCAAATTGTATAAAAGAATTCAATTGAAAAGATCTAAGAATAATCCGAGGAGGGAAGAAAAGGGAAAATTTACGGGGAAAATTCAAGGAAAAAACATATTGAAATCAAATTGTAAGTTTGTGGGTGGTAATTGGTGTGATGACACATTTAGTCATCAGAGAAGGGACTGCTGAAGCGGGTGTCTTAACTAGAAATTAACCCCCACTCAGGTGCCAGGCCTTTTTTGGCTATTTGGGGGAGTTCACACTTAGGCCCTCATAACCTTTCGTCCACATAAGCTACCCACACTAACATCCTAGGGATTCTAGAGGTACCCAGAGTTTGTGCCTTCCCCTGAAGGAGACCAAAAAATTAGTCCAAATACAGCAAAAACTTTGTTAAAAAAACAAAAAGGGAAAAAATGGGCTGCAGAAGGTTTGGGTGGTTCATCCCCCCCCACCCAAAAGAAGTCACCAACAATGGGGTTCCGTGCTAAAATCACTATCTCCCCATCTTTCAGGAACAGGCTGACTTAAATCAGAAAACCCCATTTCTCCACACAATTTCAGCATTTTAATGGGACATACCCCATTTTTACTATGTTATTGGTGCTTTCAGTCTCCTTGCAGTTAGTCACAGAAATGGGTGTGAAACGAATGTTGGATCCCAGAAAGCTAAACATTTCCAAAACGTAAACAAAATTCTGAATTCAGCAAGGGGTCACTTGTGTACATCCTACAAGGTTTTCCTACAGAAAATAACAGCTGAAATTAAAAGAATATTGAAATTGAGGTTAAAGCCATTTTTCTTCACGTTTTACTCTAACTTTTTCCTGCCATGTCAGATTTTTGAAAGCAATATACTGTTACATCTGCCTATATAGGGCTTGTAGATTCATCAAGAACTCTAGGTACCAAGAGACAATAAATGAGCTGCACCTTGCAATGGGTTTTCATTCTATACCGGGTATACAGCAATTCATTTGCTGAAATATAAAGAGTGAAAAATAGGTATCACATTTTTACATTGAAATCTGATGTGGTGTTTGCAAAGTGCCTAGCTGTAAATTTTGGCCTCTAGGTCAGCCGGTACCTAGGGAAACCTACCAAACCTGTGCATTTTTTTAAAAACTAGACCGCTAGGGGAATCCAGAATGGGGTGACTTGTGGGGCTCTCACCATGTTCTGTTACCCAGAATCCTTTGCAAACCTCAATCTGGCCAAAAAAACACCTTTTCCACACATTTTGATGACCAACGTCTGGAATCTGAGGAGCCACAAATTTCCTTCCACCCTGCATTCCCCCATGTCTCCTGATTAAAAATGGTACCTCACTTGTGGGGTTAGGCCTAGCGCCCGTGAAAGGAAATGCCCCAAAACACTATCTGGACTGATCAAATACAAAACTACCTGTTTTTGCCAGGGGGACGGGGGGTGGGGGGCACCTGTGTTTTGCGTCCTGGGCTCAGCAGCCATCAAGGGAATCCTACCAAACCCAGATATTTCTGAAAACTAGACACCCCAGGGAGGTGTGACTTGCTTGGATCCCCCAATGTTTACTTGCCCACAATCCTCAGCAAACCTCAAATTTAGCTTTAAAAGAAACACATTTTTCCCACACTTGTGTGGAGTCACTGCACCGGAACAAATTTCCTACCACCCAACGTTCTCCTCAGTCTTCCAGTAAAAATGATACCTCACTTGGGTAGGCGGGCCAAGTGCCTGACAGGGAAGAGCCAAAAACATGTCAAAATTGAGGGGGCACCAAAGTGGGTCCTAAACGTCACTTTTGGATAAACATTTTTAGGCTGACAAGTGGGGCAGAATTTCTATTGGTATAGAAGAGAAAATGCTGGGTAGTAGGAACTTTGTGGATTCCTGCAGATTCCGGAAGCTTCAGCACAAAAAGAAGGAAAAATGGGATTTCCAGCAAAGCTGGAGGTTTGCAGGGCATTGTGGCTAACAAAATGGTGCAGGGTGCATGTGAAGCACACCACCCTGGACTCATCCAGATGTTTAGTTTTCATGTCTTGTGGATTTTTCTACATGGCAGCGTCCCAAGGTACAAAAAGTGCAGCCCTCACCATTCCAAGTAGGACGATTTTGAGTTATCCAAGCTCTCATAGCCCAAATGTAAAACCAAAAACCCAAAATCCAATGTCCTCTTGCTTGCCATGGGCTAAGATGTTTTAGTGTGCTGGGGGGAGGGGGGGGTGCTGAAAGACTGTTACCCCCTTCAGTTGGGGTGGGGGCATAACCATGCCCACACTGGTTGGTAGCCACCACACTATTTTCTCTTTTAAATTCCCTGGCATCTAGTAGACTTTCTGCCCCTCCGGTGTGGATTGGGGGCGGGGGGGGGGGGGGGCTAATTGCCCCATCTGCCCACTGGTGGGCAGAACAACTTTGGCCCGATTTTATTTGGGGTGGGGATATGGCTATACCACCACCCTCTTATTTTGGAGGGGGGAAATCTTCTCTGGTGGGCTTTCTACCGTCCTTGGCGGCAGATGGGCCTTCCAAAAATAGGCCGATCTGCCCACAAGGGGGACAGATATGGCCAACAGTAATGTGCCCCTATGGGAGCGTCCCTTGCCCAAGCGGCTGCCCCACAACGCATACAAACACTAATCCATGGTGCTTAAGTGGTTTCTGCCCCCAAGGGGAGCAGAAATGGCCTAAAATAAATTTGCCCCTCAGGGGAACAACCTTTGCCGAAGGGTCGCTCCCCACATTAAAAAAAAAAAAAAAAAAAAAAAAAAAAAGAATTGTGCCTAGAGGTTTCATGCCCCTTCTATTCCTCCCCCCCCCCCCCACCCCTCCCCGGGGTCAGATCGGCCAAATTACAATCAAGGGGGTGGGGGGGCAGAAATTGGCTAAAACAAATTTGCCCCACAGGGGAGTGACCCTTCCCTAAGGGGTAGCTCCCCTGACATGAAACTGACCCAAAAATAAATCCCTGGTGTCTAGTGGTTTCCGCCCCCCCTTGGGGGCAGATTGGCCTAATAAAAATAGGCCGATCAGAAACTGCCTAGAATTTTTCCCCAAGAGGCGCGACCCTTGCCTAAGGGGTCACTCCCCACATAAAAAAAAAACACAACAAAAAAACTCCCTGGTGTCTAGTGGGCATTTCTGCTGCTGAGACATCAAAGGAAAGGCCTTTGCATTTCTCATCCAATCTGCGCTGAAGGGGGTGGGCCATGGGGAACAGGGGTGGAAGGGAAAGCAATTCCCTCATGAGGGGAGCACTTATGGTTATGTCCTTGGTGCCCGAGCACTGCAGCCAAGGACGTAACTGTTACATCCTTGGCTGCCAAGGGGTTAAATCGTCATAGTAACACTACAACCAACATAGTGCCTCAAACCACCCACAGTGTCCATTAGTGAATTTGCAATATATAGATTAACATCCACTGCGGGTCGAGCAAACATTTCAATATGTATACATAATGCATTGAGGGTACACCTCGCCCACCCTCAATAGCCTATCACTCTTGTGTGGTGCATTCAGTCTTTAATCGAACATGAAACAGCCACTGGCATTACACCAGGTTCCATAAGTGACTTCTCTGAAAACCACATGACGTACCCCTTCTCACCTTGTTGGTACACTTCTCTCACCATCCAAAGCACTGCAGTACAGTATAAAAGTGGTAAAAGCAAACACCGCATAATCAGGACCTCCTTTTAAACTTCCACTATTTTACCGCACCGATTATGCTCTGGTGCACATATTGTGGTCATCTTAACCACCTTGGTGGCCAGCTTAGAAAGTACACAAAGTATTTGACTCTAATGTTAAAATTCATATAACCCTTAAAACTCAACATGACACACAATGCATGAGTACCGCCCACTTTACCCAGGTTTCATTGGGTGACTACCCATCACCAAACTGCGTAGTGTTCCCCTTCTCACCTTCTGGGTATACATCACCCACCCTTGAAAGTGCTGCAGTATCACGTAAAAATGGCAAAAGGACAATTCACGTCATCGGAGACTACTTTTAAGATTTCTACTAATTTAGAGCACCCCTCATACTCTGGTGCGTGCAGTGGCCATCTTGTCCACTTCAGCGGCCAAATTTGACTATGCCTAAAACATTGGACTCCATAGTGGTATTTTTGCTCATTGACCCTAAAAATCCACATGGTTATTTACTGGTTTTCATTCTATTCTCATTCTGTTAGCAGTCCTCTCTGATTGCAATGCCCATTCTTTCAACAATTGATTTGAGCTGCATTGAACCGGTATGTAATAT
Source organism: Pleurodeles waltl (assembly GCF_031143425.1). Classification (NCBI taxonomy): domain Eukaryota; kingdom Metazoa; phylum Chordata; class Amphibia; order Caudata; family Salamandridae; genus Pleurodeles; species Pleurodeles waltl. The sequence continues at coordinate 848,092,036 of NC_090445.1, read as the reverse complement.
TCGGGTCAGGGTACAATCATAGTGTCATTTGTGAATGACTAACATGTTGTCCAGTGGTCTATTGAGATGGATTCCTTGACTGTTTTACCACAGACTATCAACTTATTGTATCTATATCAAAAAGAGAGAATGTTTGATTCTTAAGTATTTTGGGCTATGTTACATTAAAGTGGTGATCATACTCTGATCATACTCTGATCATAGGTACAGTTGAATGAGGATGTGACAGTGATAATACCCAGGCTCTTATTTTTTGATTTTTTTGGATATTCAAGTACATTACAGTTGTGGTGATATTGTGATCTGGGTACATTTTAACATAATGAGGATGTGATATTGATCTTAAGATTGATCCATTTTTTTACTATAAGCACTCGTTGGAGGATTGAAGTGATGTATGCTATTATATGATGTAAAATTAATGAACTGGTATGACAATACGTATGTCAAACCGCATAGCAGAAATAATCTGATACAAGAATATATGCTCTACGGAACCTCTGATTCTATACACAGGATGGATCACATATGTTGAGGATTATTTTAATGAGGCCACATGAAATGATTGTATATGTAAATGGGATGAGTATTTTTTATTTTTGTTGTTGCCTGGAGTATAGAGTAGAAATTTGAGTTTACAAAGCTGTCACATGATTTTGTGGGTGGGCTGATTGTAATCATGTTATGTTTTGTAGCCTTGAAGTCCGAAAGGGGTTGAAACGCATTGGCTACGGGGCAGAGAAGTTTTGGAAAAAAGTATTGGACTGAGGAGTCATTAATGTGGCCGGTTGTCAACTTAATTGCAATACTGAGACTCCTTGGATAATGTCTAATTTGGGAACAAATTAATGGCACTGGGATAATTATTTTTGCTAATACTTATATGGGCTCATCTGCCTTAAAAGAGAGTTGAGAAGGGACTTGCCTTCTAGTCCCGTGCACCTCAAGGGTTTTTGGAAATATAGGGCTACTGGGATAGGTGTGACCTATTGTGCCTCAGTCTTCCTAAAAACCCGGACCTATTGGCGTTGCCAAAGCTTGTTCATTTTCTGCTTTGTTTAGATGAATATTCAGTGATAAGCAGTCCCAGCTAGTGCTAATGGAAAGGGGCGGGTGGCACGGGGTCAGGGATAATTAAATTGTAAAACATTTTTAAAACCCACATACCTCTGCTCCCGCTCTGCTCCTCCGTTGTGCTGGTGAGGCAGGCACAGGCTCCCAGCCTCCCCTCTGCCAATCTTGATGCTGCTTAGAGCAGCAATAGGATTGTCTGAGAGTGCCCAGCCAGGGCGCTCTCAGGCAGACTGGGAGCCTGTGCAGGCTCTCTCCAGCCCAGCAACCGTGTTGTTGGGATGGAAAGAGCCCTGTGCGCATGTGCTTGGCCAGCCCAGAAAGCCGGCCAAACACACGTGCGCGGAGTGCTCCCCCTCACATTCGTCACCTCTGTGGCCCCACCCTTCCCCCCCCCAAAAACAAACATAGTTTATGATCTTTTTTGGGGAAAAGTTTTTCCTGGGCGTGGGGCGATGCTCCTCTGCCCCTTTGGAGGAGCCTCTTCTGGTGGTATGTGGAAGGGTAGAAGAAGCCCGACACAGTATTGTAAAGGGGTGTTTGCTGGCTTAGTGTTTTACAAGTGGAATTTGCTCAGTGGCAGCTAGTGGAGAGATGGTAATTTTTATATATTTTATGCATTGTTTGTCCAATACATTTTGTTGCAGTTTTATACATGATTTTCTGCTGCAACAATATTTCACCTTGATGCTGTGCCAGTCTCTTGCAGCATTGCAATACTCCAATGCCTTAAGATCTGCCTCTTGTATAGCCTACAACTTCTCAACCAATATGTGAAGTGTTAAAAAAAAAAAAAAATTACATTTTGAAATGTATTTGCTTTCCAGGCTCTTGCTCATTAACTCATGCCGCTTCTCCTGGCCTGGATGTCTTTCATTCTACATTCAGGTCTGAATAGTAGCAGCAGCCACTGCAAATCTGAAGGGGAAGGGTGTTCGGGGGGATGCAGCAGGGGGATGAAATAAAAAAGAAAAAAGAAAAAGAAAACCTTACCTTTCCAACACTGGCCGCCTCTCTCCTGTTCTCTGTGGTGTTGGTGTCCCAGCAGTCCCTGGGACACCAGAACAGGCTCCCCATGCAATCCTGGTGCTGCTTAATGCTAAACCTAGCATGAGAAGTGCCAGGATCGGTCTGAGCGGCTTGGTCTGCCGCTCAGGCACTGCATGGGAGTCTGTGCAGTTTCTCTAAACTGGCTGTGTCACACAGCCGGGTTGGAGAAACCCAAGTGCGCATGTGTTTGGCCAGCCTAAGACAGCCAGCCAATCACACATGTGCACTTAAGTGCACTCCATTCCCCCTCTCTTCTGCCCCCTCCCATTGCCCACCTTGCACCCCCTGCACATTCTGCTGGCTGAGTTAGCAGCTGAAAAATAAAACAATAGTTTATTTGTACTATTTTATTTTTCAGTTGCTGGCTTAGCCAGGCAGGGGCAACACTCATTTGCCACTGCGAAGGAGCTGCGGCTGCTGAATAGAATTATGCATATTTAAAAAAACACGTTCAACACGTGCTTTTATTTGGTGCTATGATGGAGGCACGATTGAATACAGCTTTCTCCTTCAGTCTAATGTGTTGCTTCTGATTAAAGAATGTTGGTAATGATGGGAAAATGCATTGTTGGATTCCCTCACAGATTAAAATACAAATCCTAATAGTTTGTAATATTGTGCCCTTAGGGAAGCACACCATACCTGACCTTGCAGTTGGTGATCAATACAGATGTGGACTATATAAAAAGATCCTACAACATCACATGCGACGACCAGCAAGGAGATGAACCATTTGGTAGTTTACCACAAGTGAACTGTACTAACGACATGACTGTAAGAATCTACTGTACCCTTTACAAGTTAAGAGGCTGAAATGAAAAGCGTGGTTTTCCCTTTAGCAAAATGTCAATTTAATCACTCTTGCAAATTCCTTCCTAGATCAAGATTACACGAATCCTTCCTGCTTTTGACGAGGTAAATGTTTGTTATATATAATGTCTTCATGTGCACTTACATAAGCAAGACAAATTATTATAGACGTTACAGATAGAGACACTAATTATTTTTTTACCACTTGTGTGGTTACTGGTGCTACTTGGTGATTTTTATGCCCCAATACATTGTAATTTGGGTGTACACATTTGGCAATGTCTAGATTATTAAACCCAGCCTCCCTGTGGCTAGTTAAAACTAATCTAATTTTTAGGAGTCACGGATAGAAACTTCTACATGGTACCTGGAAGTGACCGACCCTGTGACACAAACAACATACAGATGGACCAGAGCAGATGCCAGTAAACAAGGTTATAAACTTCTCAATCCAGGAAATGACGAGCTTCTAATCCGTGTGCAGTTCAATGGCACTGGGGTTCACAAGATAAAGGTAGAGTGGAACGCAATAATGTGAATTGTAAAATGTAGTTTTGCTAAGTAACACTTGTAAAATGTGTGAGTGAAAAATGCTTTATGAAGACTATCTTAAGTTGATTGCTAAATGGTATCTTGTTTGTATGGTACATGCCACAGATTTTGAAGTTTGTGCAAAAAGATTACATTTGTGAAATGAGCCAATTGAGGTTCCATCCTGTCATGATGGGTACATTTTCAAGAAACTGCATGTTTTAGCCATCTGTTTTACTGTTTAGTGTACAGGGCCATATGAGAGAAACATTTTTAATGACTTGTTATAGGCATCATATTATTCTGATTTATTAGACTACCTAGGACTAACATGACAAATGGAGACTGGAATGGTGGTAGTAAGCCTGAGGATGTTAGACTTAAGGCAGACCGCATTAGAGTACACGTTGGATAAAAAGACCAGGTTCGTCCCAGTCAGAAGATGTACCTCAGAAGATGTACCTTCTGACTTAGTCTCTGAAATGTAAGCCAAAAAATCCTCCGAGCAAGGCAGCAGGCTGTGATCAAAATGGGTTAATGAAACTGGAGAGCCATCTGACGAAGTCCCAGTGAAGCTATTGACTTTTGGTAAGAAAGCTTACACTGGGAGAACTTAAAAATTTGAACAAAGGAAGGTTCCCCCACCAGCTGGGTACTTTTGGGGTTTTTACTTTGTGCAGATTTCTACATTCATATTTAGTCACTTATTTAGAGCTTTGACTGCACGAGCGAGCAAGGCTGCAGCCTGTACCCAAACAGGGCTCCACAAGGCTGGATACCTCCTCCACAACATCCTGCTGAAATGTATTCGTTGAAAAAAAAAAAAAGTAGGGGCTACTGGAATCGTTGGCCCAGTGGCAGCACATCTTCGTCTAATTGGCTTGGCAGGTTTCTCTCAGTATTCTGTCCGTTCTCCAGGCAAATCCTTAAATGATTTAAGGCCATGGTTTTAGGGCTAGGCAAGAGGAGTACAATTTGACACTTCTCTAAGGGCCCTAGGATCTTAGAGACGCACTTTGGAGGTCAGTACTCACTCCAGTAGAAGCCACCAGCAGGGTCCAGGGCAGGCCCACTTGTAAGTGGTCAACTGGGCTCTCAAAGTGGACTTCTTGTAGCTTTTGTCTCTGAAGCTGAACAGGTAACCCAACTGACCATTGGAGTCTACTTTTCCCTTCCTGGGTACAAATGAGTGCAGGTCAGCCCTCACAGGCCTCAACACAAGGTGCAGTCCTGTCTTTCACAGGTCCAGATATGTCCTGAGGAGGGTACTGGGGGGTGCAACACTTATGCCCAGTGCCACCTTATAGGTGGAGGAAGCTCCTGGCCAATCCCTAATCAGTGGGGTATAAGTTCCCAGGGGAGACCCTACACACTTTTCAGTGCTTTCTGTGATTTTCTTTACTATTCTACAGTGCCCCGCTCTAGTCAAAACCAACATGACCATCTTTCTTACCTTGTGCAGAGCTCCACGAGCCCACCCAAATGTGTGGCTATTACAATGGGCAAACCCTCCCTTAGTTCAATCTAAACCAGTTTTGGGGGTAGGTTGTCTCCTTCTTTGATGCCTGGCTGTCTAGGAGGGCAATTTAGAGAGCAGGCCCACGGTTGATGTAAATTTTCCTGTGACAGGGTAGACATTCTTTGGAGTCAAGATCCTGTGCACAGCCCAGGTGCCTGCCCTGTCATGGGAGGGTCAGTTCGACATTTGTTCTTCGCTCTGGGAGCCACTTAACACCTAATCAAGGATTAGCATTCAGCTCCTGGGTATAAACAAACACTGCCAGGTAGGCAAGAAAATGACAAGTGACTAAGTGTCCTTATCAGGTTATTAATCCAAAATCCGACTTGACAATTGATTTGATATAGTAATTTGAAATCACTCATCTTTCTAGCCACAGCTCCTTGCAGTTAAGCTTTTACAAAACGATCTAATGTAACCTAGTGCTTTTCTATGGGAGTGCCAGCCATGCCACAGTGAAAACCAACTTTTTTTTTTTTAATTTGTTCTTTTGCTGCCAGGGCATGTAAAACGTAAGTACAAGTGTTTGTTTTTAAAGTACCATGCATGAACCCGGTCATATGTGCTTTATGGCCTCCTTTTGAGTTAAATTATAAGTATCAAAAGGAATGTTTAGGCATGATTTTGCCTAGACTAATTCCCAGTTTTAAAGCTGCATACCCAGGTTGCAGTGGCAAACCTAGAGACCTGCTTTGCATTGCCTCTTTAGTTGTAGCATAAGTGCTGCAGTCCACTAGTAAAATTAAACTTACTGAATCTGGGTACACATCTGTAACACACATTAGGAGCTTAAATGTAAGTTAAATATGCTGTTCAGGAGGGTAGCCCATTTTGACATGCTTTAGGGGCCATAGCACATGCACTGGGGCTTAGTTAGCAGTGTCCCAGCACAGTCATGACCCAACAGGGGGTCATTATGACCCCGGCGGTTGGTGTTATAGTGGAGGTATTACCACCAACACGCTGGCGGTACATACCGCCACTATTATGACATTGGCGGTTTGGCCAAAGCCAAACCGCCAAGTTAACACACCGCCTGCCACGGCAATAACGACTGCTGGGCTGGAGACTAGTCTCACGGCTGTCACTAGGCTGCCCATGGCATTTTGACCCTGCCCACCACCAGGTTTCCGTGGGTTCTGTACCGCCACGGATACCATGGCATTAGGCACTATCAGTGCCGGGGAATCCCATCCCTGGCACTGATAGGGGTCTCCCCCGCCCCTCCCCAGTCCTCCCCCCCCCCCCCCCCCATATACACACATACACACATTCACCCATGCATACATTCATACCCACTCAAACATACATCCAGGCACACATGCAAACTGACAACACAACATGAACGTAGACACCCACTCATGCTCACACGCATGCAAGCATTCAGTCACACACCCCACACACGCAACACCCCCAGCCCCTCTCCTGTCAGAGTACCCGACTTACCTCCATACAGTGTTTTGTTGGCATGGTGCTGCTGCTGGCAGCAGCTCCACCTTACTGCCGTCTGCTGCCATGACCATAGCCGGAGTTCTGCCAGCCTGCTGGCGGAATTCCGGCTATGGTCATAATGCCATGTACGGTCAGTAGCCACGGCGATGGTATTGTGGTGGCAGTTGCTGTGGCGGTAAGCGGCATTTGCCGCCAGTCTCCTAATGAGGGCCTTAGTCTGGGGGAAAAATGGGGGTGACCATACAAAAACATTTTCTTCCAGTATATGTATCCTTTGCATATAGGCAGTTCAGATAGGTGCACTACAGCCTTTTCGTGTGGCACTGTGGACTACTACATCCACTGTATAGAACTGGTTGACCTCATGACCATAGGTTTATATTCCATGAGGGCCACTTAACTTTGCATCCTTCCTTGACCACTAAAATGAATAATAGTGAAATAGATAGGAATTAGCATGTTCTGTTAATAGTTCCAAGAGGAGGCCATTTGGTGAATATGCACTATACAAGTACTCCAGCTACATATCTTGACGCTAACATGTTTGTCATTTGTTTTATCTGTATCCTATGGAATTCCAATGGAGGCTTCTCTCAAAGCAATGGACTGGGGCTTCAGGCAAAATATAAAGCATGCAGTATTTTTGGTTTGCCAGAGAAGGCAAGTGTTCATAGGCATGATTTCTTGTACACAGACTAGCATTGTGGTGTTTTCTGGAGGTATGCTGCACCTGAAGTAAATCATCATAATATCCACCAGCTGTTTTGCTCAAATTGAAGTCCTTGCAGAGATTTCAAAAAATGAAATAGATCGTGGAAGAATATTTCCTAAAGGTCTGTTTTGACTGACTAGCTGTTTGGATAGAGAACATATTGTGATGAACAATATGTATAGTACACAAACACTGGCCTTTTTGTGCTCCTTAATATGGCAAATTGAGTTACTGGTTTGTGGGTGGGGTGAAACTCAACTTAAACAGTAACCACAGTCCTAGTCCAGATGAGGCAAGAGCCAACCACAAATGAACCTGTGCTTAACTTTCTGGTAGCTTGGCACTGAGCAGTCAGGCTTAACTTGGAGGCAATGTGTAAAGTATTTTTGCAGCGCTTAAAGCAGTAGTACAGTGAAAAAACAATGCAAAAATGAGACCACACCAACTTAGAAAGATTCAGTAGATAAAATAAGAGCAAAATGATACAAATCCAGTCAGTAGAACCGGAGATATGCATGTTTAAGGAATTCAGCACAAACGGCACCAAAAAAGTGCACAGTGCTAACTGGACATCTGGTTGTACCAGACAGCCACAAGTTCAGGCTGATTACGATGGAGCACAGGCCGGCTACGTGGGACCAAGTTAGGCCCGCTGAGCAGAAGTACCTGAAGTCATGTTTCCGATGTGGGTTGCAAGGTCAATGCGGAGTCCTTGTGCTGGGAGAATTCTTGCAGCAAAGGCCATGCGTTTGTTATGTCGGGGTTGCACAGCAGAGAACATGCATTATTTTTGCTGGATTCGCAAATGGTCTGACAGAGCACCTGTGGCCTGCTCCCAAGGGTCCAGGACTGGGGTGGCACCACTTGGCAGGGTAGGACTTGCAAATGACAGAGTCCAGGTGCTGGGTTCAAGGTAGCAGGATCCTTCTGTCCCTGAGACTGTAGAGAGAATGCCAACCAACAAGCCTTTGGGGTTACTCTGGGGTCCCAGGTTCAACAGATGCAGGTCCAGTCCTCATCAAGGCAAGAGGACAGCAGGTCATCCCAACTGGGTAGCAGTCCAGCAGTCAGTCCTTTCAACAGGACAGCAGTCCTTTCTGGCAGTCTGCATAGGCCTAGAAGTGTACTGAAGAGTTGGCGTCTGAGGTCCAATATTTACCTGGGCCTTTCTTTAAAGTTTGAGAGGTAGGGGTTTCCCTTTTAGGTGCAGATTTCCAGCTTCCCCTGCCCTGGCTCCAGGGTAAGTGCAGGGCGTATGCAGCCCTTTGCGTGGAGGCAGGACACTTCCTATTCAGGTATAAGCAGGGCTGCACCCAGATCCACCCTCCCATCCTGCCATTGATGGGCTATCTAGGCACACCTGAGCACTCTGGCTGTCTAGGAGAAATGCACAAAGCCCAACTGTCTGCTAACACTGATTCATGTGACCCAGAGACAGGCTGCAGGCACTCAAAGGCTAAGGTCAGAAAATACTAACTTTCCAAAAGTAGCATTTTGGAAATTGTAATTTTAAAATCCAACTTTACCATGAGAGATTTTTCATTACAATTCGAAACGCACCAAACACGAACTGGTCACCTTTCATTTGGTAGTTATACCGTATTAAATATAGTAAGGTAACACCAGTGTTGGCCTATAGGAAACGCAGGTCTTGCAGAAGTAAACCATTTTGAGGTTTTCACTACCAGACCATGTAACTTTAAAAGTACATGTCTAGCTTAAATACACTGCATCCTGCCCTCTGGGCCGTCCAGGGCCTACCACAGGGGGAAACATTATGTAATAAAACAAAAATTGGGCCTAGCAAAACAAATTGTCACAATGGCAGTTTGAAACTGCACAGACCGTCTGTAGTGGCAGGCTTGACATATTTAAAGGGCTACTCGTATGGGTAGCACAATGAGGTGCTGCAGGCCCACTAGTAGCATCTAATTAACGGGCCCTGGGTACGGTTAGTACCAATTTTGCTAGGGGCTTGCAAGTAAATTAAATAAGCCAGTTTGGAATAAACCAATTTTACCATGCTTTAAGGAAAGAGCCCCATAACTTTAGTGTGCAGAGTCCTAAAGCCAACAAGCACAAATTCAGCAACAAAAAAAAAAAAAAAACAGGAGTCAAGACACAACTTTTGTGGATGACCCTGCAGAAAGAGCAAAGTTTAACACTTATGTTGACCTGTTTTTCTTCAAAGTTGCCTTGGAGCGGAGAACACTAAAGGGACTTTATATTTTTTTTTCTCTCCCAAGAAAATGCTTTCTATGTACCACCGAATAAAATGCCCATGCACTACTCTCCTATAATCCTGCCATTTACTAAATGACTACTTCGGAGACCAAAAGGAAGGTAAAGCTATCTAATTGAGGGCCTTTAAACATGCCTCTGGATTGTAGTGAATGCTAAAGTCTCTTCCCGTTTCGAAGATAAATGAGCCTCTGAAAGGAAACTAATATAACAATTACTAGAGAACAATCCCTTGAAGATGAATTTTTAATTATTTATTGCAAGAAGACCATTACCAAGTGGTTTCCAAGCATTTTAAAAATTAGGGTGTCTAACCAGGAGTTTGGAAATCCCTCCCCCAAACGTCCTTTGAACTGCTTCCGGTTGTGGATTTAGACTATACCCAGGTGTGAAGTTCGTTGACCAGGCTGTACGGAAGTGCTAAAACAAGGGTTAATCAAAGGTGTAGGTGAAAGCTTAGTAATATTGTAGCAATTAATTTAAAGTCCAGGTAAAACTTTAAAACCTTTTTTTGTAATCAGCGGTGTGGTATGCAGCCAAACGAATACAAACCCCATTCTTAACATTTGTATTTATTTCTTGCTCAAAACCTTCTCAGGCTTTGTGTCAAATTTTCTCTACCTCCGTGGCATAATGGGGTTTAAATCCCTGCTATTGCTTTAAAATCAGCTTACATTCAGTTTTGCATCTTTTGAATTTTGTTATTCAAAGAAATTTTCTGCTACTCCTTGTTGCTAGTAAACCATTTTACATTGAATAAGCATTGTATATTTGGCAATGTTTGTCTCAGTTGTAGCTTCAAAACGATTACAAATGAAATGGAGCGATAACCTAGAACTCTGGGCTCGTATTTGGTGTTGCATTCTTATTGAATTTGTATCCATGAACTCTGCGTGTCCGTCTTATGAAAGGTTTTAACTTTTTCCATAGCAAGAGGGCCATACCCTTTACTTGGCAGACGTATCTCTGCTCTACTATTATTTTAATCAGAGGATACGAATCGACGTTCAGATGATTTGTTCACCAGGTGAGGATTTTGCTCATCATGACATGGGGGACTGTGGGGGGCAGAATGAAGAATGTATTGGATTTCACTTTTCTCCATCCTTTTTAGGACCATACACATGCAATGGAACACACCTGACCATTGTTATCCCCACGTTTCCGGGGATATTGGCTGCCATTAACATTGATGAGATGAATATTCCAATGAACCAGCTCACACAGAATGGAATTACTTTGGATATGGTAAATGGAACCAAACTGTACATCAAAAAGGACTTCTTGATGGTAAATCCTCCATGTATAGCGGTGATCTATTTACTGCATATTTTATTGTTTAATTTGGGTAAAATAAAACATTCAGTGAGTAACCGTATTTATTTGGTTAACTTGAAACCAGTTCAATTCTTTTTATCATCTTTTAGGTCAGTAAATGCCACTCGTTTCATATTTCACACACGTATATCCAAATCTTCAACTTGCAGGACATTAGGTTGAAGCCTGCATTACTATTTTTTCTCCCTCCCCTTTTGCTGCCCTCCTCTAGAACTTTTATACCCTCTTGTGGCAAGCTGAAAGTATTTGATACACTAATAAATCGCACTTGACAGTAAGGCAGCAGAGATACTGGTAGTAGAAACATCCAAGATAACGGAGACACACTGATATTTGTTGTCTTCCTCTTACACCCTCTCCCAGCTTTTGATGCTGTTTAGCAGTATGTATCTTTGATAACCTACTACACTGCACACGCCTGAGCTGATATGCAGATTGATGTAAGATGACCGCTAACAGCATGGAAGCTTTGGTAGAGAATACAGATGACTATTGAAGGGGGTGCGGAGGAGGGGGGTGTAAACAGTCTTGCCTCATTAGATATGGTGTTATCCAAGACCATTTGATAATTAAAAAAATATATGTATAATAGACTTATTTAAAGGGACTTTCAGCCAGCTGTCGCTCATTTCCTTTCCACCCACTACAGCATGGGGCCGGGGCGCGGTGGTCAGCCCACGTCAGCCACTGGACCACTTCAGTTTGAGGGCCTGAATGTTGCTCTTTCACAACAAGCACATCTGCTTAGAAGATAGTTCTTTTCAATGCCAGCGTTTTTGTTTTTACTTTATTACTTTGGTATTGACTTTATTTTTAGAGTCTGAGATAGCAGGAAACATTCTACCACCTCTTCTATGTCCAGTACAAAGCAGTTCTAGCTTAGTTACTGTTGCCTGCTAATAGTGCTGTAAGTTCCTTTTCGTTTGGCCTTTATAGGACTGCTAATATTTCACAGCACCAAATCGTGCATTTGAAACTGTTCACAAAGTAGTCATTTTTTAGAATGCATGTAATGGAGTGCATTTACAACTGTACTCCTGTATGTCATGCTAAAGTATTCTAATTGACTACGGTTATATTTGTAAACCAGCTTAGCTTGTATGTCCTGCTTGGAGGTCTTTCTTGTGTGCTCCCAGTGCTCTTATGTCCTGCTTATGTAGACATTTAGCTATTGTATCACTAATTGTACCTTTGCCATTTATCCCAATTTCCTGTCTTACCTATCTAACTTTGCAACTCTGTATACCGTTGCACCCTTGTGTATCTATTATGCAACCCGATCTATCTTTATTCTTTTGCAACTTTCTGTATACCTTTGCACCCTTCTCTATAGCCGTCTACTTTCTTTGCAGCTCTACCTGTCTGCTGTATTTTTGCAGCTTTATCTAGACAACCTTCTCCAGCTAAGCAACTTTCTCAGTGTATACAACTGTCTTTGCAACAATCTGCCTCCCTGCAACACTTTGCGAAACAATTCTTGCAACACTCTTTGCAACACTATTTACATAACCCTCACTATTTAGCTGTCATTGCAAGTCTCTATTTGTGTGAAACATTTACAAAAATATTACATAAAATCATTAGCGGATTCAAGGGGCTGGCAGCCAGTGTCAGACCAATTGGCCTTTTTATGTCTGGTGTGAGCCAAGACCTTTTGGTTTTACTAGAATTATCTGCATAACATAATTACGTTTAAGAGCCTTCAGCCATACTTCACCCATTAATCTGCTGTCATTGACATTTTACTTCCAGCCACTGCAGCATGCATCATGGGGCTTTGGGATAGCACACTTAAGCCACTGCCTGACTTAGAGTTGGCGCATGCTGTCCTTTCACAAGGAGAACATCCAGACACAACTTGTTCTCATTCAGTGTCAAGGGACTACAATGCTAATGTGTGCATTATTTTAAACCAAAGAAACATTTTTGCCCTTAGCCAATGATTGTGTTTTTTATTTTTTTCCGATGACCCAGCAGCGTTAACCAGCCTTTCCACAAACCATGGCAGAACAAAACAAGAATTGCCAGCGTCTAAAGGCTGGCGACCAACGCCAGATCTATTGACCTTTTCAATGCTTTGGCAAAAAAACAATCTAGCTTTATCTCCTCAGTTCGCAGAGCTGCACCAGTGACCCTTCGTATGGCCTTCATAAGCTGGCATAAAAATTCAAGCTGATTTAAACGACATGTAATATGCTGGGTCGTATAAATAAGACCGAACATTGAATAGGCTCGCATCCTGAGTGAGAAGCAACCGCTCTACCAGTTTGAGTGTTTGTTAATGGACAGAATAAATAAATTTTACTTTGATCTGTGACTTCCAGTGGCAAGAGGGAGGCAGAAACCAATCAAACACTGCACTAAAGATACCATTACATTTGTGTGGTGGGGGCTAAAGGATGGCAAATGAACCAAACCTGTTCACAGAGATGGCAAAATGCTGAAAATCTTTAAAGGAAATGAGAGGTGAACTGAGTTGGAGCGCAAAAAAAGTAGGGAAAGATGAAAGAAAAAAATTAAAAGATGTAAGGAAAAAACGAAAGAAGGTTGTAAGGAACGAAACACGTGGGGGGGGGAAAGGAAGGAAACATTCCTTGCTGAAAAATTCCTGTGCACCTTTGCTTCACTCAGCGGTAGCCATATAGTTAAAAATGGGTGGAGAGGGTGTTTTATTTGAATACTCACTTGGTTCACGTGTGCGGCAAATGAGCGATAACAGTAAATATGATAAAACGTGGTTTCCGGGGAAAGGAGCCTCCGTTTACTTATCTGCAATTAACTGTTCACATGTACTTTACTTTAACCCCTTCGCTGACGGGCCTTTTCCCCCCTCCTGTGCCAGGCCTTTTTTGCCTATTTGGAATAGTTCTCGCTAAGGCCCTCATAACGTTTTGTCCACATAAGCTACCCACGTCAAATTTGCATCCTTCTTTTTTTTTTTTCCAACATCCTAGGTATTCTAGAGGTAGCCAGACTTTGTGGGTTCCCCTGAAGGAGGCAAGACATTAGCCAAAATATAGTGAAAATTTTGCTTTTTTTTTTATTGAGGAAAAAAGGCTGCAGAAGAAGGCTTGTGGTTTTTTCCCTGAAAATGGCATCAACAAAGGGTTTGTGGTGCTAAAGTCACCAGCTTCCCAGTTTTCAGGAACAGGCAGACTTGAATCCGAAAACCCAATTTTTCTACACAATTTTGGTATTTTACTGGGACATACCCCATTTTCACAATTGTTTGTGCTTTCAGCCTCCTTCCAGTCAGTGACAGAAATGGGTGTGAAACCAATGCTGGATCCCACAAACCAAAACATTTCTGAAAAGTAGACCATTCTGAATTCAGCAATGGGTAATTTGTGTAGATCCTACAAGGGTTTCCTGCAGAAAATAACTGAAATAAAAAAAAAAATTGAAATTGAGGTGAAAAACAGAAATTTTTCTCTAACTTTTTCCTCCAATGTCAGATTTGTGAAAGCAATATACGGTTACGTCCGCTGGACTCTTCTGGTTTCGGGGATATATAGGGCTTGGAGGTCCATCAAGAACCCTTGGTACCCAGAGCCAATAAATGAGCTACACCTTGCAGTGGGTTTTCATTCTATACCAGGTATACAGCAATTAATTTGCTGAAATATAAAGAGTCAAAAATAGGTATCAAGAAAATCCTTTGTATTTTCAAAATGGGCACAAGATAAGGTGTTGAGGAGCAGTGGTTATTTGCACATCTCTGAATTCTGGGGTGCCCATACTAGCATGTGAATTACAGGGCATTTCTCAAATAGACGTTTTTTTTATTTTTTTATTTTTTTTTTATTTACACATGGTCTTAAATTTGGAAGGATAAAATGTAGAGAAATACAAGGGGCAATAACACTTTTGCTATTCTATGTTCCCCCAAGTCTCCCAATAAAAATGGCACCTCACTTGTGTGGGTAGGCATAGTGCCCGCAACAGGAAATGCTCCAAAACACAATGTGGACACATCACATTTTTTTTTACTGAAAATAGGTGTTTTTTGCAAAGTGCCTACCTGTGGATTTTGGCCTCTAGCTCAGCCGGCACCTAGGGAAACCTACCAAACCTGTGCATTTTTGAAAGCTAGAGACCTAGGGGAATCCAAGACTGGGTGACTTGTGGGGCTCTCCAGGTTCTGTTACCCAGCATCCTTTGCAAACTTCAGAATTTGGCTAAAAAAAAAAAAACTTTCCTCATATTTCGGTGACCGTTCTGGAATCTGAGAGGAGCCACAAATTTCCTTCCACCCAGTGTCCTCCTCCCGCCTCCCCCCCCTCCCCCCAAGTCTTATAAGAATGGTACCTCACTTGTGTGGGTAGGCCCAGTGCCCGCAAAAGGAAATGCCCCAAAACACTATCTGGACACATCAAATGCAAAACTACCTGTTTTTGTGGGGGGGCACCTGGGTTTTTGGTCCTGGGCTCAGCAGCCATACAGGGAAACCTACCAAACCCAGACATTTCTGAAAAGTAGACACCTGACTAAGTCCAGGGAGGGGCGACTTGCGTGGATACCCCAGTGTTTGCGTGCCCAGAATCCTCAGCAAACCTCAGATTTAGCTACAAAATCACATTTTTCCCACATTCCTGTGTAGGATCACTGCACTGGGACAAGTTTCCTACCACCAAACGTTCCCCTCAGTCTCCTGTTAAAAATGATACCTCACTTGTGTAGGTGGGCCAAGTGCCTGTGACAGGGAAGAGCCAAAAACGTCAAAATTGAGGGGGAATGAAAGCCGGTCCAAAAGGGCAGTTTGGGGGACAAAAAAAGTGAAAAAAAAATCATTTTTTAGGTTGACAAGTGGGACAGAATTTTTATCAGTATAGATGAAGCTATGCTGGGAGGTAGAAAGTTTGTGGATTCCTGTAGATTTCGGAAGGTTCCATCACAAAAATGTAAGGAAAATAAGATTTTGAGCAAAGTTGGAGGTTTGCAGGGCATTTTGGATAAGAAAAAGGTGTGGGGTGCATGTGAAGTGCACCACCCTGGACTCACCCAGATGTGTAGGTCTGGTAGATGTATCTAGGTGGCAGCATCCCAAAGTCCAAAAAGTGCAGCTGCTCACCATTTCAAGTGGGGCAAAATTGAGTTAGCCATGCTCCCTTGGCCAAAATGTAAAATCAAAACCCAAAGTCAAATGCCCTCTTGCTTGCTGTTGGGATAAGATCCTTTAGTTTGCGGGGGGATTGAAAGACTGTTATGCCCCCCACCCCATCTGAAGGGGGTAACCATGACATCCTGGTTGGCACCTCCCACCCCTCTTTTTTTTTTTCTCAATTCCCTGGCATCTAGTATGCTTTCTAACCCCCCTCCCCGGGTGTGGCTTGGGGGGTAGTTGCCCCATCGTCCCACTGATGGGCAGGGCAAGTTTGTCCCCATTTATTTGGGGTGGGGCCGTACCACCGCCTTCTTTTTTGGAAAAAATAATAATAAAACAATAATAATCTTCCCCGGTGTCTAGTGGGCTTAGCTTAATGCATTGATATTCTGCTTCACATGACAGTAAATTACAAGTAATATCAGACTTTTTATTTGCAGATTCCTTCCTTACCTTAGTTTCTTCCAGGTACCAGACTGGATCCGGAGATTCTTCTTCGAGCAATACCCTTGCTTGTGGTAAGGTGGCGTCCGTCGACTCCACATTTGGCATTGGGGTCGCCATGATGACGTTAGGGTCGTACATAGGTGTCACCTCACTGCAGTGACGTCAGTTTTTCTTTCCATGCCACATGCTAATCTGGAGAGAGCTACCCTGTTTTTTTAACCAATTCTGACACTTTTGTTTTTTTGTGCATCAAGGGTGTCTCCAAAAACTGGTTCAAACCATGTGAACTGTCACTGCATGATGTAGGTGATGGATCTGCGCCAGGTCTGTTTATGGTGTTTGGAGCTTGACCACGACCCAGTTGTGCTCAGTGCCGGGCCATGCATCCAAAGGCTTTGAGGGAGCGCTCCCTAAAGCTCATGGTGGCCTGGCGCTCAACTCTGCAATGCTCCTGGCCTTGTTCGAGAGGAAGGTCTTGATCGCTTGCGGAGTCACCACCACTCCGCTTATTCCAAGTCTTCATGCCATTCTGGGAAGAAGTTGAAGAAGGCTAGGCTGCCTTCATCTTCACCCCATTGCTCAGCTGATAAGAAGCAGGAGGGGAATTGCTGCTCCAGGCCTCCGTCCGAAGAGATTACTTCTGGGTCTGCTACATGCCTCCCTGAGTTTCCGGGAGCCTGAGTGTCCCCTGCCCAACTAACCTAGTTCTATGAGGCCATGCGTCACACATTTGGGCAGTCAGACTCCTGCGGCTCCATCTAGGCCTGGGGGGTTCGGCTAGGTGCTCTTCAGGTTCCGCGCTGGAGGTCTGTCTTTGAGGGCTCTTCAGATCCCTGCGGACTCCAGTCAAGCCATTGTGACCTTCCCCAGTGCTGGCTAAGTCATCAAAGCTCTCGATGTTGGTTGGGCCCACAATCCATGTTGACACCAATCCTTATCCCAGACCGCCCAGAGATGGAATGATGTTGGATGATGCCACTTGACTTCAGTGGGTCCTACTTACCCCAGGTCAGATTTGGACCCCCTTTCCTATGGGTACAAATATGAGGAGAGATTGGAAGGGTCGCTGGACCATTATGAATACCAGCTGGATGACTCGAACATGGACTGGGCACAGGAATTGAGCAAGGCCAGTGGTCTGGATACTTCTCCAGATGCTGGCATGCTTTCTCCTCCTACCGTGGCTACAGCATAGGAAGCCTTTTATTCAGTGGTGGTCAGTAATGGCGGCGTAGGTCATTGGCCTCTAACTGCCCACTGTAGCGGTCAGATCTAATCTCCTGACTGAGGTGCTTCAGCCTGGGGCCTTCTCTTTAGAGCTTCTACTTCCATTTAATGAAGCCCTCACTGATGTCCTTCTGGGTACTTGGTCCAGACCCAGCACAGGGGCTGGACATTCGCCCACCGCCATTGACCCGGTTCCCCCCTACCACCCAAACAACCCTAAATTCCTGTCCCAACACCCCACACCTGAAAGTCTTGATTCGGGCTTCCTCTTTTTCCTGCGCATTCAACTCCGCTTTCCCAGATAGGGTATCAGACTGGACCTTCTTGGGAAGAGGTTTTCTTCTTCCAGTCTGGCATGTGGTCCATGAACACGGCATCCCTTTTGGCCTGCTAATCCCACTCACTGTGGGATTCGGTCATGCAAGTTTTGCTGCAGATCCCAGAGGAGGCCCAGGCTATCATCTCAAGCTGTTGCTGATGGGAGAGACGTGGCGAAGTTCACAATTCAACTGTGGGCTGAACACGACCGACTCTCTGGATAGATCAGTTGCATCAACAGTGGCTTTGAGGTGTAATTCCTGGCTGAGGACATCTGTTTTTTGGGGGGGGATGTCCAACAATCCCATATGGACATGCCCTTTGGCACCAGTCTCTTGGGAGACCAGATGGACTCCCTTGAGAGGTTCAAGTAGTCCTGGGCTATGGCTCTATCTCTCTGCCTTTCGACTGCCCCTTGCTTACAACAGTATGCTTTTCCCCCTTTTGTGTCATGGAATGTCTACATGAGCCCCCTCGCCAACATCATACGCAAGCACGACATCATCACCTCCTACGCCGACGACACCCAACTTATACTCTCCCTCACCAAGGACCCCGCCAGCACCAAGACCAACCTACAAGAGGGTATGAAGGACGTCGCAGATTGGATGAGGCTCAGCCGCCTAAAGCTGAACTCTGGAAAAAACGGAAGTCCTCATCCTCGGCAACACCCCGCCCGCCTGGGACAACTCCTGGTGGCCCTCGGCACCGCACCGACCCCCACAGACCACGCCCGCAACCTCGGCTTCATCTTGGACCCTCTTCTCACCATGACCAAGCAAGTCAACGCTGTGTCATCCGCCTGCTTCCTCACCCTCCGCATGCTCCGCAAGATCTTCCGCTGGATCCCTGCCGACACCAGAAAAACCGTGACCCACGCCCTCGTCACAAGCCGCCTGGACTACGGCAACACCCTCTACGCCGGGACCACAGCCAGACTCCAAAATCGCCTGCAACACATTCAAAATGCCTCGGCCCGCCTCATCCTCGACATACCCCGCAGCAGCCACATCTCCGCACACCTGAGACACCTGCATTGGCTCCCAGTCAGCAAAAGGATCACCTTCCGACTTCTCACCCACGCACACAAAGCCCTCCACGACAAGGGACCGGAATACCTCAACAGACGCCTCAGCTTCTACGTCCCCACCCGCCTCCTCCGCTCCTCTGGCCTCGCACTCGCTGCTGTCCCTCGCATCCGCCGCTCCACGGCGGGTGGGAGATCTTTCTCCTTCCTGGCAGCCAAGACCTGGAACTCCCTCCCCACCAGCCTCAGGACCACTCCGCTTTCCGGAGACTCCTAAAGACCTGGCTGTTCGAGCAGCGATTAAACCCCCCCCTTTTTCCCCTAGCGCCTTGAGACCCGCACGGGTGAGTAGCGCGCTTTATAAATGTTAATGATTTGATTTGGAAGGGGCTCCCTGACACAACCCTTTCCCAGCCACTGTGCCACCCACACTACTCCGCTCCTGCGTGGCCGGGGTCGTGGAATCCCACAGGCTCATGGGACAGGGAACCAGAGGTCTGCCCACTCCACCTCAGCTACAGCCTTCAAACCTTCCTAGTCCTTCCCCATCTCAGACCAGTTGGAGGCAGGATTCGCCATCACCTGTCCCACTGGGAATCCATCACAATGGCAGGTGGGTTTCACAGATCTTTCGAAGGGACTACTCCCTCCCCTTCAAGACTGCCTCTCTGGTCATGCTGCCATCCTACGGCCACTTACGGGAGGGTTATCTGGCACTTCTCTGCAAGGAAGTCGCAGGTCTCTTGGCCAAGGGAGCCATAGTGTCCATGCTCCAGAAGTAGGTTGTGGTGGTTATTCCCACTACTTTCAGGTGCCCAAAAAGAACAAGGGCTTATGTCCTATCCTAGACTATTTGGGTCCTGAATCTCTTCCTCAAGGAGAAGTTTAAAATGCTCACTGTGGCTCAAGTTGTCTGCCCTGGGCCCAGGAGACTGGATGGTAGCGTTGGACTTGCAGGACACTTACTTCCATGTACCCGTCTTGCCCGCTACTTGTGATTCATGGTAGGTCACAAGCACTTTCAACTTACCATGCTTCTCTTCAGCCTTGCCCGCATCCCTCGGGTGTTCATGAAAGTGATAGTGGTGGTTGCAGCTCATCTGCGCTGGTTAGGAGTTTGTCTTCCCTTAACTCAACAACTAGCTGTTGAAGGCAGATATGCCCCAAAGAGTAGTCTCCCACCTTCAAACTTAAACAAACCTTCAGCACATGCTGGAGTTCACTATAAGCATGTCGAAGTCACGTCTGACTCCCTCTCAGATGCTCCCTTTCATTAGAGCTGTTCTGGATGCAGTGCAGTTTAGGGATAATAATCCTGAATAGCGACTGATTCTGAGGTTTGAGCCTCTATCCTGGGTTTCAGTGAGACTGACTCTGAGGCTGCTGGCTGTCATGGCCTCCATACTTCTGGTGAGACATACTAGATGATATATGTGGGCTCTGCAGAGTTGAAGATCCAGTGGGTGCAGCATCAGGGGAATCTGTCATGGTCCAATCTCGGAGGGCACTGTAAACTTTGCAGTGGTGGCTTTTGAATCCAGATTGGGTCAACAGCAGATCCCGCTCCCTTCCCCAAACAAATATAGTAGTGACAGATTTGCCACTCCTGGGATGAGGTGGCCACATGGGCTGGTACATCAGGCATTACCCAGTAGTTCAACATCTGGCTGGCTCTCTGAACGCCAGAGCAGACCAACTCAGCTGTCTATGAATAGTCGATCATGAATGGCTCATCCATCCAGAGGTGGTGCAAGGTCTGTCGGCAGTGGGGAGAGCCTTGGTTAGATCTGTTCACCTTTACAGAACACACATTGTCAGCTGTTTTGCACGTTGGAATTTCCAGGTGGCACTCGCTCAGCAGCTCTTTTCGTCTTGAGAGGTACTTGGGTCTCCTTTATGCCTGCCCACCTATACCACTTCTGTCCAGAGTTCTGAAGAAAATAAAGAATGACCGGGCCCAAGTAATCCTTGTGGCTCTGGACTGAACAGTCTGGTATCCAGAGCTACTGAGCATGACCACATATTCTCCAATCGGAATGCTCCTTTGGGAGGATCTTCTGTTGCAGCAACGGGACAGTCCTCCACCTGAACCTGTCCAATTTTCACCATTCATGTGTGAAGATTGAGTGGCAGCAGTTGACAACTTTTAACCTCCACCCCCACCCAACCCCCCCTCCCCCCGAAGTCTCTGACCTTATCTTAGCAGCCAGGTGTTCCTCCACCAAAAGTGTACGCCCGTCATTGGCATACATTTGAGGCAAGGTGTATCAAGTCTGTTGATCCCCTCTCTGAGATTTCGTTTATCCTTTCTTTAGCAACTTTCCCTTTCAAATCTTCTATTGTTGGTAGATTCCTTAAGGGACTTGCCCATTTGTTTCCTCCCACTCTGCTTATGCCCCAGTAGGACCTCAATCTGGTCCTCACTTGATTTGTGCCCCTTTTGAGCCATTACACAATTGTCCCTTGTGGCTTGCGAGCTCATTCCACAAGAGCAACTGCTGCTTCCACAGCATTAGCAAGAGGAGTTCCTGTCCTGGATTTGCCAAGTAGGAAAGTGGGCATCGCTGCACATGTTCACAAGACAAGTCAGGTCCACAGAAACGGTTACTTTGGTTGTTTTTAGTATGATCTTGGTTCGCCAAAGAGGGTATTTCTTGGGTATTTATTCTAAGGTAAGGAACCTGTAACTACAAGTCTCTATCAGATGAACAAGTTAGTTACCTTTAACAATTTATCTTGTAGACACATTCTAGCTGCAGATTCCTTACCTAAAAACCTATCCGCCCCAATTGTGAACTGGTTTCTAGGGACAAGGATTCCCTATTCAGTTCCTTAGCTCTGGTGCACCATTTTCAGTGTCCTTTATGGCTCTCCGCTTTGGCGTGGAAAGCTGTGAAAAACGGACGTCACCGCACCAAGGCTGCACACGTCATCACTACAATCATAACACCAATGACCAATGCAGAGTCGACTGCCACCTGATGGTGTGCAAGGGTACTGCTTGAAGAAAAATCTCTGGATCCAGTCTGTCTGGGGGATATTCTAAGGTAAAGCATCTGCAACTAGAATGCCTCTACCAGATAAATCGTTAATGCAGAAAAGTAACTTGATTAAATAACATTAATAGTGTAATTTCTTAGCAACCACAAGATTTAACTTCTCTAATGGAAGCCCATAAATAACGTTCACTTAAGTGTTTGTTCCATGAGCATTAGTTTGACATATACCAGAACAAAGCCTTATTAGTCTTTGAATTGTCCAGTTCTTCCTTTTTTCCAGTGATCCCTGTGCGCTTTCTTCAGGTACAACAGTAATGAATCATAGTGGACTAGCACATTTTTATGATGAGTGACAATGAAATGATCTTGAAGGAAGGGCTGTCTTTGCTGATCGCCTAGAGGACTGCCAGTGGTTCATCCTTTGTAAGTCCTTTTGTGCCAGGACCCAGAATCCTATCAAGTTCGTCAAATTTTCCTAGAGCTACCTGCAAACCAAACATAAGGCATAATTTTGTAGCCAATTTAAATGATTCATTTCTTTCTGAATTATTTAATAAATTAGTAAGAACAGATTCTGATGGCAAAATAATATGGCTTCTAATGCCACAAAGCGTTTGCGCTAACCTGCTACAGCTCCAAAGATAACTTTTTCCCCGCTTGTTTTTGCTAGTAAGTCACAAATGTTGCTGAATCACATGACCTGTTGAACACGTGCATCATCTTTTACTTGTTTTGAGTGGTTAATAATTCACCCAATGCAAAAGGAAAAACTGTTTCTTGGGGTAGACTGATTTTAGAAGTGTGATAAATGGATGTGTGCTATAGTAAATAGTTGTCCTACAATTCCACCCCAGACTTAACTCTCATTCCAGAGTGGAAACAGCCTATTGTCTGAGATTCAGGATCAGCTTGACCTTCTGAAATGTATTTTAACTTTCTTCGGCCTGGTATATGTATGTGTGTATGTGTGTGTGTGTGTGTGTGTGTATATATATATATATATATATATATATATATATATATATATATATATTGTGTGTATATATAATTTTTTTTATCCTGTTAAGACTTTGGTGCACTTTGATGTATGCGGGGTGTGCTCCTCTTGTGGCTGGACCACACCACTCTTTATTGAACCTCCCGTTGCTCCACACACAGCCTTGAGTGTCACTGTTGTGGACAAATTTGCTTTTCTTCCATGATTCGGTCACACCCATGCAGTAATAATACAGAATCTGATTGTCCATCCTGGACCTTGCTCACAGATAACTTCAGTCTGTTTTCCTTGTTAAACCACAAGTGCCCATTACGTATCATCATACTCTCACCCTTAAACAGTTCATAAAGGTTCTAGTTGTAAGATTTTTCTTTGTTACTCTTTTGAATGTTAACAAGTCTTCGTATTATACTTGTTTCGTATTCTGAAGCGTTTGCGAATTACAACAATATCATGTGTATTACTCAATTCTGCGTTCTTATCATAGGCACACCGGTTTTCAAATTGCCTTACTACTCTTGCTTAGTTATTTTGTTATACATTATTCACCCTTGGGTGATATGAGTGTTAAACATTCCTTCTCATGTTCACTTTTCTTTGTGCTCACAATGTGTCAGTTCTTTACTCTGTTCGAGGCATCTAATCACCATCAGCTGTATTTACCACTCTGTATGCATTTGTTTCAACCCCTGTATTGTATTCATAAATACACCGGTGTGGACGTGCACTATTTCATTTCCTTTTGTATTCTTTTGCCCCTCATTCAGTTATCCTTTACTTTTACTGTCCATGTTGGAGTCGGCCCATGTTTCAAATCCATTCCATCCATTGTGAGCACGAAGTTATCCTGTATGAGGGGGATCAATGGTTTTGTTAAAGGCATCTGGTCTCCTTTTTTTCTATTGACTTACGCTGTGCGCCACCTACTCAGCATCTTCCACTTGTGGCTTTCATCCCCTACAGGACTAGTTTTTTCTTTTCACATAATGTGCTTTTCTTTGTATTGTCTCGTAATCTTTCACAATTGAACTTTGGGAAAGGCGACTGGATGCCTGAATTAAGGGTTAAAGAATGACCCAACAGTGTTCAGCCATGCAGTGCACTTGAAAAAATGTCTTTCGCCTCGTATTTCTTACCTTGTACTTTCATCACAGGGCCTTTTTGCCTTATGGAGTTTCTTAAGTTATTCATTCTAGATGTTCATCTACCTCCATTCCATGTTGTCCTTTTCTTATCCATTTCGTTCCATCCCTTGCCCTTGTTTTTATGACCCTAGGTCAACATGAAGTTACTCATCTTGATTTAACACATGTGGAGCTGGTGTTTGGATTATCTATTGGATCTTTTAATTTGATAAATGTTTTCACTTTCTTAAATATCATTTTCTATAGATCAGCAATTACAGCTTCGTGAAAGATAGTTTGTTTCCAGGTTGCAAATTGGGGTACAGCACAGATTTAGGTTTTTGCCACTCATGCCTGCTGCTAGTGGCTGTATTTCATTAATTACTGCATCGTGTTCTTCTGTTTGTTCCTCAAGATTGATTAAAGTAATTAATCCTGTGCCGTCTTATACAGTTAGGTACATTGATGGTTTCTCCACTGAAGGTCCCTGTTTCTTATCTTTTGCTTAGGCAAATACTTAAGCCAGTTTGATTTCTTTTGTACTGATATAAATTGAGTCTTGCCTGTATTAAGTCATATGCATTGTGGGACAGAAGTTTAAGACTTTCTTTAAAAGTGAGATTTCGGTGTCTGACAACTTTCTACTAGACAAGTTAATTGTACTTAAATCTTGACCTTCCATGTTTATTTGGTCTGTCTACCTCTTGTTCACGCCCCTGGTCGTTCTTTTTCTTTATCCTTATCTGCCCCTCCTTGTGTTGCAGATGTTTTGCCTCTTCCCTTTTGAAGAATCTGTTTACACCTTGCTGTTGCTGAAGTGTGAGGCGCAGCTCGTTTGCCAATGCTGATTCCTTTGGTGCCAAACTGGAGCTCCCTTCACTCATATCAGTATCTCTTAGAGCAGATTACCTATTTGAAGCCATTATTTTTGCTGTGTCTAATTTTTGTCTCTTACAAAGATATCTTTTTGCAAATGTAAATATCCACCCTTCTCCATAGTCCTCTTTGTCTCAAGAATTTGAACTATTTTCTCCTTCACTTCATGTTCAATTTTTTCATCCATTTCGACTACTTTTGCTGCTCTAATTCCTTTTCTAACTCTTGCAATTGAGTCTTTGCAGCATGTAACACAATTTCGGTATGTTTACAGAGAATTTCCATCAGTCCCAATGATTTAAGGACATGCTCACCCCATTCCTGCAACAACTCACTCATAGTTTCCTGATGACTTAGCATAAATGTAAATTGCAGTCCACGTGGGACCCTTTGGACCTCCAGTAAGTGTGTGTATGTATATGTGTGTGTATGTATATATATATATGTAACTTGAACGCATACCCTAAGGTAACTAACTCGCGCCCCAGTCATGCAGTTTTCTCGTCAATTTCATTACAATGCTGAAGTCATATTATCATGTCATAGTTGTCATGAGTTATGTATTGTGGAGGTAACTAACGGTGCTTGGCTAGGAAGAGTGTTAGTTACCTTAGGGCACAAGTTATCGTTACAGAATATTTCCCCAAACTAAAGTTACTTCTACCTTTTGTATTTTAGGTGAGCTTCTAGGTTTTATTTTTTTTTTTAAATTTTTTTTTTAAAATAAAATATTTTGTTACCCTACTTAAAGCTAACCACACACTTCAAGGTTGACAGCAGGACTTGGCCTATGATCAGGATTCGTAGCCAACCACATGGTGTGCATAGCCTTTGGCGTGCACAGTATAGGGTGGGCCTTAGGGCCCCAGGTACCTCGTCCCCAGGGGCCAAATCATATTCTAAGGGTAAGGGACTTGCTGCCCCTACCCAAGCCTTAATAATCCCTGGCGGCTGAATTCTATTAAAAATGAGAAGGGGCAATGTAGACTCCCTCCCCAACCTACTGTGGCCCTGGGGTCCCGATTCCTAGGGCCTCTGAATTATTCATGAGTGACCACTCAGGGTATCCACCGAGCTTCATTAGGCCCTGGGGCCAAATTCAAGTAACAAAGGGGGGGCCGCCGACCTATGCCTCAAGCCTTCACAGGCCTGGGAGATCCCCATCCCCCAAGTCTGTATGGTATTTAAAAGGGAACAGGCCCTGCACACCCTCCCTCACCGATGCCTCATTATGCACCGGGGACTCCATCTTCCGGGGCACAATTAAATTGAAGTGGACGCGGTACCCCTCCCCAAACCTCATTAAGCCCTGGCTACCATCACCCCAGGGGCCAAATTTAACAGAAAAGGGGTGAGGGGCCACATGCCCACCTCCCAGAGCCATCTCAGGCTCCAGAGACCCTACCCTTTCAGGCTTTCTTACTTAAAAAGGGATGGTGAAATCACCCTCGCTAAGCCTTCTTTGGCCTAGGGGACCCCATCCCCTGAAGCACAGATGAGTGCCCACCCAGGGCACCCACAAATATTTGGGTCATGGAAAGCACCCCAGGGTGCCCTTTACCTAGCCTGCTCCCCGCATGGTGAATGAGCGGACATTGCTCCCACACAGAGGGAGCTGCTAGCTGTGCTTGTTGCCTCTGGGCAGGAGCAATGTGTGAACTGAAGTCTTCTTACAGCCTGTAGGAACGTTTTTAAATCTCCAGCCAGGTGAGAGCTGACTTGCCTGTTTAAAAATGCACATGCAAGGTGGGAGCAAACATATTTTCCCTTGCTGGCACTAGAGCAGGCAGGGAAACTGTTCCCTGGAGTGGTCTCCCTGGGACACAATACCTGTGCTGGCTCTGGGTGATGGAGTCCCGGGGACTTTATTAGCTCAGAGAAGGCGGGGGGCTGTGAGGCCCCCTTTACCTTTTATTTACATTTCTGGCACAGGGGGTATTGTCCCCGGGCCCTAATTGGGCTCTGGGGGTGGGTGAGGGAGGGTTGAGTGCCAGGTGCCCCACCCCCCAAAGTAAACCCAAGGGCCCCTGCCCCACCCCTCAAAGCCTAGCTTTTTTAACAAGCATGGAGCCCGCACTTACATTTTTGCTGCAGATTTGAAGATCCTTTGAAAATTTGTGGGAAGAATAAAAAAATATTTGTCCTCCACTACAGTAGTGGGGGTATTCCTGCCCTATACCAAATGTCTTCTTTGTGTGTTTATTATGACCTTGGCTGATGAGTCCCCAGGCTGGAGGTGACTGTCACCAGCTCCTAGTTGATGTGGTGGCAGCTAATCAGAGCTCAGCAGGAGATCTTTCTGCTCTGCAGATCCTCAGATGTGAAATATTACGTTTTTAATCATTAATTGCTCAAACAATGCTCAACCTAGTTAAACCAAATCACCAAAAGCTCTTTTTGAACCAAGCTTTGGCTTTCTGCCAAACTGGATGTAAATCTGTTCAGTATTTTGGGTTGTAGCTGCGTCTAAATTTCCTATGAAGAAAAGTGAAAGTGGGAAGCGCGTTTTATGACACGATTGGCAGAAGTTTGAACAACCTGGCATGGTCTTGATGGTCCAGTGGGGCAATGCTGCAGAATTGTTATTGAAATGCAGTGTATGTGGCAATAGCAAAAAACGATCTCTGCTCATGTTGGTTTGTGCACTGAGTGTATGGCCCAAAAATATCCAACTCCAAGTGACATGGGAGTCCACTGGTGTGTCCTATAACGAGGCCCTAGTGTGCCTCTATGCTCAATCAGAAATTGTTCAACTAAATTTGTTTGTAGGTTTACATCCAAGAGCAAATTGTGCAAAGAGTCCCTATCGACTTTATATCAGACGTCGCCATTGAAATTGAAATTTGGGGCTAAATTAAATTGGACCCTGCCAAGAGAGCACTCAGTCTGTGCTTGCCACTGCTGGGTCTCTGGGTTGATCTAGCCTGCTAGGGTCACTCTGCTGCACAAACTGCTTGTGAAGGGACAGCATAACTGCCATGTCCCGCAGAATTGCTGGAACATGAGTAGTCTGTTGGAACTCTCCCAACCGATAAAGGACAACTGCACACAATGTGGAGGCTGGCCACAAACCTGGTCAGGCCCTGCACATGCCCTATGGCCCAACCACATGGCCAAAGGGTCTGCGTAGTGGAATGGGGTAGGGGGCTGGCCATAGTGCCTCGCTGCAATGGCCATCCTACCCACAGGCTACCAACCCCAGGCCACACACATTTGGTAGTGTAAGGTTGGTCTTTGGGACACAGGGATCCCATCCCTGGGGCCAAAACATATTTATTAAAGATTTAGTAGGCTCTGGGGGACCCATCTTCTGTGGCCAAATTCAACAAAAGAGGGGCCATGGTACCCACCCGTCCTGAGCCTCATCAAGCCCTAGAGACTCCATCGCCTGGGGCCAAACCCCATTTAAAAAAAAGAAAAAAAAAGGGGGGTTGCACAGTCCCAGAGTCTGTAGTATCCCTGCTGACCCCATTCCCTGGGTACTTCTTAAATTTAGCTGGGCACTCCTGTGCCCACCCGCAAACCCCTCAATACCATGTTGTGGCTTGTGGGTGGAGACTCCGGGTCCACACAGCCGCCGCCGGCTCCCTGCATGATGCAGGCGCCAGCATTACTCCCACCCAGAGGGAGCCCCTGCCTTTTACATTCTTTGTCCAGCCAGGAACAATGTGCATGGTTTCCTTGCTGGCAGGAGTGGGGCAGTGAAACAGAACAAGTCTGCTCCTGTTTGGTGAGAGATTCAAAAATGCTCCAGCCAGATGGTAGCAAGCAAGTTTCCCTGCCCCCATTATTGTGCAACGGGAACATGCAAGCAGCTGAGCAAGTGAGTCTTAAGACTAGAACTGTTTCCATTTACATGAAAACCTAGTTGGGGCAGTGGTGAGAAATTTTGCAACTAATGGATTATTGGACAGGGCAGTGACGCGAACTTCAGTTTTCAATAATGCTTTGTGATGGTGGGGGAAAGGAGGAAAAGTGATATGAGAACACAATCGGACAACCTCTGGACAGTGTTACTTCAAGGACAGACAAATGGATGATATAATGACAAAGTGCACCTACATTTCTTCACTGAATTTTAAGTCTCACCAGGAGTGGAATGGTGCCAGGGAGGGGGAGCAGTGGCTGCAAATACTGCATCCCAATTTGCTGGTGGGCAGGATTTTGCAGTAAGCATCTGGCATGTGATCCATAAGGAAGAAGGTGAGTGTGCTAGTACCCATGGTGGACGTGGAACCTATTGATAAAGGGACATATTGAATTAGTATTGCTAGTACTTGCCAGAGGATGTGCAACAGCTTTCTGTACACTGAGTAAATATAAAGCTGGCTCACCACTCCTAGTGAAAGTCGTCTTTGCGAAACCATGGGATAGTAAACCAGGCATGCCGAAAGCAAGTATACCCCTTAACGTCCTTTTCAAGTACACACCGCCTCAAATTAACATGACCTATGGCTACCAAACCCATTAGCGTCACGCTCAAGATGGGCTCAGATTCATATTTCAAGGTCATCGACTTAGTCCTTATAATTATAATGTAATATAATTGTAATTATATTACTCTAGGGTGCGTCCATGTGTTTTGACTAGGGGTGGGCTGGTGCTGGTAAACTCTGGTAGATGGTGGATTGCAGAGTTTTTGCCAAACTCTGCGCTCCCAAGCAGATCTTGGAGTTACATTCTGCTCTGTAAGCAGAATTTTGCAACACCCACCCCCAACTGTCTCCAGTCCATGTGGTAGGGTTGGAGGGCATCCCCGTCCCTCCATAAAGTTCAGCAGGTAGTTTTTCCTTGCCATCGCTGCCCAGTTCCCCCTGCAAGGATGGCTCCTGGTAGGACAGGGAGGCCCAGTCATTTACAACCAGCAGCTGCGTCACCCAGTAGTGGAGGCAGAGATTCATGAGACCAATTACCCCCATTTGGTTGGTAAAGCAATTTCGGGAACTACACCCTGTAGGAGCGTCCTGACTCCTGTCCGCCATCCAAAAAAACTTATGAGATTGGGAAGTGGTGGTTCTACAGTATGTGTAGAAATGCAGGTAAATAATTTTTAAAGGGCTGCCTGACCCAGCAAGGACAGGGGTGTTTCCTTGGTATAGAGTTTGGGCCTGCCAGATATTGAAGAATATCTTCAACATATAATTAGGTCTTCCCACTCCGGGGCCCAATGGAGACCTCTTTAAGCTGGCCTCTCATACCTCCGCTTTACCCAGGAGAGTAAGCAGGGCCCACAGCCCATCCTATCAAACACTGCTGTCATGTAGGGTCATTCCAAAGAATCAAAGGCCTTCTCTGCATCAAAGACCAGGAGGAACCAGATTCCTTAATCCTAGAAATAAGCTCCAGGCAGCCCATTCAGCAACGCAGATTGTGCCCTGTGACCCGTTAAGGCATGACCCCAGACTGATCCGGGGTGACCAGAGAGTCTGCCACTAGTGCAAGACAGTTTGCCACGATTTTCACAAGACCCTTTGGCTCCACAATGATTAATAAGCCTGTAAGAGGCAGTCATCTACTGGTTTTCCCACCTTGTGTATCATGTGTATTGTAACCTCTGAGGTCCAGTGGCAAACTTCCCTGTTCCTTCGCCTTGGACAACATTTCAAGCAGTGATCCGACCTCCTTGGATTTGTACATTGGAAGACTTTTGGTGTAAAAATCATTTGGGCCAGGAGGTCATTCTGTAGAGAAGGCAGACTTCAGTAGTAACCTCAAAACACGACTTCCACGTTTGACTCTAAGCATCTGCATCTCCAAGTAACGCAGATTGCTAATTGCCTTCCGATTTGTTCAGAAGCTGATAAACATCCAATGAGGAGCTTCCAAACTGGCCTGTCAGAGTCCATAAGAGCACATCCAATCCCACGCTCAAACGCATGAGTTTGAATCCCATCCTAGTCACCAAATTCTGTAAAGAAGGCACTGCGCTTCCAGCTTTATTTACAATATCTTGGTACTTTAGTATGAGAGAAACCAGACACCTTGATATTCTCCAGATAGAATGCTTCATGCCATGTTCCATATGACCTCATACAGGAGGTAGTATTGGGCCCTACTTGACAAAGTACTTCATGCCAGTGTGCACAAATCCCACACATCCCCCCCCTTGTTAAATATGAATAATACATGTGCATATACCTACTTGACTATGAATAAATGGGTAAATACATTTTATTTTTAAATAGATAAATCATTAAATATACATTTGTTAAAAACATGCTAACATAGATAAAAATACATAAATATTATACACATGTTAAACCCTGCTTACACTTAGAATATCTATCATATTAAAATGTTAATTCCTTGCATATCATGGGGTTTAATAGTATCCTATCTAATGATACTTTTACTCAGTCATTTAATTTAGCAGGTTTATGGAGTAACCTGCCAAACCTACCCAATCTCCTTTCAGCTCAAATATCCTGGTTTTTGTCTGACACATTAGGTGGCTTTTGCAACATGCGGTCATTTGCTTTGGCCAATTTCTATACCTTCAATAACTGAATACCCCATTTCCTCTAACTGGATGTGAATTCTCTTCTATCCTCCTCAATCATTGAGTTAAACCTACCATTTAGAGATTCAAAGGTTTTATTGATTCTTCATTTCCACCTCTGGTGCAGTTGGCCAGTGACACAAATGTCGAACTTTTCTTTTGCATAATAAAACCGGATTACAAAATATTTTTTCTGCTGTGATAAGATCTTGAAACCTACTTTGTCTTCTCCTTAAAATTACAATTTTGCTTCTCACCATGCCACCCACTTCCAAATGAACTCTTTTACAAATATTTATTTTATCATGGTATTTATTAACCTTTTGGCCTTTGGTAATTCTATCCTTCACTACTTTTGGTTTCCACTCCACTCTCCTGGCGTTGGGCATGCAACTAATGTTCTTTCTTGGCAGTGATGCCCTCCCCCTCACTAGTTCAAATGGGCTATGGCCTGTGGTAGTGCAGGGTGCAATCCTAAATGGTCAAATTGTGCCGAATAATTCAATTTTACAATTTTAACTATTTTCTCACCCACCTAATGCCCCTTTAATAATCCAGTTAAATCTTTCCACTGCACCATTTCCTGCCTGATGATAAATCAGTTTTATGTTTAATTCCATTTCTCTTTTAAAACTTCCCAAATATATCCACAGCAAACTGTTCAATTGTCTGCGATTTATACATTTGGGCAAGCTTTCCTTCAAAATCATTCCATCTAAAAACTAATATACTCTTAGATTCTGCGTGTTCGATAATGTCTACTTCTGGCCATTTTGAGAAATGGTCAGTGGCTGCTTATAAGTACTTCTGTCTCTCCCCATCCAAAACTGGACCTGTTACATCAAGACTTATTCTTTCCCAAGGCATATCTGGAGTAATGAATGGACAGAAGTGTGGTCAGTCACCTGAGTTTCATGAAAGTTCTCTCATTACACAATTCCTGATTTTTATTTTTGTTTAATTTCTTTTTTTCCTTTCATTCTACAAAGGATGTTAGATTACTTAGTGTACTTCATGGTATAATTCTATCAGTTTGACTTTTAAAACTCCTGGTGGAATTATTCTCCCACTCGAAACCATCCCACTGATAAATCATGTCTTAATTGCCAAAATATTCTAATCTTTTCATGCAATTATTTTTTTTTTTTTTTTTTTTAGGTCAACCATTAATTTTGTCATGGAGATTCATTAAAAGTTGTTTATAGCCTTCGATCCACTCTTCTCTTAAAATACTTTCTTCAGTTATCAATCTTCACTACTCAATTTTTTTTAAATATCTTCAGGTACTTTGTCTAACAGTAGTGGTGGTTTACTCCAAAAATCTGCTGCTGTTTTTAAGACCTGGTTCATATTCTGGTACAGATTTATAATCCATTAGTTTTATGGACATTCTTGCTAGGTGGGGTAATGCAGTGTACAGTCCCTTGGTGGTTAACCTTGGTTATTGATCATTTCAGAACCCCAAATGAACGGTCTGCAATGTTCCATACCCCATATACATGCCAATGCTTTGTGTTCAATAATTGAATACTTCTCTTCAGTAGGAGTTAATGAAAGTGAAGAAAATGCAATCACACACTTCCCACTCACTTCAACTTAGAACTGCACCAATTATCTTTCCATTTGCATCTCTTGTGATTATAGATTTTTAGATTTGGATCAAATTCTTGTAATGGTAAAGTATCACAAATATCATTTTTGACTTTCAAAATCCTTTTGACAAGAAGGGGACCACTCAAATTATTCTTAAATTTTGAATAAAATTCTGCTAGACGTTAAACAGCTCTTAATCTTTGTTACTTGGATTGCAGATAGCATTTTGTTTAATTTAGGTAGGGGAAATTGATCCACCACAATATTAAGATCTCTCGTCCACTGAGTGAGTTTCTGATTAGATTTTTTCGCAATTACTATTGGCGATACCCACTCCGATGACTACCTGCTGATTCCTGCAGCAGACAATTTCTCTAACTCACTTTCCACTCACACTCAAAGTCACAGGTATATTTCTTTTTATTTTTCTGCAATATACATCAGTAACATTTGACAATCAGCTTAAAATCATACCATGAACAACAGTACAGAAGACTGACTGCTTCTCAATTGCCTGTACTTATTTGTAGGATATTACCCATCCAATTCCTCCCCTTAGAGGTGCGTAAAACCCATAAAAATCACAAAATGAGCGGGACTAGTGTTGGGGTTCTATTTTGTAAGCTGTTCTACTCAAATGTTTGGCCTAAGTGGTTGTACTAGCGTCTGCCTTCAGGTTTGCCTGTTTCCTTGCCAATAAAGTATGTTTGATATGGTCCCCAATAATTGTGCAGGAGATTCTGTGGTGGAGATAAATCAGTATAGGTGTCAGAGTATTGCAATACACCATGTCAGCATGCCATTCTGTAAGAGTGGGTAAAGGACCATGATCCCATCTTATGGCCACTCTATGCTTTGCTAATAGGAGGCCCAGTGCCAGTAATTTCCTTACCTTTTTTTATCACATTCTTATAACGCCCAAGGAGCGCCAGGAGAGGTGCTGCCACCAGCCAGACACCTGTGATATCACTTAGCTCCGAAAACACTTGTGACTAGAACCTTTGTACCCTGGGACAGTTTCATGGTGTATGTAGAAGGCCCGCCTCCCCTCCCCACATCTCGGGCAGTTGGCTGTAGAACACAGACCATATTTGTGTAGTCTGATGGGTCTAGTTTATCTGATTTGTGAATTAATCTGTGCCTCTCATTAAGAGATATGGAGCATGTTGTGGAGCAACGATATTGCCACTATCTGTCAAGGTTATACCCAGGTCCCTTTGCCAGTCCAATCTAACCTTTATAACCCCCGATCTACGTGCTTCTTGGGCACATGCATACAGCTTGGATATCAATTTACTGTGTGCTGTCTCTTCAATAATTAATTGGGGATTTATAAAACACAGCCACTCACCCGTGTGAGGGTCTCAAGGTGCTGGAGGGGGTGCTGAGGATCAGTCAGAGCCAGGTCTTGAGGTCCTTCCTAAACTGTGACAGGGTTTGGGATTGCCGGAGGTGGGTGGGAGTGGTGTTCAGGACTTGGAGGTGATGTGGGAGAAGGATCTTGCTCCGGCTGTGGTTTTCCAGATGCGCAGGACGTTGGCAAGGACCTGGTCGGAGCAAAGTTATCTTGCGGGAGTGTAGGAGAGTCTGTGGTTGAGGTAGACTAGTCCAGTGTCTTGTAGGCGTGGGTCAGGAGCTTGAATGTGATTCTTTTGTCGAGGAAGCCAATGTAGGTCTCTGAAGGGCGGAGGTGTGGCGGTGTGGTGGGGCGTTCTTGATGAGACCGGCCGGTGTTGTGGATGTGTTGTAGTCTTTTTCGGGTCTTGGCGGTGGTTCTGGTATAGTGCATTGCCGTAGGCAAGGCGGCTGCTGACGAGGGCCTGGGTGACCGTCCTCCTGGCTTCGGTAGGGATCAACTTGTAGATTTTTTTTTTTTAAAGCATGCATAGAGTATGGAAGCAACGAGATGAGACTGTGCTCACCTGTCCGTCCAATGAGGGCAATGAGTCGAAGATGGGCCACCAGGAATCGTTCCAGGTGCAGGGTGTGGAGCAGAGGATGAGTACTTCTGTTTTGTCAGTTCAGTTTGAAGCAACTCTCATCCAGGCAGCGACTGCTTTCATTCCTTCGTGGAGATTGTTCTTGTCAGTGGTGCGGTTGTTGGTGAGGGAGACTATCAGTTAGGTATCATTGGCATAGGAGACAGTGCGTGGCTTCTGATGATGGTGGCCAGTGGAGTCATGTAAAGGCTGAAAAGGGTGGGACTCAGCGAGGATCCTTTGGGGACGCCGCAGCTGATTTTTGGAGTCTTCCAAGAGAGGCGGGTGATGGGCAGAGTCGGACCTGTGTTTTGGTGAGGAATGAGGAGAGCCATTGCAGAGCTGAGTCTCAGATGCTGGCATCATGGGGGCGGGTGCATAGCTTGTCCTGTGAGACTGTCGAAGGCTGCAGAAAGGTCCAGGAGGATTGGGGGGACTGTCTCACCTTGGTCCAGGAGGGTGCGGATGTCAGGCGTGGAGGTGAGGAGGGCGGTCTTGGTGCTATGGTTTTTTCTGAATCCTGACTGAGGGGTCCAGGATGTTGGCTTCCAGGAAGGTGGTTAATTGACTGCTTTCTCAAGGACTTTGGCCGGAAAGGGGAGCAGGGAGATGGGCTGGTAGTTCATGAGGTCTGTCAGGTCGGCGGTGGGTTTCTTCAGAAGAGGTTTGATGTGGGCGTGTTTCCAACTCTGGGAATGTGGCAGTTTCAAAGGAGCGGTTGATGGTATGCCGGAGTTTGGGTGCAATGATGTCGCTGGCTTTGTTGAAGATGTGGTGAGGGCAGGGGTCAGTGGGTGCTCCTGAATGGATGGTTGCCATGGTGTTGCTGGTCATGGAGCGCCTGCATTTCCGGCAGCTCTAGTTCTTCTCTGCCCCCCATCTCCCCCTCCCCCAAAGGTCATACATGACGATCCTTACTCTGTAGTATTGATATCAGTGGTGTGGCTACCTCCAGTTCCATAAGATTCCCAGGGCCTCACGACACCCTCATCAAACAGATCCCCCATTTTCTATATGCCCATTTTTCGCAATGTTGATCACTCCCCATCACCGCTCACAGGAAACCAGGAGCACCACTCAAGTTTAAGTGAGAGTACAGGTAAGGGAGTACCTGTTTCATCATTAGATTATGCCAAGTGTGGGTGGTGGTGTTCAACGAGTCAATCACTTCATGCTGACAACCAGGGGGTACAAATATTTGGTAAGGCAGAGGTGCCGCCATGTTGCACTCTGTGTAAATGTGGTAAGTCAGTAGAACCATAAATCCACATATGCGCGAACATGGAATGGTCTCCGTGTCATATGAGGGTTACTACATGCCACTGAACACGTGGCTGCTTACTTGCCCACATCAGCCAGATCAAGAGCGACCGTATCATGGAGAATTCATGCTTAGGCAATAATATGGGGATATTCTGAAAGGATTAAAAGCCTCAGAAGGAAAAAAAAATTAATAATGGCAATGCGCCCAGCTAATGAAAGGTAATTTGATCCAACGCCCCCCTGGAAATCATTATCGAGCTAGATTGCTCCTTTGACTGACTCACTCTTGCCACTGGGGTGGCATATAACATCTGTACCAATTGTATGAACACTTCAACACCTCAAACATGAAGACCCCTCTACAGAGTAGAGTGCCATCTCAGCATCTAAGAAAATCTCCACCGCCTGTACTGTCGAGGCTGTGTGCTTGAATAAAGTCCTATGATTCAATGTAAGACTACAACCTGGAACAAATCCTGCCTGTTCCACCCCCACCATTACAGGCAGTAGCTGTGCCAACATATTCACTAGGATCGTAGGATTGTTTTTGTTTACATTAATAAAAGGTATGGAAGAGGAACACTGCTGTGGGGGCATACCCAGCTTAAGCCGCGTTACGATTAACGCCTTCTCATGTAAGGGAGTTTCTTTATCCCCTGACATTTCCTGAGTGTCATCAGGTGAGGGATCGGAAGGTCCTGATTTGCCTTGTAGAAGGCTACTGTAAGCCCATCTGGGCTCTGGGATTTCCCGACCGTCCTAAGGGCCTGAAAGATCTCTCCTGGTTGCAGGGGTGCCATTAAGTGTTCCCTATGTGTTAGACCGCCAGGGCAGAGCTATGTGTGTTAGGTAATCTAATGTGAGGGCTGGATCAGAGGGTATTCTAGAAGTGTACAATGTGGCGTAGTAATCACAGAATTGATTGGCAATATCAGTCGGGTCTCAGCAGTCTGCCGCTTCCCCCCCCCCCCCCCCCCCCTTCAACCTGTATCTCCAGAATCCTGTCCAGTTTCCTTTTGAAGTGTAGGAGTCCTGCCAGTATCTCTAGTGCGATCACCCCTCCTTATACGAATGAGCCAATAGCATCTTCACCCCCCCCCCCCACCAACATGCTGGGCCTCTGTTTGTGCATTCTCTGAATTTCGTTAATTTTCCCTGTATACAGCCAAATAGCTGGTTATCCTGTGGCCAGGTGTTCCCCCTCCAAAATGTGCTATCTCACCTAGTTGGTCCAAGCTCTCCTGCAGTGACTTCAATACTCCAGCGTGCTTTGCAGTGGTCAAGCCATGGATATATTTTAAAGGTTTCCCACACAGTGCTAAATTTGGTGACTCATCCTATATTTGTGCTAAAAAAAAAATCTTGCATTGTTAGGGCCTTCCACCAGGACCTCACCCTATCTAAAAGTGAATATGGTGGAAATCACCAGGTGAATGGTGCAATGCAGCTGCCCCACACTTCCAAAGTAAGAAGGACTGGCACATAGATCGTCCCTAGCCCAGGACATACTCAGACCATGTGAGCGCTAGGCATAAGGCTCCTGGTCACAAGCCAGTCTATACAGATTGTACTGCTGAGTAATGAGTAGTTGTCCTCCATAGGGAAGGCATGTCTCCAGATGTCAACCAGACCAGCATCCACCGCCATAGTGGTGACCACTCAAGCAGCAGCTGAGGGCTTTCTCAGAAGACTACTTGAATGGTCTATTGCCAGATTCAAAACAGTTAAAATCCCCCACCTGTATTTGTGGTAGGCCTCTCCACGTTGCTAGTTTTGTGGACAGCCCTTGGTAAACTTTGGATCGTCATAATTAGGTACGTACAGTCACACCAATAAGAACATGAGGCCTCCTTCATTACAGTGAACTATAATGTACCTGCCATTAGTATTTCACTAGTTCCCTTCCCATAGGTGAAATTCAGAGTCTTGCTAACCAGATCAACACCCCATGTGCATGTGAAGTAAAACTTGCAGCCAAAAACTGATCTTGAAGCCTACGTGTGGTGAGGACCGTGCTATCTGGGGCCAGATGCATTTCTTGCAAAACTGCAAGATCTATACTGTGGTAAGTAGGCAATCACTTTCCGCACTTTCCTGTAATTTAAAACCCTGACATTCAACGTCAATAGCTTCAAGGCAAGAGGTCTAACATGACCAAAAGGGTCTTCTTCATGTACAGCCTTATTACAAACAATGTATCATTGCTGTACTTGGTCCAAATAAACTTGCTGTTTTCTATTGTCGCATAACTTGTGCAAAAACTACACTACTTCCCAACTGACATGGTGAAACCCTCACCCCACAGCAGGCTGTTCCCCAACTTGCTAGTCTCCACATATATAATCCCGCCTAGTCCCACCCATCCTCAGTATGATGTGCATCTTTGTAGAACAGTGTAGAGCACCTGTGGAGTGGATGTTACCTGGCCCCACCCTGCCCCTCCTGACCACCTTTATGCTTATCGGTGTACCCCTGCTATATACTAGAAATAAAGACCCCTCTTGGCAGTCTGCACAAACTCCAACCCGGTAGCCCTACCCCTGCAAACACCACCCCCCGCCAAGCGCACAAAAGGCTCACACTCACACAATTGGGATTATTAGGATAGACCATTGCAGATTTACTCCATCAGTCTACATGTATGCTAACAGTCATCAATGGTAATCTTTTCATCCAACCAAGAGTATGATAAGGGGTGGGAGGAAGTAGCTCATACTCCCACCCCACCATCAACAAAAAAGCAAGCCAATAGACTCACCTGTAAGGAGACCAAGATTATCGAACACAGTTTGTCCTACTTCACCTTTTACATTCCCTTCTCACATCAGGGACCCATGACAGGTGATTCATGGCAGCTCGGTTTCAGGAATTTGGTAAGAGCACTCCTGCGGGTGGGCAGCACTCCCCAGGCAGGGCCGCTCGGCAGCCCCAGCACATCCAGGCCCATGCCGCAGTGGCTGCACCCACAGGCCCAAGTGCTGCTGCTCAGTGCACTGCGCAGCCCACTCGATCCAGCACAGCGGACTGTCAGACCCTTCAATTCTGGAGCCACAGGTGCAACAGAGAACCCAGCAACACTGTGGAAAAGATCTTTAGGGGTGGCAGGATCCTTTCAGATCAGTGGCGGCTGACGGAGCACTCTTAACCTGTGGCCATCTTGCAGCCCGGCAAACTCCGCCCCCCCCCAACACAAAGGTGTATTTCTTGCTTTGTGTAGGTAAGGTTCTGCAATGAATTTTAAGACTATTTTGTGCTGGAACCCTTTAAGTTGACCTATAGGATCTGAAAAAGATATTTCTGGGTAGGTTTGCAAAATATACTGTTCATACTCTTCATTCATTTGAAGCGATAACACAGGCTCCAGACTGTCAGGGTGGCATGACCAAGGAGAGTTAAGAATCACCCTAGACCCCAACACCTAGTCATGTGACAAACATAGTTTACTGCTCTATCCTTTAACTTGAAAAGCACCTTTTTTGTTACCCCCACCATATCTATGCTTTCCCCTGTAAACATTTTAGGTTTTATATGAGCATGATCTAAATATCACCAATAACTGGTGCAATTTTTTCTTTCCATGCCTTGTTGACAATTGAGTGGGGTGACAGTCAGCTACAATGGACATGTCCAAAACTCAGTTGTCAAGCAGATTTTTTTCTTTTGATTCTCAATGTTAAGTGCCTCCTTCAATACTAAGCGGACACATGTTCACATCTTTCTCTCTTCCGCTATCTGATTCAGAGTTGGTTAAGTAATTTCACTGACTTCTCCTTTCTTCTACATACTTTATAAAAATGTCCTATTCACCCACACCATGAGCATCCATGAATGTGCAGGACCTTTCTTTTCACTAGCTAAAGTACCTAAATTGCCATACTTTAACACCTCCCCTTACAAGTTCCTTGGTTTGATCCTTCCTTGTATCTCCACACAATGGTCTAGAATTCTCATTTATGGATATCTTTGATTTGGTAGATGGTATTTTCTTTGCCCAAATTTCTGCCACAAGTCTTGTCTCAATTTTCCTCTGCCTTATTTTAGTCTTCTGCTATCACTTCTTTAGCACACCGTCCGGTCAGCTCTGCCCTTTTCAGTGTTGACCACTTCTTGCAGTGACACTTCTCCTTTTGCCCATCACACATTCTGAACATTTGGGTCAGCTGCATGCACCACTACTTTGTCACAAATCAACTCATCATGATCTCCGAATCTATATATGAACGCTAAGTGTTTGTGACACAACATAGTATCAATGTTCATCTTTTTCCCTATGGAAAATATAAAATGGTCTACTGCTACACATACTATATAGTTATAATACGCATCTACTTCTTCTACAGCATTAGTGAACATATTTCCTTGTCTAGGGTTTTTCTGTTTACAGCTACAAACCTTCAATCCACCAGGACCAAGAAAATGTGGCAATTTTCTTTTGTCTGCTATGAGGTCTTCATCGTCCTCATATGTGGAAATATAGTTCATAAAGTACTTTCCATTCTCTCCACTTTAATAATGACTTTTGCCTGTAAAAATGCTTGTGGTGGAGTGAGATTTCATGTTTCCAGTAACCATATCCTGTGTGTGTGTGTGTGTGGATAGAGATAGAGATAGAGATAGAGAGAATCTTATTTTTGAAAATCAGCCGCCCTGCACAATGTGTACACTAAAATATGTGGAATCTGCTGATTAATACTATTGAGCACTTTTACTCGACAAAGTCCATTATCTAGTGTCTAATTTTTGAGTGGAGGCATAAATCTGAGTAATGAAAACATCTCAAAACGCAACTTCCACGTCTCCTAGTAAATATCGGTGTCTCCAGGGAACATGGATTGCTAAGTGGCTCCTGATTTGTTAAGAAGCTTTGATAAACATCTGAGGAGCTATAAAACTTTCCAATCAGAGTCCATAATAGTGCATCCAAAGATGTGCTTGAACACGTGGGTTTGAATCCCATCCTCGACAGCAATTCTGTAGAGGCACTGCACTTTAATTCTTCCAGATTAGTTTACAATATGCTGGCACTTACGTACAAGAAAAGAACGGAGAAACCACAGCTGCCTTGATTGCCTCACATCGAATCCTCATGCTGTGTTCCATGTGACCTCATACAGGAGGTTGTATGGTACCCTCCTTGGCCTAAGGTATTTCATGCTAGTGTGCACAAATCCCACACATACAACTAGGATATTGCCTTTGCCCCCTCCCCCTCAGTGACTTTTCTCTTTTTTTTTTTTTTTTTTTTTAGACGGTCTCTGCTAAAGGTGGAGTTTGGGGTTCAGAAGGTTGTCAATGAAGTCAACCAGATCTCTCTGGTCGGCCAAGGTAGTATACCACGGCCTCCACCTTGTATTTCCCATCCAAATGATCAGTTAACGCCCATGCAATTTCCAAAGGGCTGTCCTTCAGTCCTGACTCCCCAGTTCAAACCTTTGCGCTTAAATTTTTTTTTTTTTTCTTTTTTTTTTTTGCAGGCCAGGAGCTTTCCAGCCTTATTGGCCACCTCATATTCTACCCTGCATTGCCCAGAACTGTGCCCAAACTCCTGTTGACACAGGTTAAGACTCCTGCCTCATCTCAAGCTGAAGTGTAAGGTCTCTTAAGGGAGAAGCGACATAGTTGCCTTCCAATTGTGTAAGCTTCTATTCATGCATCCTACATTCCACCTCCCTGTTTCATCCTTTACTTGCCGCGTGTGCTATCATTTGCCCCTTAAGGACGGTTTTATAGGCCTCCCATAAGTCTGCTTCTGATTGGACCGACCCTTCAGTCTCTACAAGGTACCAGTCAGTGGCATGACCATCAGTTGTCTAGTTGTTTTGTCCATTGCTTCCCAAGCATCAAGCCTCCATGTCCAGCCTCTGTCAAGCCAGCTGAA
Organism: Pleurodeles waltl; assembly: GCF_031143425.1. Classification (NCBI taxonomy): domain Eukaryota; kingdom Metazoa; phylum Chordata; class Amphibia; order Caudata; family Salamandridae; genus Pleurodeles; species Pleurodeles waltl. The sequence goes on along the minus strand of NC_090445.1, from coordinate 848,049,981 downwards.
CCACTGTAGTCAAGGGTGAGTGGCCTAATATTCCTCAAGGGAGAAAAGCTGTATGGCCAAATAAGCTTGTTTGGTGTCTGGGTACCAGGAGATGGTACAACCTCAACATGGTGCCCATTGAGTTGGCCACATAAGAATATTGGTGTTGCCCCAGGTGCGTTTCGCACCACAGAGTAGCCAGTCTCATGGTTTCCACAAAGGTGGCCAGTCATCTGTCCTTGGCTTCTCCCTAGTTTTCTTCACTCTCTAGGTTCCCCCTGTAATGTCAGATTGGAAGCGCCCCCAATGATTGTCAGCTTATCCTGGGCCCATGCCACCTGTGGCCTCTGCCACCCAGGAGCCCAGACACTCCTGTCAATTATGATGAAGCCAGTCAGGGGGAAGGGAATTAGGGTAGGGACAGCAGGGCGAGAGATCTGAAAAGAAAAGGTTAGAACAAATATGCATTTACTCATTCATAGAAATGTAACTCATCAATAGACTCTTGACTAAATGTGTCTCCGAGATATCAGATGGAGACCCCTTTTGAAATGGGGGCCAAGCCCCTTTGAAACATGTAACAAGAGTAAACTATGACCTCAGAATCAAGAGATGGCAAGAGCATTGGACTATAATTATACTCGTATCAATCCTGTAACATCTGTGCATTCACAACATAAACCTTTTATCATGACCTAGAAAATCTCAAAGAATTAAATATGCTTTTCACATCGTAAGCTTTTCAAAGAACAATGAAAACTGATTTGCTTATCTCCAAAAACTTTCACAACTATAAAGGCCGAAAAGTTTTTACTTATTGAACTTGAAGCACTTTACTTATAATACCAGTAAGTGCTTTTACGTGTCTTGCTTCATTATGCTAAGGGGGCGCTTTTACTCAAGTGGCCTGGATCACTTTGGTTGTAGTGCCAAGAACCTTTTACTCCTGTGGACTGAAGCACTTGAATTGCCGTGCCAAGAGCGTTTTACATCTGAACTGAAGCGCTTGATTTATTGTACCAAGAGCACTTTACATCTGTGAACTGAAGTGCTTGAATTGCTGTGCCTAGATCGCTTCACATCTGTGAACTGAAACGCTTGAATAGCTGTATAAAGAGCGCTTTACACCTGTGCTCAAACGCTCTTGATAGTTGCACCAAGGCCACTGTACTCTGGAAACTGAAAACGCTTTGCTCATTGTGCTAAGGGGAGCTTTACCTTTTGGAAGTAACGACTTCCTCCAAAATTGGATTCATCAATACCTTATCGCTATGAGTACATCCTACTTGTTTTTGGATGCACCATGGAAACAAGGATCCTTTGGTTGGATGTCACTGCCATTCAGGAACTCTGCTGTTCTTCAGAGAAACACCCACAAGGTGAGACTCCATCGAAGTCTTCAAAACAGTGAGCAACATGCTTGGGTGTGGCTGGGCTTTATAGGCCTGCCACACCCCAAGATGGCTGCTCCCTCTAAAAACATGGCAATTGTAGTCCTCCTTGGAATTGCAATGATGTGCGTCATGTCCACCAATGTCCTGAACCTGCAGCTCTGAGCTTTGCCACAGGGCAGAAAACGCTGATGGCCACCTTTGGAACAAGAGGGGATGACAAGTGGTGTCCATAAAGCACTGCTGATCCGTGCAGTGGAGTTTCGGGCAAGACCTGGACCGCGCCTGGCCTTATTCCTGACATTGCAGGTCCAGAGGAAAGTACCATGAGCCCAGCACCAGGTCTTTGCCATAACATCACCTGTGTATTGCTGACTTGCACCCATTCCCACTGGCCCATGCTTTCATAACCTCCAATGGGATGGATCTATGGACCAGTACCCCCACCCCAGGAGTCCCTAGAAAATCCTGCGTGGGTCAATAGAACAAATTGGCCATGGCCCAAAAATCTATAGGTAATCTGCCAGCTGAGTCTCCTGCAGCAGGACTATGTTGGGGTCGAGTTGCGCACCTCTTTTGCGTTTATCACCAAGGCCATTCACATTCCAGGAGATTATCTTCAGGGTAGGCCACTACTCTGGTCATTTGTCATGCTCCCATATAACTGCTATTTTACATCTTGGAGAACCAATACCTTTCTGCCAGGGCTCAAGCTGTATCTCACAAACCTTCAAACATACTCTTCTTTGCATATCTCCATCACCTCCCGCTGCAGGCTTGAACTCACCCCAATGCCCGAGATGCCTGTTGCCCCAACTGCATAACAACTGTATTCGAGACCTGTCTGAGAGCTATGATCTCTTGCAGACAGAGGCATTGCCCTAGGGACCACCACTTGACCTATGGTGTTTGTGCCCGAGAGTTCATTCAGCTGTCATTCAGGTTAGGGGGACCATTCTGACTTGTGTTCCAACTGTTATCATCTTCAAACCAGCAAATCTACCACAGTAAGGGTCACACAGCCAAGCCCCCCTTCAACCTCACTGTTTGAAATTCTGAGTCTACCCCTGAGCCTTGTGGAGATTGCCCACTAGCAACAGATGGGGGAATAACTGATGCAAAGGGCAGTTCTGCCGCTACCTTTGCCCTCTCGCTTCCTCCTTGTTCTTATGTTGGGGCAGACCTCTACCTGCAGTATGGCCCACACAGTGGTTTGGGTTGTTACCAATCATCTCAACCCTCGGAGCCTAGTGTGTCCAGCATTTTACAGCCCTTGCTCTCCAACCACACCCAATTAGCAGTTTTAAAGAAGGGAAAGCAGCCTTGATCTATCACCCTCAGTCTGGTGGGGAAAATTAGAGCATATTTCAGATTCAGGGTGCGTAGTTTCACAGACTGGAGCATCTCCCTCTGGCGTCGGATTGCCTGGGTATAGTCTGGATGGATATTTACTGACCCCCTCCCCTTTCACCTGCCATGGAACATGTGTACAGGCACTCTGCAGGATGTCATCCTTAGTGCAAAAAAAAGTAAGTAGCCTGCCCACCATTGACTTTGGGTGGCCCCCAGCTGCGGAGGGCCATCTGGTACTCTATGGGCCCTTTCCACTGTAAACACCTGGAGCTCTTGTCCTCCAGGAACACTTTCAGCAGCCAGTCTTCCATGTACAGTTCCATGCTGGGACCTTCAGTCTGTTCCAGGAGGCTGACCACATGCATTGTTGTGCCTGGAGCGGCCCTCTGCATGCTCCACTCTCTCCTGCAAACTCATCTTTGACTGCCACAGGGACTGCAATTGGTTGCAGATGTGCTACAGCGGATTCTGTCTCACCCACTCTGTCCAAATTTTTGTGATCAGCCCAAAATCCAAGGCCACTGCATCTATTTAGTTTTCTACTGCAGCCTTCATGTCCCCGTTCTCCCCCCGACCAGTGGCAGCAAATATTGCCGCTGTATATGCACCTCGAGCCCAGCACAGGCTGATCAGTGGCTTGCAGGTGCCCTTGACGGCTTCATTTTTGCCCCCTCCACACTTCACTTTCCAGCAGGGCGGGTAATGGTAATATGGTGCGTACCATTGTGGAGAGTACACCTGGAGCAGGACCCTCCAAGTGTTTATCCTGCAGCCTGGGGTCCACCAGGGTTCACCACCCTCCCCCAGAAGGCCTAGCCATCTGCCACCCAGCCCCCTCATTCCCCACGAGGCTGACTCCTTCAACCTCTGGAGGGAAGTGCCTGGGCATCCACACCAGCCAACCTTCCTGACACAGCTACATCCCGTTAGCCAGTACAAGTGCCCCAGCTCACCTGCTTTCTTTGGTGTGCAGGAAGCTTTATTGCTACTTCAGCAACATCTCCATTGCTGCAGCCACACCATGAGCCGGTAGTTCAGAGAGGTCAACTTTTCCAGGTCCCAGTCTCTGGCGTCTGTTCACAGCAGACTCACCAGCACTTACCCGCTGCCCAGGACCCCGTGGTATAAGTGAAAAAAAGGGAAGGGGTGTCATGATGTCACTTTGGGGCACCCCTGTGCCTCCAACCACTGTAGCTCGGAGCATGGCCTCCCCTGTGTACTTTGCGGCTCCCACTAGGAAGGGGGCCCCCTTGCAATCAGGAATGACCCCTGCCATCACCAGACTGCTGCTGTTCGCCAGGGCATAGACTGTCCCGCTTGTTCTGAGACCAGGTAGTGCAGCAGTCTGATTGCACCTCCAGGCCTACTTGTCCTCACCCAGGCGGAGATCTCGCTCAGCCTGCGAGAGGTCTGCTCTTCCTATCAGTGCCATTTTGTTGTTGCAGTGCTGCATGAGCTACCACTATCCCACCTATGGCTCCTACCGGAAATTGGAGCAGGAGAAGGAATGAAGACCATAGTAGTGTGGTAATGACCAACCAACCGTAGTCCAATAATGGCAGGGTGGCTGTGGTGCTCTTACAGCCAGTCACTATCACTGCCGTGGAGGATAAGCAGCAGTGACTAATGAAGAGAATGGGTGGGGGGGCTGAGGGGCGGTACTCAGAGGTCACTTCAGTCTGCCAATGAACTGAGCTATGCTGATGTCACAGAATGAACTGCTGGCATGCCCACATGGGTGCAGTGTGGCCTCTACTGAGAAAAAGGGGGAAAGACACTTCTCATGGAACCCTGGCTGCACAGACACTTAAGCAACATAAAAGTATGATCGACTGAGTGAAACCTTTCAAACTCTCCCCCAGTCACAGATCCAGGATGAATCCATTGTTTTGCTCACCGTGCCACTCTGATTTGCACATGGCTGGGTCCAAACTAGTCTTTACCCTGTTTCCCATGGGAACAGTCTAGCCCGAACTTCCAGGCCAGGTCCTCCCTGTCTGGAAGCAAGCATCCAGGGACTGGTTTCGGGGTAACACCCCTCTTCAGCCAGGCTAGTTTGAATTAAGTGGCACAGTGAGCAAGGGGCCCTCGTCTGGGCATACCCTGGCTATTTAGGGCGGCTTTAGCAACACAACAGGATGATGGACAGTGCTGAAACTTTTCAAACACTCATCCCCAGCCACAGATCTGGGTGAAATCCATTGTTTTTTTTTGCTCACCATGCTACCCTGGTTTTGACCCAGCCTTATGCAAACCAGTCGTGACCCTGTTCCCCATGGGAACAGTCCAGTCATAACTGCCAGGTCCTCCCTGGACTGGAAACGAGCATCCTGGGACTGGTGTTGCTAAAGTTGCCCTATGTGGGAAGGGTATGTCCAGAAGTGGGTCCTGTGCTCACTGTGCCACTGGATTTAAGCTAGCCTGACTGATGGGCAATACCCTGAAACCGTTCCCAGGATGCTTATTTCTGGACCAGGGAGGGCTTGGCAGTTCAGGCTGGACTGTTGCATGGTTTGGTCATTATGTTCCACCCAAGACTTTCTTGGTACTGCAGAAAGTTTCCACCAGTGCAAAGATTTTACGTACTACATAAGATTTGTAAGCAGCTTTGAGTTATTAGACTTGTCTCAGCATGACAATTTCTACCTGACAGACTATCTACCAAGCATTAAGGTATATGCATGCGCCTGTTTTGCTTCAGAAGATGGGCTGCCTTTAAAGGTTTCACTACAGTATGAAGGCTGCAGGTAGTATAGTCTTTAGCACTTTCTGGCGTTGCTTATTTTAAGTGTATAATGTATTTTTTTTTGCCAGGTGTTGCATAGAGCACGTACTGTTCTTAGATGATACTTTTTAGTACTCTGTAGTGTCTTTCTCATGAGTTTGTCTGCAAGCAGGCTGGTACAGGGTAAACTCTCACCATACAGTGAATACTGTTTACAGTACCCACTTTTCTACTCGTATCAATTTTATTTCCCAAAGTACGTCCGGTGACTGTCACAGGTTTGATAAAGAGAAAAGCTGTCCATTGTAGGGCATTCCTTTAGGAACAGACATTCTGTATTTTCAGGAATTTGCCTTTTTCTGGGCATTTGTATACAGAATGGACACCAAATGCAATTAGGGTTGCCCATATATTTATGGTTAATTGTTAATGTGAACTATGCTACCTGTGAAGTGTATGGTGTAGAGTCAACGGGGCACATAACTAGGGATGGGAGATAAATACTGCTGTTGGCAGAGTTGGTAGAGTTTTGGGCACTCCCTGTTACACTTGTAACATGGAGTTCCAGCCCAGTTCTACCACCCACTGTGTGGTGGACTTTTTTCTCATGCTCAGCTCGCCAACAGTGGCACTCCTTGCTGCTGCTCATTTCTTAATTTATTTATTTTTGTTTGGTGTCCCAGTACCACCTGGGACACCTATACTGCCCTGAGAGATGTGGGAGACAGGGCTACCTGCTGTCCTTTCTGGCACCCCAGCCGGCATCCATAGAGGGTGTGAGTGAGATCAGCCATAATTTTGTCCTGTAGCTGCCCAGTCAAGCCAGTCACAACATAACCAGTTGGAAGCTGTGGAAGGAGCCCCAAATCCCCTGCAGTCCCTGACAGCTTCCTAGCCTGCACCCATCCTGGGGGCCAGCAGGAGCCAGCTTATGTTCCCACCCAGGTGGAAGCAAAGTTGTGTTCCCTTCCCTGGAGAATGTTCAGGAAATTCAATGGGAATTCCCTGGCTGAACTATTCAGCATAGCAAACAGCATTGTTTGGTAGAGGGGTCCCCGGCACACTGCTAACATCAGTCCCTGGGTGATGTTACCAGGGCCACAGGGTGGCTTGTAGAGTAGGGCTTCATGCAGCATTCATGAAAATACCTTTAGTTGTGGGGTCCCTGCAGCCTAAAGGCTCTGACAGGAGACAAAGCCACTCTTCTCTTCCCCTTCCCCCTCCCTCCCCCCATCCCCCTCACCAAAAGTAGTTCAGCCCTGGGAGATGGGGACCCCTGGGCCTAAAAGGCAAGGTCTAAAGACTCCCCCCTCCAAAAAAGTCATCTGACCGGAGGATGTGGACCACCGGGCCTAAAAAAGGCTTGACGAGGGAGGGTGTGTGCATGGATTTGCAACAAATCACAAAATGCAGTGAACCAAGATCTAACTTTCATTCCAAATTTGGTGTAATTCCGTCCGCTGTTTTTGTGGTATTGCTGTTCAATTTTCATGGGGAAAATGTGCTTTGGGACCCCCCTCCGTCCCACCACTTGAGGGATTACTCTGAAGCTTTCCAGGAATGAGCTGAGGTGAATGGCAATATTTTTGGTCAAGATTCACCAAATGGCACCAAAGTTATTAGCAAACAAAAAAAATCTTTTGGCTGTGGAATCATGGTCCTAACTAACTACCCAGTGGCAACTGTCCCTGGGTGATGTACTTAATGGTGGAAACCGGAAGTGTAACATAGGATCCAAAAACAGTCCTTTCTTCTCTCCTGGTCAAATGAGCAGGTCCCTTAACATTCACTTGGTGTAGTTTAGAACAAATGTATACATATCTTCTCCTAGTAAGCAAAGGTTGCATTGCACCAGGAATTGTATTTTGCTGTATTGCTTCCCTACCTGAAGTCTGACGCTGTCCACCTTGCTTTAGTGCCTGCCAACCTGCACTCAGTTTGGGAAAATTGCTTGGAAATCTTTTTTTACAACATTATCTTCCCATGAGGTGACTGCTTAGTATTAAAGGCTGTTTGTAATCTTGGTGGTCTTTGTTCTATTGTGAAGTATTTCTCTTGATGAGAATGCTAGAAAGGTGGAGCACATCAATAGCAGGTTTAAGTTTTGAATGAAGTGCAAGGTGGTTTCTCAAGGCTGTTTTACATGTTTTGCCATTTTATAATTCACAAATTTGCAAAGTCTAGTTTCCTGTGTCTTATTTTAGAACCACCCTGAGTATGCCGTGCCTGGAATTCTGTGGGCCTTTGTGGCGTGGATAAGCTTGTGTAGTGACTAATGTCTATACTCTTGTTTCTTTCAGAAAAACAAATGTATGTACATGCAACGCACCTTTCTGTCAAGTATAAAATTGACTTTCCTTTTTAAAGAAACTGCACTTCCAATGGTGATCTATCCAGAATGTCAATGCACTGGGCCAAGCCCTCCAGGTGAGAACTTCCAATATAAAAAAAAAATCCTGTCACACTTGGACTAATAGTCCTACGTAATATACACTTTGATTCTCGCTCATATCTAATTTGGAGGTTGTCCAAAGTGTAGTCTAATGTCATGTTTGAGCTGTCTGGTTGCCCTTTGTAAATGCCCCTGTGTAAAACACTGGCCATCGGATGAAGCAAAATAGGTGCTTCAAACTCCTAATGTCAAGCATAAGTTAACTTTTGCTTCTGGGATTGCTTTTAAATATCCTCCTCTAAACCCCCTGTTTTTTCTATTTATATCCATGCTTCTGTACTTCTGACTGAAATGGAACCATTAATGGATATTTCACCACTAACTGGCCCGATAAATCATTTTTATTTAGCTCCTCAGATTTGGCATCCATACTTTTCATAGTGCAGTTGACCTGCAAATGCACAGTCTGCTATCATGATTGTGTGATTAAGCTGTAGCCAGAAGTGTAACTGAATTTTTTTTTTTACTGTTTTAGTTATTTACCAATCTTTTACTGGACAAGGTGTGAAACCAAATTAATGGATAGCTTTGCTTATACCAGTGTAACACACAGCCCCATCACAACTTCCATTCCAAAACGTTCACCTTTCTAAATGAATATATTGACTGAAAATCCATAAATCTAAAATACTGCAGTACCTTTGAGCATTATTCCTGTAAATATGCTTATTGTGGCATTTCAAAAAGTGATCCTGCCACAAGCACAATGCACATGAGAAATGTTTTGGCCGTGTGCAAAATAGTCACTATGCTGGAAGTGTAATATGAATTACACCGGTAAGTACTCCAAAAGGCGGTGCACCGCGATCTGTATACAAAAAGTGTATATGAAAGAGAAAGTCCAATGAGACAATAAAGATGAACAGTTCTTTCTGTTTAATGTTTCATTGACAGTCCAAAATGTTGATTCCACACGATCACGTGGGCGATATGAATTGAGACCAAGAATAATAAAGAAAGATAGCCTTGTATTCTTTCAATCACTGCAATTTCATAGACAAATGATATGTTCAGGATAAGCAGCCAATGCGTTTCGCCCAACATAAGGCTTCTTCAGGGCTGTAACATAACCAGAAACAACATATATATTCTATGCTGTTGATTACACAAAGAGTAACCAAGTGAGTAAGTGTGAAAGTGCACATCACAAAAGTGAAACCAGGGAAAAAACCATGCTGTGTACCAACACATTGATGCAAGTAATGAACCCATGCAAGACATGTTCTAAACCATGCGATTCCATACTGTGCAAAGTATGTGACAAGTGACAAAGCAGTAAGTTAAATATATATAGAGTTGAAATAATTATATAAACATCTGTATATCAAATTTGAATAAGTATAATATGAAATGAGATCCCAAAGGAAGGAGGGGGGGGGGGGGGCAGCCAAGTGTCAAATTAGGCAAATAGAACAAAATCAGAAGAAACATACCATGATTGGTATCCAGTCAGTAGTAATAGTAATAAATATATTAAATCGGTAACCTAAAAAACAAAAACAAAAGATAGAGATGACCTATAGAGAAACTCATCGAAGTATCAAGGTCCAAAACACGTATAAACATGAAAAGGATTAAATAGCAGGAGAATAAGAAAGGAGCATCCAACAAAATAATGCTCCAGAGCCGCGATGAAAATAGTGTCTAAAGTAGACGAAAAAATGTCGCAGGCTTAGCGCTTGTAAATAATAGTGTGAATATGCTCAAGTGCTCCAAAAAGCGATCAGAGCGACCGCTAGTAATCACGTGTGGCCAGCCCAATTTCATAGCTGGCCACCACGGTAAAAAAGAGAAACAACTGAAAAGTGAAATCCGGAGATGTAAAGATGGGTGATATAGGAGCCAGTAACTGGCCCCAAAAATCAAGTTATAATTAAAATTTGCAAGAGGTAGATAATAGTGTACGGAGAAAAAAACAATGTAAAAAACTTACCGCTCGTAAGATTGTACGAAATGAAAGAGCTCAAAATAGCTCCAAAAACATGAACCGGGCGACCACGAAAGGTCAAATGAGGCCAGCCCCCTTGTATGGCCGGCCGCCACGTGGAAACACTTAAAGTGAAATCCGGTCCCGGAGTGCTCAAAGTAGGCACTCAGGACCTGGAAGAAGGTTAAACCTCCCAAGAGTGAAAATAAAAGGACAAAAAAATGGAGAACAAAAAAACCCACCGCCATATTGAGGCTGGTTGTCTAGGGAAATGAATACAGATTGGAAAGTGGAAATAAAAAACGGACGAATAAACAGACAAACGCCATCTTAGAATTGATATTAAGGCTGGATATCACAGTGGCTATAGGGACACAAACTATGAAAAACCAAAAAGTATAAAAAAAATAAACTTAGGTAAAAAAGGGAAAAAACTGGGTACCCTAAGGAGGCTAAGATCAGCCAAAATGTATGAGACAAAGGGTAAACCAAAATATTGACCGAGAACAGTAAAGGCAGAAAGTAAAAGGGGGAGAAAAAGTGGAAATGGGAGAGTGGGGGGGAAGGGAGGTGGAAAGAAGGGGGGGGGGGGGAGGGGGAAAGTGGAAGGGCAGAAAGAACCCAAGCGAGTGGTATGTGCAAACCCAGTCTAATTAGACTAAAGGAAGGCATATAAATGTTGATGAAGATAAAAAGGATATAGACACTTATGAAAATACATACAAAAATAAATCCAAACAGTTGAAACATAATATGATCATAGATATGCACAATAATGCAACATAAACCACAATTCTGAAGGAATCAAAAGAATATACATCAGGATAAATAGTAAACATAAGTAATTGCAAATGAATAAGAGTATAATAGATAGCCCCTAACCAGTTAACCGTCATGGTAGAAGGTACATAAAATTACAAATTCAACCAGGCACATTAAAGAAAATAATGGAATTGATGATCCGTATTGTGACCCAGATCTACTGCTTGAAGGCGACAGATCCAGGCCGCCTCTTTCTGGCGCAAGATAATTTCTCTGTTCCCCCCCCAACCCCTCTGGGGTGAATGGGAACGTGTTCAATGCCATGGAACCTAATGGTTGGATCATTAGAATTAACCAATATCATGTGTAGCAAGTGGATATGCAAAGTCATGTTTTCTTATAGCTCGTAAACGTTCTTGTATTCTACGTTTTAAAGGGCATATTGTACTGCCCACATACACCTTATTGCATGCGCAACCCAATATATAAACAACAAATTTGGTGTTACAGTTAAACTGATGAATAGTGAATCTCCTTGTGTTGTGATAACAAAAGTCTTACATTTTGTCACAACCGTAAGCACAAATATTACAATCATGGCAAGTGTAGAAACCCTTGGCTTTCACTGGAAGCCACGAGGTGGGACCAGGAGAAGCAATGTAGCTGGGACATAAGTGGTCTCTAAGAGTTAACCCTCTACGATAAGTGATCCTGGGTTTATTAGATATCATTCCTTTAAGGCCCGGGACATCAGTCAATAAGGGCCAGTGGCATTTAAGAATTTTAAAGGTACCCTGGCTTTGGGCCGTGTATCGGGTCACAAAAGATAAAAAGTCCTTCCGAGTTTTCTTGCTCCCCTGTGTTTTAGCACAGTGTCTTTTCTAGGTGTCTTCATGATGCGATGAACTGCCTGTGTTAAACTATTAGCATCGTAGCCCCTGTTAGTGAACTGAGGTCGTGTGCTGGCTCTGTGTGCAAGAAATATCGTTAGTACTGCAATTCCGTCTAACACGTACCATTTCCCCAAAGGGATAGTGCGTTTCCTTTGAGCTTGCTGCAAATCTGTCTGTTTGCTTTGTACCTTGAGGCTCTGACGCACTCCCTACTCCTAATGTCACGTTTTAAGGATAAACATGAGGAACTAGCCAGGGATCTGTTTAGTTCATCACCCAATACTAATCCTTCTGATGTACCAACACTTAAGGCGCATAGTTTGAAAACTAAATTTCAAAAGTTGGAACGGCTTAAAGAACAAGAATTAGCAAAATGGTGGGATGGGATTATTTTACTAAAATATTTGGACAATAACAAAATACCCAGGGGCCTTAGAATCTTGATTTTTCCTACATATGAGGATTTAGACGAGGACTCACTAAGTGGGAGGTTAATTTACCGAACGTATCTTTTTTAATATGATGCGTATATTAATTCGGCATACTGACAAGAAGGTTGCCAGACTTCAGGTGACATCGAGGTATTGGAAAGAGATTGACGTCACCCAAAAAATCTGGTGAAGAAAAACTACGACATTTTGGATAAAATAATTATCAAATGTATCTAAGGGATAAACAACGGAAAGTCAAACGTGATTTAGATTACAAATTGGGCAGAATATACACTTTTGCATGCAAATATGACAATGTGAAACTTCCGGAGTCTGCAACAATTAAGGGATGCGACACGGATGATACTGACATGTCTAGTGGGGGTTCTGCCTCCTCAATTGACAGCTGTACGTCTAAAGAAAGTGTATCATCTACACAGATTTCGTGACCCTTCCAAGAACAATTTTTTTTATTGGAAATGGAACGGTTACGTCAAGGTACAAAAACTATTCGCAAAGACATAAGACCAGAAGGGGTGGGAAACAAGAATACAGGCAAATCGGGGGACAGAACCAGGTCCAAAAAGGATTAATATCCACCCTACCTAGTGTGGATAGGACTGAGGGTGATCTGACTATCAACCTGTCCGATCGAACTTTGAGCACTACTGAATACAAGCTTTTGAGTAAGGGCTTAGGCTTCTGCCTTACCCAGACCAATGACCCTGTAAAGGTCTTTGTTGATTTGTTCAAATTCACATGTCTTAAACTTAGAAATTTTTCATCTGTGCCAGATGGAGACCGGAACAGACCCCGATCAGAGACCCATGACTTAGTTACTTCCACTCTTGATACCTATCCTTCTATCCACTCTGTCTCTGACCTTCATGACTTACAGTTACTCATGTCCTTAGAAGATGATTGTCGGACCATAGAAGATATATTTGGGTGGACCTGGGGCTTTCAGAAAAAATTGAAAACTAACAGATTTAAACCCCGATCTAAATTCACACCGGCCAACACTCAAAGCAATATTGAGATATTGCCAAAAGAGTCTCTTCGGATTTATATCATACTCTGAATACTTGCATACATAATTGGCATCTAGATAATTTGTCGGTTACAGAAAGGGTGGCTCTACGGAGCCTCAAAAATGACCCATCGATTGTTATACGTGAGGCCGACCAAGGAGGAAATGTGGTAGTCATGAACCACAGGGACTACATGGAGGAAATTAATAGACAACTAGCTGATACTACCTATTACAAACACCTCACATATAATCCCATTGGTGGTTTAATTGAATATATCAATAACAAGCTTTGGGGCCGGCATGAATTAGGTTTACTCTGTTGACGAATTTAAATATCTAAGTGTCACAAACCCAAAATTTCCTTGTATTTACACACTTCCTAAGGTACATAAGAGTGGCAAACTTTCCCCCTGGAAGACCTATTATCTCTGGGATAGACTCCCCCAACAGAAAAAATATCTGAATAAGTTGATTTTTACTTACAGAAATTTGTTAGCAATCTGCCTTCTTAAATACATGATAGCAAAGATATCCTTAATAAATTTGATTTCACCTGGTCTGAGGATCTTACTTTTGTAACTATGGATGTGCATGGCCTGTACACATGTATACGCAAACCTTTTGGGATTCAAGCAGTCACCGTGTTTCTCAATTCTAGGACTGCTGACTGCTTTGCACATAATCAGATGCTCCTCCAGATGATTGACATTATTTTGTCAAGGAACTACTTTTTGCACAATAACGAGTGGTACCAACGGATACAGGGGACGGCGATGGGTTCAAAATTCGCCCCATCATATGCCTGTTTGTTGATGGGCTGGTACGAAAAAATACACGCCTGGGGGAAACTGGCTTTGCCCTGGACTGACTTTGTTTTTTGGGGGCGGTACATTGACGACATTATTATTTGGAATGGGATTATAGATCAGCTTATTGAGTATCATGCCTTCCTTAACAATAATCCTTACAACGTACAACTTAGTTTACAGCACCACAAAAACACCATAGATTTCTTGGACATTAGATTTTTCATATAACGTAACATTATATAGAGTGCACTCTTTAGAAAATCCACCACATGCAATAGCCTTCACGCTACCAGTGCCCACCCTGCTTCGGTTATTCATAAGATCCCGTTTGGGGATATGGTACGCGTTAGACGGAATTGCAGTACTAACGATATTTTTTGCACACAGATCCAGCACACAAGACATTGGTTCACTAACAGGCTACAATGCTAATAGTTTAACACCGGCAGTTCATCGCATCATGACACCTAGAAAATACACTTGGTGTGCTAAAACACAGGGGAGCAAGAAGACTCGGAAGGACTTTTTATCTTTTGTGACCCAATACACGGCCCATAGCCAGGGTATCTTTAAAATTCTTAAACGCCACTGGCCCTTATTGACGGATGTCCCGGGCCTTAAAGGAATGATATCTAATAAACCCCGGATCACTTATCGTAGAGGGTTAACTCTTAGAGACCACTTATGTCCCAGCTACATTGCTTCTCCCGGTCCCACCTCGTGGCTTCCAGTGAAACCTAAGGGTTTCTACACTTGCCATGATTGTAATATTTGTACTTACGGTCGTGACAAAATGAAAGACTTTAGTTATCACAACACAAGGAGATTCACTATTCATCAGTTTATTTATAACACCAAATTTGTTGTTTATATATTGGGTTGCGCATGCAATAAGGTGTATGTGGGCAGTACAATACGTCCTTTAAAACATAGAATACAAGAACATTTACGAGCTATAAGAAAACATGACTTTGCATATCCACTTGCTACACATATGAAATTGGTTAATTCTAATGATCCAACCATTAGGTTCCATGGCATTGAACACGTTCCCATTCACCCCAGAGGGGGAACAGAGAAATGATCTCGCGCCAGAAAGAGGCGGCCTGGATCTGTCGCCTTCAAGCAGTAGATCTGGGTCACAATACGGATCATGAATTCCATTATTTTCTTTAATGTGCCTGTTTGAATTTGTAATTTTCTATACCGTCTACCATGCCAGTTAACTGGGTAGGGGGCTATCTATTATACTGTTATTCATTTGCAATTACTTATAATATGTTTACTATTTATCCTGATGGATATTCTTTTGATTCCTTCAGAATTGTGGTTTGTTGCATTGTGTAAATCTATGATCATATTAGGTTTCAATTGTTTGGATTTATTTTTGTATGTATTTTCATAAGTGTCTATATCCTTTTTTCTTCATTCATATGCCTTCCTTTAGTCTAATTAGACTGGGTTTGCACATACCACTCGCTTGGGTTCTTTCTGCCCCTACCCCCTTCCCCCTCACCCCCCCTTCTTTCCACCTCCCTTCCCCCCAACTCTCCCATTTCCAATTTTTCTCCCCCTTTTACTTTCTGCCTTTACTGTTCACGGTCAATATTTTGGTTTACCCTTTGCCTCGTACATTTTGGCTGATCTTAGCCTCCTTAGGGTACCCAGTCAGTTTTTCCCCCTTTTTACCTATATTTCGTTTTATATATATTTTTATATATATTTCCTAATTATATTTTAATACTTTTTGGTTTATCATAGTTTGTCCCTATAGCAGAGGTCTTCAAACTGGGGGGGCGGGCCCCCCTATGGGGGCCTCAAGTGACCCCAGGGGGGGCGCCAGCCTCTGGCCAAAAGAAGCATTCTACAGATTACAGGGCTTTGTTTTAAGCAGAAGCATGTTATTGCATTAAAGGCAACAGTACTTAAATGCAACGTTTAATAGGTCTAGACCTATTTAAACATTGCCATCTTATAAAATAATCGTGAAAAAATCTGAGTGGGGGGCCCAAATGGTTTTTATTTTTCTACTGGGGGGGGCGCAACATTAAAAAGTTTGGAGACCACTGCCCTATAGCCACTGTGATATCCAGCCTTAATATCCATTCTAAGATGGCGTTTGTGTTTATTCGTCTGTTTTTTATTTAGACTTTCCAATCTGTATTCATTTTCCTAGACAACCAGCCTCAATATGGCGGTGGGTTTTTTGTTCTGTTTTTTTGTCCTTTTAGTTTCACTCTTGGTATTTGGAAGTAGGCGGTTAAACCTCCCAAGTACCTACTTTGAGCACTCTGGGACCGGATTTCACTTTTCAAGCGTTTCCACGTGGCGGCCGGCCATACAAGTGGGCTGGCCACATTTGACCTTTCGTGGTCGCCCGGTTCATGATTTTGGAGCTATTTTGAGCTCATTCATTTCGTACAATCTTACGAGCGGTAATTTTTTTTTTTTTTACATTTGTTTTTCTCCGTACACTATTATCTACCGTTTGTGAATTTTAATTAACTTGATTTTGGGGCCAGTTACCAGCTCCTATATCACCCATCTTTACATCTCCGGATTTCACTTTTCAGGTGTTTCTCTTTTTTACGTGGTGGCCGGCTATGAAATTGGGCTGGCCACACGTGATTACCAGCGGTCGCTCTGATCGCTTTTTGGAGCACTTGAGCATATTCACGCCGTATTATTTACAAGCGGTAAGCCTTTGACATATATATTTTTTTTTGTCTACTTCATATATTACTTCGTCTACTTTATTTAGACACACTATTTTCATCGCGGCTCTGGAACATCATTTTGTTGGATGCTCCTTTCTTCTCCTGCTATTTAATCGTTTTCATGTTTATACGTGTTTCGGACCTTGATACTTCGATGAGTTTCTTTATAGGTCATCTCTTTATCTTTTGGTTTCGTTTTTTAGGTTATCGATTTTAATATATTTATTACTAATGACTGGATACCACTCATGGTATGTTTCTTATGATTTTGTTCTATTTGCCTAATTTGACACTTGGCTGCCCCCCCCCTTCCTTTGGGATCTCATTTCATACTACACTTATTCACATTTGATATACACTTTATATAATTATTTCAACTCTATATATTTAACTTACTGGTTTGTCACTTGTCACATACTTTGCACAGTATGGAATCGCATGGTTTAGAACATGTCTTGCACGGGTTCATTACTTGCATCAATGTGTTGGTACACAGCATGTTTTTTTCCCTTGTTTCACTTTTGTGATGTGCACTTTCACACTTACTCACTTGGTTACTCTTGTTTGTGTAATGAACATCATAGAATACATAGGTTTCTGGTTATGTTACAACCCTGAAGAAGCCCTATGTTGGGCGAAACGCATTGGCTGCTTATCCTGAATATATCATTTGTCTATGATATTACAGTGATTGCAAGAATACAAGGCTATCTTTCTTTATTATTCTTGGTCTCAATTTATATCGCCCACAGGATCGCGTGGAATCAACATTTTGGACGGTCAAAAACATTAAACAAAACTGTTCATCTGTATTGTCACATTGGACTTTTTCTCTTTCATATACACTTTTTGTATACAGATCGCGGTGTACCGCCTTTTGGAGTATTTACCGGTGGAGCTATTTCAGCCCCAATGAGTTCTTTTTTGCAGCAGGAACTATGGTGTAGTTGCACGCTTATTGTAACTTAATAACAGTTCTCTTGTTCTTCACTTGTATTCCATTACCAGTGGGTACTAATAGGGATAGTGCGTTTCCTTTGAGCTTTCTGCAAATCTTTGTCTGTTTGCGTAATATGAATTACACCTTTTGCTCTTCCAGTGATTGGAATAAAATGTCATGGTACTTTTCAAATACTCCAGGATGTTTTTAGAATTGGTGTTGGGCATCATATCCCTGGGTGCATTCAATAGCATCCTGGTATTACTAAATAATCAAACATGTGGTCAACTGCTCAATTATGCTGGTGGTGGCGCTACCCATGCATTCCAGATAGATACTTAATTTGACTTAAGGTCTGGGTTGCTGACCAAAAGAGTAGAAATGACTTGTCAGTTGTGCTGCTTATGTACTTTTGCTACTGATGTGCCTAGACGTGGGTCCAATGCAACTGTCCTAAAACTCGAGCTGCATCTTTTAGCAGGTTCAGTAGGGTTGTGGCCAAGACTAACCAGCATTCCACCCTCCACTTTTATTTTCTAGCTCAGTTTTGCTTTGCCTGCTATTGACAGTGAATTGTCCCTATTGTAGCGCCCTCCCCAGCCTTGATACTCATCAGTGACTACGCCACACACAGCTGTAAATTGCACATCTTTAGTCCTCTGCCTGTACCTGTTAACTCCAACATTCTAACCCAAGCTCATTACATTCGCTTCTAGCAATTACGTTACACTGCTATGGAGTCAGATTATGGGGAAAACTGGGCTGAATGCAGAAGCCCCCTCACTTTTGCCCCCATTTTTAACTGATAATGGTGTTTTCTGATGCTGACTGTGCCCTGGGCACTGCTAACCAGTCCCAGGGCACTGCTAACCAGTCCCAGGGCACTGCTAACCAGTCCCAGGGCACTGCTAACCAGTCCCCGGGTCAGTGCGTTGTTTAAAATGATCTATGAAAATTAGGCCTATTTATAATTGGCTGTGTCAACCTCCCTATAAGCTCCTAGTATATGGTAGGGCATGTAGGTTTAGGGACCCTTGATTAGATAAGGCACCTCCTGGGTGCACTGCTGTGGTTCCTGGTGTCATTGTAAAGGCAGTCCTGCTGGCTGCTTTTACGTTAAAATTAACCCCAAATTCGACTTTGGAATTAAAAGTACTTCCAAAGTCTCCAACTACCTTATTTTTGCATATGTCAGTCTGCCCTAGGTGCCCCCAGGGTTGGGTGTAATGTAAATATAAGCCAGGATCTTATAAATAAGTTTTTTATAAGCCCTGGTTAGAGAACAGCCAACTTTGTTTACCCTTCTGTAATCAATGGGTTTCATGGGCTACCACTGAGAGACTTCCATTTAAAATAAGTCTTCTTTCCAATATAGATGATCTAAATGTAGCAAGTGTGGTACCAAATTAGATGTTATAATACATTTTTAAAAAACCTTGCCAATGTTGAATTTAATAGAACTAGCTGGACACTGGACTGACCCCAAGAAACCCAGTGGACCTCCAGGCTTCACAAATTTCCCCAGATCTCCCTTCTGAGTGGAGGCACAACTCTGCAAACCTGCAAGCCAATGAGGGTCGCTTCACTAACTGGCTGATATCTCCAGAACCGGAAGTTGCAGCCAGACCGGATGACACACCGACTGCTGGGACAAACCCTGCAAGTGAGCCAAGTTTGGTGACATTGTGCCCTCCAGTGGCCGAGTTGTGCCAATACCCAGAGTACTGGTCAGTGGACATCAGAAGCCAAGTAAAACAACTGGACCAGAAGGAAGTCCCAGTCCAGGGACTTGAGGAACACCAGACATCCTGCCAGCGTTCCCCAGTTGTCCTGCAAGCTACCCGGACTGTGACCTGCATCTGGACCAGAGAGGCATCTTTGCGCACAGCCCTTGGATCAACCACTCTCCCTGCAGCAAGGAAGCAGCTGTGCCCCAAGGGTCCCTCACCCCTTGCAATCTCGACACCAAGGCACCACCTTTACCCCTGCCCCTGCAGACCTTGCAGTGGTCCTGCGCCAGCTCCAAGAGTCTGTCAAATGCTGCTCCCGTCAGAACCGGGAACCGCCTGAACTTCTCCTGGCGGCACAGCGTGCCCACAGACGACTGCAACCAACCTGCCAAAATTGAACTTGGTAAAGCAACTGTACGATTGTATATGCATTTTTGAAAATTGTCTATTGATTCCTATGGTGCCTAGTTAGACAGACTGCATTTATCAGACATGAGCACCCCCTACTTCCCACCGCAGGAGCAAGGATAAATATGGCAGAGGTGCCCCACAATTTAGGTCTGTGCTGGAAGATACTGGAGAAGGTTGCCCTGATTGCCCTGTTGGATTCCTGGCCTCCACCTGAAGAACTATACTCACAAGGGCTGCATCAGATGCACACTTTGGGCTTCGCCAAGAAAATGACTTTGCATTGATTCAGCAACTCCAGAAGTGGACTCCCTGTAAGCTACAGGTACAGAGGAGCTGATGCGAGTCATTTGTATCAAGTCCTGTAAGAAGATCTCAGCTGACCAGCGTCCATTTGTGGATTCTGACCAGGTGCATTTTTGGAGATGTAGTCCCAACTTCCAAGGACCAACTCTAAGCTTCTGGAACCTTGGATCAAGTTTGTGGACACTTCAAGGACTCAAAAAGACCTCTGGAAGAAGATACAGAAGTTTGGGGCAACTGTTGTAAAAAGCTCCATACGTTGAATAGGTGTATAGTGGAAGTTGTGGTCCCAGACCCTAAGAGGCAAACCAGCACACCTGAACTCTTGGCTGGTGTTTTCGACCACTTTCCTGAATCAAACACTTCTGAAAGTGAATGGAACAGTGTTACATCGTGGGTGGCTTGAACTCGGGACCTTGCTCTTGACTTAAAAAAAAAAAAAAAAGTTTGCCCTTTGAACACAATTTGCTTCTAAGTGCTACTGTTTTATCTTAATTTTCATCTTTCTTTTTTTTTTATTTTTATTGTTTTGGGGTCATTTTAGATAGGAAATATTTCCTATTTTTTTAAAATTGGTGTCATATTTTTGTTTTACCATTTTGTTGATATTAAATGCTTTATAAACCAGTCTCAAGTCAAGCACCAAAGGTTGAGCAAGGATTAATATACTAAAACCTTGCCTGGAACTAGTGGGGGTTTGTGTTCTATTGCAAAATGTAGGTACCTCCCTGCCCTTACCAATAACCCACCTTACAACGCAGATCGGCACCAAAAGGGTTCAGTCCTAAAACTAGCAAGACACCACATCTCCCCCTCTGTGAAATGAAGAATTTTTTTTTCAAAATCATATTTTTTTAATTACAATTTTAAATTTGAACTTAGAATTTTATTATGAGTCCGTGATTAGAATTTATTGAACCATAAGATTGAATACAATGGCAATAATTCCCCCTTTCAAAATGGTGCTCAAGATAACATCGAGAGCAATGGTAAAGTATAGAAAGTGAAGAGGGGGTGTGAAAAGTGAAACTACAAATGTATATTGGGCAGTTGCTTGCTTTGAGGAAATTTGTCTGGTGGAAAGCGTTCATCCGAAATGCGTGGATGTTCTGTTGGGGAAGCACTTCTTTCAAAATAAATTGTGTGCTGCGTTTCTACAACTTGAATGAATATTTTGACGTGGTAATCCGATGCTGTAGTGCAGCTGTTGGAAGATACTTCACCGCACTCACAATATATGGCTACAAGAACTTTGGTTAGGTTCACATTTTAAACGTACAAGCCAAGGAAATTGCTCTAAGGTAATTAACTCATGCCCCAGCTATGAAGAGTTCTCATAATTTTACAGCAAATGTTGCCATGATATTATCAATGATATAAACAATGTCATGAATGCTGTAATATCTGGGGTAATTGGTGAATGGCAAGGGTGTGAGTTATAGTTACCTTGGGGCACGAGTCTTATTTCTTTGTTTATTTATATTGAAATTCTCCATGCTTTAGATTTATTTTTATTTTTTTCTTAAATAGCTTTTTTGCCCTAGCGGCCAGTGGGATTCCTGGACTAAGGCTTGGGGGTTAGGGTATTTCCAACCTGCCCTCTTTTGTTCTATTCTTTTTTTTTTTTTTTTGGCGGGAAGACTCCGCTGAAGAATCCCAAAAGAGCTGCCAGCTCTTCCTGGTTGAAGTGTAGACCCCCAGTCAAATCGCAGCATGTGATCTGTACTATTTACAAAGTATTCATGCTTCCAGATATACAAATTTGGATTTCCCTTAATATCTCAAACTACTGAATACAGTAGATTTACACCAAATGTAGCATGATCTATGTACCAAAAGCTACCTTTCTGCCAATCTTGGTGTAATTCCGTCGAGCTGTTTGATCTCCAGGCGTGTCTACAGTCTATGGGAATTAACATGGGAGAAACATTTTTTGGACCACCCCCTTACCTTGGCCCCACGCGTGATGGATCACAGATATTTTCCATTCACTAGACCAACTTAACACTTGTGTTTGTTTTTTTTTTTTTTTTTTTTTTTTTTTTGGGACAGTCATGAAGAGGTTACTTGGCACAAAAGATATAGCAAAATTAAAAAATGTTTATATATGCAAAAAAGAGCTGTGGGTAGTTCCCAAGTTTATGTGGCAAGCAGCTCCAGTAAGGAGCACCCTGCAACACCAGCGACACTATAGACTCTCACCTCAAATGTTTGTCTTTCTTGCAAAGTTTTTAAGGGTAGGATTGGCCCAGTGCTAGCACAGCAAGCTAGACTTGGACAGTCTTTTGCCATTTGTACAACAAAATCTTTAAGGATGGGGATTGGCACAGTGCAATCTGTCTCGAGCTATTCTATGACAAAAGCCTTTCACCACTCCAGGCACAGTATTACAGCCTTGGACTGGTAAATACCGTCCAAGCCAACCTGGAATGAGTAAAAGCAACCCCTGACATGTTTTTCGCTATCATAGCTCTTCGAAGAGGTTTAGCTTTATCCAGACAAAAGGCAGCACCAAGTGAAAGTCAAGACA
The DNA here is from genome assembly GCF_031143425.1 of Pleurodeles waltl. Classification (NCBI taxonomy): domain Eukaryota; kingdom Metazoa; phylum Chordata; class Amphibia; order Caudata; family Salamandridae; genus Pleurodeles; species Pleurodeles waltl. The sequence continues at coordinate 848,027,598 of NC_090445.1, read as the reverse complement.
AAACCCTTTCAGGGTTAGTGATGCATAAATTATGCAAAAAAGAGGGAACTATGGGTAATTACCAGGTTTAGGTGGAGAGGAGCTCCTGCGCACACATCACAGCACTCAAGTGAGAAGAGTGATAGTTTCCAGGGTGCTGGGCAGTCACCGTGTGTCCTTTGGTAGACACTACTTGGAATGATTCAGCATCGTGCGGAGCATCAGATTCTTTTGCACTTCTGTCTGGCGATCAACCAATCGCCTATTTTAAATGCAATATCCTTCGCCTGTCACCTCAGTGTAAGCCTTAATTTTCTGCTTGTTAACCAACTCCCTTGTATTAATCATGTTTTCACTCTGGTCTCTTTTGGTGGTCCATTGAGGTAACTTGGTTGTCATTGCTCACCCAAACATTAAAATCGCAGGACTTTGCTTGTGGTCAAGTGGGGTGCTGCATGATAAGCTCAGAGTAGAATTTAGAACGGTTTCAAACTGAGCTTTTGTAGAGCTGCACACTGAACTGCTTTCTTCAGGGTACTCTTAAAATGCTCTAAAAGTCAATTGGTCTGCTGCCACAAAGGTGTACTCTTAGATGCTTTGTTCACATGCTCCAGGTATTCAGTGAGTCCTTTACTGTTTAAGGGTGGGAACATTATTAGACTTCACAATGGGTGGAATGCCCCAAATAGCAAAGATGCCATAACATTTTTCAATTAATCATTTTTGCGTTATGAATGGAAGCTCTTCAACTTAAGGGACGAAAGTATTTATCAACAATTACCATCAGGTGATGTCCATTGTCTAGTGGACCGAAGAAGTCTGTCTACTCCTATGCATGCTCAGGGAATTCTGACATGTTCAGAGTATGTTGAGTAACATTGGTAGAAAGACAGTTGCATACATGACAGGCCTTGAGGTTTTCAACTTTCATCAAAGTACAGAAACCAGACTCTCTCAGATCTTTTTGTGGCAATGTTACCACAATGTCCTTGCTGAGCCACTTCAGTTACTTTGTCACTCTGGAATAAGGATTCTTGACCTTGCGCTATGGACAAGTCATTCTTGACACTTTTGTATTTTTTGATATTCACTGTCATTGGTGAGAGGTGGAGTTCGTCAGTTCCACGGATGATGCACAGTCATATAATCGTGTTCTTGCAAGTAGTCCCCATCACTTATTGCGAGGAGGAATCTTGGCTCTTGGATTGCCATACAAGGTCAGTAGAGCTTGATGTTCAGTTACCAGCATGAAAGACTTTCCATGTAAGGAATACATGGAAATATTCACAATCCCACCTTTTTTTGTTTCATTTTGTGTAAGCGCGTTCTGTTAGGGACAAACTTCTACTAGCATAGTCCACAATATGCTGTCTAGCATTTGAGTGTCCACTATGCTGTGCAAGGATGGCACTTGACCTAACCGGGCTGGCATCAACCTCTGTATGAAGCTTTGGATTAAAGTATGCCATTTCAGTAGCATTTTCAATGTTTGTTTTCAATTCTCACAAGAATGAGAGAGAAGTTCAAAAGGAATCAAACATTTTTCTTCATTAACTCTTGTAATGGAGCACAAAAAGTGGGCAAAATCTTGAATGGATCTTGAACAGTAACTGGCCATAGCAAGAAAGGACGGTACCATTGAAACATCTTGAGGGGGAAAAGGGGTGAGGGGAAGGGGGGGCCGTATTCACCAGAGCTTGTACTGTTTCAGGATTAGGTGTCATACCGCTATCAGATACGGCCAAAGATTTTTAGTTTTGTCTTGTTGAACTCACATTTGTCTGCATTGTCAATCCTGCATCGCTGAGCAAACATACTTGTGTGAGAGCTCGATCATACTCCTGTGTAGCTCAGAAAACTAATATTTCATCACTATAATTGAACACATTCAAAACAGACCACATGATACATTGAATGAGGTCTTGAAAAAGTTCTGCAACTGATGACATACCAAAACTAAGTCTTTTGTATAAAAACAAACCAACTGGTAGCAAATGGTTGCAATGTACCTGCAACTTTCTTCAAGTTCCAACTGATGACCTTCATTTAAATCTAGGCTAGAAAAAACCTTTGCACCTTTCAGTTACATTGTCGAGTCATCAGTGTTTGGACCTAGATGTTCAATTGCCTTTGATGCATGTCGGCGCAGATGTAAACCGCTTCACTATCCTTTTTGGGCACTACTACTGTGGGAGAAACCCATGGTGTTGGACCAGTGGAAGGCTCAATGTCCTGTTTAAGTAGCAATTCAAGTTCTCTTTCAACCGCTTCTTGTAAATGAAAAGCAATTAGTCTGTCTTTGAGCAACAGGATGGACATCTTCATTAATAGTCAGTTTTACTTTCATAGTCTTAACCTTTCCTAAGCCATGGAACAACAAAAGGAATTGACTTACTATTTCCTGATGAGCATTCATGTTGTAATGCACAGAAATCAGTCCCATATCAGCAGACATGTTGAAGCTGAGTAAACGGGCACTGCGCTGTGCCCTGAAGCACATGGATTCGTGCTTGTACCTTCGTTTTCTTATGTTTCGCAGTTGCTGCAAATGAACTTCGACTTTTTATGGGCATCAATGCAGCACAAGTATACACTTTGGTCTTAAATGACATAAGCTGCACTAATGGGTATAGTTCATTGTATTTCTCTTAAGGCATATTTATAGATGGATCACTGCTAATGAGTTATCGAACAACTATTTTCAATGTAATTTTTGGACAGTGTTTGTATGACTTTACCGCTTTGGCATATTGACTTTTCGACAATGTTTTTTTTTCACATGCGCACATTTTTCCAAGGTAAATATTGACATGGCACAGTCACTTTCTAATCTTCACTTTCACTTGATACTTAAATGGAAGAACTGTTTGAAAATGATTTAGATGGTGATTGGCTTAGTTTATCAGTTTGCCTCAACTGATTTTGCTGCTTGGCCTTGTGGGCAAGTGTCAAACATTACTCTTAGAACATTCTGGTGGCCATTTTGTCCTCGTGCCATGATGCACTTTTTCCCTCGCTCTACACATTACAAAATGGTTCTCTTTCCCACAGTGTTTACCTATCTGGCCAATGCTGGACATTTTCTTTCTTGTGGAAATGAAAATCCACATCTAAAACATAACTTATTTTTACGTGTGGACATCACTTTGTGCCCTTCAGCCTTGAGCTTCAGCTAACTTATCACACATGGCGGATTCATTATTGCCTCTGTCAGCAGCTTGTCTCACCACGTTCTTCTGCTCTGGCAGCTGCCAACACTTGCTCCAAACTAAGTTTTATTCAGATGACAAATGCTGAGAGAATCAGATGTGCATAGCTTCTTGATCATTAAGTTAATGTAACTTGCATATTCTTTCCACAAACTCATCGATGGTTTCACTAACTCATTGACATTCTTGACTGAATGTATCATTCATAATCCACTTGGTGGTGGATTGAATTTAATATTTAAAGTATTTTTTATCTGACGCCACATTAATTCAGTCGGTTCTCTGCATTTTCTTTGACTTAAACATCACCAGCAAGATTATTGAGCTGCTTGATCTTTCACCCTTTTAAAGAGTATCAATAAAGTCATCAAATGTTTCTATCCAGGCATTCCATCGATCACCAATATTTTTTTGCTTTTTGGCAGTATTGAAATCTGGCGGCGGTTTAAGGAAGGTGGCAGCATTGTATCTGTTCATGGGAGTCGCTGTCATTGAGGGTGGAGTGCTTTCAAATGCTGTTGGTTGTACATTAGAATCGTCATCACTGAGACCAGTGATGGGTCGGCCTCCAAGTCATCCAGGACAGTGTTTGTGATTTTGACAGCCTTTATCTCCATCGGAGTCTCATTACTTGAGAGTTTTGGAGTTGTTCTGAGCTGCCACCTAGCAGCTTAGTAAGCACAACCCCAGTGTTTCCTGGGTCTCCCTGCCTGATGCGGAGGTTGTAATGCTCCACTTATCAAGACTGGTAAGTGTAACAATATGCTTCCTTTTTACTTGTTCTGTCAGCCAGCACTTCTATTCATAACTTTCTTTTGCCAATTATTTGTCTTTAACTGTTTTGTAAACCTGGTTGTATCTGCCTTCAGAGTTGATGCTCCGTTCACTGTTTAACTTTATTTTATGTGGCAGCATGGTACCTTTTATCACCATGGTCATAGTTTCTTAACCAATGGTGTGTAGACTTCTTGGTGAGTCTTTCTATAGTCAACTGCTTCTCCCTGACTGGAGTTGCGCTTTGACTCCACATACCCCAACTGCTGACTCAGCACTTTGAAGGCACACATGACATGCACTAGCAGTATGCTTGGACCACAGCAAACTCACTGGGAATCCTTCTAGTTACTTCTCCCCCATCTCGTCCCCAGTTGTAGCATCTTTCCCAGCCTCTGTACCCACCAATGAATAGGTCACACATGGAGCTGAAAATCACAAGTCTTTATTCCTCTGCTTATACCTGTGAAGTCTGACATTCTAATCCAAATTTTCAATACAGTCTATTCTAGGGATTATGTCACACTGCTACGGAGTCAGTTCGGAGCCAAAAGGATTACGTCCTAAAATTTGCAAGACCCTACACCTATAACAAGCTGCTGTTTTATTAATACTGGTTGGTCAAGCTGTAGTTCCACTATTTTTAAAGGGGAGTGCCAAGTTTCACTCCTATAGACTTAAAAAAACAAAATATGGTATCCATGTAATTGGTGAGCCTAAAGGTTTTTTTTTTATATCTTGCATATTATGGTTGCGCTTCATCCTAGGAAAAAAATCCTATAAGAATTGCTAGCGCATGAGAAACTACTATATGGTATTGCTTCACCAAGGCAAGAGTGATGCCAAAGTAATACTAAAAACAGGACATCCACCTGGAAGCACAGACAAAACTAATATACTATCGAGAACTTGTTGGAAGATGTTAATTCCTCTGTAGGCATATTAAATGTACCTTTTTTGTCCTAAAATAATATGAGAAAGTAGATCTGAAAAAAAAAAAACAAAGCAGGAAACATTTGTACATATTTACCCAAGAGTTAACATAACTTGAATAAAAGAATGCTCCTCGCAAGTGAGCCTTAACTCAGGCAATTATGAACGGTCATGATAACTTTGCAACTTGAGGAGAGAATGTCAACTTTAAAATGACACCCATTTGTATAGCACCTGCCTTCTTAGAAAGACAGCATACACATGATTTAAAAACTGTAATTTTAAGTACAGCAGAGCTACTGACTCCTTGTCCAGCATACGAAGTGGGCCTATTGGCTTTATGAGGGAGTCATCATAACATAGATAAAGCCCATTTGTTTTCATCAAAAAATCACCAATAATTATATTCATCTGTATATTTCATTAATTCACACAGTGCAATGTTTAACAAAAGTGGTAGTCTTTAGAGTTTTTAAAATTCTAGTGAAAGTCGCCCTGTTATGAGTTTTTTTTTTTCTATAGTTTTCAGGCTAAATGCTACCACAGGGGGCTCAGTACCCCAGCAAAAGAGCATCGAACTGAAGCTAGGAGTGCTTTAACAAAATAGAGGCTCTCCTGGGGGTCATGGGTTTAATGACACAGGAGACACTGTTTTTATACTGCTGGGTAGCTGCTCCACTCCTTTCAGCCTCCAACATTAAAAAGCCTCTGTTCTAGGAGTATCCCCAAAGTCAAAAATATTAATAAAAAGCCTTGTGTGGCTAACTAATGAGTTGCTCCTAACCCTCTTATTATTCATTTTTTGATTTCTTTACACACTTTATAGGTTTCCCAGGGGATTATTTCCAGGCCTCCAACTCTACTGGGGGGGTGGGGGGGAAATGCCAAAGACCGGATTAAGGATCTATACTGGCATTCTATCTGACTCCAATTTAACCAGGGACACATCAGGGGACAGGGAAAATCTGTTGCTACAACCAACATATCCCAAGTTATGTCTTAATATCAATTCCTCCGAGCAGCACAAGTTCTTACTCACTAGACTTCATCTGATTTTTCCATATATTTGTTAGCATTTTCCACTCAAGACACTTGGTTTAAGAAACTCCAGCTATGCTGTTGCGACAGCAGATCACGTCAATGCATCTTGCACTTTGTTCTTTTTTATAACTTATGTACTGCATCCAGGAGAAGGTTTTTACGGTCTGCACTCCTACCTATGGGCATTAGGTCCAGCCAATCTGCTTTCTGTTATCTGCAGGACTTAGGAAGTGAAGGGACGATAAAGGATGTGTTAAATTTAATATATGTTGCTATTCGAATCCGCAAAGGTTATTCATTTCTGTAATGTTTTTATATTTATACTGACATTGTTATTTATATTCATAGCTTTGATTATGGTGCTTTCAAATTGACTGACTTTCATGGTTCTTTTAAGCTGAATAAAGTATTTAAAATGAAGTGTCCTGTGCGCTCCCAGGACACCTACATGTTAGATTTTGTTTGGAGGTAGCACCTGTGCCTACACTGCCCCAGACAAGCACCCCTCCTGGGTACCATCAGGAGCAGGCATTTTGTGTGCGTCCTGGATCCTATCCTGGGGCATTCACAGCTCAATTTGTGTTGATGTTTGCAGGGAAACTCCTGGGTCCCAATGGCCACAGGACTCCCCTTGCAGGAGCCAGCTCTTTTCTTTTAATTTGTGGTGGGTGACAGATTCCACCTAGGGCACCCACTTTGCTGGGCACATTGGTGACTGAGGGGGGAGGTCCACTGCCTCAGCTGGCTCACCTGCCAGTGTTTTTATTTTAAATTTTTTTTTATAGATTTTTTTTAATACTAATCCTGACAGGCAGGAGCAAATTTCTTGTCCCTGCTACTGAGAATGCAAGCAGGATATACCTGCATTCTCCTGGGTGTGGAGCCACCGTGTTAGGCTCCTCGAGACAATTAAGTACCAATCCCCGGAGGATGGGGTTCAAGGGGCTATTATAGGCTCAGCTTGGGGATGCATAGCCCACTCCTTTTTAAAATTTGGCCCTGGGGGACTAGGTCCCCAGCACACTAAAATTGCTTGGGGAGGGGAACCACATGCAGTCTTCCCCTTTTTCATATTCTGCCTCAGAGTTGGTCTTGCGTGTTCCCTCCCCTTATTAATTCAGCTCTAAGGGCTGAGGTGCCATGGGCCTCATAGAGGCTCACAGGGAAGGGGTCCAGAATATATTAATGTGGTTTCCTTGGATTCTGGCCCACTGAGGGGGGGGGGTGCAGAGGGAGGGTAACTATTGGCATTGGAGCCTTCCCCCCACCCCCCTTAGAAATAAAAGGCAAGGGGCAGGGGGTACTCTGAATAAATTGCAGATTTTTGCTGCCAAAACTTTTGCTTCCCAAAAAATTATCCATAAGGGATAGTTTGTATTGGATGTTTTGGATGACCTCAACCATGTAAAATATTATTTACAGCCTTACTCTTTATAGATATCTTGGTATGATTCAGTAAAGTATTGGTCATATCCTTGAATGCTACAGTTAGTTCATAGCTAATGTTATTTCTAATAAGCCTTTATGAAATTCAGCAGATTTTTTTTTATTGTTCCAATCCAGATGGTAAATGTCATTGATGTAATGAATTTAGAGTATTCACACTTAATGGTGAGAATCTATCAGAAAAGACACACTTGCTCTCATAACTGATGAAAAGGTTGGCACTAGTGGAGCAGTTCTTCCTAGGGCAGTTCCTTATGATTGTGTATATATAGTTGGTTCGTCTGATAGAAAAAGGTATTGTGCACTACAAAGGACACTCAGTTAACATTAGTTTGCGATCGCTTATTCAATATTGAGAAATCTAGCTACACCTCCATGCCATTTACATGACTAATACAAGTATATAAAATATATCATAGATTGTAATTACAATATGTTCAGGATCCCATGAGATTTCTCGTACTGTTGAAAACCACGGGTCACATTTTAATGTAAGAGGGTAAAGTACAGACCAATAGTATTAGATATTTGTCTGTTTAGACAAATATTTTACAAGCTCCATACCAGGCACTTTAGGACTTTTCTGGTGTATTTGCTTCTCCTTTGTGGATTTAAGGAAAGGAATACATTGCTATAACGTTTGAGGTACATGTAGTCATAATCATTGAGAATATAGCATTGTTTCATTATTCAATTTGTGGCACATCATTTTTTATCCTATTCCGAATGATTGTATTGTTACCAGTGCTCGTAGCATCAGTTTCTTTTAAGACCTTTGTTTAAAAAATAAAATAAAAAAAAAGCAGAATACGCCCCTTCATTTGGCAGTTTGAATTCAAATTTGGACTTTGAGTACTGTCAATATTGGTGTGTAGAGAATATTCAGGTATTCTTGAGAGAGGTCATGCATCTCACTTCACAATAGCAACGTTTGAAAATCATAAAGATCATTGCGGACAGTATCAATTGGAGGGTAGTGTCTGAGGACTTGTGGCAAAGTCTGGAAGACTTTGAGTTTCATTTTTCCAATGAATTTATACAGATCAACTTTGAGATCATGTAAAGTTGCATATGCAAAATGAGTATACCTCCGTACTTTCTTCAGAATCTGATACATGCTTTAAGACAGTGTAATATGACAGTGACCACTTACATTAAGATGGATTGCCTCTATTCTCACCTTTGTGATCTTAGTTTGAACCTGTAGTGTGCTTTCCGATCTTTGCTTGCTTCTGCTCTGGTTCCTGTATTTTGAAGGCTTGCTTTTTTCCTCACATGTGAGATTTGCTTCTGATATTTTGATCAGCCAAGGGGATGTTTGACTTCCTTCAAAAAGATACTTCAAGAGTATCTTCGAATCTTTTGGAGTGGATACATTAATTTTCACTTTGCTAGTAACATCAGTTACAGCAGTTTTTGTTTTTCAAATTCGCCATCATGTTAGATTTTCGAATGCGGTTTGTCTCTGCACAATTGCAGAGGCAGTATGAATCCAGCGATCTCATGTGATCAGATTCTGATGGATGTAAAAAAAAAATGACACTCAATGACCACCAAGGTAAGGGTGTAGGGAACAAAACAAAAACTAACAGTTGTATGTTTTTTGTCTGCAGTGAAAACAAAATGCAGTCACGACTTGTTATTGAACCATTCACCGGGGAAATGTTTGATTGGAACATTGGGTCTTGTCACCAGTGTGAATAAAAGTATTAGGTTGGCTCACATGTATGAGAATAGGATACCCAAATCATGTTTACAGTCAGCTTTTGCACAATATTTACAGAGCGGTAGACTTCCCCACTTAGTACTGAGCTTCCATTATTTATTCGTGTTTTACCAAGTTACGATTTGGAGTCAGAGCGCGCGTACTCCACCACCCAGACACTGCAACTTTTACTTCACATTTCACAGATCGTCATCAGGATTTTTGCTCAACCTGTTTGGCATTGCTGCCCACTCATCCGTTCTGAGAATTTTGAAGGGCTACTTCATCATATCTATTCACTAGTTGGCAGTCTGTCCCCCTTTTTGACAGCCAGCGCATTGTTGGGCAACTTTTAACTAGAAATAGGCCAAGCATCGCAAACATGCATTGCATCTTACCTTTTTGTGGGTTTGGGTATGAGGCTCAATAGGCAGTACTGAATCAGGGTCTCAATCCGGACAGTCACGAAATATGTATGTTCTAGACTTCTTCTTTGATTGGTTGCTTCTGAGGACAGTGGCTTCCAGTTTGAAAGGTACAGACTGGAGTTGCACAAGTTAACATTTTCTTATGGCAGGAGTGTAGTATCTTCATGCTAATGAGTACTGGAATGTAGTAACGAAGCAAACACTAGTGAGACAGGAATAGTCGGAGTGAAAACCGTAAAGGAATATCAGCAATAGGTTTTAAGAAATTGATGCCAATGAAGTAGTGTAACAGAGCACGGAGAATCAGAAGAGCAAACCAAGACAACTCCAGGTGGCTTACATTCCTCTAAAGGATGCTGGGGAGAGGCTGGTTTCTAAGGTGCCGCTATTATATAGGAGTAACAAAATCTGAGCCCGAAGGCCATCTTTGAGGAAAATAATTAATTACCCCCCTGTCCCACAAACTCCTGGTGAGATCGGAAACCTTGGTAAACATCCTATGTATATATGGCATTTTTATAGTATGAACCTAGCCAAAAGGCAGCAAAGTGCTGTACTTAAAGTCAAGCTTACACTTTTAACGATTGGTAGAGGTAGCTGGTTTGTGGACTACTAATGTGTTGTGATATAGTGATCTTGAATAATCTGTAAAAAGGTGCATCTTCACCTTTTTTTCTAAATTGGGGCAGCATTGGGGGGATCCTGATGGATTCATGGATGTTCCACATCCAGGGGACTTCATATACTTAAATGCTCCTCTTATGTTTGCAAGTCTGGCTCTTTCCGGGGGGCTGAGCCACTTACAGTACATTTCCTTTTATAGGTAATTTTAATTCCTGGTGTCCCAGGGCGGCAATAGTGGTGCACTCCAAATTACATTAAGTCAAGTGCTTTCATTCAGGGTGACTAAGTTGGCAAAGATAGCAGTTGAGGCCTACTCCAGAACATGGTACGGGCTTATATATTCTGATTATATTATAACACATTAGATAGCACTCTAACTAAAAGGAAAGGGCTCTAATAACATGCAAATAAAATTGCACACTTCAAATAATGCAAAGAAAGCAGGACGTCGGAGCACCTTCTGGAGCAAAATTGTAACCAGATTGTTTTTTAGCTTCCTTTTGCTAGGTACTAAAATTCTTTAACATTGGTCCCTATGGCAAATATTGAGCAGTGGGTGATTTGAGAGAATTGCCTAAGTTAGGATTATTAGCTCTAAAAATTTGTGTTTGAGTGACTGGCTAAAGGTCGGGGATACTATGACCCAGGATCTGCTTTAAACTAGCCAACCGTGGTACTCAAGGATGCTGCTGTATGAAAGGAAGCACTCCGTAAAAAGAATCCAAAATGTATAGACGTAAATATGGCTAGTCACTACAGCCTTCTGGCTAAAAGGATTCCCCTGCGGTCATCCTTGGCAACTTTAGTCTAGGTGGTCAGTGATGACCACTAGGGTTCAAGGCAGAAGGCAATGAAGTCCAGGGTGCAAAATAGTGGACCAGCTCCCACTATTTATCTCAGAGGTGCCTTTTTGTGTGGAGGGGGCCCATGTGTCAAAATCTACCACTTGTGATATTTCTTCGAGTTGCATGGTACCCATGAGTACCAGGGGAAACCCATAGCAAGCCAAGATGGCCACTGGTTGGATTGCAGAAAATGGTGACTAACTGGTGATTTCTCTGGAACTACAAACTACTATGATGGTTCAAATGGTCCTGGGTAACAACCTCTACTCAATTACCCAATTAGATGTTACCCTATGACCGGGGATGGATACTAACTGTACTCTGCCCCACTGGGGTAGCTGAGGAAGTGGGTACAAGCATCCCACATTCATGTGGAGTATTTATGGCAATGGAGGTTCACCCTTCTTGACTTGTCAAAGTGATTGAGCAGCTCCTGAACATGTATGTCTCAGGCTTGTTTTGGGTAGGTGGGTTCCCCCTCTCTCTCCTAGGCTGTCTGAATTCCTCTATTTTCAGGACCGGCCTTCAGTGATCCAGTCCAGGGGCTTTTCCTTAGAACAGATCATTCCTCTCCTCTTTGCAGGTACAGTCCATCGCCTCAGGCAGAGGTGACTTTCGTCGCTCTGCCATTCAACCAGCAAGGCAGTTCAGACTTCCCATGATTAAGACCTGAGTAAGAACAGCATCCATGCAGATTTCCTACTTATAATCTAGGTCTCCTTTTTCTAACTGATGTTCAAGCATTCTCAATGTCCTGTGACTAGAGCTAAACTAAGCAGTGGCTTAGGAGGCCTGTACTTTCTCTGATGGCAAGAGATGGACTATCAAGGCAGGTGTAGGGCCTGCACTTTGTAACAACCCAAAGGCTCCTCCAAACTTGGGACTTTTTTCTTTGGAGTTTTTTCTTTCCTGCTGTCTAACTTGGGCGCAGTTTAGGCTGACCATGATCAGGTGTGTTTCTAACTTATCTATAGGGCTTTCAGTACACAAGATTGGTAAAATATAGGAAATGTCGAAGGTTTGGTTTTCACTCAAGTAGGACAACCATGTGGTAAGACAAAGGGGAATGGTATAGTTTGTTCCCACCAGGTACCCCACACCCAAGCTACATAGTGGCCAGGAAATCTCAGACAAGGGTGCCAAAAAACTAGTGTGGAACAAAATGGCGCCTAATGAATGGCAACATGGAAGGATGAGGCCAGGAAAAGCGCTGTCTGCTCTACGGTCCATGCTTGTTGCAAAGTAGATCCAAGTGCAGAAAACCTGCACACATAGCATGAATAACTCAGACTTGAAAGTCCCATTCAGCAGTTAAATTCATAAAGCTGTGTCATAAACGATAATATGGCAAGGATAAAGCATGAAGCAGTGTAGCCTTCAACATACGTCTGCGGTGTAGCCAGCCTTATGTTGTAGGCAGGAAATCTTCCCATAACTAACGAGTACGCCAAATACTAGAGCTCGCAACAAAATGGTGCCTTTTGCAATGGCAAACCGGAAGAATGATGCTTTGCAACAAACGCGGACCAAAGAGAAACGAAAATTTAAAAAGTGCCAAGTGCAGAAAATAGACACCCACTCATATCACCCACACAGTTAATTCAGTATTCTGGTCAGTGGCGTAACTGAAATGATGGTGGGTCCTTGCAGAATGTGAAGGGGGGGCACTGAGTCTCGCATATTTCAGTTAATTCGCCTTTGGCAGAATGAGACCTCTCAAGGCATTGGGGCCCCCCCGCACCACAGGGGCCTGTGTTATGTCCAAGATTCTGGTCCTAGTATTGTTACCCTTTGACATTTTGCACTCCATATTCCTTAATTCAGCAGTTTAATTCATTTAAAGGTAATAAAATATGGCAATGTTAAAACAAAGCATAAACTGACGTTACCACCTTCATAGGATGGTAGTATGTCTGGGTGTCACTACATAATCAATGTAGAGGAGTGTGATGCTTGTACTCTGCGATGGCGGCACTCCACTTCCATCTCCCCCACGTGGACCCAGGTGTAGGCTAGGTCTCCCAACATACTGCATCCCATCCACTCTGTCCTGCAAGTTAGTGCTTCTCTCGCTCGGAAAAATGCTGTTAGACGTATCGCGTAAGATTTCGGTTCCTAGTCTACCTCATTTCCTGACCCAAAGTGCATGTGTTGGAGACACCGGAGAGAACGCATACACATGTCCTGATCGAACATTATCATTGAAGCAAGCATCTCCCTGTTCCAGCAAAACCAGTGAATTTCGGAAAGCACTGCCTTCCTCGTAGATAATCCAGAAGGTGCTCAGGCATGCATGGTCCGCATCGTAGGTGTTCATACTTAAATTTTGCAGACTTGAAAAGCAGGAAAAGGATACCTGTAGACTCACTTGGCCATTAGTTTCTTTAATACCCTTTTGATTTACAGTGGATAGTAACCAAACCTGCAGAACATACATTAGTGATCGCTTTCTGATGTATGTACTGCACATAGCAACGTTTTGCAGATACTCACTTTCTTCCTTATATGTATAACCAAACTACAGATAATTCTTCAACATGTTTAAATATGTTCCTCAAATAACGGGGGATATTTTTACTTTTGTAAATGTAACCATTCCAAATAGGATAAAAGGTTTGACGAAATGTAGACTGTTAGCCAAGGTGGTGCAAGGGCAGACCAGGGGTCGTGTGTAGTGGCAGTACTGTTTTGTAAAAGTCAGGAAGTGATGAAGGGAAGGATATGGGCATCACGTTTGCTATACCACTGTATTAGTGTTCCTAGTGTAGTGGTGCTAAAACACAGGTATGCCAAAAGGTAAGAACGGCAGTCATTCTATTTGCCACATTCCAACACCATCAGAATGACTGCACTCCCTTTTCAAAAGCGAATGCCATGGAACAGAGTCTGGTAGAGAACTCTGCTCTTGACCGGAACTGCATTCCAGTCAGAATGAAGTTATGATATGGCCATGGTTCACAATTAAGTTCTATTTCCCCGAAATGGTGCCTTATGAAAATGCAAAAAAACAGATGATGGACGGAATACAGAGCAAATCAAACATTCGTCCCTGTCACAGATCTTGGTTTCATCCATCAGTTTTTTTGCTTCTCATGCCATTCCAGTTTGGACCCTGCCGTATGCAAATCAGTCTTGACCATGTTCCCCATGGGAACAGCCCACCTGAATTGGCAGGTCCTCCCTAGACCAGAAACAAGCTTTCTGGGACCAGTTTTAGGCTATCAACCTTCATCAGCTAGGCTAGCTTGAATCTGGTGGCATAGCAAGCACAGGACCCACGTTTGGGCATACCGTTACCACTTGGGGGGACAAATGCAAAAACAGCTGATGGACGAAATACAGAGCAAATCAAACATTCACCCCAGTCACAGATCTGGGTTTAGCCATAAATCTTTTTGCTTGCCTTGCCATTCCAGTTATGAAAATTGGCGTTGCTCCTCCAGACCAAGGCTGGTGGTCAAAAGATCAAAGTATCGCAACCCTGCAGGAGGCATCTCCAAAGGTACAGGCAGATGATGCTGCACACTCGCAATAGATCACTGAAGAACCCCCCAAAAAAATCAAAGAATCCGGGGCGAAGACAATGATGAACCAAAGCTCATACAGATCTCCAAGTGCTCCAGGCTCGGCTACAGGCAAATTAACTAAAAGGCAACGCAAGCAGGAAAGTAAGTGAAGGCACAAGCAGTTTAAGACAAGGGAACACGAGACCAAAGAAATGTATCCAATGTTCATTAAACGAAGCAAAAACAATTCAGACAACTCACTTAATACATCACCGGGCTAGGCAGTTGAGAGGGGGCTTGCCTCAAGCCGTGCCACTCTGGGCACCACTGACACAAGAACTGCTCAAAATGCCAAATCGCTTCCCGATGGTCATACATGGCAGAGTATTAACACTCATGCTACACCAAGCAATCACACTCAATTACAGGAGAACACTTGGTCAGCGTAAAAGGACAATCGTGTAAGAGGAAATCGTAAAAGCCAACTAAGAACACTATCAAAAGCAGAGGACAATTAGAAAATGTGGGTAAGAGCCATAGCACACAGGAAGCACCATTCATCCATCACCGGGCAGCTCTAATGAACAATACAAACTCTATTCTAATTCTGACAAAGGGGCATGGTTGGGCCTGTAACATATAAAAAAAAAAAATCTGGAGGCACACAGCGAAACACAATTCATAAGGCTGGGTCTAGATGCAAGCCAGGTTCAAAGCCAAAAAGTTCAGTCAGGATCCAGCATCGCCCACCCAGCAAGACACACAAGGTGGGGGGGGGGAGAGAGAGGGTGGGGGACAAGTTACAGTAGGTGAAAAACATGCACCTGAATCTCCATGGACTAGTTTCACCCAGAAGCACCAAAAGTCTGACCAAGCTCTTCTTCCGGCATGAAAATGGCTCTCAAGAACCAAACGACACGTTGAATAGAGGAAACCTGCTAGTGTTATTTAGGGTAATCCCAGATCTAGAAGGCATAAAATCTACAAACTTTTATTAGCAGTGGAATTTCGGCCAGCAGAGACCTCAACAGCACCAGCTAACACGGACTGCTTGGAAATCCCCCAAAACAGCTGAGCTGATCCATGCCCACTTTTAAATCTGGGGAATCACGTTGAAGACCGCAGCCCGCCAAATATCCATATCTCCTGTTGCAAGGGATGGGCCAGATTTCTGAATCTCCAGCTAAAGATCTAGAACAAAAATCAGTCCTAAGGGATGCAAGGCGTTATTCACCAGACTGCCTGGTAAAACAGGACGCCTTCCAACAAAAGGGAAGGCACTTTCATCATATGCAGTATAAACATATGGAATTAGACAGGCAGGATTGGTCCTGGATTCCTGTGATCCTTGATACCTGTTGCTATTTGCACGTCAAAAGGAGGCATTGCTTTAACAAATACAAAGCCACAAATGTATTAAATCATAAGCACATCAATATTTGCTCATGGAACGTCCATCGGTTTGAAGCAGTGCTGCAAGATCAGGAGACATTCTGCTTCCTTCAGAAACTCGACATAATTTTACTTCAGGAAGCATGGAGACTCAAGCCTAACTCCTTAGTTGGATTTCTGGAACACCACATACCCCTGCCGTAAAAGCTGCAACCCATGGCCATCCGAAAGGGGGCATGGCTATCTACATCTCCACAAATTACAAGTGGAAGTCATCGATTCAGGAGAAAACTGGATCATAGCTGTAAAACTGAAACAAGAAAGCTTAGACTTGAGAGAGATGGATAGATAGATATATATCAATCAATCAATCATTCATTCATCCAGACAATGCAAGAAAACAAAGGTTCAAGCTTCTAACGTATACGTTAAAACTATGACCGCCTGGGTGGCCAACGCTCCTCTTGAGGGATTTTAACACCCATTTTTATAATCATAGTATGGGAAAATCCACCAGGCACAGGCAGAATGTGGGCTCAATAGAGGTGGGCAATTTGCTAAAATTACTGGAGGATCAGTTGCTGACTATCCTGAACGAGAAAGCGAGGGCAGACCGATCAGCAATCACGTTTTCAAGTGGTAAGTCCCAATCCACTACACTTTTGTCAGCACCGACATCCGTCCCTGGATTTCCTCATTTAAAATTCAAGTATGCCCCGAAAGTGACCTCTTCCCACAGGTCATGAGCTTTGTATTAGATCTGCAAAAAATGGAGCAACTTGTGATTTAATCCAGCGACCAGGAAACTAAGGCCTAAAATGACTGAGATGGCATGGAGGAATATCTGAGCAAATAATGGAAACCGTTTACTAACACGGACCCAATCAAGGGGTAACTAACGAAGTTCAAAGACTCCAGACATGGTTGGACTTAATCAGGGTCTTACAAAATAATTTCTCCGTAAGATATGATCACCAAAGGAATGCTGCAGGTAATCCTAATGTGGGAAAGGCGTAAACCTCTGGTTCAACAAAGCATTACGGGACAGCAAACGAAAAATTGCAAGGGAAAACAGAAGGTTGGCAGGCAAAGCTAAGGAAGGCATGTATTTAGACAAAGTTCAACTGATTCAAATGAAGAAAGCATACGAAAAAGCATGTTGAAAGGAAAAAAAAAATGACTTCTAGATGAGCTGTTGGTGAAAATTCTATGGGCCAGTAAACAACCTAACAGTAAAAGCTTTTGACGTCTAATTAACAGTTTAACTAAGGGTGAAAAGAGGCACCTAAACGCAGGAATTGCAGAACAGATGTGGACAGCATATGCATAGGAAATGCACGCATCTCCCAGCACCAGCTTTGGAATGAGGGTGCACAGTATGTCAGAACAAGAGGAAAAGTGGCAATTGACCAACTAAGGTCAATGAGGACAAAACTAAATTGTCAAGTCTTTAAGAGGTCGCCTACCCAAAGGAAGGTAGGGAAGCAAGTGGTGGTATGAGACCCAGGGCAAGCCCGCAAGACAACAGCCAGAGGACAAAACTGTGGTGAGTAATTGATGTAAAACAATTGGAGGAGATCACTAAAAAAACTGAAGTCAGAGGGAGCAGCAGGCCCCAGTGGGTTGCCAAACGCATTTAACAATGAAATACTGGGACGAGCATTTAGCGCCAGTCTTCAACTTTGTGCATCATCCTGGAAAGGAAGCATCTTCTACCCAATATATAAACATGGAAGTTACTCATCCCCAGTTTATTACAGATTAACCACTCTAATAGTTGTGGAAGCCAAAATCCATGCCTCCTGTATACTACAAGAACTCCTTACATGAGGAAAAACAGCTGATGCCGAAAACCCAAACTGGGTTCAGGCCCGGCACAGGAACATCAATCAATCTAGCGACCCTGGGGATTCTGACTGAAAATGCAATGAGGAGGAACTCCAGCCTTTTTGCCTTCTTAAATTGGCATTTGACGGAGTCCCATGTGATTGCTTATGGGCAAAACTGAAAAGATGGGACATGCCAGGAACGTGCTCAAGGCAATCTTCACCCTATACTCGGACATGTGGGCCCAGGTAAAAATTTGAGACGGAAGTACATTGACTGCAAGAATAAGCACTAGTAAAGGTCTGAAATAATGTGTTCTGGCCCCAAGCCTTTTAAATCTGTACCTTTCGGATATGAATAGTCGTCTGAAAACTCAACTGCCATTTTCCAAATCTGGCAAATGAAGCAATCACCTGTCTACAATATGCAGATGAGTCATTCTGAGTCGCACCAGTACGACTGCAAGTTCTAATGAGTCCACTGGCAAGTTATATTGCGAAAAGGTTTAGAGCTGAACTTGCGGAAAACCAAAATTGTCTGGTTAGTGGACTCAAAATATAAGGCATACAATTGTTTTATCAAAGGAAAGCAGGTTGAGTTGGTTCAATCGTACAAATACTTGGGTGTTACACTGGAGCACCACCTGTCGTGCAAAAACTTTATGCATATACAAGCAAAAGCCCAGTCTTTGACATTGCCTTCAAGCTTCTGAAAAAACAAGAAAAGCTGAATGGTGCAGCATATTCTCATCTACTGTGATGGCACAATTGTTACCTTTGTTGATGTATGGCTTGGAAATATGGCACTTTAAGGAACTAACTTTATTATACCAATTACAAGTAAGTGTATAAAGCGGTCATCTTTCTCCCAAAGGCTTCCGCATCTGCCTAGGTTCATTTGTAGTTTGGCCTTCAAATCAGAAATACTAATGCCTTATTAACTGTGTGAAATTGTGTTAGTGACTGAGCTGCAGAGCAAGGATCCCTAAGTAGCTTTTGTTGCAGAGTTAAAAGCAGGGCTAGAGCAAAAATGCACAAAATCATGGGGAACATAGCTTGATGCTCTAGCAGCAGAAGAGGTCCAGGAAGCATGGGGCTGCAAAATGGATCAAGCAACTTTCGTAAAGATATGTAACCTCTCATCCAAAAAACAATCCTTTTATGCAAGACAGGATCACATTGGAAAAGCGACGGCACGTCTGGGCAGTGATAAATTCAAATACTAATTTGAAACCTCAATCATATGTCACAGCACATTTCCACCAGTCAATTAAACAGAGCTTTAGGCTCTTCTGCCTTGGATTTTTTGAATCTAAGGATCTTTTACCAGCATGGAAGGGTGAGTTCCTAGATCCAAGATGTCGCCCATGCAGCTACAAAACAGTAAGCCATCTTATCTGCATGTGTCCAAAAGTACAAACTTGCTGCCAACCAGTTATAAGCTGGCTTGAGGGGGACATTGATCCCTTTGGCTTTCAGAGGAGTAAGATTCATGAATTGTCATGCTATTTGACATACAATTTGCTCAAGAATCAGTGAGGTAATTTAAGGCTCATGTGAGTGGCTATGCCACTGGCTTGGGAGGGAGAAAAATTGTTTGAACTTTGCACACCATTCCAGTTCACACACATGCATTGTACACATGCTTAGGGACACACTTCAACCACTGGGACTCATGTTCAGCAGCATTATGACTGGTGATGCACAAAATAGATCCGGTCATTTAATGTATGTTTTTAACCCCTTCACTGCCAGGCCCTCCCAGCCCCCCCTCTCTCGTGCCAGGGCATTTTTTGGCTATTTGGGGCAGTTAGTGCTTAGGCCCTCAACTTTTTGTCCACAAGCTACCTATGCCAAATTTGCATCTTTCCCCCCCCAACATCCTAGGGATTCTAGAGGTATCCAGAGTTAGTGGTTTTCCCTGGCGGAGACCAAGAAATTTGCCAAAATACAGCCACAAATTTCGTTTAAAAAAAATAAACAAAAAAATGGGGGTGGGGAAAAAGGGCTGAAGAAGAAAGCTTGTGATTCTTCCACCCCCCCTCAAATCACCTGAAAATGGCAACAAAGGGTTTTCAGTGCTAAAATCACAATTTTCCCAGCTTTCAGGAACAGGCAGACCGGAATCCGAAAACCACATTTTTCAACAATTTCGGCATTTTACTGGGACATACCACATTTTTACTATCTTTTTTTGTGTGCGTTCAGCCTCCTTCCACTTAGTGACAGAAATGGGTGTGAAACCAATGCTGAATCCCGGACAGCTAAACATTTCTGTAAAGTAGACCATTTTGAATTCAGCAAGGGGTCATTTCGTTCTTCAAGGCTTTCGTTTTCCTACAGAAAGTAACAGCTAAAGTTTTTTTTTTTTAGTTTTTTTTTTATTTTATTTTTTTTATTGAAATTGAGGTAAAAAGCCATTTCTCCATGTTTTTTTCTATAACTTTTTCCAGCTATGGAAGATACTTGAAAGCAATATACTGTTATGTCTGCTGGACTCTTCTGGTTGTGGGGGATATATAGGATAGGGCTTGTATGTTCATCAAGAAAACCTAGGTACCCAGAGCCAATAAAGGAGCTGCTTCTGGCAATGGGTTTTCATTGTATACCAGGTATACAGCAATTAATTTGCTGAAATATAAAGAGTGAAAAATGGGTATCAAGGAAACCTTTGTATTTCTAAAATGGGCATACGATAAGGTGTTGAGAAGCAGTGGTTATTTGCACATCTCTGAATTCCCGGGTCCCCATACTAGCATGTGAATTACAGGGCATTTCTCATAGTTGTCTTTTTTACACTTACATTTGGAAGGAGAAAATGTAGAGAGACAAGGGGCACTAACACTTGTTCTGCTGTTCAGTGTTTCCCTAAGTCTCCCGATAAAAATGGTGCTTCACTTGTGTAGGCAGGCCTAATGCCTGTGATGGGAAACGCAACATGGTCACATCACATTTTTGCATTGAAATCGGACGTGTTTTTTGGAAAGTGCCTAGTTGCGGATTTTGGCCTGTAGCTCAGCAGGCACCTGGAAACCTGGCAAACCTATACATTTTTTCAAACTAGACACCTAGGGGAATTCATAATGGGGTGATTTGTGGGTCTCACCAGATTCTGTTACTCAGAATCCTTTGCAAACCTCATTTTGGCAAAAAGACTCTTTCCTCACATTTCGGTGACAAAGTTCTGGAATCTGAGAGCCACAAATTTCCTTCACCCAGCACTTCCCAAAGTCTCCGGATTAAAAACAAAACCTCACTTACGCTACCTCACTTGTGTGGGTAGGCTAAGTGCCCACAACAGGAAATGCCCCAAAATATAACATGGACACATTTTTCCAAAGATAACAGACATGTTATTTGCAAAGTGCCTAGCTGTGGATTTTGGCCTCTAGCTCAGCTGGCACTTAGGGAAACCTACCAAACATGCGCATTTCTGAAAACTAGACACCTAGGGGAACACAGGATGGGTTTACTTGTGGCACTCTCACCAGGTTCTGTTACCCAGAATCCTTAGCAAACCTCAATTTGGCAGAAAACACTTTTTCCTCAAATTTCGGTGAGCGAAAGTTCTGGAATCTGAGGGAGCCACAAATTTATTTCTACCCCGAATTCCCCCACATCTCCTGATAAAATGGTACCTTACTTGTATGGGTAGGCCCAGTGCTTGTGACCGTGGATGCCCCAAAACACTATGTGGACAGATAAAATTCTCAAATACAAAACTGCCTGTATCTGCTTGGGTGGTGGGGGGGAGGAGGTTCACCTGCATGGTTTGGTCCTGGGCTCAGCAACCATCTAGGGAAACCTACCAAACCCAGATAGTTCTTAACACTAGCCACCCAAGAGTCCAGGGAGGTGTGACTTGTGTAGACCCCCCCAGTATTTTCTTACCCAGAATCCTCCGCAAACCTCACATTTAGCTTAAAAAATCGCATTTTCCCCACTTTTCTGTTTGGGAACACTGCACTGACCCAAAGTTCCCCTCCGTGTCCGATTAAAAATGATACCTCACTTGTGTAGATGGGCCAAGTGCTTGTGTCGGAAGAGACAAACATGTCAAAATTGAGGGAAACAAAGTGGGTCCAAAAGAGCAGTTTGGAAAAAGTGTTTTTAGGCTAACAGGTGGGGCAGAACTTTTATCTGTATAGATGCGACAATCGTGCCTCTGTGCCTCCCCCAGCACCTGATTGGAAGTGAAACCGGTGGGAGGCTCATGGGGAGAGCTCCCCCCCCCCCCCCCCCCCCCCCCCCAAAGAGCCAGTCCCAGGTTGTAAAGGCTACATCCTTGTCGCCTCAGCGCCGCAGCCCAGGATGTAACCATTATGTTCTTGCCGGGGGAAGGCTGTGCTATATCACAATGTGATAGTTTCAAATTTATTTTTCAAATGCATAGTTAATATAAACCAAGTTCTATTTCCACAAAATGCTGCGTTATGAAAATTCTATTGAGTCCTTTTCTTGTGAGTTTATGTAATTCAGTGGCTAGTAGGTGCCCTCGGTGTGGGTTTACTCTGCCTCCAGCCATGAATTCCACTGAACAGCAAATGGATAATCAAGTTACTCCCTTTATGCAATTGACTCTACAGCGGTAACAAAATAGGTCAGTTTCGGATTTCTCAAGGATGTAGGAGCAGTTGGAAACTGATTTGGTATCAAATGGTAAACATGGCATTCATTTTTTTTTTTTTTTTTTAAGATCTTAGTTGTGAAATTTTACTCAAGCTTGACACTGGCCATGATTACCCTAAGAGGGTTTGCTCAGATGGACTCTAGGAACTTTTGAACTTGACTGACTTTTTGCTTATGAACAAGTCAGCAGCATGTGTTAGTGTAGTAATCTTACTACGACTGGCTCTTTGTATTTCTCACGCTCAGTGTTAGAAAGAAAACCGAATTGAAGCAGACTATTTCACTTTTCAATGACAAAATAGAAATTAAATTCTCCAGACAGCCCATGTCCAAAGAAGGGTCTCACCCAGTCTAGTTAATCATGCAGTTTCGTGTGTTTTGCTTTTTAATCAGTCCAAGTTTTGTTGGCTGTGTTTAGTTACTGATGATGGGCAGGACACATTGGTTTTTTCCTTGAGATAACTTTACTGGTTTCATAGTATTGTGGACACCAAGGTTAAAAGAGTAGTTCTGGGATGGTAAAGAATAACCAGAGACAACTTAGCATCTCTTGAGTTCTAGACCCAGACAATCCTGGTCCATGTTCTTGCTTCTTACAAGGAAATTCTGCAGATGTGATCTACTGGTTCAAGCGTGGTCTCAGTAGATTAGATCCTGCTCCTTGTACAGTCTCCTGCATCTGTGCCTTATTCTAGTCTTTCACCAGCTATCCAGCTTCTTTATATACAGGGCATTCCAGTTTCTTCTTCCACTGGGATATGGACTTCAGGAATGCAGCCTTCCTATCACAATATGGAGAACCGCAATGAGTAAACCAAATTTAAACTCTTGGTTACACATTTGAGGACTCTGAATAACTGTAAGAAACCATATACATTCTGGACAGTGGCTAACTGTGGGAGAGCTTACACTTTATGTACCAGTGTACATGTTGTAAAAATTGACATTTGTTCAGGTCACTGTGAAAGGCACCCAACATAAGCAACATTTGCCACCTAGGAGTGTATCGCACAATGGAAAGTAAGAGCTAGTGTCATAGGGAACGAGATGAATGTTTACAATGGATTCAAGAGTCTGCCAGGAGTGTACAGGAATAAGCCTGTGCCTTGAAATGACTCCTGTGGCCACCTCTTAAATTGATCTTACCGCCTTTGAGTGGCCTTTAGCCACCCTGACTCAGGCTGGGGGATCAATTTGATCCTCTGTCAGCAGAGCTCATATGAACAGCCCAGTCATATGCAAAGCCCCTACAGTATGGTCTCCAACTGTCCAGTTAATTGACAAAAATATATTGTGGGCTAGAAACAACTTCTGAGCAGAGTGGCATAGCTCTTCAAACCCATCAAGAGGTTATCCATCCCAACACTCATAACATGCATGTTTTAATGTTTTGATCAGTTCACAAAGCTGGGTATGTTTGTATGGTATCCCTTATGATTATGCTACCACCTTTTGCTGCTAGCCCTCACACTACAAAGTGCAACATAATTGTGTCCCACACAAATATATGCTCTGAAACCTGCAGGAGCTTCTACCCAGACAGTGCAACTTGTCTTCAGGGTGCATCCCTGCTGCCTTTAAGCGGTCACATAATTTTCAGGGCCTCTGCTGACACTTGCAGTAATTGGTTTTGGCAGTGTTCATGCAAGCGCCTGGATACCCTATGTCAATATAACATATCATGCAAACCAGAATTTAGCACCTCCAGACTCCACCAGGCTCCTGTTGCCTGGAGGAGGGAGGCAGAGCGATGATTCAGCTACAGTGGTTAAAAAAACAGCACTCACAAGATTTGTCGGGATTGCTCATGTGAGGGGTGCAGTTTAACTATGATCTCATAACAGGCACTATCCTTTTTAATTTAGCAGACATAGTGCATGCCTCAGACAGCACAGTGTATCTGCTAAAACTGACTGATGGACCACACAGTGCATCCCTGAGGCCCATGGGGAGCCCCACAGAGCAGTAGGGCCAGGATCCACAGCCCTTTCCAGCTTCTGATAGGGTTGTGCTTCTAGTCCTATCAAGAAGCTGGGAGAGGGCTTGAGGTGGTTCTTGCTCCTAAATCTGGCCCTGCTGCTGTCTGACTCCTCACTATGAATCCTGGCTTGCTTGTTCCACTTACCAGCCCCGAGTCCTACTCTTCTGCAGCCACCATGTAACCTCTGCGGTGGTAGCAAAGGAAGAAA
Source organism: Pleurodeles waltl (assembly GCF_031143425.1). Classification (NCBI taxonomy): domain Eukaryota; kingdom Metazoa; phylum Chordata; class Amphibia; order Caudata; family Salamandridae; genus Pleurodeles; species Pleurodeles waltl. The sequence goes on along the minus strand of NC_090445.1, from coordinate 848,003,072 downwards.
GGCAGTAATATACAGCAGAGTAACTTGGACCAAGAGCAGCTATGAATGAGGATGCCAGTTTATCAGGAAAGTGTCTAGACTAGGCACACGACTAACCCACCACAGTCTAAACTGATGGTTCCCACCCCTTTGACTTCTGTGGACTCCCACTTAATCATTACTGGAACCATAGACCCCCACAGTGATTACTGAAAGCTTGGTACCTAATATCTTAATATTTAATTTTCTGAGCAGTTGTGGATACCTTGAGGCTCCAGAGACCCTCTCCCCAACCCCCCTTCCCCCCCCCCCCCCCCCCCCCCCCCCCCCCAGGGGTCCCCTGACCACATGTTGGGAACCACAGTTACAGCCTATTCTTTGTAGAAGTGGGTCCTAGGACAGGTGTTACTGTGTTTAAAGGAACTACTTTAGAAACCATATTGACTAATGAAACTATGCTCAAGTAATGTGTATCTCTGCTTTGCCACAGGTAATTTTGAGAGGGCTGATCACAACTTTGCTGGAGTGACCTTTTATGTATTCTATAACTGCTTTATGGCTATCAGTGAAAGTATATACAAACTACACTTGTTCAAAGAAGCCAGTAAGAGGCTAAATGTAGTAGACAAATGAGCATTTAGTAACAATAGTCATAACTGAGAGCAACAGGTCCTATTTCCTAGCTACTTGCAAGCAAGGTAAGTATTACCAGATATCTGTCATTCTTTTTATTCAAAATATGTAATGGTTTGATGCTTGTTAAACAATATGTTCTAATGACTTCACTTTGATTTCACTTGCACCTCAGCACGTTTACTTTCACCCTGCCATTCATCTTTTGCACCCTGTAACAGTGTGGGGCACTACTTTTTCTTCAGGAGGCATCTTACCTGGTCAGTCATGCACCTTCAGCAAGTGCAACGCTTCGGTAGCCTGAGGAAGTATTTGTGCCTGTGTGATGAAAGGGGTTTACCAGGACTGTCTTAATTTCTCCTCCACGCCTTCTTGGAGTGTGGCTTTTCTAGAAAGTAGGTTCATTCTTAAAGCCTTGGGGAGCAAGCGCTTGTTCCTCAGGATGGTTTAATCTGTAAGCCTGTTGCCTTATAAGAAGTTGCCTTGTTTAAAAGATCAACCTTTTTGGTCCTTGAAAGCTCATTTGTAGTCTTATTAACCTAATCTCTTCAAAAATAGCCTAACCTTCAGTATTTTATCCCCCCAGTAATTTTAACATTTTAGTTAATTGATTGATTTAGTGTGTATTCTCCAGTTTTTCTCTATTGTATTTTTTTCCTCTGGGTCTTGGTCAATATGGCTTCTGAGCAATCTACTTTTAATAATGAATATGAGGAGAGTGAATGTTTCAAGAAGGATTTGTTATTTCAGTCCTCGTTAAAACAAGCCATGACTGCCACAATCAAGCATATCTAAATAAAATAGCAAAGCCTCTTAACATGTTTTCAAAAACTCGGCTTTGGGGCCCATCCTGTGAGAATTGTCTAGAAGGGTAAAGCACCAACCTTCACCAAGACTCAGTTCAATTCCCTTAACATGAGCCCCCATGGGATTTCAATGGAACTCACTGTGACTCTTCAGAGTAATGATGATAATCCTTCAACTAGGTGACTGATTCAGAAGAAAACCATTGCTCCCAAAGATGATGTTGTCTGAGTTTCACGGGCAAGGATGCTCCGTTTGGGCCATCTGGTTATGCGGTATAGTCTGCAACAACAAAATAGACCCAGAAATTGTAGTGGATCAATTGCAAGACAGATGATTATGCATATGATACTGTTAAGAACACAGATACGTTCTCTAATGAAACAAAATGAATCTGAGGTCTTTTTTCTGGTACTGTAATATATTGTGATGTCAACAACTGTTATGGATTTTAGAGGCTCACCTGTTTGGCTGTACCCCAATTTTCCATTCTAATTGCACTGAGTGGGTCTCTGCAACCGTGTGTGGTACAAGCAGAGACGTGTTCTCATCTGTGCTCTGTGCTCTGTGTTCATGTCCAACACTCCCACAATGTCTCAGCTACCAACCTGTATAACCTGATGTTTTTGCTTTACAAATTCAATGTTGACAGTCTGATCAGTGTGTTAGGACAAATATCTTGACGCAATTAGTCCTCTCATAAGCATTTTGGATATCGCTATGGAGGCAAGATTTCAGGAAAACATAATTTTCCCTGAAGCAACATCAAGCTGGACTCTGAGAATAGTTCATCTGTTTGGCAATGCTAAATATGCTAGGTCTTGGGAGTGGCATAAATTACTTTTACTAAAAATAAACCCTGAGTTAGGAACTCCAGAGAGCACATAAATAGGTTCCCAATCTAAAGGATTATTTGATAAATTAAGGAGCTCAGTAAATGCCAATACATTCATGTCATTGAACCAAGTGCAGAATTTGTTGCAGAGTCTTAGGTCCATGGGTTTCTGCATGAGCCAGCAGAGATCAGAATCACCTTGTCAGCCAGTTCAATAACAAATTTGGTTCCTTCAGAGCTTCCAAGTTCTCCGCTCAAGATTACCATCCATACTTCTATCCCCAAAGGGGAAGAATCTTAGAATGCGGACACTGAATCCAAAGGCCAGCTTCAATTATTGGTAAAAGTAGATGTCCAGCAAAATTTCAGACTGCTTGGCAAACAGTTACAGCAAATCTGTGGGTTCTTTCCATGGTTCAAGGGGGGTTGAGTGATCCCTTTGGATCGTAGAGATCCTTATTTAGCAAACCCCATTGGTGAGGCCACAGCAAACCTCTGCAGATAGTGGGATCAACAAATTGTCTTCACTGGTCTCCTATCTATTCTAGCTTCTGCACAAAATTGAGACCAGTAGTTAGTTCTAAAAGCTCACCATACCTTACTCAATTTACACAGATGATATCTTCATTATAGCTAAGAGCAAAACCATAGCGGTTTACCATCTTTCAGTATCAATTAAACTTCTCCAATCTTTGGCATTTTGTAATCAATTGGGAAGTGATCTATAGTTCCATCCAGGAGATTAGCATTCTTAGGATTGCGTGTTGACTCTGACAAGTCAAGCAAGTCTGTAAATTCACCATTCAAAAGCTGTAGCCATTCAGAATAGTTGTAGTGCTTCATAAATTCCTTATTTCATGGAGAGACATGAACATTAGCCAGAATAGTGAGCCTTTTATCAGCATCTTTTAAACCAGCCTTTGAGGGCCTCTTCATTAGTGTGTCCTTGTAATGAAGTGGTTCTAGAACTTCAGTGATTAGAGCCTGGAATGGGAAGGCTGTATTTGCTTCCCCTTGTAATATTCAGATGCAAGGCTCACATTCCAGGGTCAAACCGGGGTGGAGTTGTGACTGGAGGTACATAGTCCAAGCAGGAGTCATCCATGCATTCTTTGTTTAGAGATGCTAGCCTGTTCTTTTTCAAATCAAACTTTTGCCAGGGAGAGTCAAATGTGCAGTTCTGTTATGAATGCAATTGACCATCTGCCATACAACCCCGGTGGGGAGGGAGGACCACTAGAATAACTTGCAAAAAGTTTTGGGGAATATTGTAATCAATGCAACATTTCAGTCTAATCAGAATATCTTCCAGGGGATCTCCATTCTGTAGCAAATTGATATTCCAGGCATCTCCTAGACTCCAGCGATTACCATCTTTATCTGACAAGTCAAAATAACTCATTGATCGGGTCCCTCACTGTGGGTCGGTTCTCATCTAGACTCCAGTTTCCCTTCTGTAGTTGGAGACTGGATCCATTCACTACCGCTACAGACGCCTTTCTCCATTTATCCCAAAATATAAACTATGCATATCCCCTCCCTTTCTAGAGATAGCCATGGATCTTGCCCAGACATGTTGACAACCAGCAGTTTTTGTTCTTGTAGGATCCTTATGGCATTCTCAAGTCAAACTCTTACCTACTGGAACTGTTGCCCAAACTTTCTTGTTAATCCCACCCTTTCCAGGTTTCTTATGCATCTTCCAAGGTCTTTCACAATCTCATCCTCACTCATCTTGGAGAATTTCGGGATGGCCTGGTGAACCTAAAATATTTTGTCAGAAGCTGCAGAATACAATTGAACATTGTGGACCCTAAATACTTCCAAAGTTTACCAATCAATGTGGTCTGTATAGGTTAGCTGGTGTATGCAAAGTGATACAGATTCTGTTTTAGCAGATACAACTGTTGGTCAATTTTCCAGCATCTCTGGCAAGTTGGTAAGTCTTACGGAACTGTTAATGTAATAGATGGAAAACCAGCAGGAGAGTTTCAGTGTCACTGGAATAACCATTCCAGGTGTAGTCTGTTTTCTATCCATATTTGCCAAATCAATTTAAATTGTGCAAATGCTCTTCCCTAAAGATTTATGGGCTTACTGCAAAGCTAAAAACTTTTTTTCCACTCAACTATTGATTTCTTTTAGGAAACACTTCAATCCTCTTTTCTACCCTGTTAGTGTGCTGGGTTAGATAGTTCACGTCTTTAGATGGCATTGATATTTCTGCGTTTGACTCATTTTACCAGGGCAGCTAAGGTATCTAAAGCCTTCTGGGCTGCTTCAAGATTAGAGGACCTTCTTTAATCTGCTGGTTGGTCTAACAACTAAATATGTTTGTAAGCTTACTTCTAATTTTTGTGATGTTGATATACTTTGAACAAGCATCATAACTTATCATATGAAGATTTTTCCAGGTGTTAATAAAATCTATTAAAGACTTGGAGATGAGTATGATCCTACCTTTCGTTCGTATTATAGCACCTCTTTCTCAAAACCTCTGTGGTGCCTTAAGTTGCCTCATTCTATGTGCAGGTCTAGCATCCAGGGCTTCATCTCCAATCAGCTCCACTTTCTCCGTATTGAAGGAACCCGAGTACTCACCATGCTTTGTCAAATCCTTTTTATTGAGCTTTCTCAATTTTCTTGTTGACCTTTTCTGTAGTTAATACCCCTGGTTCATAGTGTTTGATCGACCAGGCAAGCAAGAAAAGTGGACTTGTTGTTTACTGTATGTTCATTGGTCGTCTGCCACTGTTTTCCCATTGTTTTCCTTTGACAAGCATCATAGGAGTGTAGTCTTTTTAAATATAAATTTGCTGCTGTAGAAATAAAGCAGGGAATGACAGAATAATGCCCGCCTCTGTGTCTTTAATAAAATCTAGACTTTCCTTTGCTAACAGGAAGACTGCATTTCATTTTGAATTACGCATTTCAAACTATCTGTTTCAGTTGCAGCCTGTACTGCAGATGGATTTATGGATGTTGAAGTTCTTGCAACCAGAACAGTTCCGAAAGTTAATCTAAATACTGTTCGAGTCCGAGATGCTGCCTGTCTTCCATACAATAAATCCAGTGGCAAAGTCATCTTTCATATCCCTTTAGATGGCTGTGGCACCACAGCAAGGGTAAGTAGTAGTTTGTGGCATATGCCTTGTGCTTTTAAGTCTTATAAATTACTCAGTTGTGGTTGTTTTTATTGTTTTGCAGTACCATGGGAACAGTATTGTTTATGAAAATGAAGTGCGTGCCCTCTGGGTAGATCTCGGACAAAGTATGATAGCAAGAGAAAGTGAATTTAGGTGAGTACCTTTATATGCATGCCTAGTAAATTATTAGTCAACTGCAAAATCGGTTCCAAATTTTCAAAGTCCTAAAGTCACTTGCATTTGCATAAAGGCGGCTAATTTCTAAAACATTTAAAAATGCTTACTTTATGCAGGATGACTGTAAGGTGCCTTTTTAAAGAAAATGGTGAAGCTGTGGTGAGAGCAATTGTCTTGACCCAGGAGCCACCTATATCTCTTGCTAGGAGTGATGGGCCAATCTCTTTGATGTTAAATCTTTTCCCAGGTAAGACTTCACCTATGATTATCCATTTCCAACTATTGCCAATTTTTTTTTTTTTTTTAAATCGGCCTGGCTTCATGCTCTCAAATTCGATGAACCAATGCAAATAGATCAACAGCTTGCAGCTTTTATTTTGCCTCTGACAATGTAACAGTTTTCCATCATCTCACTAAAGGCCTTACAGTTCTAAAAAATCAAATTACCACTTAAAGAGCAAGTATACCAACGTTAACAAACATTTAGCACCTTTGATCCGGGCAGAGTGCTACATTTTTAGGAACACGTTTTTTTCAAATAGTTAAATGTGGGATCGTTTGGTAATGGTGTTCCTAGGTTGAACATAGTTTATCTAAAACATTGATACAAATCACTAGAAACAACCATTGAAGTGGCAATTTCGTTGTGAGTTTGGTCCTAATAGATTTTGTAACATGATGGTCTAAGGACAAACGTATGAATCTTTGGTGTTTCGATATGAGAAGGCACTGTGCTGAGTCTCCCATCTCCAAGTGAACAAGATCTATCCCGACCTCTCACTGCAGGTGGTCAATGTAGTTATGTGAAACTAATGTGATGTGCTCAGCTTGGCTCTAGGTATCTAGGCTTTGCTAATGCATCCAGTCACCCAAACTAACCAGTGTAGAAAATGTATACCATTGGTTGTGCCTCAAAGGAGAGGCTAGGGACTACAGAACAGGTAAGGGCTTTTTTTTTTTTTTTTTTTTCCTCTGCCAATTAGTTCAATTTTTTAATGATTAAAACAAGACAGCTGAGGCAAAAAAGTGAATTTCACTAGATGATGCTATATGGATCATGGAAAAATATATTACAAAATTCTGTTGGCGGATGTGTTTTTAGTCTGAACCAGGATTCTCCAATAAGTAGCTTGTGAGCTACTGGTAGCTCTCCACCTACTTGTTAGTAGCTCTCCTGTGTGCAGCCCAGCCTACTAAATTAGAAGCTATTGCTTGGTTAAATTAATATATGTAATACTTAAAGTGAGCATTTGAGATGAAAATGTGTGCTTTTTCAAGGCTAATATCCAAAATATATTTGGAACTGACAGTTAAATGATTCAGACAGCATTGTGCACCTTATTACTAATATTACTTAACTGCCTGCCAGGGGCATTGCAGCTGTCTGTTTTGAATCACCTTTGTAGAGGCATTCAATATTGACAGCCATTTTTTTTGCATTATTGCTGGTAATCTTTCCCGTGGTGGCCACTAATATTTTTTTCTGATGTGTACGGCACTATTAGTATGTCAGGATGGTTTTCTTTGAACATAAGTAGTGCTTACTACTGAAAAGGTTTGAGACCCCTGGTCTAAACTATTTGCACCTTCACTGCATACACAAAATCCCTTCAAAGGGGGGGAAAAACGGATGGGATAGTGCCATCAAGTAACCATTTCATTCTTCACAGTTTGGACAATGCTAATGCACTGATCTGCTGTAGCTCCTAAATACATTTACAATTTCATCACACTTTTTATGCTCAGCTTGTGCAATATCAGAACTTGCCTCGATCTAAAACTCTGCCACAACAAAAAAAAGTAAAATCTGCACTATAGAAGTGTGGTTATGCAGACTTGCATATTTACTACTACTTGCGATTTGGATGGATTCCCAGTAGCACACATGGAAATCAATGTTGGGTGCCATTTTCCACATGCGCCGCTGGTAGTGCAGTGATCCATTCACTTCTAGTTCGTCTATGCATATTTCTTTGTAGTATACAATTATGTACAGGTAGAATGAGTTGCCTGCGCAAATGCACGTTTTTATTTTTTCCTCTGTGGGAACATCTCCTGCTTCAACCCATCAAAATACGGGGTGAACCCGTTACCCTTTCGATATTGCAAGGAGAATTAGTTCATACCTCTACTGGTGTAAGTCTCGAACAATTTATTCTGTGGCAACCGGTTGAATTTAGGTTTGTGAGGCTCATAAACGCATGTTTGTGGGTGTTCATAAGCTTATAAGGCTAATCATCCATTCCCAGCCCTGACATCTGTAAGTGAAGATATTTTCAGCCATCAGTGTACCGTCTTGACATGGCTTTTCGATTGCTGAGTTGGAGACATCGGAGAAGGATATGGAATGGGTCTCTATTGTTGGGACCTTTCGTTGCCTTGTTTATGGACTATGAAGTACCAGTGTGAAAGATCACCTATTGTTGCATAGTTGGAACACTCTTTACATTGCCATTTGTTGAGGTTGCTTTCACTACATAAGGTTCTAGGTTAACAGAATTGCTCCAGTCTCTAAATCGGTAGTTATGAAAAGTGTGGAATCCAAGTCTATCTTGGGTTTGTCCCTGGGGTGGGGATGCAATCTCGGACTTTGCACCTTCAGGCAGTTCGTGTTTATTCCGGTCTTCTCTTTTGCCTAGTATTTAAGTGCAGGTTTTGAGGCATATATCGTCAGCCTTTTGGAAATCACATGAAGATCTATTTGACTGGTGGACTATATCTTTAGGTACCAATGAATTGACATATGTAGGTATTTGTTTATGCTAGATTTTGTATAGCACACTTGCATACATCATGTGCAAAAGGCTGACTACAATCACTATATGAACTTGGTTGTGAGTTTCTGAGCGTTGTGGCAAATGCCAACAATGGTAGAATTATTATCCTTGAGTCGGCAGATTCACTACTGAAGTCTGTATTTTCGAAGGAGGAATTTTTAGCCAATTGTAGCCCATATCTTTATCAATGTCAAATATTCACTTTGTCAAACGTCAATGAACGTTTGGCTCTGAAGTGGGAAGCTCCATAAAGTAAAGTACGAGCTATTTAAGTACCGTGTGAGTTCACAACTGCATCCCCAGTGACGAGAAGTTCTCAACTTCTCGTGCCTACATGCTGAAACAACAAGCCCTTACATGTCTCTCACCTATTCAGACCAAGAGGTTGTTCTATGTAGGTGATACATTAAAATTAAATTGTACATTCACAAGCTTGGAGCATTTGCCAGATATAGCGGCTAGCAGAGTTGCTATTTATGTCCAACCATAACAATGCATTTCAGGACACACTACAGTGGGCAGAGGGGTTGCTAGTCTGCCAAAGTACGTACCTAATTGTATATATCAAAGATGCTGTTTTTTTTACAAACAGCACTCTTCATTCAGACTAGTGCTACAGAGGGTTGAACACCAATATATTCACGACGTTTTTGTATGTACATAACCTTTGTTTTACTTTTCACTGAAAATATATTATCTTAAACTATACAAATATTAGAAATTCTCATGTCATAATTATTCATTTATATCCTTTTATACATACCATGCAATTACTGCAAAAAGCCACTAACTTAAAATACATTAGAAGTTAAAAATACTTACCCCACATAATTGTACTGCCCAAAGGATCATCTGCACACCTAAAATATATATCCCTGCCAAATTTCATACAAATCCGTGAAGCTGTTTTCGTACTATGCATGAGTACAAAGTGTATGGAAAATGCCTTGTGCCAGAATGCATTTTGCTCCCTCCCTTTTTTCTTTGCACCCCTTGATAAACCTCCGCAAAACTTTGCCTCATTCACCAATGTAAAAAAAAAATGGTCTGCAAAGTTTCATGGGGATTTATCAAACTGACAGTTAATAGTAACCAAACATTTGAACTTTTACGCCATTTTGCCATAAAGTATTCAAAAGAAGTACGGTTAGAATTATTAATGTCCTTATTCAACTACACCAAGGATGTTCTGTTTTTTTTTATAGCCCTCAACATTGTCAAATCTCGTCTGAGAAGTCATTTCTGTATACATGGACTATTCTTGGCATTTTTATTGCATGGGTTGCATAACTGGCATCTGTATTTTTTTATTGAGATCGAGTGTGCTTCATTTACTGCACTGTAAATTGCTCAAACTAAACTCCATTTAAAAACGTCCTAATCTTGTTTATGAATGACTAATTCCTGTGAGGTTTTTTCAGAACGCTAATTCCCTGCCAAATTAAGTCACTCCTCAGTTACTCCACGATTTATGGTGTTTTCTAAGACTTCTAGACAACGCATTAATGTGCTCCTAGTGATTTTTAATCCACTGAAACTGTTTTCCCTGGTATCAGTTTGTCAATCTTTAAAGACCAATTTGCTATAGATTTTAGCATCACTCTTAATAGGAAACAAGTTTTAATTTACCATACATCACCTATACTCGCTGCTTTTTTATTTTATTTTTTTTATTTTTTTTATTTCCTGAATCGAGTGGAAACTTGCATTGAGCTGCTCAGCTTGACTTTAAATGAGCTTTTTCAGGTGCCCCTAGTTGGTTGGTAACAGCTCATTATCAAGAAGGTGTAGCATGCGTACTGTGGAGTACTGATAAGGGTTTCATAGTTCAGTTAATCCCTTCTGTAAATGATAACCTGCAGTGGTGAATGTTTTCAGCTCCCCCGTTGCTTTTGCTTTAATTTTGAGTATATCCTTTGCAAAGTTATTTTAAAACAAAGTATATATGTCAGATGTACTCACACTTACAGCCATGTCAGTCACACCCATGTTTCTTACCCGACCTGGAAAAATAACTAGCCAAATACTTTTCAGAAAGTGTAACACACAATTTAGCAAACAGTTAATTAGCAATTCTAAATGTTTCAGTTAATGGAAAAGCTGCTTGTTGGAAATTGGGCTATTGGTTGGATGGCAAGCACAAATAATAGTTCCTCATTTGTCCTCAGTGGGAACCAAACACACCCATTGCAGCACTCGACTCTCACAGGGTGGTGAAGCAGTCTAAGGCCTACTCAAGAGGTGTGGGATAGAGATCACCAATCACTGTCACTAACACTCAAAAAATGATTATCCAATCAGTAGATTTCTTTAGAAAAGTACACACTACTAAATATTATGCAATCATTTACAAATATACATTGGCAGATGGAATTTACCATAGCTGGCAATGGGCAATCACTGGTGAGCACCTAGATGGGTCACCAAAACATACTGAGTGTTCAAATAGTCAGTGTAGTAAGGCTATTACTTTGGTATGAATCATTTTCACAATGGCAATGATTATGGATCTATAAAAGATATTTAATAATCATGTAAATTCAATAAAAACATGTCAGAAATGAACACTACTTTTGGAGGTTCTTTCTAGATTGCAATGGTCAGATCAGCCCCTAGAGGGCAGCTCAATAAGTGACATTTTTTGAAAACATTGTAGTGAAACCATATCAGCCCCTAGAGGGCATAGTGATTACACACTTTCAGGCCTTTTAAAATGATACTAAACACAAGGCCTCTAAAAAATTTAATAAAGTCCCAGCTGTAGAGCAAAAGCTCCAGCTATGAGAAGCTTGAAAATAAAGTTAACACTAGGGCTGGTGATTTTGCCCCTCCAAACTTAGTGGGGACCCAGATGACTCCGGAAGAAAGCTCATGCTGAGTATTTTGGTGGTGATCGCATCCTTGTCCCAGGGCCACCACAGGGTGACTTAGCGGCAAAAATGTAAATCAAATGAAAGGCCCTGCAATGCATTATGGGGTTTGTTTCCAAAGAACAGTGAACACCATAGATTTGGCTCTCCCACTGTGCTGGGGAGCAGCGCAGAGTTTTTCCTTTTCCTTTTTTATGCGGTGGTACCGGGCACCCCAGAACTGGATGATGCTGGAGGGCGACCCACGGCTGCCCTTGCTGGATCCCTGTACCTCATGCACTCCTGTGACTGCCCACCAGAGTTGGGAGTCCTTTTTTTGTTTTGTCAGACGGCACACATGTTTCATGGTGGCTGTTACTGCTCCCCCCAGACAATGGCACAGGGATTTTGGAGGGGTGTGTTGGCACTTCCCCAAACCACCCCATTCTCAGTAAATGTCACGGGGCCCGGAGATGGGGTCCTGGGCCCGTCCGCCAGGGGAGTGTGATAGCAATCCTTACATCCTGAGGGGGTCTCTGCTACGGAGAAGTACTGTTGTGCTTCCCCTCCCAGAGTATTCAGGGGTCAGGGATGGGGACAGAGCCCCTCCAGCGTAAGTCTGCCCCGGTGATGGGGGGGGGGGGGGGGGGTCTCCAGGTGAGATACGAAAGCAGAAAAAGGGCCTCATGCTTCTCCTCAACATGAGAATCTTTCTCCCCCCCCCCCCCCCCATTCCCTGGGCCCTGGCCCACCCCGGGGGAAATTGATGAACAGCAGAGCGTCACGCACTCCGAAGGAGGAATTGGGTCAAAGGTCACCAAACTTTAAAATGCCATAACTCTGGCCCATTGGGCCGATTTGGCCAATCCTAGGTTCATTTTACTTACGGCGGTGAGCTCTATCCACCAGGGGCAGCTGCAACAATCCATCTCCAAAGCGGTGCAATCCTCCAAAAGCTGTCCCTCCAGGCTCCCTGTGCCAGTTCCACTTTGTGGCTTTAAGAGTTTATAAAGGGGAGAGGAATGTTCCATAAGACAGGCACCCCTAACCAATCCTCGGTTGCCATATCACCTCTCCACCCCTGTACCAATCCTCCTGCACAGCATGTTGGGACAATCCAAAATCTCATCAAGGAATCACTGGTCACATCAGCCACGGGGGGGGGGGTGGTGTCTTACCCCCCCCCCCCCTCACCCCCCTTGTTGACATCCCTGCCAGAGACCTGCACACTAGGATATGAAATGTGGCCCCCAGTGGTTTGGCACCAGTTGTCTGGGCACTCTTTTCAGGGGTAGGGCCGTAGCCACAGGGCCCTGAGGGGGCCCCCCCAGCCTATATATTTTTTATGGCCCCCATAAAAAATGTTGAATTTTGTGCTGTTCAGGGTAGCCTCCTTTAAACTGCAGGCAAGCCTCTTCATAAATAGGCCTTCTGGGGCATGGCATGCATGGTTCAAGGGCTCAGGTGGGAGGAGGATTATAGGGCAGCACTTCAATCTGTCTTGCTCCGAAGCTGAAAGTGAGGGCTGAAGTTGCTGAAGCGGTGTCTCCCATTCTCGTGTTTCCTGATGAGCTGCTACTTCCTCTGCCCATCGTGGAGCAGTGCCAGTGTCTGCAAGTACAGCTGATGTGCAAGGCCACAGCTTCGGTTCCTGTGTCCCTAGCATTGTCACCATCGAGCAGGGTCATGTTTCAAATGCAGGCAGCTGGGCCACACATTTTAAATGCAGCTCATGTGTTGGAAAGTGGATTATTGGTAAGGGCAGGTAAGTACTACACTTATCAATGGGCCACTAACCCGCCCACTAAGGTCCAGTTAGGTCTCAATAAGTTAAACCCAGCTCAACCCTTGGTAGCTTAGCAACGAGCTACAAGGCTTAACTTGGGAGACAAGTGTGTAAACATTTAAAAATCACAAAACTGTAAATACGTAAAATAGAAAACAGAATACAAATCCAACAATTTATAACCAATAGATAATAATTTTATCTTTAAAATGACACCAAAACAAATATCGGATAAGGGGAACCGGAGATACCAATTCTTTAAAAATTAATTTAGTTTTACAGAAACGAATAGCGCCAATCTGGTCATCTGGTTGCACCGGGACTGGGGCAAAGTCCAAGTCCAAGTTTAAGACCAACCGTGATGGACCCCCTGCTTGGCTACAACAAGTGGGAGGCCTCGGTCAAACCTTTACATTCAGACTTACTTGTTTTCTTGAAGATTTTCAGTGGGACGAAGTCGCCAGTCTGATCCGACCTCCCTGGTGCCCTTCCCCCAGATACACATTGCAGAAGACCTCAGTGAAGATTTCTACGTTTGGACTTAAATGATTTTTCCAGATGAAAAGCCTTTGACCGGGCCTAACCTGAATCTTGATCTGCCGTCCCTCGAGCCCTTTTCGGATACACTGCATGGGAGGTCCTGGTCAACTTCCTTAATTTGGACGTAGCCACTCTTGGAGATTTTCTTCAGTGGGACGAACCTGCAAGTCATGCCGGGTCGCGGTTGAGGCAAGCCAGCTAGACTCACCGAAGTGGGTCGTTCCCTCTATGGTGAACTTTTTGGAAAAAGCTTAAATCTTCTCTAAACTTCTGGATTGTCCAGAAGATCTTTGAAGGTCCTTTAGGAGTGCACAGCTCACCCCAAGGTTCCAGAAGCTTCGAGTTGCTCCTTGAGGGTGCAGACTCCAACTCCCAGAATGCACATGACTCACTCTAAAATGGCCACTGGACAGTGGTCAGCTGGTCTGTTTCTTTCAGGGTTTGAAGCAGGGGACCCTAGTTACCAATTTTTCACCTGTAGCAAACTGAGTCCCTCCATAAACCAGCTGAAGCCAAGCAAATGTGATGAAGCCCAAGTGTTGAGCTGGTACAGTCCTTTAGAGTGCAGTGTCCAGGTGCATGTCAGGGGTCCAGCACGGCAGTCCTTCTGATGTTCCTTGTAGGGATCTGAGGTGTGGGTGCAGCTCTGCCATATTTATTCTTGCTCCTGGGGGGTGGGGGAAAAAAGGGGGGTTCTGGGTATCCAGTCACAGGCAGGCTCCTTCTCCCTTTGACCACTTCCTGGGATGTGACAAAAATCAATACCAGGGAGCAACATTCCTCAAAAATCCAACATGGCTGAAAGTGATTTATGGAGGTTAGATCTGGCAGAGCCCGCCCACTGGTGTGGTTAAAAATCCTAAACCCACCCCTCTTCTGCCCTCTCCTAATCTAATCAAGAGGGCACCTAATTGTCTGGGAGGTGTTAGGCTGCTCCAAATGTCCTTCCCTGCCTTTGAAGACCAGTTTGGCCGCCCTCCCCCCCCTTCCTGCTTCTCAATCTGCTGAGGCAGATCTCCTCCCCAGACACATCCTTTGTGTTCAGCCCAAGCCAATTCACATCTCAAGGCCACCCGGCCAGGCTGCAAGAGGCTGTGCAATCAGAGAAGGGCACTAGAGAGCTGAAGTTGGCAACTTTCGGATAGAGTTTTAAAACTTTACCTGAACTAGGTCTACTAAATCCAACAATTGTAAGTTGTGGGAGTTATAACAATTAATGTGATACCAAACTCAAGGTATCTGTCTTTTATGGGGACATTGGTAATTAAAATAGTCTCCCTATTTTAGCCTATGGAGGCCATTCCAAAGTTGAATTTGCATATAACTTTAGTTTAAAAGCAACCAGCAAGGTAGGCCTGCCTTTTAAATTACACTGGTCACCTCGGCAGTGCACCTGTGGGTGCACTACCTATGCTGGGGTCCCTAAGCCTACATGCCCTACCATATACTAGGGACTTATAGGAAGGTTGACCTAGCCAATTATAATTAGCCTAATTTGCATACTAATTTTACATAGAACAGGCCCTTTGGTTAGCTGTACCCAGGACACCCTTAGAGTCAGGAAAACACCAGCAAAAAGTGAAAAATGGGGTCAAAACCTTATGGGTTCTCTGCAATCAGCCCTGTTTTCTCACACCAACCAATAGGGAAAACATTCCTATGGGTAACCTTACCTACTTATACAGCAGTTTCTGGTGCACTTTTGCAAATTATCTTACTGTGTCCCTCAGTACCAAAATCAAACATGGCAGAGCTTTCCTCTTCCTTCTCTTGTGCAGGTCTCCTTTGCCCACACTTGAGGTGTGGGGAAATGAGCAACCCCTCCTCTGTGGTCCCTCAAAACCAATTCTGGGACAGCTCCTCATACACTAAGATTGGTGCATGGCTAACTAGAGTCATGAAAGAAGGGGCAAGCCAAGGCGTTAGCTACTGCTGCCTGTGACAGGGTAGACCTCTTTGAGGCTAATTTCCTAGACACTGCAGAGATGGTCCTTGTCAGGAACAGAACACCTGCTACAGCCAGGGTCTGTCTCATCTCTGGGAGCAAATGCACACTTTATCAATGGTGCTATTCAGTGCAGGGTGATATTTAGAGACTCAAGCAAATGGGCTTCCAGAGACTTTAGGCGGATAAAAGGTGACTTCTAAAGTACCTTTTGAATATATATTTAGTATACTTTTATCTTTGCCAATGGATAGGTTTTGTAATAATGCAAGATTTAACTTTTCAGCTGGTTCCTAGGTAGAGATAACTTTATGCTACAGTGAAAATGGCTTTTAGTCCCTTGACACTGTAGGGACATATTTAACATTAACACTTTACTTGTCCTGCTTTAAATAACATGCTCCCTGTCTTATGGGCTTTTAAGGCCTACTCAGGGGTGCCAATATTTAAAAAGAGGGTTTAAGCCTGTTAAAAGGGAATATTTTGGCAAAGTCTAATTTGCAGTTTTTAAAACTGCAGAAAGGCTACAGTGGTACGCCTTTAGTCATGTTTTGCACTGTCACTCTATGGCACAATGTCTGCAGTTATCCACTAGTGAAACATAACATACAGGCCCTGGGTATACTTTATTCCAGATACTAGTGGCTTATAAGTAAGATAAATATGGCTATTTGGAGTATAGCAAATTTTGACTTGTTTTAGGGGTCAAACCAGATAGATTGGGACCTTGGTAGAAGAGTCCCAGTGCACAAACAACCAGCAGCATCAGTCCTAAAAACTGGATGATCAAGCAAAAAGGCATTTAACTACAGGGCGCAAGCAGTGACAATCAACAGTTTTAGCTTATGTGGTGGATACACAAAAAATCCACACATTCAGTGATATTGATGTCACGTGCAAATATACAGAAATGACAGAACACAGACATTCCTGTACATAGATAATCAGAAACATGCACTTATGTATATAGGCCTAGAGTCACCTATGCACATAAACCGCCTCACGTGACATCATCCATACAAACTCATTTTCTTACGATCTGTCCCAAGTGCATCCAGTGAATTGTAATACAGTCCTTACTGTAGCCAAGCACAGATTGTGCTGGTATGCCTTAGCATATGTTTTATATTGATGTATTTATCAAAATGACAAAGTATTAAGAAAATGATGTATGGCTGAATTGGGAATTAGTGAAGCTCCTTAAGTGTTCAAGGGATTTGCTTGAATTTGACCACGTACCCAGAAAGTAAAATGCCTTTCAAACATGACCATATGGAACAGGAGAAACCTCTGAAGAGTTTTGCTTTCATTCAGGTGTGTGGACCAGTACCTGCACTGATGATCTGAAGTCCGCTTTACAGAGGACGTTTCACTTTATATGCCCACATATATTATTACTTCCCTTAGTGCACTGCATTAACGTCTGTTGAACTATCAACATTGGGATTTCGGGGATGCCGTTTCCTTGATCACATGCTGACAATCGCAGTTCAGTGCTCTGTGCACTCCTTAGTAGCCCTTCATAAATTGTCATCTTTTTGTTTATATTAATAACTGATGGCGCGATATGGTCATAAACAATCATTAGGATAATATATTTTAACACATGATACGTAGGTCATGATATTCGGATACCGTCCACTCACTGCCCTGTGCACCCAGCCTATGCCATTTCCTTTGTTAATAATGGGGGCCAAAAAATGTATTTCTGGCTATGGACCTGTTTAGAGGGCTTGAGCAGGCCCATTCCTGGTGCAGTGTGATAGCGAGCTGATTGATTCTGGTCATTCCGCCCCATCCCTTTGCTCCTCAGGAGCAAGAAGTAGTGCTAACTGATCCTTTTGTATGGGGCAGCCTTTGTCCCTGCTGCTGAAGTGTAATTACTGGACACAGCAGGGAGACAACAGGCCTGGGTTCTGATCCTGAGCTGAGTAAGGGGATTATGAAAACTCTGCAACTTCCAAAATAACTGTACATCTTGTGGGTCGTTCAAATTTGATTTTCATGCACAGGTTATACTTTAGTCCAGGACGTCAATGATATCTCTAGGCAAAGGGGAAGAAAAACTACACTCTAAGGCAATTCCCTCCAGAGGTGTATAATGGAGAATCACTATAGTTAAAACAGTAAAGCAGATTGACTGATCCCCAATAGTGTATACTTCCCTCATGAGGCCTTTCCCAGGTCAAAACCTGTATCTGCAGAGTCCTCATTGCACCAAGCTACCTGTGAGCTGTTACCAGACTGTGCACAAGAGTATTCTCCCACATGCAAGCCCGCACATGTGTGAACATGTTTACATGTGCCCAGCCAAGTGCCTGTACCCTTGCTGCGGCCTTAACTTAAAAGGCAGGCACTGGCGGTAAACATGTGCAATCCATATACCTTGTGATAACTGTGGGTGAGACTCTGGTCATGAGGCTCACACAGTTTAAAAAAAAAAAAAAAAAAAAGAAAAACCCAAAAACCGGGTGATTAAAAAAAAAAAAAAAGTAAAAACTCTGGGTGTACTGCTTGGACAGAACCCAGTGCAACACTGCTGAAGGTGCTTAAATCTCTTGTATAAACGGCCAAGAGGCACTACTTAGATGAATAGTTTCCAGTTACAACTAGGACTTACGGCTGTGTCCAAGTTATGCTTTGATCATGTTTCTTAAGCCATAACTCTGTAGATTGAAATGTTTTCTGATTAAAAGTGAGCAGCATAAGACAAGGAACTACTACTTTAATATTTCGGTTGAGAGGACAAGCCCCTGCATTACCCACAGCCATGAAAAGGGGTGCTGGGGCTCCTCCAAGGTAAGGAAATCAGTTTGGGTTTGGACATTGTAGGCTCACCACACTGTCTTTGAAAATCTTCTGCAATGCCCTACCAGCTTTTGAACTGGATGTAATGAGAATTGTTCTTGGCTTGGTATGCTGTGAGGGCATCCTGGCTTGCAGGTTGCTCACTTCATTGAGACAACTAATAAGTTTGTATTGCAACCCAAAATCCACAAGCATGAAACCACCAGCGCGACCTTTCAGTGCCACCCATAGGGGTACTCCTAAAACGGGAGTTGGAATCGCTTTACCTTGTGTTAGGGGAACACCACCTTCTGCTGCATGCAGTAGCTCCTCTGGGGGACACAACACCCAGACTAAGTTACATATGTACTGCCCTTAAACCCAAACTAGCAATGCACCCTTAAGGTGTGGATGTCATTTATAAGCACTGATGGAGATTTTCCTCTAGTCATTAAATGTATCCTAAGGACATAGGTAAAAAGGTGTGCCCCTCACTAGAATCTCAACTGGCACAAACTACCCCTATGCCCAGCCTAATATTCTGTATGTTCTCTGCCCTACTGCTCGCCAGCTACTTATATAAATAACCACACAGGCTGGTGAGCGGTTTGATAATCATGCTCTACTAATCGGTGCAGGTGTGATTTGGCTGCAGCCCCTATTCAGGAAAAGCTAGTGCTGTGGTGGCAAAAAACTCAACTGGGCCATCACAGGCTCCCAGATGTGGAGTCCAGCGGGGAGGGGTTGAGGACTAAAATCCAAGATTGTTGGATAAAAGCGTAGGAACGCAAGGGTTCCTTGCCCAAAGTGAAAATATATTTTGATGGTACCATTTTCTCTTTTTTTTCAGTGCTTTGATCAGATTCCTTGCACATGCTCCAGGCTCTTCTGTACTGGTAGCTCAAAGTTTTACAGGATTTATCTAGACCCTCCTGAAGGCTAGGCTTATTGCAAAACCAGTCTTAAAACAATTGAATACAGATTGAAAATAGCTTGGTGCATATTTTCCCACTCTGCACTGTCCTTTTGATAGTTGTGCCACACTATTTTCCCAGTAGCGGCTTGTGACAATGAGAAGGGGGTGGGGCAGCGGGGGTGGGGGGGGTTGTGTAAATATAAAAAAGGAAAAAAAAAAACACTTACCACATCTGCTGTGCCACTCAGTCACTCGCTGCTGCAGGCACAGGCTCCCAATCTGCCCTGCAGCCAATCCTGATGCTGCTCAAAGCACCGTTAGGATTGGCTGGGAGCCTGTGCAGGCTCTCTCCGCTTGATAGAACATACAGTGCATGTTTGGCCAGCCCGAGATGGCTTGCCAAACATACATGCGCGGTGAGAGGGAGTGCTGAGCACTCCCCACTTGCTGCTCTTCATCCCCTTGGCTCCACCCCTTTAAAAGAAAAGGATAGTAAAGTGTTTTTTTATTATCTTTTTCTTTTAAAGGTTTTGCAGCTGCGGGGGGGGGGGGGGGGCGACCCTCACACCTAATGGTGGAGCCGCCCCTGCAATTTTCTAACCACACATCATAAACCTAATGTATTACTACCTTTGATGCATTATATGTATTTGTTTTTTCTTTTAACTGGTGTAATTTTGGAAGTCTGTTGCTCAGTGGTTTAAAACACAAACTGAAAGTGGCAACTAAACCCAAACTATAACTGCTTCATCTTATGATTTTATTTGGAAGGCTAGGTTGCACACTCCATTATATGTATTGCAGCAGATGCATATTTCCATCCATGCACCTTTTCTTGAACTGTTTTTCATCCATTGTAGGAGACACACAAACCACTGTCTGCATGGACTCATCAGAACCTAAATGCCATTTCAGTTTGCAATATGGTAAAATGAGTTCCACCCATTTTACATTCTGAAAACTTTTTCTGAAAATTTAAAGATTTTAATACATCAGTGGACACCTCGTAATTGAGGTTTAATTAACTTTGTACAGTAAATAAATAGCATCTATATTAAGTCTTACAAACTCTTGGTGCAAAACTGAATCCTCAAATGCACACAAGGGGGGGGCTGTACTCATTTTTATAAGCAAATAATTAAAACTTTTTTCCAAGGATTAAATGACAAAGTATTAAGTGGAAAAAACTATTATAGTATTTACGTTCGTATAGCACATTCTGATGTATATTATATTGTCTGAACATGGTTTGAGAATAAAATGTGTCCATGATGGCCAACGTTTTCAGAATAAACTGTTCCACAGGTTTGTACGGCTCACCATAATTTCTAGGTTTCATTAACGCAACATTTACAACATTTAATCGGTTATAGGAGCAGTCTGTAAAACAGTGTTTCCTAAATTATTTAGAACCACGACCCACTTTCTAGTAAAACAAACCACTGTCTTCCCTAGCTCTAGGGTTGCGAGTTTTTTTTTTTTCTTTTATAACTGTAACTAAGGCATTGTACGTGATCCCACTGTCCTTCACAGACAGCACATTTTCCATAGAAACGGCCACTAAATTTGCACAGGCATGCATGTTTACTGGTGATACTATATTGCTTACAAATGAGTGTGTGGAAATGGGTCAGTCAATCATTTGTGCAGCACCAACAAATTTACATTTTGTTACAATCTTACAGCCTTTCCTTTCACACCTCTACCCAGCAAGATTGTCACATAGTTCACTTTACCTTTCCTTCTTTTCAAAGTCATCTTTAATTTTTGCTTGGACTTTCACGAACCACCACAAATTGGCCCGGTAGCGACCCACAGTTTGGGAAACACTGCTGTAGAAAATAGTACTGCCAGTTCGACTAGACAGCCACTGCCAAACCCCATGCAGACCTCCCTAGTAGCTAGTCTGGTTGCCTCGATTGAGAACTTCAGCCAGGAAAAACACACATCTTCAGACATCAGACTCGAATACATGAACGCAGTCTTTGTCGGAGAGGGTATCCTGTATGCCAGGATTAAGTAACCGCAATGGTATTGATTAAATTTAGCGAGGGCCCCAGCCAGAGCAACATAGTACCTTTTTGGCTTTAACTGAAGACCATTCAATATAAGATATTGAGGGAACAACTGCTAGCATTGTTCTACCCAGGAACCAACTCTGAGTAATTGGCTTAGATACAGAGTACAAACTCTTTCCCTCTACCTAATGTACTTTATTTGTATTAGATCTCTCTTGTGAAATTTCAGTCGGTTGGAGAACAGTCTGAGTTTGTCATAAAATCCAAGTCGCCCACATAAAACAAGGAAGCAATGTGCTTACCCAGCAACCTCAGAGGGAATCTTGCACATTTCCTTTTTACAAGAACACTTATATAAAAGAAATAGTAGGGGTGTGAGCATGCACCTCTGCCTCGCACTCAAGTGGCCAAACCTACGTTCAGAACACTGGTTCCTTATTCCTGCAAAACACACGGAGGCCAATCTTGGCCTATATAGGTAACTGACTTTATGGACTGGCCGTGTGGGAACCAAATAAGTTTTGGCCCAGGTCCATTGTTTTGAAGACCATGGAGAAAACCCCAAATGCACAATACACCACCCTATCCACACCAAGAGTAGGTTGAACATCTAACTAAACTAGGGCTGGCATTTTGTGCCCCAATCAATCTTGGATAAAACCCAGTCTCAACCATGATTCCAGTTTTACAGTGAATCACCCACTCCAGCAAGATGGTGCCTGTTAGAAATGGGGTCTCTATTTGGCAAAGGTTTGCACCCTGTCAAAGTAGGGACCCGCACTCTAGTCAAGGTATGGGAGCAGCACAGTTAAGAGAACCCCTGCTGACCCCCTCCCCCCCCCCCCCTTGGTAGCTTGGCACAAGCAATCAGGCTTATCTCCGAGGCAATGTCTAAAGTATTTGTGTATACACACAAGCACACAGCAACCCGGTGAAAACACTACAAAAGGCCTCCACACCAGTTAAAAAAAAAAAATAATTGCCAATATTTATGAATAAAACAAGACCAAAACAACAAAAATCCAACATACACAAGCTAAGATATGAATTTTTAAATGCTAAATCTGGATAAAGGCGCTTAGAAACAGAATAGCTCCAACTGGGGCTATCATGACGAAAGTTGACTGAGTTGTTCCCAACAATCCGCTACTTTAAATGGTGTGGGCAGGCCACGAGTTGCACGAACACCCGGCACACTATCTTCGCTAAAGATGAAACCAAGATGTTGGAGTCTGGGAGATGAGGAGTCTGTTCCTTGCTGCTACTTGGGAGGTGAGGCATCGGTTGCTTACTACAAGGCAGGAGAGGTGAGGTATTGGTTCCTTACAGTTGCAGGTGAGGTGATTCAGCATGTTGGCATGTCATCGGTTCCTTACGATCCAGAAGGGTTGATAAATCCATCAGGTCAAGATGTGAGGCTTTGACTTTGTGGTGTTGTGATCACACCACTGGGTCATAGGTGCTGCTGCAGAGTCTGAGTTGGATGTCTGGGACACAGCACTCAGGACCCACGCTGTGGTGGGATTTTGGAGGCACTGCAACACTGTCGGGCCTGTGGTGTTTGTTGTTGCTCTCAGCTGGGACCACAGCTACGGTGCAAGCAGTGGCACGGAGTCACAGCAGAGCTGGTTCTGTAGTCGTTCTGGAGTTGATGCTCTTGATTTCTTCTTGGTTTCACCAGAACTTACTTCCAAGGGCCCAGGAACAGGATTTGGCATCACTTGGCAAGTCTGGAGACACAGCAAGAATGTCCAGGTGCTGGCAGATGAAGTCTTTGGTTTCCCTGAGACTTCTAACAGGAGGCAAGCTCAATTCAAGCCTTTGGAGAATCTTGGAAAGCAGAATGTAGAGAGCATAGTACAGTCCTTTTACTCCCAGCAAAGAAACAAGCACCAGGCATTCCAACTGTGCCCAAAGGGTTTACATTTTTTTTTAGGTGTTTAACAAAACAATGACGCTCTGTAACTAGAAGATAAATTCACATTTCTTATGCATAGGTAACAAGTGTGTGCCTTTCCCGATTTCTAGTACCTTCCTGCTGATCTCATAAATAGCATAACCATGTCCGTCACCTGTCTGCCAGTCTACCTGCACCTTCTTCAGAGGACTAGCATTCATTGTTTTTAATATCTGTTGATAATTTGTAGGTTTTTAAATCTGAAGTCAATACATTATTGTAAGTGCATTGAGAGTACATTTACGTCACTGGCCATTAAATAGCAGTGCTTGTACTTTGCAGGTAAGGTGGAAAGTATTGTGTATAGACACAGATAGACATATAGAGATATACATATATAAATTTAATGTTTAAGCCAAATTGTATATTACTTTTAATTTAGTTAGAATTAATGTAATATTTTGAACTTCAGTCCTTGAGCCCTAGAAACCCATGACTGTCACTTAGACTATCCACCTCTGAGACATAAAAACTCCTTACTACACCTATACTCTCCATCCCTGAATAAAAAGTCTAACGTTATTTAAACTTTAAAAACTTAAACATATGCCAAATAATTTATTTTAACATTTTAAAAATATACTATTCCTTATAAATACTACTTTGTTGTTTTTCAATTTAATCACTTAAATTGTTCTAAACTTGATTACTAAGTTTTTCTATTACTATATTTGGCACAAGGTCACTAATATCCATATGTTAATGTGTATGTGTCTCTATATATATCTATATATCACACACCACAGGACGGCGCTGCAGAGAAGTGCCTGATCATTGGGGTGCTATTGAAGGACGCCATGCTGCCACATCAGTTACATTGCCACTTTCTTCTCACCACATAAAGGAAGGAGAGCACTCCGATAGTGGGGCAGAAATTTAATCAGATGTGCTACAGAAAATGTGTTACAACACTAAGTGCCTTTGTCAATTGCTGAGGCTCCATCTTGCCTGTGTTTTTACCTTAGTCACAAAATTAGTCCCACTAATCCCATTGAATTACCAGTAAACATGCTTTTTCACATCACTCGTAATCTTCACATAACAGTAATACTTTGACTTACCACTGTCTTCTCCATACAGCCATGGTCACAGAGGAAAAAACATACATGTAAAATACATTGCAGCATTACCCAATTAGACCAACCTTAAAAATAGACCAAAGAATCAAATAACAAATAGTGGGCAACTAAAGTAACACCATACCTCCTTTTATCCACAAACATTGAAAAATTAACCAAATTATTTTTATCACTCATTATTTTCACAAGACGTTAATACATGGATTTGCCACTCTTATTTTCCCAATACTATCATGGTCACAGAGTGTGAAATACAGCATTACACATTAGGATCAACCTTAAAGAACCAAAAAAATCAACCAATGAAGATGGTAGGTTACAAAGATAACAATAATTCTCCTCTTACCCACACATTAAAAATTAAACCGTACTAAGTAAACTGCTAACAATCCTCAGTGTAAAAATATATCCGGCAAGAATGAACCCAGGTGAGCTGTAACTTGCACTCCTATCTACCACCTAGACACTTCTGATGCCAAAATGTCTAAAGCAGCCCAAATGCTATAGATGTCATAGCTTCAGCCATGCATGGTGGCAGTTGGCCACACAGCCTGTCCTGCAGCTAATCCCACTAACCACCCAACCCCACGCTGTGTAAGGCCCTTTGGTGAGTGGTGGTAGTTGGCCACAGGCCTCTGTGAGAAATGGGTGTAAAAGGTTGTCTTTGGGGGTGAGAGTGAGATCACCTTTCATTATGAGCCTTAAACCTTTTTAAACATTGAAAACAAATTAAAGTAGGAAAATGACCACACACACCTGGACTAGGACCCTCAACTTTAAGTGTGGGGGTCTGACCTTAACCATTATGCCACAGGTGACTCCTTGTGCTGTGAAATTGTTGCATGCAGAGACCATTTGACCTAGGGAGGTGGTCCACAGGACCCCCACATTTGATTTGACTATGTGCATTTCATTTGTAATGAGTGTCCTGGGGGAGGTGGTGGTCCATGGGGCTGTGGGGGGCTGGGTGCCCCTCCATCTTCAAAAAGATTAACCCCAGGGAGGGTGGTGGTCCCCATGGTGTGGGGTGGACAGAAAGGCCACCCCCACCCACATTCAAAATATAAATGCTCCTGTGACGTGGCTCACCCAGGGGCTGCAGCTAAACCAAGCACTGGAGCTGGTGCTTGTTTTTTTTTTTTTAAAAGGCTCTTAAGACTCCAGCACCAGGGATATGGGTTAGGGGGACTGTGCCCTGGCCCCTTTTTTTTTTTTTTTTTTTTTTTTTTGGGGGGGGGGGGGGGGGGGAGGGCTCTGCTGAAGCAAGATGGCTGCCAACACTTGTCAGCCAGTCAGATCTCAGCACAAGATTGGGAGGGTTTGTGAAGCCTTCATGTCCTACATATACAAAGTTGGAGTTTCTTTCATTCCTAAAAACTACTGAATGGATTTACACCAAATAAAAAGGCCTTTTCTGGGCCAAGAGCTACCTTTCTGCCATATTTGGTGTAATTGCGTCCAGTGGTTCGGGTGCTGTTCAAAATACCTATGGGAAAATGAATGGTGAACACGTTTTGGCTCCCCCACTTTTTTCCTTGGCCCTGCCTGATGGATTACCTGACACTTACCAGACAGATGCTGAAGTGAGCTTCCTATTTTCTTGGAACATTTTGTGAAGTTTCATCAAACGGTGCCAAAGTTATTAGCAAAACAAAAAACACTTTCTATAGAAACTAGGTCCTAATTATAACTACCTAGTGGGGACCATCTCTTTTATGTATGTGTAAAAAAGCAAACAAGTTTTAAAAACTTTTTGATGATCAGACTGCTGGGACACAAGGTGCACCTGTAAAACAGCAAGACATGCCACCTAAAAAGTTAGTAAAAGAGCTTGAACAGGAGGTGAACAAATGGTGGGAAATGGCCTCTTTGAAGAAGTATATATAATGTGGGAGTATTCCAAGAGGAGTCTGGATCCTTGTTATACCCACTTTAAATGATAAGAACCAAGACCTCTTAAACCAATGGCAAGTAGATAAAACAAAGTTCAATAAAACTGAATACTCTAATTATACACACTGACCGGAGGCTACAACAAGCCTCTGAAAAGAGCAAAGAATTAGAAGTCTCTGGAATCATTTAAAATGAATGAGGACATAATGCACTGAATGAAATTGAGAAGAATAGAAAAACATGAAAAGGCGGTACAGGCAAAAAATAATTGTGATAAATTGGATTATGCAGCAGGTTGAATCTATACATTAGCAAGAGTATTTGATTCATTATACGACAATGGAGAAAGTAATAGAAAAGGATTAATACCATCAAGTGCTGACAGCTCTGAAGTGAGTTCGGGGGACGAAGCCCTGGCCCCGGGATGTCCAAGACCGGACTTCTCGGGAGGAAAAGAGACTATCCGATGCAGACATGGAAGAGAGGCAAAGGAGAAGTCGTCAAAATGGGAGTAAAAGGAAGTGAACCAGAAAATCAAAAGGGAAGGGAAAAGCTCAAGAATGCAACAAGATCTGAATACAGTGGAAAATGTGGTTATCAATAGTTATTCAAAAAGATTGGAGAAACATGATTCTATTAAAGGGTTGACCTTCTGTCTTTAATGTCCATGGATATAGCAACAGCAAGAATTTATTTGTATACATTCTCAGAAAAGTGGTGCTGTTAGAAATGGGGTCTTTGGTTGGTAGTCAGGTTACCCCCTGTCCAAGCAAGGACCCTCACTCTAGTCAGGGTAAAGGAGAATCACCCTCCGCTAAGTCCCGCTCACCCCCTTGGTAGCTTGGCACGAGCAGGCAGGCTTAGCGTCTGAGTGCTAGGTGTCAAGTATTTGTACCAACACACAGTAATTCAATGAAAACACTACAAAATGACACCACACGTTTAGAAAAATAGAAAATATTTAACTAAACAAAACAAGACCAAAATGACAAATCCACCATACACAGGTCAAGTTATTGATTAAAAAACAGTCTTAAATCCTTGAGAAAACAGGTAAAACACTTAGTGTTAAAGTACCTGGGTAGCATCAAAATAACACGCACACTGGTGAGTGTGCATCAGAAAACGTAAGCGGTGTAAATTTCTCACCGGCAAGCGAGCTCGTGCGTCATTTCTCCTTCTCCGTTTGGGCCGGCGTGCATTTTTCCTCCCCACAGGGGAGTGATGCGTCGATCCGGGCAGCACTCAGGTCCAGGCAGGCGTTACGTTGTTTTTCCGGGCCCAGCAGGTTTGCGTCACATCCTGCTGCAGTCTCTCAGCAAAACCACGCAATGTGAGTTGACATTAACCGCCCCCGTCAGCAGGTGTGAGCGTCGTTCTTTCAGCTCCATGCATCAATTTTCCAGCCATGTCAGAGCATCGATTTCTGCTGCGAAGCTGGTGGTGCGTCGCTTTACAGCCGCATCTCAGAAGGTGCATCAAATTTTTTTCCCTGCGCTGCAGTGTGAGCTTTTTCAGTCTTGTTCTGCCAGCTTCTCCTTTCAGGGTCCCAGGAACTGGATGGGCACCCCTTGGCAGGAGTCTCAGCAGAGGCTCCATGTGCTGGCAGAGAGAAGTCTTTGCTGTCCCTAAGACTTCAACAACAGGAGGCAAGCTCTATTTCAAGCCCTTGAAGATTTCTTCACAAGAAGGCAGGCAACACAAAGTCCAGTCTTTGTCATCTTCCACAGGCAGAAGCAGCAACTGCAGGATGGCTCCACATAGAACAGTCTCAGGCAGGGCAGCACTCCTCTTCAGCTCTTCTCCAGGCAGAAGTTCCTCTTGATGTCCAGAGGTGATCTTAAGTCTGGTTTTGGGTTCCCTTCTTATTCCCATTTTGTCCTTTGAAATAGGCCTACTTCAAAGGAGTCTCTCTTGCTTGAGGAATCCTGCCTTGCCCAGGCCAGGCCCCAGACACACCAGGGGATTGTAGACTACATTTTGAGAGGTCAGGCACAGCCCTTTCAGGTGTGAGTGACCGCTCCTCCCCTCCCTCCTAGCACAGATGGCTCATCAGGAAATGCAGGCTTCACACCAGCTCCCTTTGTCACTGTCTAGTGAGAGGTGCAACCAGCCCACCTGTCAAACTGACCCAGACAGGGAATCCACGAACAGGCAGTCACAGAAATGGTTTAAGCAAGAAAATGCTCACTTTCTGAAAGTGGCATGTTCAAACACACAATCTCAAAATCAACTTTACTTAAAGATGTATTTTTACATTGTGAGCTCAAACCCCAAACTCATATCTATCCGCTCCCAAAGGGAATCTACACTTTAATCAGATTTAAAGGTAGCCCCTTTGTAAACCTATGAGAGGGACAGGCCTTGAAACAGTGAAACGAATTTAGCTATTTTTCACTGTCAGGACATATAAAACACGTTACTATATGTCCTACCTTAACCATACACTGCACCCTGCTCTTGGGGCTACCTAGGGCCTACCCTAGGGGTGTCTGACATGTAAGAAAAGGATGGTTTAGGCCTGGTAAGTGGGTACACTTGCCAAGTCGAATTTACAGTTAAAACTGCACACACAGACACTGCAGTGGCAGGTCTGAGACCTGACTAAAGAGCTACTTATGTGGGTGGCACAACCAGTGCTGCAGGCCCACTAGTAGCATTTGATTTACAGGTCTTGGGCACCTCTGGTGCACTTTACTAGGGACTTAATAATCAAATATGCCAATCATGGATAAGCCAATTAGGTACACATTTTGTAAAGGAGCACTTGCACTTTAGCACTAGTTAGCAGTGGTAATGTGGCAGAGTGGCAAAAACAGTCCAGCACACCACAACCTGGGAAACCGAGGCAAAAAGTTAAGCGAGACCACGCCAAGGATGAAAAGTTCAACAGGTGCTTAAAGTTCTTTGCTATAAAAAAAAAAGGCTAAAACATTGAAAAAGTAACACAATTCATATGACTGTAGATCTATCGTACCATAGGATATTAATGGAATTGGCAATAGAAACAGAGGGAATGGAAGCAACCCCACTGATTGGTGAATTAAAGGATTTGTAGTATTTTGCATGTATGGGATTCCCACAGATGCAAATGTCAGCAGTAAGTGTAAAATGAGTTCAAACCTTTGCCCACAGTTACCTCCAGGAAACAAAGTGGATGTATTTCAAGAGGTTGACTGAGGGTATGAATAGGCTGTCATGAAAAGCGTATATAAGCAAGGAAAGGAGTCCAACATTCCAATATGACAAAAGTAGATTGGGAAGTCTTGAGCGGTTCACAAGATGACAGCTTGTTTATTAAAGCCTCTGACAAGGGAGTTACTATAGTCGTAATGGATCAGAATGGACATTAAAGAGGCAAAAAGGCAATCCATTTTAAATCCTAGTTTAATTTTTCATAATTTGCCTTAACTGATGAGCATATGATAAATTATCATCAAAACTTGAATGTTTGACATGAGAGGTCTTCTTGATGATGAATACAAATACCTGAGAAATGAGCCAGTGAGACCAATGATTTACTTGTTTGCCCAAAGTGCACAATGATTTATTAAATCCACTGGGAAGACCTATAGTGAGTTTGATTGGCTCACTGTTGGAGCAAACTTCAAGGTTCATTTTGATAGCTTTTTGTTTCCATATGTTCCCACTTTACCGTCGTACATTAGGGATTCCATGGATTTTTTTTTATATGCATAATCAAATGCCATGGCAGCAAGGCTATTCGGTGACCATTGATGTGGTCACCATCAACTAGCCTCACAAAAATAGGGTGCAAGACTGCAGGTATTTTATTTTCGGTCAGTCTGCTTGAACACAGAAATGCTCAGATGCTTGAATTTTGTCTTACACTACTTTTTTGACAATTTTTATCTTGAAATCAAAGGGACAGCTATGGGGCACTCTGTTTTACTTTAATATGGGATGGGAGTGCAGAAGAGCTCACTGCATCCATCAGGTCGTTAAATGATAACCCTCTAAGATTGAAATCTACCTATAAAATTCACACTACAGAAATAACTTTTCTTGATGTGAAGATTTGTATTGAGGGAACCAAAATCTGTACCGAGCTCAACAGGAAGCCCACTAGCACTAATGGTTTGTTACATGCCAATAGTGGCCATCCACAAGCATTAAAGTGGCTTATACTGTTTGAGCAATTTCATCTAGCTCTTAAGAATTTGCCTGAGGATCATGAATTTACCAAAGAAGCAGAGGACCTGTTTCAACCCTTTTGTGAGGAGACAATATCCTTTATTAGTGCTGGAAGATGTGTTCAATAGGCCTGGGCAACAGAAAAGAACAGAGCTCTTGTTCCCTAAAATTAAGCACACCAAAAAGGAACAAGAGAAGACAGACATTAGGTATAATATGGACTAGAATGCATCTATTTATGAGATTAAGAGACTAATCAAGGAGAACTGGAAACTTCAAAAGATGGATGAAGTCTTGAATAAAATCTTGCCAGAACATCCCTCAATAACATATAAAAAGACAGTTTTCCTGGGAGGTGATCTAATGACTAGTTTCATGAGGAACCAGAACAAGAAAGGTTCAAATTGGCTGATAGAAACTCAGAAAGGTTTTTGCTGCTGCTCTGTGTAGGGCTTGTTTCCATGGGAAAAACAGAACAGCTTTCACATTGCACAATGGAAAAACTGAGCAGATCAGAGAAAGGATAAAATGTGAGACTACATTTGTGGTTTATATCCTGGAGTGCTTGTGTGGTGGAAGAAAATACATGGAGTACGGTCAATAAATAAAACTAGTTATTTTACAACACTACCAATAGGGATTTTGCCTATGCCATGGCCAGATATATTTGAGATTGTCATGAGGGAAATATTTCTGAGCTGTGTTATTCTGGAATACTGAAAATGTGGAAATCACCCAGAGGAGGTAATTGGGAATTAGCATTAACACCTTAGCTGCTGGGCATCTACCCTCACCCTCTCTCCCCCCCACCCCTCCAAGTGCTGAGCCCTTTTTTGACTATCTGGGGTAGTTCACGCTTAGGCCTTCATACCTTTTTGTCCACATAAGCTATCCACAACAAATTTGCATCTTTTTTTTTTCCCCAACATCCTAGTGATTCTAAAGGTACCCAGAGTTTGTGGGTTCCCCTGGAGAAGACCAAGAAATTAGCCAAAATACAGCTAAAATGTTTCTTTTTTCAGAAGAATGGGGGGGGGGGGGGGGGAAGTGCTGCAGAAGAAAGCATGTTTGTTTCCCTGAAAATGGCACCAACAAAGGGTTTACTGTGCTAAAATCACATCTTCCCAGCTTTCAGGAACAGGCAAACTTAAATCAGAAAACCCAATTTTTCTACACAATTTCGGCATTTGACTGGGACATACCCCTTTTTTACTACTTTTGTGCTTTTAGCCCCCAAGTTTGACAAACTGGTGTGGAACCAATGCTGGAGCCTGGACAGCTAAACATTTCTGAAAAGTAGACAACATTCTGAATTAAGCAAGGGGTCACTTATGTAGATACTACAAGGTTTTCCTACAGAAAATAACAGCTGAAATAAAAAATATTGAAATTGAGGTGAAAATAACAGCCATTTTTCTCCACATTTTACTCTTTCCTGTGTCATATTTTCAAAAGTAATATACTGTTACTCAGCTGTCTGCTGGACTCTTCTGTTGCGGGGATATAGAAGGCTTATAGTTTCATCAAGAGACCTAGGTACCCAGAGCCAATAAAGGAGCTGCACCTTGCAATGGGTTTTCATTGTATATTGGCTGTACAGCAATTCATTTGCTGAAAAATTGTATCAATGAAACATTTGTATTTCAAAAATTGGCCCAAAATAGGGTGTTGAGAAGCAGTGGTTATTTGCACACCTCTGAATTCTGGCATTCCGATACTAGCATGTGAATTACAGGGCATTTCTCAAATAGACGAGAGGTAATGACACTTGTTCTGTTCCCCCAAGACTCCCAATAAAACTGCTTCCTCACTTGCATGGGTAGGCTTAATGCCTGCGACAGGAAATGCAACATGGACACATCACATTTACATTGAAATCTGATGTGTTTTTGGGAAAGTGCCTAGCTGTGGATTTTGACCTCCAGCTCAGCGGGCACCTAGGGAAACCTAGCAAACCTGTACATTTTTTAAAACTAGACACCTAGGGGAATCCAGGATGGGGTGTCGTGTGGGGAAACACTAGGTTTAGGGATTTTGTCGCTCCCATCATATTCCTGTAGTTTGTGTGACAGAAATGCAAGAAATAAATTAGTTTTTATTCAACATTTCACCTTTGCCAGGTATTCTGGGTAGGAACTTTGGGGAATCAACACATCACACCTTTGTGGACTCCCCCGGTGTGTCTTTTCCAGAATGGTCTGGGCTTGGTAGGTTTCCCTATGTGGCCGCCGAGCCCAGGACCAAAACCGCAGGTGCCTGCCTTACAAAACCAGGTTGTTTTGTGATGCATAATTTTGATGTCTCCTCAATTTGATTTGGGTGGTGGAATATGGATTGAACTAAATTGGGGAGCTCCCAAGTGGGCACTCTGTGCTTGCCGCTGCATGCACCCGCTCTCTGGGTTGGGCTAACCCACTATTGTCCTGCTGCACACTGTGCTTACGAAGGGACAGCTGGACTGTCATCGTCCCTCTCATAATCACTGGTAGAGTAGGCATCGAATGGGACTCCAACTGAAAAATCACTCCAAGAGTCTCCACCTTTGTCCTATTCCTCAGATGCTGTCTCAGGATCTGCTGTCAGTCTCTGATCCTATGTCAGAGCTGTCCTCTAACTCGAGTGAGAGCTTGAGCAGCAGTCATCCAGCAAGATGCCATCTCTGCTACTGGCTAAACTGTCACTCTAAAACAGCTAGCCTATGTAGACAGTCACACAATTGCTGGTGTGTGTGATATCAACAATAGAAGTTACCTTACCGTCACTTCTTCACTCAATCAGCATGTTCTCTCAAGACTCAGATACACTATTACTTCACCTTGTCACATTCCAATCGTCAGTCTTTAGCACCCAGTCCAACAATCATTATTAGTGCTCCCACTCCCATTACCACCTCCTCAGATTCCCTAACTAACACCCAGCAAAAGTGCCCTTCATCTCTCCATAGCCCCCCTCGCACATACAATTCATTTGTAATATAGTGCAGGTAATGGCTGGCTTTACTAATCTACTCAGCTAATTACATAAAATACAGATTTGATCTTTGCAGTAGGCACATAAACCTGCGCTACTTTATGGCATCAGTACTGCCACTAGAAAAGTCTGATCCTTTTGTAGCAGAAACCTAATCCTAAGACTTTACTTTTTTATTGCTGCCTAAACGCTACAATTGAAACATGGCAGTTGAAGTACGTGCATTGCTTTGAAGATGCAAGCTGCAACTGCAAGATGGGTGTGGTTTTCCTGGGTGCTGATCACAGCCCCCAGGGAAACCACAAACGCGTAGACAAGTGAACGATCTAGATATCTATCTACATCTATAGATGTATGTAACTATATATTTTAATAGCTGGATGGTTTCCATGGGTGCCATAGTGGCCCCCCAGGAAGACAAAACTATTAAAAATATATATTTCCCCCACAGGGGGTTGCCCTGCTTATGGGCGACCCTCCGTCAATCACATTTTTTTTTGTTTGTAATTTATTTTTTTAAGCCCTCGGGGGGGAGGGGGCGCGATCACCCCTTTGAAATGAGGCCTTTCCAAATGTCAGAGGCCTGTTGCGGCCGCTTCCTGCTCTGGTGGGGAAAACAGTGATGTCAGTGCTGTGACGTCACAAAGGGGTGGGTGAGACATGGAAGATCTTTCTCTTCCAGGGGTTTTCTAAATAAATAAAACATCCTCAGAATAGGCACAGAGGTTCCTTGGGGCCTGAATGCAGTTGCTGAATTCCATGTGCATTTAACCTGAAGATATGAGACTTGTTCTATACATTGATTTTTAGTGAAATTGTTGAAGTGATACTGTTAATGGGTTTTTGGATTTGGGGTGTGCACTAGCTGAGGGCAGCCTAATTAGGTATATAAATGTATAGAGCCCGAGGACTGAACTTTATGGATGTAGTTGCACTTATTTGTGCATTGCACTTTAGTATTGCACGCAGCACAAGTTTATCAAGACATGACCAGAATATGGACTTTAATATTAGGTATTTCATCTCAGGGAAGTCTAATAGAACATAATTCTGGGACTTCCTCATTCAATTGGGGGGGGGGGGGGGGTAGGTGTACAGAACAATGATAAACCAAGATCTGCTGTCTTAAATTTGCTAGTGATTTTTCTATGACGTTTTCTTGTGAGATTGTTCAAGTGGTACTATGGTATAATGTGTTCTTGGACTAAAAGTGTGCAAAAGCTCAGGCCAGACTAAGTAGATAAATGCACAAAGTCCTGTACTGGAGCATGTCTTGCACTGCTGCACTTTGTGATTGTAATTGCACTTATTTGCATATTGCATATGATTTCGATTTGCACATAACTGTATATTGCACTCTAGGCAGTGTTTTGGAAAGGTCAATAGAACATAATCCCGGGAGGTCCCCAATTAATAGGGGGGCTTCCAGCACAATATGATAAAACAAGATTTGTTCATCTTGCAAGTTACTTTTTTATGAGATTGCTCAAGTAGTACTGTTGTGTAATGAATTCATGGATTATGCGTGCAAAAGCTCGGGGCAGATTACTTAAGTGGATAAATGTATAAAGCTGTGGGCTGAAGTAGGTCTTGCATTTTGTGGTTGCGCTTATTTGCATATTACACATTATTTCAATTTGCACACAACTGCATATTGCACCTTAATGTTCCAGGTAGTGCTTTTCTGTGTTTTGCACTTTATTACACATGGGGGGTCATTACGACCTTGGCGGGTAGCCGCCGTTAGGTTGCACCCCCACTGCGGCCATTTGAAGATCCCTGCTGGGCCGGCGGGTGGAAACCTGGTTTCCGCCCGCCGGCCCAGCGGGGATCACGGGCACAACATAGGAGCCGGCTCCAAATAGAGCCGGCGATGTTGCGGCTGTGCGACGGGTACAGTTGCACCCGTCGCGCTTTTCACTGTCTGCATAGCAGACAGTGAAAAGCTGCATGGGGCCCTGTCAGGGGGCCCCTGCACTGCCCATGCCACGACTCCCCATTCCGCCAGCCTTTTCCTGGCGGTGCAAACAGCCAGAAAAAGGCTGGCGGTCGGGGACTCTTAATCCCCAGGGCAGTGCTGCAAGCAGCGCTGCCCAGGTGGATTAACACCGCCGGGGCAAAAGTGGCGGAATACCGCCGGCCCCAGCGATGCGACTGCGGCGCTTCCGCCACGGTCGTAATAAGCCTGGAAGCACCACCAGCCTGTTGGCGGTGCTTCCGACGTTTTAGCCAAACACATTTTTCGCATGCAGTTTCCAATAGTGATTTTCAGCACAACTACAGCCCAAATCACTGGATGGAATTACACCAAATTTGGCAGAAATATAGCTCTTAGTCCAGGAACAAGCCCTTGTGGTTTAGTGTAAAAATGTAGGAAGCTGACCTATCTTGTTAGGGTAGTCAGTGTCTAGGAAGCCAGGCTCTTTAGAGGTAGCTATGGATGAGCAGCCAAGGCTTACCTAAGATATGCAAAGCTCATGCAATACCACTTAGTCACACAGCACTTACACACATGACAGAACCACAGTGTTAGAAAAATGAAGGTACTTTTTTTAGTGTCACAAATACTAAAATATTCAATAGGCAATACTCTACTAGCAGGTGAGTATTATATGCACCGTGGTTGTCAGGAATGAGCAAAGAAATTAATAGAAAACAGTCCAATAACAATAGACCATGGTGAACCTAGGGGGAGCCCAAGCCATATACTCAAAAAATGGAATGCGAATGTTGGACCCCCACTTTTTTTTTTTCTTTCAAACCCACAGAGAAACTTTGTGAAACGACGGTGCAAGAAAAAGATGGATCCAGACAGAGGACATGCAAACAAATGGGACCAAGTCCAGTTCCAGTTGAAATGTCCGGATGGGGCAGGAGACACTATTCACCCTGAGGGAGATGCAGGACTAGGTCGATGGTGATGACCAGGAGTCTATTATGCAGCAGAGGAAGAGTTCCAGAAGTGATGCAGTTGATGTCCCACATTGCATGAAGAGTTGCAGTCCATCAGTGATGTGGAAAAACTAACAAGCCTTGGCAAAGGTAAGAGTCGCAGAAGAGAAGTTTCAGAACTGCTGGGGACAGGGTAGGTACAAGGGGACTCAACCCAAGGAAGGGAGTCCCAGGCAACTCCCCAGCTGTCAGGAGAGCAAGACATCATGGATGCAGCCTCCATAGGCTCAGGGGTCTTATGGAGGCTCACTCAGCACACCTGGAATGGAGTCCCACATCGCCAGAACAGCAGGCAGGAGACCGCACATTGTAGGGAAGAGTGCTGGAGGCTGGGGCTACACGGAGCCTGAAGATCCCTTGGAAGAAGAACCAACAAGCCTTGGTAGCTGCAAGAGTCAAGGTGCACATGGTTACCATCCTGCAAGGAGAGGCGAGGACTCACCACCTCCAAAGTTGGTCAGCTGGTAGAGGGGACCAAGGGGACCACTCCAGACCACAATCTATGTTGTAGGATCCATGCAGATGTACAGGAGAGAGAATCCACGTGGCTGGCTGTCATTGCAGTTGGTGCCTGCAGATGCAGGGAAGTGACTTCTTCACTCCAAGGGAAATTCTTTCTTGCTTCTTGGTGCAGACTGAAGACTTTCCCCCCTCAGAGAATGCACAGCTGGGGAAATGTTGCAGTTGCTGGAAGGAGCTGGATAAACAATGTTACAAAACGAATTTGTTGCTGGAGCAGCAGATTGTAGGTTCCTGTGAAGTTCAGTTGCAGTTTGTGGCCAGAAGTTGAAGTAAACATAGCAGATGAGTCCTACTGGAATTGTGCACATCAAACCTGAGGACCCACCTAAGAGGGAGACCCTAAATAGCCCTGGAAAGGGAATGGGTCAACTAGCAAGGTGACCACGTATCAGGAGGGGGCTGTGACGTCACATGCCTGACCTGGCCACTCAGATGCTCACAGATGCCTCTGCCCACTTTGTGTTCAAGATGGCAGAATCAAGTGGCCATCTGCAGGATCTCTGGTCAAAGCTTTTTTTCTCCCAATTTTTTTGTGCAAAAGTGACCTGGAATCTGACAAACTGAGGGGAAAAAAGCTAAGCAGAGGTTCCCCCGTTTTTTAATTTATTTTTTTTAAACCAATTTTGGGGGCATATGAATTAAGGTTTGGGAGAGGGCATGTGGCCCCCATCCCTAAGGGCACTTGGTGTCCCAGGGACTGCCACATCCCCAGGGCTTTAATGTTTTTTAAAATAAAAATGAGGGAGGCGTGCAACCCCCCCCCCCGTAGGCCTTTAAGTGCCTCCAGACCACCACCTCCCCAGGGCTAGAATTTGATGTAATAGAAGGGGTGGTGCATGGACCCTCTTTGCTAGGAAATTGCCCTGGAGCCTGCCACTTCCCCATGGCCATTATACCAAGGGATAGAGAGGTCTCTGACTATCTCCCTTCTCCCCCCCCCCCCCCCCCGACCCCCAGGCTGTTTATGGCCTGTGGTACCACCACCTCCCAGGGGCTGGCAACTCCAGATGAGTAGTAGTAAAACTGTAGCCTCTTCTTGGATACATAAGCCGGTCAGGATGCATTCCGTCAGATTGTCATTTCACAGCAATTAAATGTCTAACCTCCCCTCAGGGTGTCTAACAGCAGTTGGCTACAGGGCCCTGTGGTCAACACCTGCCTCACACAGCTGAAAGTGTCCCAACAAGCCAAACAAACATCTTTCTTATGCACTCCTGCGCAAAGAAAAAAATTGAGTGAGACAAACACTGTTTGGAAGATGCATTTAGCGAGGCTAGGGAAAAAAATATTTGTTATAATTACAAATTGTGACATACCTCATCAATATTCATGAGCCAGGTCTGTGATCCACTACAAATGGCTAATTAGGAACTAAGGGCCAGATATAACTTCAGTACATTATTAATGGGGATTACCAAGTAGTGATTAGCAAAAAGAAAACTATTTGGTAATCTCTATTAGTAATGTTAGTACATGTGGCCCATGGAGAGTGAATCTCTAAAGACCCATCTTACATAGAATTATTTAAGTGACTAAGGGTATCTGCCATTTCTGTATAGTCACCACAGATTTCTTGCTTTTTGCTGGACCCTACATGTTTCCTGCCTTTAGAACTTTGCTCCTGCTAGACAATAGTGCCTGTTCTCACCATTATAAAATGGTCAAAGTGGTTTACTCCTTATTTATGTATTTATTGTACCTGTAAATCCCTAGTATATGGTACAAAATTTACCCTGGGCTTGGACATTAAATGCCACTAGTGGACTGAAGCACCTATTGTGCCATCCACTATGGTGTTCAGTCCTTACTGCTGTAACCTGACCGTAGCATTTGAAAAATTATTTGGCCTGTCAAACCTTTGTGGCAGGTCAAAACCTTCCTTTTAAATATTAATAAGCCACCCCTACAAAGGCTTTGTATCCAATTGGCAGGTTGCACATTATGGAAGAGTAGGACATGTAAAAATATAATGTTAACATGTCCTTAGTGACTAGCACCCAAAAGCTGCTTTACTTTGGCAGAACAATGCTATGTACAAAAAAAAGGAAAAAATAAAGATTAAAATACTAATACTGTGTTTCTAGAATGGGTGCTAGGAACAGTTTTAATAGTCATGTAACATATAATTCAATCATGAAGTTGGGTTTTTAATAATGTAAATTTTTTTTAGAACGTTACATTTTCTCTGCCTGAGATTCATGGAGCTTTTTGTATTGGCTCTTTAGCTTCTCCCAGCCAGTTATGAGCCGTGAACTGGTATGAAATGTCCTCCAAGAGCAAACAATAGGCTAACCTGAATTAGTAGATGACTTTTCTGAATAGGCAGGGTGAGGACAGTGGGCATCCTTTTTGACAGTACATTGTAAAATTCTGTTTGAGTGTCAAAACCTCTTTGATCAGTCTGCTGGGTTTCCATTTAAACCTTGTGGCCCACCTCAAAGGGAAGGACCAAGATGCCAAGGCAGTATCTGTGATTCACTGTTTTGAAGGACTCTGCTTTTGTCATACCAAACTTCTGTCCCTAGGTGTGTTGTGGGTACAGTACCTGCTCCAAACTAGGTTTTTGTGTTGGATGTCAGAGGACACTAGGATTGTAATAGTACACTCACAGCCTATGTTTAATGTGGTCAAAGACTTTGGTCATCTTGAAAATGGCCCAAAGTGGGTAGGGTTCACCCCAGGAAAGTTTACCCCATTGGTTAGGGCATGAATGGGAGTCATC
This sequence comes from Pleurodeles waltl, assembly GCF_031143425.1. Lineage (NCBI taxonomy): Eukaryota > Metazoa > Chordata > Amphibia > Caudata > Salamandridae > Pleurodeles > Pleurodeles waltl. The sequence goes on along the minus strand of NC_090445.1, from coordinate 847,963,630 downwards.
CACTCGCTTGTGCCAGGCATGAATGTGTCTCCTCTAAGCACCACGTCGGAGTTCAGCTGTAGCTGAAGATCGAAAGAGGGCTGAGCCTGTTGTCTGACATAATAGGAGACCTGAAGGACTGGACCCACTCCCTCTTGTACGCAGGTCAGTTAAGAGTCATAAGGCAGACCTCCAGTGTGCATGTCGTATAAGACAGAGTCCAGTATTTAAATGAGTCGTGTAGGTCATGCACTAATTACATTTTGCAAGCAGGATTAATGGTCTTGCCTATTAATGACTTTAGACCTAATTGGAGGAACGCTGCAATTGTTACCTCAATTTGTAAAATACATTATTTTTTTTAATTGCTAAATTTCCACTTTGCTATGGTCCATAATTTAAATGAGTTCACGTTCAATGTTTTTAGAAACTAAAATATAAACTTGCAAAGAGGCTTTAAAATGTTGCACTGTTTTAACCTGTTTAAGTACTAATGTACTGCAGCACTTAAAGCAGCAGTAGTAGAATTAGGACATGGTAGAAGTATTCCCACTGCAGTTATTTTAGTTGAAGGCTTAAAATTAAGTGCTTCATACATTTTAAGGAATTTAGACGTTACGTACCCAAAAAAATAACCAATCTGGCACTGCTACCTATCGAAACACAATAAGACTGGTGTAAAAGGGGACAATGGTTAAAGACTGTTTTATGAGCTGTATTTAACTTCGTCACTAAAACCCAAATTCAAAAACAGTAAAGGTACACAAAATCCCTTAAAATTAATAAAATACACTGACTTAACTATCCTGAAGCAAAGATTCATCCAAATTCACTTCTCACTGTCTTCATGCGCAGTAAACAGTCTGCTTGAGGACAAAACTATATAGTTTAATGATCGTTGCCCATTGATTACTCTAAAGGTGACATATAAACTGAACCACCTTGATAGAAATGGATAGCTGATTGTTAAATCAGACTCAAACTGAGGCCTAGTCATGCATCTTGGGTTTCTTTCCCTTAGAAACTTTGGCCTCCTAGAAGACCTATTTATGATTTTGTCATCCCTCTGAAAACTCGGAGCTGGGGTGCACGGTATCAGCGATCATGACTCATACTCGAAGGCTAACTTTGCCCAAAAACTGCATCTTATATCGAAGTCACCATAACAATGGGTCTTCCAAGGCACTGTCCTATTCTAGCAGTTCACAAAAGGGTTGGCCTTAACAGTGCTTTCCAAGAGGATTCTATCAATTACCTGTCACCAAATCAGGGTACTTTGCATCAGTGCACTAAAATAAGTCTACAACTAAACAGTGCTTAGATGTCATTCTGTACTCCTCAGTCACCCATTCAAAAGTATTAACTCTGTTAAACATTTACAGAGGGTTTGGATCATTACAGGACATTATTTAATTCTTTAGAGGCAGTGCAAAGATCATTCACTTTTCTGGGTGGGAGAACCTCAAATTGCATAAGGCACGTTAAAATGTGAGAACAATCTCAAGCAAGCCCTCTTCTCGCACCCAACTTTGATAACTGTTTTTCAAATCATTAATCTGAGAACATCACTTTCGTTGCACAGCTCACAATTAATTCGGCACACCTTGGCTGAGCCTGCATTACTAAGGTTTGGCAACATGTGTAGAATGCCCCTGCTGAACAGCCCTGCTAAGGAAATCCTTCACTTCTGCTGGATTAAAAATGTCAAAACACAGCTGCCCTGTTTTAGGCGTCTATAGTATGTGTTCCTGGTGGTGCAGGTCCCTGGCTAGGCCGGCCATTAACACCACAAATCTCGAATCCCAAAATTATCTGGGATAGAAAGGACCGCAGTCGCTGTGCATTTCCACAAAGACAAAATCGGCAAGTGTCCAACGTATTTGTTCAAAATCCTTCCTTCATTTTTATATACAATAAACAAGGAAAACACGAATATACCGCAACTAAAAAAAGTTATCGGTCTGTCAGCCTCGCATTTCTGCCTTTTATATACATTACCATATGCTCATTCGTCCCGCTTTTTTTCGAATTTCCGAACCAACTGTCCGTCACGCACTAATATCGAGGACTCCACCCTCTTTTACCTAAGTAAATGTAAAATGGGTTAAAAATGTAAGTTTCCTAGACATCCATTCTATAATCTTTCTGGAAATTGCTAACTCCGATTTCTCTGCTTGTAAATTGAACTAAACCCATGCTGTGCTAGAGAGAGCTGTAAGTGCAAGATGACCCAGATACCAGCTTTTAATGCTGTATGCACTTGCCAAATCTTTAAAATTTAAGGGTTAGAAATGTGTTGTACTTGGCACTTTTTTTTTTACTACCAGGCGTCAGTTTTTCTGTGGCATTGTAATATAGACATGGTCATCTCTAAATTGTACGACACAAAGTATAACATCTAGAATCAATAATTACCTTACGTGGCTTTACAGAATGCATATAAATTGATATAGGTTTCCCTCAGTCTCGAGCTGCTTTGATTTCCTAATCTGTAATGCAGTGTAAAGTTCTTGTAGAGCATATATTGAAGGTTAAATCTAGGCTTTTTAGCAGGACATTACTAACATGCCACAATCGCACAGGAAAAAAAAAAACGGTATGCTTGGAAAGAGGGGGAATATTTTATTACACGACTCTTCCTTTTTAGGTTCTGCCTACCAACCCCTTTTAGCAGGCTGTTGGCGAAAGACATCTTGAGGACAGTTCCAAAAACTTAAGGTGGCAACAGGGAGCCTTGGAACAGCTTGCAGCTTTCCATTTGCTGGCTTTTTTGTCACTTGTGTTTACTTCAGTGGTTCCTTTTTCCTGCTAGTCCCTCCCCCGCAGCATAGCTTCCTTACCATTCTTTTGATTTGATGACTTGTTTTTTTACCTCCTATTTAAGGAGATTCTTTCTACTTAAAATTTCCGTAGTCAAGTGCATGTTTTCTTGCTTGCTCCGTCGTGGTGCTTTCCCCTCTGCTCGTTCTTGGTCGTTTGTTCCCCCAGCTCCTGCTCTACACCTCCCGGACTTATTTTATAACCACTGTTGGAAAGTACCATCTTCCTTGGCATGTTACCCCCATTTTTACCTGTATGTGTTTTTGCCTATCTCACTGGGATCCTGCTGGTCAGGACCCCGTGATCATAGTTTATGGCCTAATGTGTCTGTGTAGTGCTTAACTGTCACTGAGGCCCTGCTAATCAGAACCTCAGTGCTTATGCTCTCTGCTTTAAAATTTGTCACTGTAGGCCAGTGACTTAATTTACCAACTTATATTGGCACACTGAACCCCCCCTTATAAGTCCCTAGATAATGGTACCTAGGTACCCAGGGCTTTGGGGTTCCAGGAGATCTATATGGGCTGCAGCATTTCTTTTGCCACCCATAGGGAGCTCAGACAAACCCTTACACAGGACTGCCATTGCAGACTGCGTGAAATTTTGCACATACTATTTCACAGCCATTTTCACTGCACTTAAGTAACTTAATAACTTTGCACCTAACCTTCAGCAAGTGAAGGTGAGACAGGTGACTTATAAGTGTGAGGGCACCCTTGCACTAGCAAAGGTGCCCCCACATAGTTCAGGGCTATTTCCGGGGACTGAGAGCAGTGACGCCATTATACGCGTGCACTGCATATAGGTCAATACCTATATGTAGCTTCACAATGGTAACTCTGAATATGGCCATGTAACCTGTAAGTTCATGGAATTGTCCCCCCATTCCAGATCTGGTATTGTGGAGCCAATTCCATGCATCCTAGGGGCTCCACCATGGACCCCCAATACTGCCAAACCAGCTCTGAGGCTTGCACTGCAGCTGCTGCCACCTCACAGACTGGGTTCTACCCTCCTGTGGTCTGGGCAGCCCAGTCCCAAGAAGGCAGAACAAAGCATTTCCTGAGAGCAGAGGGTTACACCCTCTCCCTTTGGAAATAGGTGTTACAGGCTGGGGAGGGGTACCCTATCCCAGCCTCTGGAAATGCTTTGAGGGGCACAGGTGTTGCCCTCTTTGCATGAACCAGTCTACACCGATTCAGGGACCCCTTGTCCCCTGCTCTGGCATGAAACTGGACAAAGGAAAGGGGAGTGACCACTCCCCTGTCTATCACCACCCCAGGGGTGGTGCCCAGAGCTCCTCCAGTATGTTCCAGACTTCAGCCATCTTGCTTTGCAAGGTGTGGGGGCACTCTGGAGGGCTCTGAGTGGCCAGTGACAGCAGGTGATGTCAAACACCTCCTGAGAGGTCCATACCTGGTAAGGTAGCCAATTCCCCCTCTCAGGTCTATTTAGAGTCTCTCCTGTGGGTTCTCTTCATATTCTGCTAGCAAGTTTCCTTCAGGAATCCTCTGCAACTACTTCAGCATCCTCTGACCTCGGATCAACCGCAGCCTGCTCCAATAAACGCTGTAACTGCAACAAAGTGTCTACAAGGGATACTTTTCTTCCGCAACCTCAGCTCCAAGTCAGCAACTGAAACCGTTTCCAGGGTGTGCACGCTCTGAGGACTCCGTCTTCATCCCGCACCAGAAAGGCGATAATCTCCTGTGGGGTGACGGAGTCACTTCCCTGCTCCAGCAGGCACCTTCCAAGACTACGTTACCCTTGGACTCCTCTGACAGCGACGAGTGTGCTCCTAAGGACACAGAGGGTGGGCATCATCGGCATTCTGTCCTGAGGTCCTGCTGAGACAATTTGGAGGAAGTAAGACCTTGCCTTCCCTGAGAGCGACTGTACCCCTTTGTACTGCGGTGTCGTCACCTCCTGAGGCCTCTGTTCACTATTTGCAAAATTCCTTTGTGCACAGCCTGGCCCAGGTCCCCAGTACTCCATCCTGTGACGCAACTCGCTGAGTGAGCGTCGCAGGACCATTTGTTGTGCTGCATCCACTGCATTTTCCACTTCCTTTGTCCCTGGATCCTGCGACTCCTGGGGGTGCTGGCTGGCATCCTGAGGGCTCTCTAAAATGCTGAGAGCCCCCTCTTCTTCCACACAGAGTTGAGGCCCTCCGGTCCCTCCTGGGTCCATCCAGCACCATTTTGACGCAAAATGCACTTTTGTCATAGCCAAGGCGTGTTGGTGACCTCCAACATGAGATCATGTCTGCAACGATCTTCATGCCATGGAACATCCTTTGTATAATGTGGGAACCTGCTGGCATTTTCCTAGGGTGCATGCCTGCAGTCTGACTAACCAGGGACTCTTCTTTTGCACCCTCTTCTGGGTTGGCAGGGGCTCCTGTACTTCCTGGAACTTCTTTTGACTTCTGGACTTGGTCCCCTTCCTTTGCAGGTCTTCAGGTCCAAGAATCCAGCAGTTGTTGTTCGCAGACTTGGTTGGTTGCTGCAAGATCCCAATCAGGAGGTGTAGTTTGTCCTAAGGAAACTTGTAGTACTTTACTCCTGCTTTTCTGGGCCGAGGGGTAATTTACTTACCTTTACTGTATTCTTACTCTCCCAGCGATTCTGCACACACTACACTTGTCTAGGGGAGAATTCGTGATTCACATTCCACTTAGTATGATTTGTGTTGCCCCTAGACCTATTTTCTCCCATTGCATTCTATAGCATTTCCTAATTGTTTGCATTGTTTTAGGACAATTTACTTGTCTAATTTTGGTGTCTATTGTGTATAATACTTACCTCCAGAAGGAGTATTGTCTCTAAGATATTTTTGGTACAGTCACCCAAATAAATACCTTTATTTTTGGTAACAGAGTATTGCCTTTACTTGTGTAAGTACTGTGTAACTAGAAGTGGTATTGCATGAGCTTTGCAGGTCTCCTAGTTCAGCCTAAGCTGCTCTGCTATAGGTACCTCTATCAGCCTAAGCTGCTAGAACACTACTACATTTCACTAATAAGGGATAACTGGACCTGGTATAAGGTGTAAGTACCCAAGGTACCCACTACAAACCAGACCAGCCTCCTACATTGGTGGTGCAGCGTTGGGATAAGTACTTGCAATTGCTTTACCACTTTACCTGTGCTTTTCACAAGAAAAGCTTGCTCCAATACTTAGAGCATACATAGTATATGTTGGACTTTTTTCCTCATGCAGGGTCATCCCCGGTCCTTTTGCCTCCTGCCTCCTATTTTTTTTTTCTGACCTCTCGCTGTTGGCTCTAGGACTCTGAGCATTATCACTGCTGATCAGTGCTAAAGTGCATGTGCTCTCCCATATAAAGTTGGTCTGATTGGCTTATACCTAATTGGCATATTTAATTTACCTGTAAGTCCCTTGCACAGTGGTGTCTCTATACTCAGGGCCTATAAATTAAATGCTACTAGTGTGCCTGCAGCGCTGCTTGCGCCACCCACTGAAGTAGACTTTCAAACCTGTCTCAGGCCTGCTAGCACAGGGCCTGTGTGCAGTTTTCTGCCACAGGGACCTGGCATCTAAATTTTCTTGCCAGGCCCAGAACTCCCCTTTTTACTACATGTAAGTCACCCCTGACGTATGCCCTAGCTAGCCCTCTGGGCAAGGTGCCATGTATGTAGAAGGCAGGACATGTGCCAGGTTGCGTGGCCTGTCCTGGTAGTGACAAACAGCCTAACTTGGTGTCTCACTGCTGTGAGTGCTGCCTTCTCATAGGATTACATTAGAAATGCCCTGCCTTATATGTAAGGGGTATTGTCTGATTTATGAGGGGTAGCTTAGGCATGTGTGATTTAGTTATGGTGGTGATAAATGCTGCTTACTGGTGTGGGTGTATTTTTTTTAATATTTTTTTTATTACTATTACAGAAATGCCACTTCTAGAAAGTGTGCATTTCTCTGTGCTTAGGACTCTGGTGTTTTTGCAGCTTGAGTCCAATCCACGTCTGGGCAGAGTGACAGTTGGGGCGTTGTGCATACTTTTCAGACAGCCTGTACACAGGGAGGGTAGAGGTGTCAGAGCTGCATCTGCATACTGAATAGTCTTACTGGGCTGAGAAGGGAGAGGCAGGGCACACCTACATTTGTAAAGGCTGTGCCCTGGCCTCTCACAATAGGGTCATTTACCCCCCACTGATTGGAGGTTGTGCTGGAGGATAGAGGGGGCACTTCCAGACCCAATTGGAACCCCCCCCCCCCCCCCTCCAACCAGTGTAATTCACTAAGGACTGAATAGAAGTACAGGGGAATTTTCCCCACAATTTGGAGACTCTTTGAATCATTTTGGAACTGGATACAAAAGGCTGAAAGGACTCACCAGGAACCCGCCATGGACTGCTGCTGCTGTGCTGACCTGTGACCTGCTTGGTCACTAGGACTTGCCACCTGCTTGCATCCTATGTGCTGGCCTGTTGCTGGACCCCTCCACCTGTGGGCCTTTTTCCTTTGACTCTTGTTCCCCCCCCCCCCCCCCCCAACCCCAGGGGCAGGGTGCTGTGGCCCCTGACCCCTGTAACGATCCTAAGCATGAGTGCTTCAGTAAGTGTCCAAAACTAGTGCTGTGGAAAAGCATGTCACCTTTTCTGGAATTGGCGCTTGGGAACAGCACTACATCCTCATTGCCCCAGCACCATTGTGCCGTAGGAGATTCACCGCTGCGACCCAGACTTAATCTGATGCCTAGGCTGTATGACCGAAGCTTGAGTGAAGTGCGCTTCACATGGCCCCCGGGTGACGAAGGAACTCCTTTTTCTGGAAACAGGAGCAAGTGTGCTCCTATTGGTGCCCAGGGGGGCGAGGTTCGCTCCGTGGAGCGACCCTGGGGCACCAGAAGACCCTGGCCTGGTCGATGGCAGGCAGGAAAGGAGGAAGCCTCTCCTTGCCCTGCCGAGCCCAGAAGGGCTCTGTCTGACTGCGGGTGGGGCGGCAGCCTCGCCAGAAGCTTCCCCGCGCTGCAGGTGCCCTTTTCTGGCCCCTTGTGAGCCAGTGCCATTTCTGTGGTCCCCCCCCCCCCCCTGCATTGGAGGGCCAGCGCAGGCCTGGAGGGGACCCCTAGAGATCACGGGCCCCAGGAGGGGCCCATCACAAGCCAGAGGTGTGAGGGCTGCTAGAGGCCTGGGGGGGACCCCCAGTGATTGTGGGCCCCCAGAGGGGCCCGTCAGTAGTACAGAGGGGGGTGCACCCCCTCTGCCTGAGTTTAGAGGCCCCCATTTGGCAGCGGGGAGCGCCGGGGGCCCCATGTTTTCATCGTTCAGGCCCTGGAGGTGCCTTCAGCTTCTACAGGTATTTCCAAGAGGAACAATCTTTATAATCTAAGTTCTTTCTAGAGACTTTGCTGATTCATATATTGCGTACCTGTTTAGGATGACTCCATATGTGTATGCAAATGTTCCTTTTATGGGCATAACATGCTGATGTTTTTATGACTTGGCATGTTTTCTAATGTTCCTAATATGGGATTTTAGGATATTCTTATGACAAGTGCTTTGGTGTAAAAACGTGTTTCCTGACTACTGCTTATGTTGCAGAATACGGAGTAACCTGTGTTATATGTGGCTACTGCTAGTTTGCAGAGTAACTAATGTGTAACGTTCTGACAACTGCTAAGGTAGTAGGACACTACTGATAAGTGATGTTTGGTCTAATAATTGGATTGTGTACAATACAGTATATTTTCATATAACCTGGTGTTGAGTTTCCTTTGTGATGGGGATAGTGCGTTGCGTGTGTCATGTGTTGTGCAAACGCTTTACACATTGCCTCTGGGATAGGCCTGACTGCTCGTGCCAAGCTACCAAGGGGGTGGGCAGGGGTTAACTTTGACATGTAACTCCCTTGCCCTGTCTAGAGTGGGTGGGTTCTGCCTGGCTGAGGTGAATACCCTAGCCAACCAGAAACCCCATTTCTAACACTATACCTAGAAACAATTACAGAACTTTCTAAAAGTTCTGTTTAACTTTGCAAAAGTTTTTTACAAAGTTCTGAAAAGTTTTCTTCTTTTCTCTGAAAAGTTAGCTCTGTTATTCTACTAACTTTTCACTCCCTTTCCAAAACTTTTTTTTCTTTCAATAATTCCTCTATTTAAGCTACCCCTAAAGTTGTCAAGACTACCTATGAGAAGCAAAACTTTAAAAGTTTGAGGGATATCTGTATTGAAAGAAGTTTAGGGATTGGGAAGAACCCCAATAAGGAGTTCCTCTTAAATAGTCTCCTCCAAGATGACCAGGGACTCAGCACTGGTCTAGATCAGACAGGGAAAGAGGTGTAGGATAACTTCAACCAGGAAGGCTCAGAGGAGCAGAATGACAATCCCGGGGAGGGTACTTCCAGAGACTGATCTGTCAAGAAGCCCCCTACTATAACTGGTAGTGGGAAGGGTTCACACAAGTAGGGCTCCTGTCACCCCTAGAGGCCAGGTCACTAGAGTGGCCCCTGTTACAGATAGGTCTGCCTCTGCACACTCATGTTACCTCTGTTTCAGAGGCTTCACATAATTCTGACCCTGAGGGCCAGTCCCTAGATAGGGAACTGGGAATGCGGAGATTAGAGGAGGCCAGACTGAAGCTAATGCAGCAAGTTTGCCTTAGACAGGGAATCCCTGGCTGTGGAGAAAAAGGCAGGGTTTGGGGTTAGTTCCCCATGGTGGCAGCAGCAGTTTTAGAAATACAAATGTTACAGAACCTTCATTTGATTCTAGGAATCTGCACAAAGTTGTCCCTCCTTATAATGATGGTGATTACATCAACAAGTGGTTTGCTGCACTTGAGAGGGCCGGTAAAGTTCAGAGGGTCCCTCATGTACAGTGGGCTGCTATCCTTTGGTTATCCTTCTCTTGTAAGGGGAGAGACAGACTTCTTATTGTCAGAGGAGGATGCAGATAATTACCAAATTCTTAAAAATGCACTCGAAGATGGTCTGGGCTTAACCACGGAACAGTATAGGCTTAAGTTCAGAGAGACCAGAAAGGAGTCATCGCAGGACTGGACAGAATTTGTAGACTGTTCTGTAAAGGTTCTGGAAGGTTGGTTACATGGCAGTAAGGTGACTGATTATGAAAGCCTATACAACTTGATTCTGAGAGCCTATCTTGAATAATTGTCTGACTTGTCGCATCAGTAAATTGTGGACTTAGATCTGACCTGTCCCCAAGAATTAGGAAAGAAGGCAGACAAATGGGTCAGAACAAGGGTGAACAGAAAAGTTAATACAGGGGGGTGACCAGGATGGCAAGAAGAATGGTAAGTCACACGACAAGGGAGGGAGCAAAGATAAAAATTCATCAGGCCCACAAAAATCCTCTGGGGTGGTGGGTCTAAATCCTCTTCTCACAAAGATAAGAAACCTTGGTGTTAGTTGCCCAATGGCCTTTGGCTCTACACAAATGAGTCATTGTCTCCCACCACCACAACCTCAACTGCAACTACTAGTCCCCCTAGCAATAGCAGTGGTGGTGGGAAGAGCACTACTAATAGCCAGTCAGTGTAGCTGGGCTCACCATTGGTAATGTAGTTGGGGTTGGTCTAGTTAGGAAGATCACAGAGGTCGTTTTGGTCTCTGATGGTGGCTTCGATCTATAGCCACTTTAGTTGCTTGTCCCCTTAATATAGATAAGTACAAGCAGCTACCCCTGATTAATGGTGTTCAGGTTGAGGCCTTCAGGCACACAGGTGCCAGTGTCACCATGGTGATGGACAAACTGGTTGCCCCTGAGCAGCACCTACTTGGTCGACAGTACCAAGTGACAGACTCCCATAGCAACACTGTAAGCCACCCCATGGCTGTTGTGATTCTTAATTGGTGAGGGGGGGGGGGGTTTACTGGTCCAAAGAAAGTTGTGGTAGCCACTGAGTTACCTGTAGAATGTCTGCTAGGCAATGATTTGGAGAATTCAGTATGGGCTGAAGTGGAGTTGGAGGCCCATGCAGCAATGCTGGGCATTGCTGGGCATATCTTTGCTCTTACCATGGCTCAGGCCAAGAAGCAAAGAGGACAGGGAAACTTGAATCCTGGAACAATGGACCAAGTGCTCCCAAAAACTAGGGGTAGGAAGGGTGAACCCTTGTCCACTATCCCGCCCTCCACAGATGATTCCCCTTTTGAGGAAGAGTAATTTGCAGAACCTTCACCAGAGGAGATGGAAGCTGATACAGTGGAGCTATTGGGTGCAGGGGGGCCTGCCAGGGAAAAGCTGAGTCTAGCATAGCAAACCTGTCCCATAATGGAGGGCCTCAGGCAGCAAGCTGTCAAGCAGCAAAATGGTGATGTCACAGACTGCTTTCTGTTGCACTCGCTCTCCCTATGCAACATCACCTCTCCTCCCTCCTTAGCTGCTGCTACACGGCATACCCCTTTTAACCTCCCCTCACCACTGTTGCATTTCCACCCTTACCTCAGTACTCTGCCACTCCTCTGCATCACATTTTATTTTTGTAAACGTTTTTCCCTTTTTAGAACCAGCTGCTTCAGTCTACATCCAGAAATCTATAGGTCTACACTAGCAACCAAAAGCAGAGAACTGCTTGGAATGAGTAATGCTTGGTTAAATCATTTAACTCCTATTTGATATATAGTCTTGGCTTAGAATCTCAGGCTCTGGAAATATATTGTCCTTGATTGTTTTGTCTTTTTTTGTATATTTTACTGATTATAAATAAGTTCGTAATAAATTTTATGTTGGGACTATGCTCCCTTTCAGAAACATTCTTCCTCTTTTTCCAGATCGCTCATTTACACAAGCTTACAGTGAAAGCCAGTATCCTGTAACTAAGATTTTGGGCCAACCAATTTTCCTGGAGGTACAGCTGCTGAATCATCATGATCCAAATATTGAATTGAAGTTGAATGATTGCTGGGCGACGTCTTCGCTGGACCCTACTTCAAAACCTCGCTGGGATATAATAGTGGATGGGTAGGTACAAAATGTCAGCTCAAGTTATAAGCCTTCGGAGTTTGTGCTGTCTTTCAGAAAACATGGCCCATTTGCACAGCCTCATTTTCTGAGTTAGAGGCAAGCTGAGCTTGAAATTCCCGAGTACCTTCTGTACAGAGGGTGGTTCAGTTTGATGATAATGTTAACTTTCAGCCATGGAATGAATACAGATTACACCTTATTCTTAAATTCATGTCTGTCTTTTGAGGCAATTAAGATCTGTATGGATATAGTTTTGGATGCCATATACGTACTTGGCAAATCCAATACTATGCAGTTGATATAGCTGAAATGTTGCTTCTTTTGAAGTCAGTTTCGATATGTGACAAACTTTGCATTTTGTTAATTGAAATCTTAACAAGTTAACTATAAAGTGGTGCACGGATAGCCTATATTGAGGTACATTCACTGTGGGCTAGTAATCAAATGTGATGTGGTATATACCCCTAAAACTTTAACTAGCATCATGGGAAAATATGAAATCAAAACAAATGATTATACTTAATGATTATTAGCAATAATGAATTTCTAAAAAAGTTTTAAATGTCCTATTTGATTGTCAAATGTAGTTCTGTTATAGTTATTGAAATGTATTAAATCTTTCAATGCTAAGCCCATTTTTGGCTATTTTTGGGGTAGACATCCTGGGAATTCTAAAGGTACCCAAGGTTTGTGAATTCTCCTGGATGGTTGAAGAAAATAAGCAAAATGTTGAGTAAAAAAAAAAAAAAGGGAAAAAGTGCTCCAGATAAGTTTATTTTTTTATTTTTTTTATTTCTTTCTCAAAATGGCACTCATGAATGGTTTACTGTACTAAAGTCATCCTCTTCACTGATTTCTGGAACATTCAGAGCTGAAGCAAAACCTAATTTTGTACTGGTTTTGGCATTTTTCTAGGCCTTTTTTGTGCTCCCAACCTACTTCGTTTGTGGTGAAAACCCGTGTGAAACCCTTGGGTGATCCACAAAAAATGCAGATTTTTGACAATTCCCAATTCAGCAAGGGGTCATATGTATATATCCTTTAAGATTTTTTTCCAATGAAAACTGTTGAAATAATGAAATATAGAAAATCAGTAGGAAACAAAATGGGAATTTGTGACATTTTCATCTAACTTTTTGCCATAATGGCTGATTGACAAAAGCAATATACCTTTACGTTCACTAGCCCTTTCTCGGTCCCCCACTAGGTCCAGTCAGGTCTGAAATTAATCCACGCTCAACCCCTTGGTAGCTTGGCGACAAGGCTTAACTTAAGAGACAGGTGTGTAAAGCATTAAAAAATAACAAAACAGTAAATAAGTAAAACACCATAAAAATTCAAGACCAATTAAAAAAATAGAGTATGTTTTATCTTTGAAATGACACCAAAATGATTGAAACTGGATAAGTGGAACCATGAACATGAATTGTCTTCTAGCACATAGAAGCTACAAGCGCCAATCATCTGGATGCACTAGAGCGGGGCAAAGTCAAAGTTTGAGGCTGACCGCGATGGAGCCTTGTTTTGCTGCAGCAAGCGGGAGTCTTCGGTCAAAAGTTTACCTTCGGACTTCGTCCCACT